>NC_081294.1:84207500-84832500 GCF_030435805.1 Mustela lutreola
TCCTTGCTTCGTCTAGATTTAGCTCTATGGTTTTTTAATACGAAAGCGCAAACAATAGGACCATTTATCATTTAGGTGAAGCCCAAAGCTGGGGTGAGTAGCTGGTGACAGAGGGCTAACACAGACAGATTCTGTGCTCCACGAAAGGCTTTTTTTTTTTTTTTCCCCTGCCAGCCGTCACACCAAGGCGGTAACCTGGTTCTGAGTTATTTGCTGTGAGAATTTAAAGCCACAACACAAGAACGGAGGCTAAGCCCAAGGAAACTGACCCTTCACCGACTGGTGTGCCCTGATGGCATGGAAAAAGTAAGTCGATCTAAGAATTACATGACTTTACCAAAACATTCAGATTTCACAAGAGGAAGAGAGGGAATGAGAATACCCCTCATTGAAGACGGTTTGAACCACCACATAAATTTGGATGGGGGAACTGGTTTGGTTTTGACCCATCAAATAATAATGATTTTGGAAACCTTATTACCAGAAGGCAAGCACAAGGTATCGGTTTGGGATTGATAAGTTCTGCCAAAGACACCATTGTCTATGCTAGAGAAAAGGTGACTGTCCTTTGTGCTGCATTCGGAGACACAAGGAAATGATGTAATGGTCTATAAAAGAAAACCAATATTGCCCTGAGAGGGATTTTTAAAAATAAGATTTAACACCAAATTTTAAAATTTGATTTAATGTAAAAATATAAAATGTCTTGCTCTAATTGCATTAAAAAGGATTAAATACCTAGGAATCAATTTAACTAAGAAGGTGAGTGAGACACCTGCACTCTGAATATTTTAAGACACTTGTAAAAGAAATTAAAGACAACACAAACAAATGGGAAGACATATTGTGATCATGAATTGTAAGACCTAATATAGTTAAAATGTCCATATTACCCAAAGCCATCTACGGATTTAATGCAATCCCTATCAAAATACCAATAGTGTTTTCCACAGAACTAGAACAAATAATCCTAAAATCGATTAAAAAAAAAAAACACACAAAAGAACTCAAATAGCCAAAGCAGTCTTCTTTTTTTTTTCTTTTTTTTTTAGCCAAAGCAGTCTTGAGAAAAAAACAAAGCTAGAGGTATCATAATTTCAGATTTCAGGATATACTACAAAGCTATAGTAGCCAAAACAGTATGGTAACAGCACAAAAAGAGACCAATAGATCAATGGAATAGAATAGACAGCCCAGGAACAAACCCATACAGATGGCCAACAGACACACGGAGAGATAGATACTCGATATCATTAATCAGCAGAGATATGCAAGTCAAAAAACACAGTGAGATACTACTGCATATCTGTTCCAATGGCTGGTACCAAAAAGACAAGAAACAACAAGCATCTGTGGGATGTGGAGAAAAAGGAACCCTTGTGCACTGTTGATGGGAATGTAAAATAGTGCAATCATTGCAGAAAATGCAGAAGTTCTTCAAATAAATAAAAATAGAAATGCCTTATGATTCAGTAATTCCACTACTGGGTGTTTACCTAATGAAAACAAAAACACTATTTCAAAATAATATATGCATCTCAGTTTACTGCAGCATTATTTACAATAACCAAGATACGGAAGCAACCCAAATGCCCATCAATTGATGAATGGATAAATAAGATGTGGAAGATATATATGAAATGGAATATTACTTGGCCATGAAAAAGAATAAAATCTTGTCACGTGCAACAATATGGGTGGACCTAGAAGGTATAATGCTAAGTGGAACAAGTCATAAAGAAGAACAAATATCATATGATTTCACTCATTTGTGGAATCTAAAGAACAACCTAACAAATCAAAACAAACAGACTCTTAAATACAGAGAGCAAACTGATGGACACCAGAGAAGTGGGTGGGGAGATGGGGGAAGTAGTTTTGGCGGGTGAAGAGGTACAAATTTCTAGTTATAAAGTAAATAAGTCACAGCGATAAAAAGAACAGCAGAGGAAATATAGTCAGTAATATTGTAATAATATTATATGATGACAGATGGTGACTACATTTACCATGGTGAGCACTAAGTAATGTATAGAATTGTTGAATCAGTATGTTGTATACCTGAAATTAATACAACATTGTATATTCATTTACTTCCTTTAAAAGAAATATGTGCCTTGAAATCTGGTAGAATATTTTTTTCATCCTTCATTGCTTCTCCTCTTTGCAAATATACTTAGCACTGGAGAAACATACTGGGCTTTCCAGGGAAGCAAAAGCTTGGAGCCATAAAGTAATTATGGTCTTTGTCCAGGCCATGATATATAAATAGACCCTTCCACCAATATGCTTTCTGACTTTTGGATCATCGTGACAGGATAACAAACTATTGGCAGAGACAGGATGTCCAGCCCTTCAAAGGTCATATAATGCATCACTTCCTTAGACCCAGGCACCTGGCAAGGCTGGGCCATCCCAAATAAGGTGCTGTTTAAACAATGCCTAAGTGGTCTGGTTTGGCTGTATGGGTCATCTTAGCCTTGTGACACAAGAGCATATCTGGAGCTGTCTTCCTGAGTGGTATTGTACCTGCGACCTGTATTCAGTGGAGTGGAAAGCGTGTGGGCTTTGGAGTCAATATGACCCAAACTTGAATCCCTATGTATTCCATTTACCAGTTGGGTAGATCTACACAAACTTTTATACCTGTGAGTCTTCGCTTTCTGTATCCATAAGATGGGACCAATGACAGGGTTTTCCTTGTGCCTTCTCAGGTTGAGTGAGACAATAAGCACATGAAGTACCCATTGCCCTGTGGCCACGTGATCAACGGTTACTACTGATGCCATGTTTACAGTTGCTGTGCACCTGCTCTGACCTTCTGTGGCCAGACAGGAACTTGAGAGCAAGGACAGAACAGGTGTGATGAGGAGAGTGGTGCCACAACTAGACAGCCAGGGTTGAAGCATGTCTTTGAAACTGACTTACCTGTCATCTAAGCCTCGTTATGTAGCTAATAGGGATAATAACAGAAATAATCTCACATGATGTAAAGGCCAAAGAGGACGACTGGTATGAAGGGTTTAGTACAGTATTTAGCAAAATATAAGTGCTTCCTAAGTTTACTTGCTATGTCTGCAGCAGTAACATCAGCCCTGAGTCACAGTATCTCATTGCATTTACCTACCCATCTTGTCTACACAATGAGACTGGTAACTTCCTAAGGGAACTCTCAATGTCTAATTCATCTTTGTACCCCAGGCACCTGGCACAGAGTACTCAATAACTATTAGTTGAAGGAGTGAATGAATGGATGGATGGCTAGATGGGTAAATGAACACATACGGGAGAAAACTTCTGAAAGATGTTTGAGACTCCTTTGGGGAGGTCTTTCACAGCAGAAATGAATTTGAGCCCATTATAAAGCTGGAATATATTACTCAGGCAAAGCTGTTATGGAATTCATGAATTGACATGCTTCTGCTTGGCATAATTTAGTCTTAAATAAACAGTAGGCATTTAGTATATACCTTCTAAGTCAATAGCAGGCACTTAGTAAATACTTCCCAAGTGAGAAAACACTCATGGATTATGCTGCCCATAATTAAAGTGAAAAAACTAAGCAACTCCCCCCCCCCAAAAAAAAAAAAAAAAACCTGTCTCTTTCATTAGAAACAAAAGATCAGTGAGGCTGGCACCCAAGTTCCAAACTGGCTGCTCCAGTCCAGCCAGTACCTCTTGACCTCCATGGAAAGTGCCTTTCCCAATCCCACTTTAAAATGACTGATTCTGTGCCAGCCCTGTGCATCCCCCCTCCACGCAGATGTAGAATGGGCAGGAAGAGGGGGCAGAAAGAACTAATGTGGAATCTCTTCATTCAGATGATTCCTTTTGTATCTTTTTTTCCTCTTTGATTCTCTGAACTATTCCATTTTATAGATGGGAAAACAGGCTGAGAGCATATAATCATTATCAAAACCAGCCTCACTTAAGGAACTTACAGATTTCAGAGCCATCAATCCTATGAATTCAAACTCTCTCTCTCTCTTTTTTAAGATTTTATTTTTGAGATAAAGAGACAGACAGAGAGAGAGAGAACAGGGAAGGGGCAGAGAGCGAAGCAGACTCCCTGCTGAGCAGGGAACCCACTGCTGGACTCCATCTCAGTATCCGGGGATCATGACTGAAGGCACTTAATCAATTGACCCACCCAGACACCCTGATTCAGACTCCCTGAGGACAGACAAGGAATCTATATATTCCATATGACAAGTGATTCTTTTTTATTTTTTTAACATATAATGTATTATTTGTTTCAGGGGTACAGGTCTGTGAGTCATCAGTCTTACACAATTCAAAGCACTCACCATAGCACATACCCTCCCCAATATCCATCCTATCCCTACCCCTGACCACTCAGCAACCCTCAGTTTGTTTCCTGAGATTAAGAGTCTCTTATGCTTTGTGTCCCACCTGATCCCAACTTGTTTCATTTTTTCCCTCCCTACCCCACACGACTCCCAGCCATGCCTCTCAAATTCCTCATATCAGAGAGATCATATGATAATTGTCTTTCTCTGACTTATTTTGCTCAGCATAATACCCTCTAGTTCCATCCACTTCATTGCAAATAGTCCAAGTGATTCTTATTGAACTTTGAGAACCTCAGGAGTGAGGTATTTTGTTTCATGCTTTGGCTTGAAAGGTAAGGGTTATAGAAAGTTTTTCAAATGCTCTTGTTCCAAATCATGTGTCTCACTGCTTTGGTCCAACATTTTGTTGGCATTAGTGAGTGATGGAGTGATTTACTGACTCCTGCTCTAAAGGAGGGCATTTTCCAGAAAAAAAGAGAGAAGAAAAAAAAAAAAAGAAGGACTAATACACTATCACATTACAATATCACTGGGTTATGATGGAAGGAAGGGGTCTGAAAAGATTCTTTGGGATTACACAGCCTTCAAAAGTCCATGCCAGAGATCCAGTCTTGGGCATCAGGCTTTATTTACAAAAAGTGCCCGTTAAAAGGCAATTATCTTACTGGGAGCCACAGTGAATAAATAGTTGGCAGTAATTAACCCCATCAGCAGACTGAGAGTCTTATATAGCAAATATCATCACAGATAAGAGCAGGACGACCAAGAAAGGAAGGGTCTTTCTAAGGAGACAGGAGGCTCAAAGGCATTCGCAGAGATGCCTGGAGGGAGGGCCCAAGAGCATAGAGCGATCTCTGAAAGGGAAACCAGGAGCCCAGGAGGAAAGAAAGATAAAGGTGACCCATTTTAGGTGCCATGTGAGAAGGGCCTTGGAGTCTGGCAGAACAGAGCCTAGAGACAAGAAATTCCCCAGATGATTTCCACATGCCAGGTTGTGACATCCAGTTGCAGAAAAAAAGCAATTAACGGGGAGATTGTTGAGTGATGCACTATGGACTGGGGTGCTCCAAGTTTTTCTCCAGACCACCTCCTGGGAGATCAGAAGCATTCGCTTTGGTGTTGCAAAGCCCCAGCTGGAGCCCTGGCCTCAGGGCCTCCTAACAGCCCGCTGTGTGCTGCTTATGGTCCACCCCCACTGAAGCCCGCTTCTTCTGGGAAACTTACCCTGATTGTTCCCTTTTCACATGTCCTTACAACCTCCTCTGGGGGACATTTCATCATTACAGTTTTTCATTTTGCTCAGAAGGAAAGTAAATCCCAAGAAAACAGAAATTAGATTATTTAAGATGGGTCAGGATGAGCCTGGCCAGGTTTTCACTTTGAAGCCAAGACAAAGCAAATTCCTCTTCATTCTAAAGTCTAAAATAAAATGTCACATCTTCAGGGAGAGGCTACTTAATACCTCAGACTGGGCCAAATCCTCCTGCTAGAGGCTCTCAAATACCATCCTTTCCTTTCAAAGCACCCATTCATTACTGAACGTATTTATTGAGCATCTACTTATGTCTGGCACTGTACATGGTACTAAAGAATCAATAGTAAACAAGACAGATGAGATACCTGCCCTTTTCTTCAGGGGTAATTATCATTCCTAACATATAAGGTGGTGGTGAAGATTACATGAGCCAATTCATTAAAGTGTTCAGAATTCTATGGGGCATGAAGTACTGTTCCATGACTGTGATAATTGCTGTCAAGTATCTAATTCCTTAGGCAGGAAGGAGAATTTTGATTTTTCTCTGCTGAATCCTGAGCGTGAGGTTCACTGCCTGGTGCATAGTAGGAATTCAGTAAGTTTGTGTTGGATTGAATTGATCTGCACTGAAATAGGCAGAATTCTGACATAATTTTCATCCCCTCCCCCATAATCTCCAGTCAGTATGTGAATTTCACAGCTTGGTACATTCTGATTTGGAAGGAAGAGGAACCTCTTGGTTAGTTCCTTTATCCATTCATATAATCTTTTTAGCAGCTATTGAACAGTAGGCTTCTAGCAGCAGAGATAACCACAGTAAATAATACACTGAGGTTTAGCTCATTGAGTTTATACTCTAAACGAGGGAGAGGGACAGTAAACAGGTAAACATTATATCAACAAAATTATCTCAGATTGTAAAAAGGAATGATCCAGTAATTCATCCAAAGAAGACAAAAACACTAACTCAAAAAGATAAATGCATCTCCATATTTATGTGCAGCATTATGTACAGTAGCCAAGATATGGAAACAATTTATGTGTCAAGCTATGAATGAATGGGTAAACGAAATGTGTATATTTATACACAATGTAATATTATTCAGCCATAACAAAGGAGGAAATCTTGCCATCTGCAACATGAGTGGACCTTGAAGATATAATGCTAAGTGAAATAAGACAAAGAAAAATATGATAGGATCTCACTTATATATGGAATCTAAAACAAAAAAAGCAACCCCCTTTCCCCAACTCAGATACAGAGAACAGACTGGTGGTTGCCAGAGATGGGGTGGGTGATTTGTGGGCAACATGGGTGAAGGGGGTCCAAACGTACAAGCTTACCAATATAAAATAAATATGGGATAGAATGTACAGCACGGTGACTGCAGTTAGTACTATATTGTGTATTTTAAAGTTGCAAAGAGAGGAAATCTTAAAAGTTCTCATCATAAGAAAGAAAACACTTTAACTATGTATGGTGATGAACACTAACGACACTTACTGTGGTGATCGTTTCATAGTATATACAAACATGGAATCACTATACACTCTAAACTAATATAATGCCATATGTTAATTATACCTCCATTTTTTAGAAAGCAGAATGGAGAAAATAAAATGGGGGTTGTGGTAGAGAGTGACTGCTTGGCTTAGATGGTCAGAGAGGGCTTCTCTGAGGCAGTGACATTTCAGCGAAGGCCTGAAAGACAACTTGCCTGGCCAAGAAACGGTTTTGGCTCATTCTCTTACCCAACTCTGCGGCAGCCTGTACGTTTTCTTTCAGAGCAGTTTTGTCTTCTACTTCAATTAGTTAACAATCTAATTCTTTAAAACTAACGGTTTTTGTCTGAGATCAGCGGGAACACAGATTGTGCTGTGTTGCTCACCATGGCACCCCCGAACTTCCCTGAGAGGCCAGCAAAGACCTGATTCACACGGCTGATGGGGAGTCTGGACCAACGGCTCACACGGTTCTCTAGGCATGTGACTAAAGCAAGGAAGAGGTGTGGGCGGCTACAGATAAGCCTAAGGAGGATTTTGAAGACGAAGGACAGGCTCGACTGAAAGCAGATGCAAAAGGAAAAATAGAACCTAGCTGGTTACAGCAGAAGATTTTGGCTCTCAATGAAAAAAGACTCTACAGTGAAAAGCATAATAAAGCCAAGCACATTTTCCACCGAATTTTATATACTAATTCTCCCAGGAGCTACAAAAAGTAGACAGCTTCTCCTCATTTATGAAGAGATATCAGAGCAAGTAGGTAATATTTCTTCATTCGAAAGCATATGAATAGGACTTGATTTTCATAATGATAACAACAGTAATGACATCAACCATCCAATCCGAGTTCTTCTGGGGTCCTGGCTCTCTGTGAACCACACTGCCTAGGACATCTCATTTAATCCTCTTGAAAAACTTATAATAAAGTCAATGTTATTATTTTATTTGCTTATACATGAGGAAATTTGCACAGAGACGTTAAATAACTTGCCAAGTGTGAGCCAATGGAGGGACTAAGTTTCCTGTGCAGACTTCTCGCTCCTACCCCACCCTGTCTGGATGCTGGGCTGTTTCCCGTGCTGCACGATCTTGACATTCTCTTCCCTGGTAGTCTGGTAGAGAACAGAGCACCCAGAAGGGAACTCAACTTCTGTGTCTACTGATAAGGAATTGGTGGGTATTTGATCAGGCTGGTCAAATTTACTTCTACCCTATTTGAAAGAAAGGATCTGCTAATGACTAGTGTCATTATGTGAGGGAACTATAATCAAATCCACACACCTACCCATCAATGCCTCCAGAGAGTCAAGATGAATTTAAGGGTGACTTTTTCCAAGATACCATGGGGGTGGAGGAATATGTAAGGCAGAGAGTGTAAAGGTGAGTGGGGAGGTAAGACATCAATGAAAAATATGAATATATTACCAATTACAGAAGGGCCCTAAGAGCATTAACGGATAAAGTGCAGACTAGGAAAATCTCACATGTCATTGGGACATTGGGGTGGATTCCACAAAGACTTCCTGGAGGTGGCAGCATCTGAGATCGGCTTTGAAGGACAGGGAGAATTTGAATCTGTGGACATGTGAGTGAAAAGAACATGCTGGTAGGAATTAAAAATTAGAGTTTGGCAGTAAGGAACCTCAAGAAATATTTGGGGAATAATGCATACTTCTGTTTATTGGTCTATATAATACCATGAAAGATGGTTTTTAATGCTACTTTATGAACATGAAAATAATTACATTTCCTTAAAATTTCACTACATCACTATTCACAACTCAAATTTACCCTAATTATTCTAAACTAATGGCATTATGACACATTTTATTTTATTTTAAAGAATTTATTTATTTGACAGAGAGATCACAAGTAGGCAGAGAGGCAGGCAGAGAGAGGGGGGAGCAGCCTCCCTGCTGAGCAGAGAGCCCCATGTGGGGCTCAATCCCAGCACCCTGAGATCATGACCTGAGCTGAATGTAGAGGCTTAACCCACTGAGCCACCCAGGCACCCCACATTTTAAACCTATAAAGCAGATTCCAACTTCGCCATTTGGGCCAGACACTAATTAGCTCTCATTTGGAAATAGGAGACTTCAACCTCCCTTATCTGAGCCAGACAAAGAACTGCTCAATTATTCAGTCTATACAGTGTCTCAAAGCCTTTGGAAGAAGAACCCATTCCAAAGACAATCCAGAATGTGCTTCCATTTCCTCAAAAGGATTTGCTTTGTCTGCTTCTCTCCTGCACATCTCTGGGTGGTAATTAAACCATGAACAAATGAAAACAACTCAATATGCTAGGATATTAATAAGGCATTTTTTAAGGCTATCTCTTTGAGCCTTCATGCCTGGGAGTAGGCAGCAGCATTTGCTTCTGGACAGATGAGAACATTAGAGGATTTTGAGGTAACTCAGCACATGAATCCAGGTGGCAAGACCTTAGCTTTCTGACCCTTAGGCCACCCTTTGTATAGAAAAGAAAAGTTTTGTGGGGTGCCTGGGTGCTCAGTGGGTTAAAGCCTCTGCCTTCACCTCAAGTCATGAGGCGTCTTGGGACTGAGTCCCGCACCGGGCTCTCTGCTCAGCGAGGAGCCTGCTTCCCTCTCTCTCTTTCTGCCTCTCTGCCTACTTGTGATCTCTGTCAAATAAATAAATAAAATCTTAAAAAAAAAAAAAAAGAGGGGTGCCTGGGTGGCTCAGTGGGTTAATGCCTCTGCCTTCAGCTCAGGTCATAATCCCAGGGTCCTGGGATCAAGCCCCACATCGGGCTCTCTGCTCCTCGGGGAGCCTGCTTCCTCCTCTCTCCCTCTGCCTGCCTCTCTGCCTACTTGTGATCTCTGTCTGTCAAGCAAATAAATAAAATCTTTAAAAAAAAAAAAAAAAAGAAAGAAAGAAAAGGTTTGAGAGATCAGGTTTAATGCCTTCTGCAGAAAACACTTTAAACACAAGTTTTCCCTTGCTTCCAAGAGGCCATAATAGTAAATCTTTGAGAGGGGCAGGGGAGAAAATGGTCAACATGTTGTTCCGAGGTATGGAGAGAAGACTTGCTTGCTCAGCAAAGACACCCCCAAAGGACTGCCATCCTGTACATGCAGCATGCACAAGAGTTCTGTGTGTTCTGCAGAGCAATTTAGTTTTTGATTCAAATGTCAAGCCATTTGAGAGGCTACGTATTCACCCGTCTCTTGCATGGGGAGAGAGTTATACACTTTGCTTTCTATTTCAGTCTGTGAGTTTCGCTCTACAGCTGGGTTGAAGCACGTCAGCACTAGTGACGTACTGGCCTGGATAATTCTTTGCTGAGGGTGGGAGTGGGGCTCCAGGTGAGGAGCGGGTGCTGGGGGGGGTGCTCTCCTGGGCACTCTAGATGTTTAGCAACATCCCTGGCCCCAAGCCGCAACATGCCAGGACCACCTTCCACCTCGGTGGTGACGATCAAAAACGTCTCCAGATGTTGTTAAGTATCCCCTGGGCCCCTACACACACACACACACACACACACACACACACACGGAGAATTACAGACCAGGGCTGGAGCCATCGCCACGTGAATTGTAACTATAAACAAGGCAACTTGGTGCCAGCAAATAATCATTTGATGAACAGTCAGCAAACTATGTGCTTCTGCGATTCTTCGCGTCTTCGTTTCCTCCTCTCACTCTCTCACATGGCTGCTGTGTAAATCCCATGAAACAATATTTGTAAAAGGGCTTTTGAAAATTTGAAAATAGAATGTTGTTGCTATTTGGTTTACCTGGGTCTTTAGGCAACCACTGATGCTGGCATGTTGGAAAATGACAGCTCTATTTTGTAATAAATAAATTAATTAATTAATTTTTAATTTTTTTAGAATTCAATTTAATTACATATAGTATATTAATGGTTTCAAGGCTAGCATCTAGTGACTCATCAGTGCTTATTACTTCAAGTGCCCTCTTTAATGCCTATCACCCAGTTACCCCATCCCCCAACCCACTGCCCCTCCAACAACATTCAGTTTGTTTCCTGGAGTTAAGAGTCTCTTACTCTTTGCCTCCCTCTCTGTTTTCATCTTTTTTTATTTTCCCTTCCCTTACATCCATCTGTTTTGTTTCATAAGTTCCACATATGAGTGAAATCAAGTCTTTCTCTGACTGACTTATTTTGCTTAGCATAATACGCTCTAGTTCCATCCATGTCATTGCAAATGGCAAGATTTCATTTTTTTGGATGGTTGAGTAATATTCTATTCTATTGTATATAATTTAGATTTAAAGGAATCCCATGAATGCAGTCTATATACAAGGAGTTGAAGGCAACAGTTAGAAACATCACTCTTGCCACTAAAATGAACATTAGAGTCTCCTTTCTTCATGGCCATTGCTGATTGGAAACCTGGTGTTAATTTATGCATTTGTTCAATAGATACTTGTTAAGTACCACTGTGTGCCAGGCACTGTGCTGGGCACTAGTGATAGTTATACAAATTGTAGCTGTAATAGGCACATCAGACCTGTCCTGCCTTAGTGGAGGTTATAAGCTAGTGGAGAAAACATATAAGGAGTAAGGAAACTATAATGCATTGGGCAGGTGCTATGAAGGGTAACAGCCTGGACCTCCTAGAAGGGCCACCAGGAGATAGGGGAGCCGGGCTCTGAATGATCAGGAGGGGTTTGAAGGCAAAGAGAAGGTGAGCAGTGTTTCTGGCAAAGGGGAGAGCATGTGTCTGGTGCTGGTGGAGAGGAGCTATGGTGTGGAAGGAAATGCAAAAGCACGGAGTACATGCAGGCAAGCAGTGACACAGGCTGAGAGCACCCTAAAAACAAGGAAGCCCTTTGCAAGCTTTAGGGAGGCAAGCCACACATGTGTGCACTAAGAATACTACTGTGGCTCCAGTGTGACAAATAGAAAAGAGGTGGTCAAGACAAGAAGGAAAATGGGAGAAACCCAAAGAGACTGTTTCCACATCCAGAGAACAGAAGATGGCATCCAAAGGAGGATAATGACAATGTGGTTAGAGGGAGGTGAAGGAATTCGAGAGATCGTTGGAAATATTTAGGAGGAAGGATGGCATAGGGTTTATGGTAGATGAGCATGTGTATTGACGGAAGGCAGGGTCAAGGATGACTCTAAGTATTTGGGTAATACTCTAAGTATTCAGTGGGCTTTTGGAGAAAGTCACTGAAGTTGACTACAGCCATTGCTACTAATAACAAAAAAAGTGATAGAATATTTATGGGCTCCTGCTAAGTGCATGTGCCTAGGTATTAAAAAGCATTATCTCATATAAGTCTTGCAATATCCTTATTATATAGGATCTATTATTCTTAGTATATCAAGACTCAGGATAACCTCCTCAAGGGCACAAATCTGTTACTGACAAACCCAAGATTCAAATCCAACTTCTTGACTCCAGAGCCCACTCTGAACCACCACATATAACCATTATTAATTCACTGGAGTGTTTATCTCCTATGTTTAAATCAGAAGTTTTTCAGTTACTACTAACAAAACATTTGAAGGAATCTCCAAATCATTTAAACTCTTTGAATTTCAATTTCTGTAGCCAAAATCTATGTATTAGAATACCTCCTTTTCAATGTTGATATAAAGATTAAATTGGTCTCAATACTAATAATGAGAGAGCAAGCATTTACTGAATGCCGACTATATCCATGCCACGCTGTAAAATACTTCATGTGTGTTAGTTCATTTAATCTTCACAAAAGCCCTTGAAGTAGCTTCAACAATAATGTTACAAATGAGGCCACTGAGGCCCAGACAGAAGAAATGCCATACTCAGGGTGACACAGCTGGTGTGTAAACCTGGGTTAGCATTTCTGGAGCCTGTGCTCATCACCCCTGGGTTATGCTGCCTCTACTAAGAAGTGAGATCTTAGGAAGTCCCTGATGCCCCATGAGCCTAAGGCCTGGTGTACTATATATGCTCAGTGCTGGCTGCCATTTTTGTTCAATGTCAAGTTTATCAAATTTTTGGTAAGTGCCAGGAATTATGTTAGGCAAACAAGATAGATATGGCCCTTGTTCTAATGCCTTTCTTGGAATTTTGGAAAGCCAT
The DNA here is from genome assembly GCF_030435805.1 of Mustela lutreola. NCBI lineage: Eukaryota > Metazoa > Chordata > Mammalia > Carnivora > Mustelidae > Mustela > Mustela lutreola. Next base: position 84,220,633 of record NC_081294.1, read on the forward strand.
TTTCAGTCATGATTCCCCCCCCCCCACCCCACCCCGCCCTCCCAATTCAGCAAGGAGCATGCAGTTCAGTGTCTTCATGTAAGAAACAAGTGGCTGAGAAAGTGGAGTCCAGAAGATTCTATCTAATAGATATTTGGTCACCATAGGTCAGGGAGCACAGGGGGATGGTATTTTTTTTAATTAATTTCTTTCTTTTTTAGAGAGAGAGAGAGCATGGGGGAGAAGGGAAGAAGGAGAGGGACAAGCAGACTCCACACTGAACACAGAGCCCAACACGGGGGCTCGATTTCATGATCCTGAGATCATGACCTGAACCGAAATCAAGAGTCGCACACTCAACTGACTAAGCCAACCGGACACCTCAGGTTCATGGTATTTTTTAACTGGAGGAACTGTCTGAGAGCTAACCTAACCCTATAATGTCACACAGGAGCCTGAGTTGTAGAAGCAGGAAGTGGTTAGGTAGCAGAGGACACTTGTGGGTTTGGTTGCATCAGTCCTCTTTTCTGCAGCCCATTTCCTCTCTCTGTAAAATGGGGAGATGAAAAACGACCTTCCAGCTTCCTTCTAAGTCCACTATGCTATGAATCTACATGTTCAAATCACACAGCTACCTACTGGCTCATTAACAACATGCAGGCAAATGATATTTTTATTGAAAGTAATGAGGATTAATTAATTGTTCATGTTTGTGGATGATGTAGGGACAATTAACTACCTATGATTCTCTTTTAACTGGTTTGGCATTACGTTGATAGAACCTAAGCCTAGAATCTTCCACAGATGTTTACTGTTTTTTCCAGGGAGGAGGCTTGTTTTGGTTTGCAGCCATGGGTAAGTTATCCTTTCAGTAAACATGGGAGTCTGCTGGCCATTTTAAAACAAGTTTATCAAACTTATCAGATATGAAACATTAAAAATAAATAATTGTCTGGTGGCTGGAGTGACAGATTTTTAACATTTTCTTGGAATCTGCTTTCCTGTGCGTAATAGCTAACATTTACCTAGCATTTGCTCTGTGCCTTTTCCAGCCTTTACCCGGATTATTTGATTTGTTCTCAAAAAAACCTACAAAGGAGAAGCTATTATATTCCCCATTTGACAGAGGAGAAAAGTAAAGTTGAATGAAACTAAGGTTAGGTAACCTATTCAAAGTGACATAGGGAGTGGTGGCACCAGGACTCAAACCCAGTCTGTTCAGAGTTTATACTTTTTTTCTTAGTGGAGTTGACACACAATGTTACATTAGTTTCAGGTGTACAACTTAGTGATTTGACAAATGTACCCATCACGTTATGCTCACGCTTTTCACTGTAAGTTCCCTCGTTATGATGCCCTCAGCTTTCTATTACAAAAAGTAACACTTTCTGTGAAAAGAAATTCAAGTATTTAAAAAATAATACCTGGGGGTTTTGGTTGGTTTCAGGTTTTTTTGTTTTGTTTTTGTTTTTGTTTTTAATAAAGTTTATGAATTTTTTTTTTAGTTTTAGTTTCATGAATTAAGTTGCGATTAAGGAACATTACTTTTTTTTTTTTTTTTTTTTTTTTTTTTTTATAAACATATATTTTTTATATACATATATTTTTATCCCCAGGTCTGTGAATCACCAGGTTTACACACTTCACAGCACTCACCAAATCACATACCCTCCCCAATGTCCATAATCCCACCCCCTTCTCCCCAACCCCCTCCCCCCGGCAACCCTCAGTTTGTTTTGTGAGATTAAGAGTCACTTATGGTTTGTCTCCCTCCATGAAACAGGAACATTACTTTTAAGAGACAGCTTATCTTCAGCAAGCTGTAAGTGATGTATTAAAATCCATTTGCTCTCAGGTATGTCTGATGTGAAGCTGGACTTTACATGAATGTAAAATGCTGAGACATGTATGAATGGGAAGTTGTAGAAAATTGACACCAGTTTTCCTTGGGAAATAAGCACTTACTATCAATATTTGGAAGTCATTACTGCTTGGATATTGTTTGTACAGACCTGTCAGTGTGGAAACTGCCTAGTAGGTGTGATGGATGGTTTAGAGGAAGAAGCACACACTGAGAAATTACTTGTGCCAGAATTTGGAGAAAGGTTGCCTTACACTGTGATCAGGAGAAGCATTCCTGAAACAATAGTAATGACTCTTTAAAAAATGCCTGTTATAATTATGGAAATGCCACGCCTAGTAAAGAGTAACATTTTTTTTAAAAAGACCCCATGTTCCCTAAGCTACAGAGTGAGAGGGCACCACCAGTACTATGAGCTCCCAAATTTAAGGTATCTCAACAATGCCTTGAAAATTGATCTCTGGGCACTAAAACCAACATTTTATAAGTTTCTGGGATGGTTCTGAGCAAAGATGTATGCACCACAGTGAGACACAGACCATGGGCGGTTTTCTACTCTGAGAAGTAAGGTCTGAAGATTGGAAGCACTAGGTGGGAAGCATTAACCAAACAATTAAAAAAAAAAGTTTGAATTTAAAGTTGAGGTTGAATTTTCATAGTATCACTTTACAGAAGGTCGTGTTACTAAAGTTCTCCATTGAGGTGAAATGTTCTCGGCTTATGTGGACAGTCAAATGACCAGTCCTCCATTTTACTAGTACTGCTTCAAACATCAGTGTATGCCCATCCTTAAGATCCTCTAGTGGATTCCCATTGTCCCCAGAATAAAACTCCTATAATTTACCTAGGCTTGCAAGGCCTCACTGGAACCTGCCTCTGCTTCCCTCTAGAACCTCACCCTTCTCCCAGTCATCCTGGGATACCTTCTGGTCAGACCAAGATATCTTGTGCCTCAGGGCCTTTGCACCCACTGTTCCCTGGGTTTATTTTTTAATTTTTTAAAATTATGTTATGTTAGTCACCATATCAAACATCATTAGTTTTTGATGTAGTGCTCCATGATTCATTGCTTGCATATAACACTTGGTGCTCCATGCAATACATGCCCTCCTTAATACCCACCACCAGGCTCACCCATCCCCCCAGTCCCCTCTCCTCTAAAACCCTCAGTTTGTTTCCCAGAGTCCATAGTCTCTCATGGTTCATCTCCCCACCTCTGATTCCCTTTCATTTTTCCTTTCCTTCTCCTAATTTCCTCCATGCTATTCCTTATGTTCCACAAATAAGTGAAACCATGTGATAATCAACTTTTTCTGCGTAACTTATTTCATTTAGTATAATCCCTTCCAGTTCCATCCATGTTGATGCAAAAGTAGGGTAGTCATCATTTCTGAAGGCTGAGTAATATTCCGTTGTATATATGGACCACATTTTCTTTATCCATCTGTCTGTTTAAGGGCATCTCTGCTCTTTCCAGGGTTTGGCTATTGTGCACATTGCTGCTCTGAACACTGGGGTGCATGTACCCCTTCTTTCCACTACACCTGTATCTTTGGGGTAAATACCCAATAATGCAACTGCTGGGTCATAGGGTAGCTCCATTTTTAATTTCCCTGTGTTTAAATGCTATCCCAACAAGTCTTTTGAACCTGGCTTCTACTCATTATTTGGGTCTTAACTCAAACGCTGCCTCTTAGAAGAGCCTCCACAGAATGACTGTTTAGTGGAGCAACCTTACCTCCTCACATGGCCACTATCATGTTACCTCATTTTATATCCTTTATAACACCTGTCATCATCTGAGATTATCTTATGTCTTTGTCAGTTTGTTTACTAGTCCATCTCATTACTAGAATGCGAACTTCATAACACTGGAGATGTTGGCGAATTTGAGTTCTGCTGTGTTTCCAAAACCTGGTGCCCAATACATATTTACTGGATAAATGGTTGAATGAAATCCAATTTTCTCTTTTTTTTCTCAAGATTCATTTACTTATTTATTTATTTTAGAGAGCAGGAGGAGGGGCAGAGAGAGAGAGAGAGAAAGAATCTCAAGTAGACTCTCCACTGAGCTGGGAGCCTGACACAAGGCTCGATCTCACAATCCTGAGATCATAACCTGAGTCGAAACCAAGAGTCAGCCGCTCAACTGACTGAGCAACCCAGGTACCCCTGAAATTCATTTTTCAATTTTCTTACCGCTAACCATAGTATTATAAAGGTAGGTATACTCTTCTGAAAAAAAAAAAAAAAAAAGCACTACATAATAAATTAAAAATAACTATTCTAAAGAAAAAGGCTTGACACTTATTGGAAACCTTGAGCACAAGACCAAGAACCATCTAACAGTGTCCATGTGCTTAATTATTTAGTCTCAGTTTTTAAATTCCATTAACCAATAATGTGGGCACTAAGTAGAATGAAGCTGAGCCAGCTTATTAGTAATATAAAAAGAAAACAAAAGGCAAGTCATCTTTTCACATACCCAGGCCCCAGCGTCAAGGCAATCTAGGGAAGGTTGGCATTTGGGTTTGCCTGAATCAGATGTTTTACAAAGAAAAGCCAATGAACCTCCACTCTGCCCAGTGATAGCAAGAGAAGTGGCAAAACCACCTCTTGCTTCTTCCATGGAGGCTGCCATGTTGGGACCACCAGGAACTGCACCCCCTTCCCCGATACACCCAGATTCTATTGTGGTGTCCTCCACTCAGAGATGGCAGTCCTAGACTATGCTCAGATGCAAGCCTGATCTGTGAGGCCACTTAGCTGATCTCATTCTCTGTGGCAGTGTTGGTTTAGAAGGCATGTGACTCCCATTGAGGCCAAGAGGTATCTAGAGAAATTTTCTAGGGACATCTGGGGGGAAAGTCTTTGCTGTTTTGTTTTGTTGAAGCCAAACAACCTTTCATTAGATATTGCTGTGGCTATCTGAGTGTGACACCCACAATGGCAGCAGTTGTTTTGGGACAAAGCTGATGTTCCAAGGGCAGCCAGGCAGGAAGATGGCATGCATGCCCCATGCTATACTTTAGCCAGGGAACTAATTAGCTTAGGGGTTCCCTGCCTCAGGTCTTACATGAAAAATTGGATTACCACCATAACCACTGAACTGAAAGGCTCTTTGCTTTTGACCTTGGCCCTTAACCATTTGATACTGACCTGCTGTTAGAAAGAACATGGTATAACCAGGGATTCTGTCCCATTTAGGCAGAAGAGCAGGCCCTTCCAGTGGTCTGGAAGGCCCCTGCTTGGGTTCACCTGCCGTCCCCTCTGCTCCCATCTCTCACAGCTTCCTCCTATGCTCACTCAACTTCAGCCACTGCTAGCTTCATATCTAGTCCTTGAACTTACCAGAGAAGCTCTTGCCTCAGGGCATTTGCACTGGCTGTTACCTCTACCTGAAACTCTCCACCCCCGATATCCAGGACTTGATCTGTATTTTTCACATCATTGGTCAAATGTTATTTTTTGCACCAAGGCTTGATCCTCCTATTTAAAAGAGAAAACCCACACCCCTCCACCCCTACTGATTTATTTTCCTCTACTGCACTTACATCCTTATATTTTATATTCTACTTATTAATCTATTGTTTACCTCCTATGCTATTGAATTTCCAGGGCCTCGAATACCTAGGACACAGTAGGCAAATATCTATTCGTGAGTATTTGCGGAAGTAAGGAAGGGAAAATAATTCTTTTACCCTTCTGGGTATTTTGAAATGAATTTTCTGTTGCCGCCAAAATAATCTTGAGTGATGGATTTCCATTGCAGTGCCTTGTAACCAGTGCCCAGCATTTTGAAGACAGTCAACCATGTTTTAAATTCAGAGTCAGTCCTTCTAGAACAGAGTACCCCTCACCCAAAGCCATCAATCCATATTGTGTAGTGAAAGATGAGAAGTAGAAAAATCGCCTATGATTCAAAAGTTCGCTTTCTGGTCTCCATGAGACCTTGGGCAATTTAAAATTTATCTCTATCTGCCTTAATCTCCTCATCTCTCTGAGGAATATCCTATCCACTATCTGTAATATCTATACTATCTCTTTTATCTCTGTAATGTGGGATTTTTAAGACCTACTCTAGTTATCTCCCCTGGGGGTTATAAGAAAGAAATGACCCATATGTGTTAAAAGCAGGAAAGTGCTGTGTATATTTGTACAGTATTGTTTTGAATGAGCTCTTTTATTCTCTGGAAAGCATTCATTATTGTTGTGTTAATAGTAATACTGATTTTTTTCATTTGGTGACATTTATTACTTACCAAAGGCTATATTCATTCAATAAGTATTCACTGAGTCCCTACGCGATACCAGGCTACTTTCCCAGGAGCGTTCAAACACCAACTGAGGTCAGACAGGTGTATTACCGGGGAAAGTGGTTAAAATTTCGGAGCCTCAATTATCTCCACTGTAAAATGAGGGTAAGTTGCCTGGGCATTGTTGTGACATTGTTGAAATGGGATAATATACTGAAAGTTATTATTATAAAATTTGGCTTAGTGAAGTCTGATTAAATAGAATTATCTTTTTTATTACTTTACCATGGCCAGGCCTTATATAGTATTTTCAAAGATCTTATTAACAAAGCCTCTCAACATCATCCCAAGATAGCCCAGAAAAGATGAGTAATTAGTCCAAAGGACTAGATGAGCCCTACCTAAACTAGGGTCTGTATGCCTAAAAGAGCCTGACTAATTCCTATTCCTTCTTTAGGTCTCAGATTGGCTGCCAGCTACTCCAGTGAGCTTTCCTTCTCTTTCCTCTACCCCACTGTGGGTTGGGTTGTGTGACCTCACTCTTTTTCTAGCACTTTCCGTACTCACACTGGATTGTCATTGACAACTACTTGTTGAGATCTCTCCAGGAGAGTATAAACTGCTTAAAGGGGGGGTGGGGAGAACAACAGTGTAACAGTGTCTTGTTCACTCAGCCACACATAGTAGTAGGTACTCTATAAATATTTGTTTTTTAAATACATTTCATGTGGTTGGCATTCGGGCATGGGTGAAATAAACAGCCATAAAACCTTTTCACATTTTTGGCCTGGAGCACGTTTCATTACCTAATGCTTACAAAGAGAGCAGGATGTTTGACTTTTGTCCTGAGCAGAGTGCCTCCCCTCCCCTACAGAGCCTCGCAAGCTTCCTGGGAGCCCACTAGGCAACCCAGGCTGCCTTCAGAGAACCACAAGACTGTAGTTCTCTGCACCAAGATGGCTTCCATCACAGCTGAGAAAAGTGCTTTCATCTTGTGGTAACTTGTTCATAATCAGACCAGTTTTGCTTCAATGGATTGGAGCCCTGCCCAAAATAAAGTTACTTAGGAAATCCCCTTGTGGGCTATAGATGCATAGAGGAGATCCAAGCTTCCTTCTGACACATAGATTTTTACTTCCTTCAGTGAAGGTTTTTACTCCCTTCAGTGCCTGGGGCAGACCTAGGGTATGCAGTAACCTTGTATTTGCTGGCATTCTGGTTTAAGAGCACTCCAAACATGCTCAGATGTCTCTCTCTCTCTCTCTCTCCCTTCTGATATAAGCAAAAAAGGACTAGAATTTCTCAGTGGATCTCTTGGATCAACCCATGTTAGAATTATTGGGGATGCCTGTGAGTTTTTTTTATTCCATCCCAGCTGCTGGGAATCAGAATCTCTAGGGGTAGGACCTAGAAATATGCTTTTTAGCACCCTCCCAGATTATCTGCATGCACAATGAGGTTTGAAAATCATTCAGTCACCTAAGGTCACTAGCTGGGTAGCTGAACCCAGTTTCAGATTAGTGCCTGATGAATAGTCTTATGTTGGTGGCCTGGCCTGGTCGATCCAGAAAGCTTCGGTCCAAACCAACAACCCTTCCTCCTGAAACTAGAGTTCTTACCACAGCCTTCACTACACCCTGTCTCCAGGAGCAGGAGAAGCAAGCAAGCAAGGCTCCATTTTCTACCTCTTAGGCTCAGATCTGTGGCGTAATATTCTAATCACTCTATGCCTTATAGGTTGCACAGACAGTTAAGAAAGGTTATTTGTCAGTCACTGACTTCTCTCTATAAAATGAGAAGGTCACAGTCTTTACACTGCTTTGAGACAACCCAATCAGAGTTATTTATTTATTTACTTAAAATAGCAGAAACTCACAATCCCTGAAGGGAAACTGAAAGATTCCCCAGATCCCTGCATTTCTCAGGGCAAAGAGCAGACGCTCCCTGCAAACGTGTTAAGTGGAGGACTTCCCTTTGCAAGGAAGCCACCCACTAGCATCAGCTTTTTGTTGAGGGTCTATGGCACATGCCTCATGGGAGCAGCCAGATTGGTATTTTTCTCTCATTAGAAAATGGAATCGATAGAATGCCTCATCCATTTCCCTATGTGAGCCCCATCTTTTTGGAGGGAGGGGAAGGAGAGAAGGTTATGCCTGTGGAGCATATCAGAATGGGTATCATGGTTATCATGGTTATCGCCCAACAGTAAGGGGGAATGACCCATATGGACAGATACTGCAGAACTGCAGGTTGAGGAACAAACAAAGTACCCTAGAATCATAGCATCAGGAGAAAGACGGCCACAGAAATCCCATCAGATAATTCTGATCTCTTCCCCACAGAATCATGTGCCAAATCTGAAGACACCATCTCAAGTCCAGAGTAAGCAGTTTCCACCCCCGAAAGTGCCCCTGTGACAACACCGGGGAGAATGCCTCATGATGAAATCGGATGTGTAATGTACATGCTGTACAAATCGGATACAAGAACGACACATGCTGAACCCCTCAATGTGTAAGTGTCTTACAAGGACTTCACTAAGTGAACGGGCTTAGAAGTCACCCTAACCCTAGCAAAACAGGGGAAGCTTTAGACCACTGACGATTGTGGGATGCATGATGTATGTGAGGCCATTCAGGACAGTGGGTCCAAAGACCACAGATCTGCTGATGCCTCCCTCATTTCAGTCTTGCCTCCAACCCCATTCTCTCTCTGAAGAGCCACACTCATGGATACAACTTTCTTCTTGGCATCTACCCCCTGAGTGTCTTACAAACATTTCATGCTAAATATGTGCAAAATGAAGCTCATAATTTTTCTCCCTCGGGGAGGTCAGGACATGCTGGTCCAAAATATGTTGCTTTGGTATATTGACTATTTTGAACTAAAGGGTTTAAAAAATAGTATATGTAGGGAGCGCTTTGACAGAATTCCCCTTATCTGTCTACAGACAGAGTCTCCAAAAGGAACTCAGCTGTCACAAATCCTCTCTCTGGAAGTTTCATCAACCAGGGAAGATGGACTCTTATTCTGGGAAAGACTAGAGCAGACACCACCCCTGGACAAACTAGGCCACAAGCTATCACACCTGCCATCTATTGTTTAAAAGGCCCATTCCTATTTCCTAAAAGTCATTTTCTTTCCTCTAAGAGGAGTACCTCTCTCCTTCCTTCTGCTGTTCAGATGATGTATGAAAGCTCATATCTCAGTGTCTTTCTGCATATTTGTGTTTTTCCTGTGATGTCTCCATGTACATAACATTGACAACAATTTTGTGTATGCTTTCTCCTATTAATCTGCCTATTGCCAGTCTGTCTCACAGACTGAGCTATTGAACCTCAGAGTTGGGAAGAGAATGTCTTTCTTTCTCCACACCCCAAACATGTTTTCTTTCCAGGTTTCCCAGGCTCTGCAACGGGTGCCCAGACACCATCCAGTCACTCGAGGCCAAAACCTGGGAGCCATCTTAGTTCCTTATGATATCCCTCCCCAAAAATCCAGTCCATGATCTCCAAAATACGTCTGGAATCTCTTCTCTTCTCATTGTCTGTACCTTCTCTTCTCTAATAAAGTCATGCTGTCTCTCAATGGAATTCTAAGAATTTATTAAAATAGTATCAATTTAGTCCTTAAACTCCTTCAAGGACAAAGAATCCCATTATTCTCAAAATAAAATCCAGACTCTGTGAGGTGACCTAAAAGGTCCTGTGATCAAGCCCTGTCCTACCTCCTTGGTAGGTCGCCCACGACCACAGCTTTCTCTCACCCAGCTCCTGTCACATTGAGTGGGCACTCCTTTGTGTTTCGAAACATCGTTTTTTCGATGGTGCTGGGCCTACATGAGTACTTGTTTTATTAATTCCTACAGTGACCAAGGCATGGTTCTTTGAACACTGGCCCATTCCATTCCTTCAGAGCTTGGCTCAGGTGTGACCTCCTCAAAGAGACTTTTCCTGGCTCCCTGTACTGAGTGATTTCCTCCACAACTCTCTCAAGCCACCTGTTTACATCCTTCCTAGTGTTCATCAAAACCTCAGGTGATCTTTTGGTTTTATACATTTCTTACAGGTTAAGTCTTTCATTATAAAGTATTTTTCTTCTTACCTGTACATCATATAAATAATTAGATATTTTAAACAACACAGCATATAGGAAATGGAGGTATATCCCAATGATATAATCATAGTAACTAATCATAATTACTGAACATTTTCTATGTGCTGTGTTGTTTAAAATATCTAATTATATTCTAGTAACTATTCCTCAGCTAGATGTTTTTAATCTCAATTTTCCATATTAGGAATGGAATAATGAAAAATCTGAGATAACTTGGTCTTTGACAAGAAGAAGCAAGGCCAAAATTTAACCAGGTATTTTATTGTAAAACATAGACTCTTCATCAGGCTACTATGTAAGTTTGCCTGCACAAATGTAGGGTAGCTATTAAGCATGTTCATAGCAGTGTTATTATAAACACTGAATGACAATTGAGGAACATAAATTAGGGCATATTTACTGTTCATAATATGAAATATGGTCACTATATATCGTTAAGTTAAAATATCTATTAATAATAATATAATAAAATATCTATTAATAAAATAGTATTTCCATTAAGACCTTTTTGGTTATATATATGTATGTATGTATGTGTGTGTATATATACATATTTTGTTCATTATAAATTGAATTACCCAGTCCCTTTGCAGTTTCTGGCACATGGCACTTGTTTGTTGACTGAATTAATTGACAAATGTACATAGCCCAGAAACTAGAAAAAATATGCCACAAACTTTAGCAGTATTGATCTGTGGATTGTGAGAATATGAATGAAATTTCATATTGTTTTTTAGTTTTATTTCAAATTCTCTAGACTGAGAACATACATTCTAGTAATATAAAAGGGAAAGAATCAATGTCGTATTTTTAAAAATTGTTTAGGTTCTATCTTGAATGACTTCTTCCCATTAAGTCTTTGTACCCCAAAAATATGAGATTTCTACTTCTTTTATATTCAAAGCACTTTAGTCTTGAGTCAAAGCACTTTTAGCTCACTTTGCCTTGTATTACTTTTACTGATATGATGCCTAATTCTTAAAAGGCCCATTCCTCTCCCCCCATAAATGGTGCATTCCTTGAGAATTTGAACTATATTTTATTTATCTGTATTACCCTTTCATTTTCTAGGGCTGTGCTATGGATATAATAAAAACTCACTCAATGTTTAGTGTTTGGTTCATAGTATTATTTATCCACTATCCTACTGAATAATTTGGAATATGAAAAATACTAGCCTATTAGCAGTTACCTAAGATACATATTTAATTAAATTAGCAATAACAGTGCCATGCTGAGCCATATTAGAACCTGAAGTAAAGGAAAAATAAATCAGTAATGCTGTTTCTGTCTTTATGTAATATTTTGATACTTTATTTATCATGAATTTTTTGTATTAGTTCAGTTTTCAAAAATATTGCATTAAAGTATTTATCTTTATTTCTATCACTTCACCTAGCCTCTGCCCTACTTTTATAATACAGTATTAGCAGGTTATGCAATCTGAGCATCTTATAGCAATCTAGATACTGTATGTATTATATGTATATTTATACTATATACATATAGAATTATATATAAAAATACACATGACAGGTATATATGTGTTGTGTGTGTCTCTGTGTGTGTATATCTATCTACCTATATGATATATCTACGCATAACTTTATTCAGCTAGCACTCACTGCCATTCTAATGGCTGTCTGTATTAACTCCATTTTGCATACAAAGAGACTTAAGCACAGAGACATTAAGTGACTTTGCCAAGGTACCAGCTAGAAGAATTTACCAAACTCAGCACCGAAAGAACAAATAATCCAATCAAGAAATGGGCAGAAAACATGAACAGACATTTCTCCAAAGAAGACAAATAAATGGCCAACATATGAAAAAATACTCAGTCACTCTGCATCAGGAAAATACAAATCAAAACCACAATGAGATATCTCTTCACACCAGTCAGAATGGCTTAAATTAGCGAGTCAAGAAATGACAAGGCGCAGGGTGGTCCAATCAGTTAAGTGTCTTGCCTTCAGCTCAGGTCACAAATCCCAGGGTTCTAGGATCCAGTCCCACATCTGGTCCCTGCTCCACAGGGAGCCTGCTTCTCCCTCTCCCCTGCCCCTCCCCCTGCTCATACTCCCTCTCTCTCTTCCTGCCAAATAAGTAAATAAAAACTAAAGAAGAAGGAGGAGAAGGAGGGTGGGGAATGGGGAGGGAGAGGAGCGGGAGAAGAAAAGCAGGGGAGGAGGAGGAGAAAAGACAGATGCTGGCGAGGATGCGGAGAAAGGGAAATCCTCTTACACTGTTGGTGGAAATGCAAGCTGGTGCAGCCACTCTGGAGAACAGTATCGAGGTTCCTCATAAAACTGAAAATAGAGCTACCCTATGACCCACAATTGCCCTACTGGGTATTTATCCCAAAGATACAAATGTAGTGACCTGAAGGGGCACCTGCACCCCAGTGTTTATAGCAACAATGCCTACAATAGCCAGACTATGGAAAGAGCCCAGATGTCCATCAACAGCTGAATGGATAAAGAAGACATGGTATATATATATATTTAAAAAAAAAAAGAAGACATGGTATATATATAATATATATATCATATATGTGTGTTAGTATCCAATCTGATTCTCCTCTTAAAAAATATTTATTGCTTTCTTCACCATTTGAAGTGGTTTTTCCTGACAAAAGTTGGCAGTGAGTATCATTCTGACTCAATGAACAGTTAGTTTAAGTATGCTACTTACTCATTATGGACAACCATGGCAACCATGTGAGCCCATCCTCGGTTCACCTACATCCAGGATGATCATCTAAGAGCTTGCATGGAAAATGCAGATTCCTGGGCCTTCCTCCAAACCACTAAGTAAGAACCAGTCTTCAGAACAATGTTTAAAGAGCTGAGGTTTTCCCATCCCACAGACTGGGTTGAAACCTATCTCAGCCATTTATTAGCTCTAGAGCCTTTGGCAAAGAACTTGGTCTTGTGTGTGTCTCTGTAGCTTCCGTATCCTCATAGGTAAAGTGGGAATAAAAAATACCTACCTCTCATAAGGTTTCCATGAGGACTGGATTAGAATGAAGATCTAATTATAATGATACTTATCACAGTTTATAAATACAGAGTACTTTCAGACTGTCAGGCACTGTAGTAAATGCTGTACCTACATTACCTTATTAATTCTCCCAAGCACTTAGCAGGGTCCTCACCACACAGTGAGTACTCAAGAGCTAGAGCCTGAGTAGCCACATAGATCATTGTAATTGGTGGGGGGCCAGTCACAAACACAAGATTTAGGTCCAGAGGCTGAGAGATGGATAATCCAGAACAGGTCAGCCAGGCTGGTAGTCCCCAAAGTCAGCCTACTGCATCAGAATCATCTGGGCAAGCTCATTAAAACACATGGTCCTTGAACTTCTAACTCAGTAGCTCTTGGGGGACCTGGAAGTCTCTATTGTTTAAAAAGCAGAAAAGATGGGGTGCCTGCATGGCTCAGTGAGTTAAAGCCTCTGTCTTTAGCTCAGGTCATGATCCAGAGGTCCTGGGATCGAGCCCCACATCGGGCTCTCTGCTCAGTGGGGAGCCTGCTTCCTCCTCTGTCTCTGCCTGCCTCTCTGCCTACTTGTGATCTCTCTCTCTCTCTCTCTCTGTCAAATAAATAAATAAATAACTCTTTTAAAAAATTTAAAAAAAAAACCCAGAAAATATTTTGAATTGTGGTCAAGATTTAAAGCCATTGGTTAACTTGAGCTGCAGATTTCTTGAAATTCCTGAAGTGAGGGCATAAGTAATTTTTTTCTCCTTGCCTTTTTCATCTACAAGGCCTAGGACAAGGCTGCCACATAGAAGTGCTCAGAAATATTTTGGATCCTATGAGCATAAAATGGGCCTAACAAAGCCTGTTTTATCTGCTTCCCAGGGGCTTTATGAGAAGTGTTTGTAAAGCTCCAGTCTATAGTGCACCTAAGAAATAGAAGATGTCATAGAGTAGTGTAACTTTACAGATTTAGTTATTAACTTCTTTTATTATGCCTTCTCTTACCCTTTTAACAGAAATCATTTGGTTTGGAGGTATTCCACATTACAGTGGGTTTCTAAAAATAAAGTATAGCAAAATTACAGATAAAACACCTCCTCCAAATTACTCAAAATAATTTTTACTCAGAATTAAAATGCTAAAGAAGGAGCCAAAATTCCACATGCATATAGGCATATTAGTTTCCATATTGAAGTTCAACCCTGTCAACTCTTCACTGCCTCATTCACTTCTCTTAGCTTTAGACCCATCTTACAGTACATCGGTTAACCGTACCTACAGTCTGTTTCAGACACCCCCATTGTGTTCCACTAGAACAGTAAGCCCTCCAAGGACACCCAGTGGGGCCATTCTAGCTCCTTCCAGTTGCCTATTATTCAGCTATTTTCAAATGCAGATATCCTTTGGGAGAGTTCTGGAAGTCTCCAAGCTCAGGCTTATGAGGGAAGAGAGCGAAAAGATGGAGAAACAAGTTCTTCAGGACGAGGGAAACGGATGCATTATCCCAAGTAAAAAGCCTACAATAGGAAAATCTCCTAAGAGTCAGGAAGGCAGTCATATGCTGATCCTGGGACTCAGTGTAGAAACAGCTCCTAAGACTAGACTTGAATTCTTCACTCTCCCTGTGGGCTTCCTCTACCAAGAAGCAAGTGATCTTCAACAGAGAATGGAAGGAAGAGATTAACCTCTGACCATGTGGCCATGCTTGGCCTCACAGTCCTCCAGAGCTGACAGACAGTCCTGAAACATGACTTGCCTGAGTATAGCCTTTCTCTCCGCCCAAACCTGTCTCGCTGAAAGTTCACTTCAGTTCATTGGTGGGAACAAAATAAGCTTTAAAAGAATAAAAGGGTAGAAAGAAATCATTAAATCTATTTCTAGCCCAGAAGGCTATTCCGGGATGTGTGGGACCTTACATTCATGGACACACAGATGAATGTTTTCAAATCTGAAACCAGCACAAACCCCCAAGGAGGCAAGAAAAGGAGGGGAGGAAACTTCTCCTACCTTCTGTGGCTCCAATCTCGATGGTGCCTTTCACTTGGCTGAAGCACCATAGTGTGTCCTGGGTGAGCGTCCCAATTCCTGAAAGCAACACAAGGAGACACATCAGCTTAGGTTAGAGTTCCCTGTTGTCCTTAACAGGTCAACAGGGAGGGAGACACATTTCTAAAAGGAGGCTTGCCCACCGGGTATCATCCCGTTGGAGAGGAGACCCTAACGAGCACTGGGAGAAGGGCCGGTCTGCGAGAAGCAGCACGTCCTGCTGTGAATCACGGCTCTGTCCCCTCCATCTGACCACGCCACCACCGGGACTATGGAGCAATCGGAGTTGGTCCCTTCTGCCCCTGGCAGCGTCCTAGCGCAGGCCTGCAGTCACACCCTGTGTGACTGCCCCTTTTCATGGGAATACTAATGCTTTCGATTGTTTTCCTTCTGTGGTGGTAGGGAGGAGAAAGAGGCAGTTCGTTAGGGGAGAGAAGAAAAGAAAGACAACTTTTTTTTTTTTTTTTTTTAACTGGTTTCCCAGCTTGCCCAGCTGAATGGCCAGTAAGGGGTCAGACACTCAGAACTTGCATCTCTCTTGTTCATTTCTTGACTGCTTGCCAAAGTCCGAGCTGACTGCAGAGGAGAGGAAAGCAAAAACAGGTTAGGGATGGGGGCGGGGGGCTGACAGCACTGTGGAGTCAGTGCTGACAAATGTGACCTACTTTGTTGCATGGGGATTTCTGTCTCAAATGGGAACTGAACCTTTGGTGAGGGAGGGGTTAAATTCTCCGGCTCTTCTGGCTTCCAGTTTCTACAAATGTATGTATGCAATTTGAATGCATATGCTAATATAGCTACAAATACATTTATTAATGTATGTATTCAAGTCAGAACATCAAGTCCTTTTCAGAGGACTTCTCAATTGCTGTGGTGTCAGTTCGCCTTCTCGACAGCCTGGTTGATCCCATCAGTTCGACTAGGTTTTAAAGTTAAGAGGAATATTTCAACATCAAATTGGGGGAAAGGCTATCAATTTAAGAATGATTATATGAATAGGGGGGAAAAAAAAGTATCAAAGCCAAACTGACCTTTTCAAAATGCACACAGAACTAGAACTCAGTAGCCATCCCCAGTGTCAGCGGCAGAATTTCCCTGAACTGAAACCTTCATGTGAAAGGGGGCCTGGGCCCCACGTGCTTTTCTCACTGGGGGTGACCTCACCTTTGAAGGAGGCTGCATAGGGTCGCTATTAAGAGCACACATGTGGGGCGCTTGGTGGCTACATTGGTTAAGTATCTCCCTTCAGCTCAGGTCATGTTCTCAGGGTCCTGGTTTCGAGCCCCTCATCAGGCTCCCTGCTCAGTGGGACTCTGCTTCTCCTCTGCCCTCCCCATTCATTCTCTCTCTCTCAAATAAATAAAATGTTTGAGACTCTCTCTCACCCTCTCCCCCCCCCTGTCAAATATATGCATCTTTTTTTAAAAGTGCTTAACCCAATCAAGCAACTTAATAAATGATATTATTATTGACAAAGATCCTAAACTGTTCAACAGTAAAAAAGAAGAATATTTGCTCAGCAATTTTCAGTTAGTTATTACAAGTCAAGTACGGTGCTAAGCACTTTGCATAGATGATCCCCTTCTTACCCATTTTACAGGTAAAGAAACACAGACCCAGGAAGTGTCGGTAACTCAACCAAGGTCATACCTAGGACACAGCAGAGCTGGGATTTCCACCCAGGCTGTCTGAAGCCCAGTTTCCCCGTGTGCTGAGCTCAGCCTGCCCATTTAACAGGGTTCTGAGACCCAGAGAGCCTGCGCAACTTAAAATGTAGTCGCAATTGGAGGGCTGAGCTGGAACCCAGTATCCCATGTCAGTTATCGAAATCCCTATGTCTCCTTGAAGGCTACACAGGACTAAAATGTCCCAATAAGATTATCAGCTAGGAGAGAGAAAGGTAGGAATTTGGCAGCATTTGTTAGAGTCTATTGCTGATCACTTCTTGCATGTCTACCGCTAGCCTTGGATTTCAGCATCAGGTATGCTCTGGTAAGTTCTTACTCTTCCTGTGAGCTCTCACTAGCCCTGTCTCAACTGCCAGTTCTGCAGGTGAAGCTGTGATGACCTCAGTTCTAAGGGTCTTCCTGATGTTTGTCCTGGCACAGTTCCTGTATCACTAGTTATAACTCTGGGTGCAGGCACTGTACTCATCACAAAGCCTGCACAGTAAGCAGACACACACCCCCCTTTAAGCAGACTGAGATGAGTCTCTGTATAGGGATTCTCATTGCTTCAGGGAATTTTAGCTTTAGAAGGAAACTTGCCTATGCGTCGAACCAACTTATTTCACATTTGAAAAATCAAGTTATAGAAAATTACCAACTTGCTATGAGTCACAGAGGAATCATGTGACCAATTTGCTGCCCATGACAGCTCTGACCATCACCCTGACATAGGCTGCCTGGGCTGGTGAGTTCCGTTGATTAGAGCTCAACTGATTAGTTTGAGAAATCAAGGCAGCCAAAGCTTTTGTCGGTTTTCTTGTCCAGGGCAGTATTTGATTGGACCCAGTTTCTGTCTCCCACCAAGATCATGGCCAAATGATGCCATCAATGATCTCAAGAGAGTTTGGACTGTGCCATCTCTGTCCTAAAAGTGCCAAAGAGCAGGTGAAAACTCAAATGTCAAATGGGTTAGGATGTACATGTGAAAAGCTGGCCAAGAGTAGGGTACTCAGAGGAGTGGACATGAATCAGTGATCAGCTCTGGAAGGGTGGAATGGTAGACATGGAGGATCCAAGCCTTGTCTAAAGGGAGCAGCAGCTACTCAGATCCAGCTGAAAACTGCCATGGAGGATTCCAGCCTAGTTTTATCTAATTGGCTTTTTCCAAGAGAAGCCATAAATCAAGATTATTATGTGAAAACTCCAAATTTTTAAATGGTGTCAATCAATTAAAATTAGAACATTATGCGGCTCATACAACACAGGGCAAACACATCACATCTGCAGGCTGAATATGGTCTTTGTGCCACCAATTTGCAAACCTCTGGCTAGAATATGTGAGCCAAAAGACACCTTAGAGAATACATTGCCCATCTTTACCATTTGGCATATCAGGAAGCAAAGCCCCAAAACAAGAAAGAACTCCCAACATGGTAGAGTTATTTTATCTGCAGACTTAGGACACAAAGATGACAATTCTAATTCTTATACCAGATTTCCTTTTACCTCCAAGCTACCACCCATGGTGATGGTTTGGTGAGATTTCTGTCTAGATTTAATGAATGCTCTTCAGGGAAGTGTATTTGATTGCTAAGGTGGATGACCGAAAGAATTAAGCTGACATAGTGAGGAAGGAAAATTTGTTTCTCTTAAATTACGGACCGTGACAGCTTCCCTAAACGCCAGTGCCAAATGACACTCCAGTTGCTATGGTAACGGTGTCAATAAGCAACATTCTCTACGAGGAAGCTGATGCAAATACAGTAACTAAACATCTTGGAAGACGCTCATTTCTCTGTCCCCACAGCTATGGCTCAGGAAGGTCCTGAGTCTCATCTACTGAAAGGCCAGCAGGTCGACCCACTGAAGGCATACACCTGTCTTCTTCCTAGGATTGTATAATAGCTGATTTCTGAATCTGCTCAGACCTTGGAGATCATTTGGTCCAATTGCCTCATTTGAAAGCAGAGGACACAGAGGCACAGAGGGGGCATGGCCATGCAGGGAGCTGACAGCAGCTTTGGAACCAGATCCCAGGGCTTCTATGCCCAGCACAGGCTCTTCTCCTTGTCCTGCCCCAGCAGGGCCCTTCAGAGTTGAGGCTGGCCTTTGTGCTACCTCTTCTGTGCCAACTTGGCTGTGTGAATACAATGAACAGAGGGTGGGACACACAGAAAAGAAAGCTCCTTATTGATGGGGAGGCCCCTGTAAAGGGTTGTTTTCATGGACTTGGCATCAGCAGTGTGCTCCTCTCTGCAGAGAGAGGGAGAGAGAGAGAGGTGATCCTTGCCCAGAGAAATTTTTTCTGAGAAGAATGTGTTTGGAAATTGACTATAATATAAACTGTAGATGTGCCTTCAGCTCCTTAGAAGGAGTTTACAATTATGCAAGCCTCTGTGAGTGTGTTGTTACAATACCATGAACTTAAGGCAGGCACTCAGGATGAATGGACATCTTGATAAAACACCAGCTCCAACTTGGTTTAAAAATCTTTCTATTGAAGATGCCAGATTTCAAAGAGAAGAGACACAGCTGCACCAGAAAGTGTGACAAACAAGGGCTTTCCATACTTAAAGTAATATAAGAGAGACTTTCGTGTTTTGTTTTGTTTTTTTCACTCCCTACCTCAGTGCCTTATATATGGCTCAGCTTTAGCAAGTACTTCTCTGTTTAGTGGAGACTGGTTACTTCTATGTCCCCAGATTGACAGCAAGCTCATGAAAAATAGGAGCAAGCAGCAAAAAGAAATAGGTCAGATTTTCAATCAAATGTTTCCTTTTCTTTGCACCAAAGTGAATCAACCATTAGAGATATTACACTAAAATCATCATTGGATGGAGCCCACTATATTTAGTTCACTGGATGAATCCAAACGACAGTCAAGCAAATTGTTAACTGGCTAAACTCTTTCAGAAGTCCATCTGATGATGGAAGAAAGAGAAAGGAAGTGGAAGAAAGTGGCTTCTTGGACTGATTAAAAGGAAAATATAATCAGCAGGGATCCATGGAGGCAATCCAGCACACGAGTGAGGAAATCTTGGGCTGTCTGGAACAGAGCACAGCTACTCACTCTTTATCACTTTCTTGATCCTGCATCCTCAGAATTCATTTGCTGAACAAAGAAAAGGAGTTTTACACTCTCAAATAGGTAATAATGTTGCAAGATGCCTCACTGGAAACGTCACTCTTTTTTTTTAATTCAAGTTAGCTAACATATAGTATAATACTGGTTTCGGTAGTAGAATTTAGTGAGTCATCACTTACATATAAAACATAGTGCTCATCCCAATAAGTGCTCTCCTTAATACCCATCATGCATTTAGCCCATGCCCTCACCCACCTCCTCTCCGGCAACCCTCAGTTTGTTCTCTGTAATTAAGAGCGAAATAAGTCAGTCAGTGAAAGACAAACATCATATGGTTTCACTCATAAGTGGAATTTAAAAAACAAAACAGAAGAACACAGGGGAAGGGAAGGAAAAATAAAGTAAGATAAAAACAGAGAGGGAGGCAAAGTGTAAGAAACTCTTACATATAGAGAAACCTCATTATTTTACAAAACAAAGGAAATGAAGGTGCCAAATATCCTCCAGATTGATGCAAATATTTGTATTACATATGCAAAGGTAAGAGGACAATTGTTACTTCTCACCCATGCATCCAATCCTGTCAATCTATTTTTGTCTTTAGTGTTAAAGTGTGTTTCCTGTAGACAGCCTATACTTCGGGGTTTTTTTGGTTTTTTGTTTGTTTGTTTGTTTTTTTAATTCGGTCTGAAAATCTCTGCCTTTCAATTGGAATGATTATAACATTCACAATTATTGTGCTTACTGAAATAACTTTGAATCTATTATGTCATTTCCTATTTGTTTTCTTCTGGGTTTTGTTTTCTTTCTCCACTTTTACTGCCTTCTTTTGCTTTGTGGGATATTTTCATGATGTCATTTCATCTAGTTTAGTATTGAGTTACACTTTTTAGTTTTGCTATTCTAATGGTTGCTACTGGCTTTATAGTATACTTAAACTATCAGTCTGCCATTTAGTGATTTTACACCACTTCACACATAGTGCAAAACCTTAAATAGTATATTTCTATTTCTCCTCACCCAAATTCCGTGATATTGTTCCTCCATAGTCTACTTTCATGTTATAAACCTCATACTTTATTATTTTGTTCAAATAATCAATTATCTTTTACAGTGATTTAAATAATAATAAAAAGCTTTCACTTTACCATATGGTAACAACTTCTGGTACCTTATTTTTTTCAACTTCCAGCACCCTTAATGTCTTTCCTCACTTCTATATTTGCACATGGTATCATTTTCCTTCTGCCTGAAAACTTCCTTTAATATTTTTAATAGTACAGGTCTCCTGAATATGAATTCTTTCAGTTTTTGTATGTTTGAAAATGTATGTTTGAAAATTTTTTAAGTATATTTTAACTGGGTATAGAATTCTAAGTTGACAAAGGTTTGTGCTTCAGTACTTTAAAGATGATGCTTCGTTGTTATCTACA
This sequence comes from Mustela lutreola, assembly GCF_030435805.1. Classification (NCBI taxonomy): domain Eukaryota; kingdom Metazoa; phylum Chordata; class Mammalia; order Carnivora; family Mustelidae; genus Mustela; species Mustela lutreola. The sequence continues at coordinate 84,242,061 of NC_081294.1, forward strand.
ATATATCTGATGTTCATTTTATCTTTATTCTTCTGTATATGTCTTTTCTGTTCTGGATGCTTTTAAATTTTCCCTTTATCTCTGGTCTTGAGCAGACTTTTATTTCTTCCATGTTTCACCTTAATTTTTGAATGCATGTAACAATTATAATGACTGCCTTAAAGTGCTTGTCTGCTAAATCTAACATCTATGTCAATTCTGCATTAGTTTCAATTAATTCTCCTCCTCGTTATGGGTTGTATTCTCCTTCTCCTTTGCAGGCCTGGTAATTTTTTATTTTGACAGACACTGTGAATCTCAACTTGTTGTGTGTTGTATGTGTGTATTTTTGTTTTCCTCTAAGTATATTTTTTGTCTTTCTCCTGGGAGACAATTAAGTTGGAAACAGTGTGATCTCTTCAGGTCTTTCTTTTAAGATTTATTAAGCAGCACCAGAGCTTAATTTAGTTTCAGGCTATTTATTCTCATTACTGAGCCACACCTTTCTGAGTACTTTGCACAGTATCATGTGAATTAAGAAGTTGTAGTTTGGCAGTTGGGAACAGGTACTAATTCCTGATCCTGTGTGGGCACTGGGTACTGTTCAATCTAACCCTCTTGGGTGGCTCCTATAGTTTCTTCACAGGTATACACTGATCAGTACTCTGCTGAGTACTTGATGTGGAGCCTCTCAACATTCCTGGTGTTCCCTTTCTGTGCATATCTCTTCTTTCCTGTTCCTTGTCCTACAAATTATAGCTTCCCTGGTCTCTCTGACTCTCTGCTTCCTCTCCTCAACTCAGAGAATATTCTCAGATCTGCCTGCGGTCCTCTTCTCTATGCCATAGCCTGAGAAATCCCTGAAGCAATTATGGGGCTGATTTTTTTTTTCCCCTGAGAGATCACTGTCCTTCATTGTCTTCATTGATATCTAAATTGATTCAAAAGCCATTGCTTCATTTGTCTGATTCTTTGGTTATTGGTCACCGAAATGAGTGTACATATAGTCCCTATTATTCCATCTTGGTCAGAATCAGAAGTCCAATAAACCAGAGCAACATTTTTTGTAGGGTTTCTCCAGGTTTGAGGATCTTCTTTCAGTAGATCTGCAATGAGCACTGAACTGATATTTGGACCAGGTTTATCTGTTTTCTTCACCTTTTTTTTTTTTTTAAACCATTGAATGTTTTGTTCCATACAGCCAGTCATTAGTGGGGAAAAAAAGAATAGAATTATACCAGGCTATATTTATATTCCGCAACCCTTTGCTCTTCTATCAGGTACTTTCAGAATTATTTGGCCAGCTAATGTTTCCAACCAATCAAAACACTCTTTGGTCTTAAGAAGTTCCTGGCTTCCCGCTGTGGCATCCTATCATCCCCATGACCTCAGCTGCATCTAATCCTGCATACCACTCCCTCAGACCATGTTTTGAAAAAGACAATGTTAACCAATAATATCAATTGTTCATGAGTTACTACTTTATTACTTATAACCAAAAGCACTGTAAGAAAGTCTTTAAAAAATTCTTACGGAATTCCTGAGAGCAGAAATTTAGGTTGCCATAGAAGACTATATCCAGAGATAATGAGTATTTTGATTCTTAATCTGTCACACTAGGCAGGTGATCAAAATCTTACTCGTATAAAACTAAGTTTGAAAGTACACCATCAAAACCATTTATGATATAGTTCTGGCTTACAACAAGATTATTGTTTCTACACCACAACCCACTACCCGCAGCAGACTCCATCTCCTTGAATAGTTTATCATTACCTCTTCCACTCTGTATCTTTACTTTGTACTTATGGCAAAATGGTGTGTCAGGAACTTGCCTATGTCATATCCATCTGTTCCTTCTGTGTATTAACAGATTCTCCTGTTTAAACAACAAAAACAAACAACAACAATACTTACAATCTTGGACTCCCTTGCAGCTAAGGTTGCCCACATAACTCTTGACCACTTCTGCTAGGAGTACGTGGAAAGATTTTGAGTTTCATGATACACCTGCTGCTTTTCTCCCATTTACTAGGGCTCCACTTTTTCCTTTCTGAAACAATATGTGATGACAGGAGCTATTGAAGCCTTCTGGCAGCTCAAAGACAGAGAATCAAAGAGCCCTTGACCCTGGTATCGTCAAGCCACTGAACCAACACAGCAACTGTCTGTCTCTGACTTTTCATGGTGGAAAACAAAACAAAGCAAAACCCTGATTTGTGGGAGCTACTCTTTATTCAGCTACAGCTGAATCCAATCCTCCATACACAAGTGGGAAAAAGGATGTTATCTCTGTGTAACTGCACAATAATTTTTATTTCTTTCACAATAAAAACCTAGGAGTCATTTTTAGATTTTAAGAGGTAAATCAGTTCAAGACAATCCATTTTACTCAACTTCTGGCTCACGACTTTCAACCATTAGCCAAAATGTCAAGCATCAAGGCACAGTTAGCACTACGTTATAATTCTATTTACACTTCAGTGTATAGACTCTGAATTCATCAAGGGCAAGACCTGTGTCTTAAAAAACACCTCCTGGCACCTACTAAAAGATCAGGAGGTGATCGTTTAATTGAATTAGAATAGAAGGAAAAGAAGCCCTTTACTCTCATATTGAAAGCTCTTCCCAAAAAATTAAAACTAGACCTCAGAAACATGATAAGAGAAGTAATCAGAAGGGAGCCAGCATATAGGGCCAGTGCTTTGTCACTGTACCAGTGTCACTCCCCCTATAACACAGGCAACATCATCGGCTATACAAGGACGGAAGTGCCTTTTCCTAAAGAAAAACGTCTTGCAAAAAGAAGGCTTGATAGATGATTTAGCAAATCCTCCTCCATTTGCAGCACTTCCTGTCTATAATTACATTTCCCCAAAGAGGGCAACATATTAAAAAAAAGAGCTGTCATATTTACTGCACTGCTTCCCTTAAACTGGTTAGTGAATTATAAAGCACAAGTAGCAAAAAGCCAAACGATGCCTGCTCATTTAATCTTGTTTTCTCCTCTGCCAGTCATTGACCCATCGATTGCCCTGGATCTGGCGGGAGTGGTTTTCCCTGGCTCATGGGGTCTGAGAGCAATGACAACCAGTACCAGCTTAAACTGGATTTCTTCCCAGGCCTGTACATAAAGGTCAGATGTGCTTTCAAGGCCTGAAACTCCTGAGTCTTGAGTCTCTGACAAATGACACCATCTCAGTATGAGATCATACTTTTGCTTCCAGGCTTCCAAGCCCCTATTTGGGCTCGTCTTGCTATAAAGGGAAGGATAAATTGAACATAGCCCGATGGGAGCAGGAAATTTGGACGGCTAAAATTGTTTTGTGATTTTATACATTGGACACCATTCTCTTCAAATCCACAGGACAGCAAAGCTAAGAAAGATCATTCACAGTGTAGAGCCTCGAGAATTTTGAATAGATCAGGAAAAGTGGAGTTGAAAAGCCTAATTTTCCTACAGGCTGGGGGGAATGGATTTACAATGAGGATTTTTAAGTGAAGGCTGAATTTGCAACCATTCATTTCAACACACGCCTAGACCACCTGATAAATAATACATTTGTATTATGCTTATGAAACATGCAAATGGAGTCCAATTTGCAAATAAATGCCTTGAAGAATTCTTTTACAACTTCAGAGTTAAGTAACTGAATCCTAGGATTCCCTATTCTTATTTGTGAGGTTTTTATTTTATTTTGTGACAGCTGCCATAAATTCAATTAAACTCTATGGCAAATGAAATTTTGGTTTTTTTTTTTTTTTCTTGCTGATAAAAGAAAATGATCAAAAAGTTGGCAAGATGGGAAACAATAAACCCATTTGCAAACAGGGAAATCAAACAGTGCCGCATCAGAATGCAAAGGAGGGAAATCCAGTCAGCTAAGCAGGTACAGCCTCACTTATTATCCTTGTCCTTCACTCCCCTCCATTCTCAACATTCTTTCCTTGCTATGGAAAAAAGGCAGATGCAATTAGAATCTGCCAGGTGAGAAGCTACAATAATGCTCCGACAGCAAACGGAAAGAGAAAGCAAAAACTCACAATCTGCAGCCATAGAAAATACTGCAGGGGATGGACATTTGAATGTGTTCCAGGATCCTAGGGCAGCCCCTGGCAGCCACCCAGAGCACAGGAGGTAAGCGTGCCCAATACTAGCTTCTTATAAACGGAAGTGACAATTGCACTTAACGTATATACCCGCTGAGATATGCACATGTAGCAGGAACATGCGTACAGAAATGGAAAAACATGACCACTGAATTCCCTTTACACATTACACATGTTCTCTAGCCCTACAGCTACTAACATTGAGGCTCTGCTTCATGCTTGGCCCAAAAGAAGCACAGATCATATAGTCTCCACAATAGCCCCATGGGTTAAGTGATTATAAGTTAAAAAAAAAAAAAAATTTAAGCACAGACTGGTGAAGGGGCTTGTCCAAGGTCATATGGCTAAGTATGACAAAGCTATTATTGGAAATCAGGTCTGATGAGACTAAACTCAGGCTTCCCATCTCCTTTCTTCTCCAGTTAGGTGCTGATGTTTTGAAAAGCAGATGGTATTTCTGTGACCCAAATTCGATCCTATGTCTATGGTAGAAGCTTGCTTGTTAAAAGTCATCTCAGTGTTCTTTCGGTAAATAAAGGATTCATCAGCAAAGGTAAATTAGTAAATTCAGATTTTTCTTTTCTTTTTTTTTTTAAGATTTTATTTATTTAACTGAGAGAGAGTGAGAGAGAGCATGAGAGGGGAGAAGGTCAAAGGGAGAGGCAGACTCCCCACAGAACTGGGAGCCCAATGCTGGGCTCAATCCAGGACTCCAGGATCATGACCTGAGCCGAAGGCAGTCGTTTAACCAACTGAGACATCCCAGGTGCCCCTATACGTTTTTCTTAAAACTACACACATGCCAAGTACAGAAGGCACAGCAAAGAGAGGGGAATAAGAAAGGAAAACAGAAATCAACCACGGGGACTTTATCAGTATAAAAACCTTTGCACAGCAAAGGAAACAGTAGACAAAATCAAAACACAACCTGAGGAATGGGATAAGATATTTGCAAATGTCTTAACAGATAACTGGTTAGGATCCAAAATCTATTAAGAACTTCTCAAACTCAACGCCCAAATAACAAATAATTCAATCAAAAAATGGACGGCAGCTCTCAGGGCGAGCGTCCGGTCGCAGCGGCGTGGTCCGCGGCTTCCCGGCCAACAGCTTCTTCGCTGGCCCCGCCGCCGCCGCGCTCGCTCCTGCCTCTGGGCCGTGGGAAGATGGTGGGCCGGAACAGCGCCATCGCCGCCCGCGTCTGCGGGGCTCTCTTCATCGGGTACTGCATCTACTTCGACCGCAAGAGGCAGAGTGACCCCAACTTCAAGAACAGGCTTGGAGAACGAAGAAACAAACAAAAGCTTGCCAAGGAGAGAGCCGGACTTTGCAAGTTACCTGACCTTAAAGATGCTGAAGCTGTTCAGAAATTCTTCCTTGAAGAAATACAACTTGGGGAAGAGTTGCTAGCCCAAGGGGAATAGGAGAAAGGTGGAGACCATCTGACAAATGCAATTGCTGTGTGTGGACAGCCACAGCAGTTGCTGCAAGTGTTACAGCAGACTCTCCCACCACCAGTGTTCCAGATGCTTCTGACCAAGCTTCCAACAATTAGTCAGAGAATTGTAAGTGCTCAGAGCTTGGCTGAAGATGATGTGGAATGAGAACATGTCAACATAATCTCAATTAAAAATGTTTTTAAAATCTTAAGTTGGAAGATGAGCAGCTCTGGGGGAAAAAGGGCAAATAGGCTTGTTACGGACTGTCCTACACTGAAATCAACCAAAGTTAATTTTTACTTTGTGTAGATCCATTCATCTGTTTTATTTATTTTTCCCAGTGAAAAGTGTATTTTGATAGAAAGCTTTTCATTATATAAATACACTGAGTTACCAAAATATCATGGATTTTATTCCTAAAACGTGCAATTAAAGTGTACATATAACATCACATTACTTAGGTTAAAAATACTCAGTGCTTAGTTTTGAAAGATAGGCCGAAAAAGTATAGGAGAAAGCTGAAGAATGCACGTTTTTTTTAAGCTTGTACATTTGCTCTACATTAAAGAATTGGATGAAGTCTATCAAAACTGAGCATTAAAATCTTTGAGAGATTATTTTTTTCCTTTTAATCTCTAAATATGATGTGAGAAGTGCTGCTGTGCTGTATTAATTCACCTCCTCCCCGTGTATTTGTCATTTTAATTGGTGGGCTTAATGTGTTCTGGATATTTATCGTATTTTAGATGTATGTAGTAAATAGCACCGGGAATTAAATCTATGTACATTCTTTATCTAGCCATGTGAGCCTCTCTAATTACTGTCTACCCTCTTTCCTCACTTAAAAAATGAGGGAATTGGTCTGCTAATTCAGAGAAGTGTCCCTTTCAGCTTTTAATTCATTTGTTTCTGTTAAGCATCTTTAAAACCACCTTCTTCTGAGGGATATATTTGTTTGGACAACCAGGCCTTCATTTTTTATACTCTGAAGTTTGCATGCTTGCCTGACTTAGTATTTCTGAACTGATTCTCCCACCCCCACCCCTTTTTTTAAAGATCTAACTTGTGTTGGTTTTCACTGAAATCATGCGGTTCTGTCATTACTCTTGTAAATCTGAAACTTAATCTTTAGGGTAACTGGGATGATAAACTTGTAAAATGTTTGTTCCCCTTTGCTTTTATCTTCAGTGTATCTCCTTAATCCTCTTTCAATCTCATTCATTTATCTTGTTATGATGAGAAAAAGGTATAACCTTATGGCTGAAGACTTGGAAAGAATGAAGGTGTTCTCGAAATAGTGACATGTTATCTGCAGTCACAGGTTGAACATTAGGTCTGAGAATAAAGATCTTTGGTACTTACTTGTAAAAAAAAAAAAATATGGACGGCAGAAATGAACAGACATTTCTCCGAAGAAGATACACAAATAAATGGCCAAAAGACACATGAAAAAAATGCTCTATGTCGCTTGACATCAGGGAAATACAGATCAAAACCACAACGAGATACCACCTCACACCAGTCAGAATGGCTAACCTTAACAAGTCAGGAAACAACTACAAGTGAGGATGTAGAGAAAGGGGAACCTTCTTAAACTGCTGGTGGGAATGCAAGCTGGTGCAGCCACTCTGGAAAACAGTATGGCGGTTCCTCAAAAAGTTAAAAATAGAACTACTTTATGATACAACAATTGCACCACTGGGTATTTACCCTAAAGATACAAATGTAGTGATCCAAAGGGACACGTGCACCCCAAAGTTTATAGCAGCAATGTCCACAATAGCCAAACTATGGAAAGAACCTAGATGTCCCTCAACAGATGAATGGATAAAGAAGATGTGGTATATATACAATGGAATATTATGCAGCCATCAAAAAGGAACCTTACCATTTGCAACTACATAAATGAGACTAGAGGATATTAAACGAAATAAGTCAGTAAATGAAAGACAACAATCATATGATCTCCCTTATATGTGGAATTTAAGAAACAAAACAGGATATAGGGAAAGGGAGGGAAAAATAAAATAAGATAAAATCAGAGAGGGAGACAAACTGTACGAGACTCTTAACTATAGGAAACCGAGGGTTGCTGGGGGGGGTGCCTCAGGGCCGAGGGCTGGGCTTTAAGGAGGGCACATGATGTAATGAGCACTGGGCATTATATGCAACTGATCAACCACTGAACTCTGCCTCTGAAACTAATAATCAACTATATGTTAATTAATTGAATTTAGATAAAATAAAATTTTAAAAAATAAAGGAAACACAGTTTACTCTTTGATGACCTGAGTTTCTCCCCTCATGCTTGTTCTTTCAGGTCACATAGCTCCCAACCTCTTTTCTGCTTGGAGTGCAGGCTGCTAGAAAGTGTCTCCTGAATCAACTAGGTGTGGGGAGAGCCCGACAACAATAGACAACATGGTTCAACGGCCAAACAATCCCAGTGAATTAGATTCAGGACCATCACCCGGGAGAGGAGCTGCTAAGGGAGAGGTCAACCTGCAGCACATATCCCACTTTCTGTCTCCTCCAGCTTTGTGCTAAAGAAGATGTGTCGATTATAAATCATAGGAAGAACAATTACAATGGCAGGAAAGATGGAGTGAGCAGAATGTCACAGGAACTGGGCCATTTCTCCAAGCTCTAGGGCTGATAAAATGCTATTTCTTATGGCATCATTTATTCACCTAATAAAGTGTTCCAGAAATATTTATTGAGAACCAGCTATGTTCAAGGCTGTGGGGGATGAAAAGCAAGGTAGCTTTTCTCATGAAACTGACATTCTTGGAGGTGGGAAGATACACAGCGAAATAAATGCATAATTGGTTAACTTGTGGTAAGTTCTGTAAAGCCAAAAGAAGCTGCCTAAGGAGGATAAAATCCATAGGGGAAACTAGTTTACAAAGGGTCAGGGAAGTCCCCTTTAACAAAGTGACCTAAGAAGAGAGTCCTACACAAAGTGAGTAAGATGGACAGCTAAGAGAGGTCGTTCAGGGAGAAGGAATGGTCTGCACAAAATCCCAAAGACCGGTAAGTGCTCTGTGTGTTGGGGGATCATTAAGGAAACACTGTGGGACCACGGAGGGAGCAGGAGGCAGCAAGGACAGAGAGGCCACGTTGGCAGGCAGATCAGAGAGGGCTGAAACGCTAAGAACATTGTCAGGACTTTAACTTCTACTCTGAATGAAACGAGAAGTCAATAAAGAGTTTTAAGCAAAGAAAGTCACTTTAGCTGCTGTATAGAAAACAAGAGTGGAAACAGAAATGCAGCCAGTTAAGAGGCTAGTTCCATAATCCAAGGGAGAAATAGATGAGAATGGGAACACAGCAAGTTGTGAGCAGTGCTGCATGCTAGGTATGCAAGGACAGTGACAAAGGGGGACACCAAGATATCTTTGGCCTAAATGACTGGAAGAATGGACTTACCATTAACTGAGATGGGGAGGAGGAGAGTGGGAGGTGTTTTGTAGGTGTTATGCTTTGATGCTGCTAGATAGTAAAATAGGAATTACATACCACCACCTGCCGTTGCTATGACTCCTAACTCTGGGACAAAGCTATCTTATTCGATAGGATGCATGGTTTTTATTGACATCCATTTCGCCCCCATGGAGTGTGGTCCCTGAGAGAAGTGACTGTGTCTGTCTATCTCCACTGTGTTCCTAGCACCAAGACCAATGCCAGGTTTGTGGCCAGCACTTTGTAACTAGTGAATGGGTGAATGGAGGAAAGCATGAAGCAGTGAGTCCTCCCAATACCAATGTGTGGTAGGATCTGGGTCAATGAAAACTTCCGGGTAGAGAGCCGAAACATGGTCCCAGTGGAATGACCCACGAGGATACAGATACAGTGCCTTCTTCTCTTTGGCTCAAATTGTAGCTTTACTTCATTTTAAGATATTCAAATGCTGTTGTTTTTTTGTTGTTTGTTTGTTTTACTATTACAGAATTTGGGAGAATATAAAGGAAACACATTTCCAAAATAAAATACTGTAGATTTATTTCCCCAATTTTAAATGGCACCGTGGCTGCCTCAAGTCAAGTTTTCCATATACATCAACTTGAAAATTCATTCTAGGGTTGCTCCCTGGTCTCATGCAACTCACCAGAACATTCTAGTCACATGATTTTGTGCTTCTGACATCATACCCTGAAAGACTCATGCAAGTGTTAGCTTTCTCTTCAGCTGGGGCCGGCAGTGGCCCACACTTTAGTGCCAGGAGGAACCTGCACCCCAATCCGCAAGACAAGCTGATCTTCATGCTTAAAATTCCAACACTAAGAAGCCTTTCTCTGCACTCACCTTCCCTTGTCAAGAAGCCTTTAACAGGATGGGTTAAGAAATGAATCCATTATTTTCTAGTCATGTGTTAAGACTGGAATGATCTCTGTGTGAATGAATGCACCTGGGAAGAGATGGTTCATTAAGGACATCGAAGACTGAACTTGGTGTGGGGGCCCTGAAGAGAAAGTGAGGGTGGCTAGGAGAGATCTCATCACTTTCCCACTTGGCAGTTCAGGGGACCAAAGATTTAGGTATTTGGCGGCCAACGGTATGAGTGCTGGTGTTTTAAAAACCCTCAATCCTGCTAACAGAGGCAAGGATAAAGCAGTAAAGCCTTAACTGTGGAAGACAGACCTGCCCAACCTTTAGCTGAGAAAAACTGTTTCACAGTCAAATAAGTTGGGGGTGTTCTTCTCATGTCCCTTCCTTCAGTATTGACATGGGACATCATGAGCAGGTTAGATGCTGGAGGAAGCCTTATATTTTAGAAATCTGTTCAACCTTTTTTAATACAGCATTTTAAAAAATCTACTTTCATGGTTTGGAACGTAGATTATAAAAGATGGAGCTGACTCACCTTAATGGGAAGTCTACAGGAAAGAAAGGAGGCTGCCCAGCACTGTACATTACAGTCTGTGAGCAGGTTCGACAGACCCAAGTTCAAATCCTCCACTAACCTATCTGCTGGCTTTGTGGCTCAGTGAGTTACTTAACCCCTCTGTGGCCTCTAAATGGAGGATCTAATTTGTTTTCACTTCTACTTGCATGTAAAATATCTTGATGTAAAATAAATAGTAATGAGGCTCTTATAATCTGGGCTCTTTTTATTCTGCTTTTACCTTTGGTGAGCACCCTGGTTAAGAAGAGCCAGCAGCAGAGGCTAACAGCAGGGGCTCTGGATTAAGATAGATTTACGTCAAATTCTGGTTCTGCTGTTTACTAGCTGTGTGGTCTTGGGCGAGTTATGTGACCTCGCTGAGCCTCAATTTCCTTATCTAGGAAACAGAGCTATTGGGAGGGTGAAAATAATAAAGCACGTACAAAGTCCAGCCAAGGACAGCACAGAGTAAATGGCACAGTAAAAAGCTGTTACAAGTGTTCTGCTTTCCATCCCTGGCTTGGCTATGATCTCCTCAGTCCCTAAGCACATTTGATCCTGGCCCCAGCACTGCCTACAATGGGGTCCCCCAAATGGCTTCCCTACTCCCATTCCTAAACTGTAGCTTCCTCCTTGAGGAAGCTGCAGGGAAGGAGAACAGACAATGATTTCTCTTCCCACAGCCTTCCACGCATTAGTTTTCCCTGCATGTCTGACGTTTGACTTCTAACTCCCCTCGGGCTGTGATTACTCAGGCAAAGTGAAGTGGACAGATGGAACAATTATTTGGAAAGCTCAGCCAATGGAAAACAAAACAAAAAGATGGAAAAGAAAACCCTATACCAAACCTTGCAGTGGAGGGGAAGGAGTTTATAGGTTTAAATTATTCTTATTGCCTGCTGGCATCGATTGCATTTTCCAGGTGATTGCTCAGCTCTCCCATTAGTGGGTCCATATAGAGAAATGATATCTTCTTAGATATTGGCACGGTGAGTGGCCCTCTCTGGAAACGATAGCTGTGTTTGGGCAAAGCTTGTCTATACAGCCAATTTTTGTCAGGTAACTCCAGTCAATTCATTAACTTTTGCAATAAACACAGGCCTGTTGCCATATTGGGGAGAAAGGGTCTCTGCGTATAATAACAAATATCACTCTAGAATAAAGTAAACTCGAAAAATCTTGAATCTGAAAACTTTCTGAGAAGACTCTAATTCGTGTTTCATAGATACGGCACCCAACAACTCATGGGTTCATTTCCAGGCTCTGCCATGTTTTTGTGGGACCACCTCATGTAAATTACTTAGTGTCCAGGCAGGTCTGCCTTTCCTGGTTTCCCCATAGGAGAGAACAGCCCTTACTCACAGTGCAGTTAGAGGAAATAGTGATGTATATGCAGGCTTTAGCCTGGTGTCTGCCACACGGCAAATCCCCAATAAACCATGACTGTGAGTAATGAATCACTAACAAAGAGACTTTTGCTTTGAATTACAAAAGCTAAGGATGCAAAGTCTGGCAGTCCCGATGATGGCAGCTCAGGCCTCATACTCTATGGGTTTTGAGCTCTGACTTGTCTGGTTCAGTTCATAGACTTCTCTGGTTTCCAAATCTTTGATGCACATCTCCGTTCATGGAGAGATACCCATCTACATGTATATGCCTGCACGTACCTACATGCAGGAGACTTTCATGTAGTGTTTGGAGTCAATTACTCCCAAATACAATGAAAATGTGATTCAATCCCAGCCCAACAGGGGGTAAGATTGGTTGGGGAAGCTACAGCCTTTAATCAGACTTTTAAGGTGAAAATGACCCTCTGGGCAAGAGAGCAGAATTCCTGCTTTGGCTTTCCCTAGACACTATCCTGCCTCAATTCAGCAAGATGTACCACATAATACGAGGTCATACATGTTGTGTTTCAGATTTTCTGATATTCTTTTTTTTTTTTTAAGATTTTATTTATTTATTTGACAGAGATCACAAGTAGAGAGACAGGCAGAGAGAGAGAGAGAGAGAGAGAGAGAGGAGGAAGCTGGCTCCCCACTCAGCAGAGAGCCTGATGTGGGGCTCCATCCCAAAACCCTGGGATCATGACCTGAGCTGAAGGCTGAGGCTTTAACCCACTGAGCCACCCAGGTGCCCCTAGCTTTACTGCTGTTCTGAAAGAGAAAATCAAGGGCAAGCTTGTTTGGCTTTAAGCCTAAATTTTTCTCATGTGTGCAACAGGGTCAGCCAAAGAGGTTCAAGAACTTTCCTGAAAGACAATAAAAAACATTGACTACTACATACTGAGCATTTAATATACCAGGCATCATTCTGGATGGTTTACAGGAATTGTTTTATTTAATTTTCTTATTTAATTCCTTCAACTATGTTCCTAGAAGGGAATCATTATTAAGTTTTATGCATTAGTCAGGGTTCTCCAGAAAAACAAAATCAATATGAGAAAGAGACAGGGAGAAAGAAAGAGAAGGCAGAGATAGAGATTTATTACAGGAATTGGCTCACATGGTGATGAAGCTGAGGGTTCCCATGATCTGCCATTTGCAAGCTGGAGACCCAAGAAGCTGTTGGTGTCCTTCAGCCCAAAGGCCTAAGACCTGAGGGGCCAGTGGAAGTCTCAGTCTAAGGAAGAAGGTCCCAGAACCTGGAGCGTCAGCGTCCAAGGGCAGGAGAAGATGGATGTCTCCACTCAGAGCAGTGAATTTGCCCTTACTTTACCTGTTTATTCTACTCAGGCTCTCCATGTATCAGATGATGCCCACCTGTGCTGGGGAGTGTGCTTCTCTCTTCCATAGACACCTTCACAGTCATGACCAGAAATAATGTTTACCAGTGACACGAGCATCCCCTTCGCCCAGCCAAGTCGATATACAAAATTAACCATCACATGGGCCTGCTTTGTAGATGAGAAACGGGCATAGAGAGCTGAAGAGACTTGACCAGATGATGTGACTAGTAACTTGTAGCCTTTCTATTCCAGAACCAGAAGTCTTAATTGACTGCTCTACCGCCTTTTGAAAGGATTAGTCTCAATCTGGGACAGAGCAGGAGCACCTGTTTTCCTAGAAAACACTTCGGTCTTAATTGGACCCACACAGCCAATCCATTGCCACCTGTAAGGAAACCTAGACTTGCATCCCAGGTCTGTCTTAAATAACAATGACAAAGACAATTGATACTAATTCAACTGAGATAAAAATAACCACTATAATTTAGTGAACAAAAACTTCATGGCGGCCACCAATCTCAGCACTTGAAAATTAACATAACAAACCACGAAAACTGCAGCTCTGGTATCTGATCAGCCTGCATTTTGTGTCTAACTCCACATTTGCCAGCTGCGGGATTTTCAATAAGGCATTTAGTCTCTCTCTCCCCCCGATTTTCCTCACTGTAAAAATAAAGTTGGCTGTGAGAATTAAGTGAGATAATGTGCAGTACACACATACACTACCTAGAAAGTGGTGGGCCCCAACAAACATTACGTTACTATTATATTATTCCTCCTGTACAAGATGAAGACACAAAGCCTCTCCAAGATGTGGATAAACCACTTGAGAGAGGCCACAAGGCTGGCAGAGTCTGTACTCGGGGTCAGTTTTGTCCTCTAGTCAGATGGAACGGGCTCTCACCCAGCCATACTCCTGGAGCAACTAGATGACTTACTTTAAAAACCCAGGGTCTTGGCCCCTATCCTGGGGCTGGGCTGTTGAAGGGCCAGGTCGGGATCCCCTGCTCCAGTTCCTACGCTGCATTCTTCTCCAGGTCCTCTCTCTCTCCTCACAAGTCAGGGATTATGGCTGTTATCGGTGACTGCAGAGAACCCGCCTATCTTAGCTTGGGAGGCTGTAACAAAACACCATAGATGGAGTGGCTTAAGCAACCAAAATTTATTTTTCATAGTTCTGGAGGCTAGAAGTCCAAGATCAAAGCACAGGCAAGGGTGGGTTGTGGTGAGAGCTGCAGTGAGAAGCTGTGGCTTCTAGATGGCTGCCCTCTCTATGCTTCCTCATTTGGTGGGGGTAGCGGGGAGCAAGCTCTTGCTCCTCCTCCTTCTGGGGCCCTAATCCCATCATGATGGCTTCTACTCTCATGGCCTCATTCAAATCTAGTTACTTCCCAAAGGCCACATTTCTAAATATATCACACTGGGGGTTAAGGTTTTAATACACGAATTTTGGGGAGACATAATTCAGTTCATAGAACCTTCCTAATTAACTTAAGATTTTTTTTTTTTTTCTAACTCACCTCATCAGCCATAGTCTTATTGGCTGAGCTCTTGTTTGCTGGGCACTGTACCCAGAGGACTATTTATTTATACATTCATTATATATATATTTGATTTGGTCTGCTTTCAGAAAAAAGAAGAGGTGCCTTCTGGAAGTTTAAAACCATCACAGGAGACACTGACAAGGACACATGGGTTTGCAGGCTACAGACAAAGGGCAATTTTCCAGGCAGCTGTTTGCACACCCTGGGTGGTACTCTGATTCACACAATGATGGGCTTTTGCCCCTCTAGTCATGTACTCATGCCCCCAGTCACGGTGGGAGTGAAACGTTTCTGCCCTCCCGGGTATTTGTTGCTGGGTACATCCCTGAGTCATCAGTTGGCTCTGGCTTTCAGGTGCCTCAGCAGAAGCAAAAGGCAGCATCTTTGTCCTAAGTGATGACCTGAAAAACTCACATCTCCATGCTTCTGCAATAAAAATAATACTGAGCATGATCGCAACTTATCTCTACCAATTGCTGACTGTGTGCCCAGTGTGATCCATTTCATCTTCCCGGCAGCCCCAGGAGATGAGTCCTATTCTACTCCTTTCTGCAGAAGTGGAAATTGAGGCTTAACAAGGCCCAGTTATGGTGCTCAAGGTCACACACAAGCCAATATATTGGGGAGCCATAAAGTCATGTACTTTCTGGCTTCAACCAGCTTGTTTCATCTCATGAAATATTTTCTCCTATTGACTCCCCTACACACCTTGGCTTAGGAATAGGGTACCTTATGGGCCAAGGTTTTTCACATTCTGGAGATGGGATAAATACACAGGGGCAGGGAGGCCATGTCTGTCAACATGAAAGACCCCACCATCACCGGTCTGGAGAACCACCGAGAGTGTAAAACAGATTCCTAGACCCAAACCTCATTACTGACAGTATTAAAACTAATTGCAAGAGACAGCCACCAAGATAGCTGGGCAATTACAAATCCAATTTAATGCATTTCCTCTGGTTTTATTTGTCACATACTAGAACTAGAATCAGAACCTAAAAATCACAGTGAAGTTGGAAATGCTCATTAAGGAGATCAAAAATAAAGTCTAAAGAGGGAATTCAATTATATTTTGTCAGCATCACTTGGTAAGAGATGTTTGTAAACACCATTTCCCTGCTCAATGTGTATTTCTCACATATACTGTGCTCCAGAAAGCATTCAAATTTGAAGAAAGGTGATGAGCCATTTCTCTGGCATTTGTGCCCAAAATTCTTTAGCAAAAACAATTCTTATGAGATAGTAAATGTGTATATATTAAGATGAAGGAATTAAGACTGAGAACCCACTCTCCAGAAGAGACGGGGCTGCTTGTTACCAACAAGGCCCCATTCGCAGGGCCTGCTCCTGTGTCACTGGAGCCCAGATGTGCCTTCAGAAACCATCTCAGGTGACTTCCAGTTAAGGTCTGGAACATTCAGTGCACCTGCAGAGGTATCTCTACACATACTGGAGATTGACACTTTAGAATCAGAAGTGGGGCAGAACAGTGTGGTGGTTAAATGCACAAGTTCTGAGATCAGGTAGGGGTGGATTTAAACTGGGGTCTGTGACCTTGACCCCAGCTTCTCCCCACTCTGTCTTGGGCTTCAGATACAGAATGAAGATGTGGATGACAGCCATTTCCTAGGGCTCTTGTGAGAATTATATAAGCCACCCAAGAGGCAGAATGAAGTAAATAATGAGGATCAGCTGTTATTATTTCTACTACCATTACCACATTACTACTACCATTACTAGCATTTTCACTACTATTACAATTCCTTCTCCTCCAACTACCATTACTACCATTACCACTATACTACTACAACTATTGTGTTTTAATAAATTTAAAAAAATATCTTTTCCATCCTCCCTTTCTTGTGTCCTTTTTCTCCTTCTGTTTAAAATGGGGAATAAAATTGTTTTTCCTGCCAAGTGAGTAGCTAAAGAATTGGAACATTAATTTATTTGAACAGATGTGTGTTAGTGTTGCTCTAAATACAAGGTGCCTGTATTCTCTGACATCTTTCATAAAAAGAATGAAGTATGGGGTGCCTGGCTGGCTCAGTCCAGAGAGTATATATCTCTTGATCTCAGGGTCATGAGTTCAAGCCCCATGCTGGGCATGGAGCTTACTTAAAATATAAAAAGTAATGAAGTATGGATTATACATAAATTCATATTCCAGCTCATGTCCCACCTCCTTCCCAAAGCTCTTGGATCACATTGATATCTCCCTTCTCTATAACAGCCATCATCATATTTTCTAATTCTTTCATACTTGTGAGAGTTATTTTCCCAATTAATAAGCTTCCTGCAGTCAGACTTTAGCACCATAAACATAGTAGGCCTTCCAAAAATACTGATATTTGAAGATGGGACTTAAAAAAAACCCTGAAGTTTCCAAATCCTATAAAGATATTAAATTGCTCATGTAATCCAGAGCCCTGGGTTAGGACAGGGACAGTTGAATCCAGGAACTCAAAAGATACCTTAGGGTCCAGTCTCCCTATCTCTCAGATCTGCTTTCCTCTCTACTCTTTCCAGGGGGACTTATTTATCAGTGGTACTCACATCCTCATAGCAATGAGTCCAGAGAACAGTGACCATCCTTCTCCAGCCACTCCTACACATGCCCCAGGGAGAGTAGCTCTGCACTGTATAAGCTTCAGTCATGTGCCCATCCTGGAGCTCCAAGTGTATGGTCAACCCCATCCAACCACCTGAGACAAGTAAGAGAAGATATTTCCCCCAAAGAAATTTCAGAATAAGGGAAATGGGCTATAGGTGGGAAAAAGCCTTCATAAAGATGTGTCTCGTCTCTAAAAAGAGTAAAAAAAAAAAAAAAGTGGATACTCAATGCCAATTTTGAGATTTATAGATTCTTACTTATCAGTCCTCCAATCTAAAGCCAAATCTGTTTTTCCTTCTGCCAGATTGACAATTTGTGGCCAGATGCTAAAAATATGGAAATGGTTCACTCACAATCAACATCATTACAAAGTTTGCATTAACTCAGGGATGGCAGATGTATCTGGGTGGATAAGTATCTACCTTTGGCTCAGGTCATGATCCCGGGGTCTTTTGGGCTCCACCCTTGGTGGGGGTCTACTTCTCCCTCTCCCTCTGACCCTACCCCTGCTTGTGCTCTCCCTTTCTCTCTCTCTCTCTCAAATAAATAAGAAAGGAAGTAACTCAGGGACAGTGAGTTTACAAAGGACTAGTGTCACCTTCTCTCCTTGGTATGCTGTCCCTTCCCCCATGCTCTGCAGGAAGGAATCCCTTCATCCCCTGAACTTTGGCTTTATTTAGCTCACGAATTTGCAGTGCCACTCACCATATGGTGTCTCTTTCTTATGCATACTAGTCAAGACTGCTTACATGGTAGAAATCCCAATTCAAAAGATTTCAGAAAAAAATTATCAGCTCACAAAACTAAAGGGGTATCAGTTTTGGGATAGTTCTCCTTCGCAGATGGTTTAGGGATAGTTCTCCTTCACAGATGGTTTAACTCAAGGTTCTTATGATGACAACAGTAGAGAGTTTTTCTGTTTCTTGTCCTTGACCTCATCCTTAATATTTACTACATTCTCAGTTCCACTGCTCAAAGGCAGCTGCCACAGCTCCAGCCATTGTCTCGTTTCCCTCTGATAGAAAGAGGAAGCAGCTCTTTCTCATCATTACCATGGTAATTTCATTGCTTTGCACTGGCACTGGTTGGAGCTTATGCTTCTTACTGAATCAGTCACTGCCAAGGCAATGGAGCATACTGACTGCCTGAGGTTGAGGTCACATGCTCTATTCCAGGTCTGGGTGTAGAGTAAAAATTCAGTCAAGAATGAGGAAAAGATCATTCTCAGAGGAATATCCAATTTGGGAATAGGAAGAAAACTTTATACAAGGGCCATAGAAACAACTGGAGGTAGGGTGGAAGAAAAGGCTATATATAGGTGAACCCCTGATTTGATCTTCCTGACATTTCATAATGCTTCAGTCGGGACTATCTTCCTTGGGAAAGCATTTGATAATGGGATTTGGAATCTGGCAATCCAAAGTTACTCATCAGTTTAATTAGCTTTAGCCTGTGCCAACTGAAAGTTTTCCACAAGCATTTGCTGTTTACTCCCATACTTGAAAGATTTCTTGGTAAAAGCACCAGGGAAAAAATAATTCATGTCTTAATGAGGTTGAACGCTTACCTTTTGGCCCCTGGAGTTACAAATTGGGCTCTGGAGTCATATGATGGAAGCACTATTGCCCATTTTGGAAAGAATTTTGAATTGCCACTGACAGAATCAGTAACTGATTTAGTAGAGTCTGCCTTGATGCGGTAATTTACCTTACCTTCTGAGCTTCGCTCTATTTTTTGGCCCAGTGAAAATTCAGTGGCTATAATAGTATCTCTGCACAGGGGTTAATGACACGACAAGAATGCAAACCAGACCAGTGTCAGTGTCACTTCTTCTAACCAGATGTCACTGGTAGAGTAGAAAGACTCCTCCTCTGACCTTTCCTCAAAAACCAGACTCCCTGAACACAAACATGGGAATTGGAAATTACAAATTCAGAGTCATTGATTTTCTTACACTCCTGCCAAAGCCATTTAACCTTCCCTGGGTCTTCAGCACACTGCTCATCTCTTCCATTAGCTACAAAGCAGAGATGGGCTTAGGGTCTGGGATGAGGATTAATACATCAATACCTATAAATTCCTTCAGAGTCTGAATTCTCATGAGCTCAACTTATTTTCTTTTCTCTAAAGAGAACGTAATCCATGTTCAGTACACTTTTTACGTAAAATCATCCCCAAATGAAATCTTTCTATATCACAAGGCTAGAAGGTAGCAGAAAACACATTGTTGAAGACTGGACAAAGATGTGTCACAGAGTCTAATGTCACCAGTAGGTAAAATATTCTATTTACATGACAGAAATCAGACTGGAGAAATCAGTCATGGGACCATCAAACTTTTATGTTTTATTTAGGTAACCATCAAATTATTATTAGTCCCTAATAGCTTGAGGACAGGACCCTGAGGAAAGAGGTTGACCTGTTTATGTGGTAACAAAAGAGAGGCACGTGGGAAGTTAAGAGAAGGAAATGACACAGAAAGACTCAAAAAGAACTTGTTGGCTGTTCTTTTGGTCTTTAGATTCTTTGACTCCATTATACTTAAGACATCGAGATGTCCTATGACACTGTTTGCTGCTATCATTTTTGGAAAGATTCTAACTTGTGAATATTAAGAGTGGAAGCTGGAACCAAACAACTGTAATTAATTTTCAACAGATCTGGAATTTATTTCTGGCTTGACCTGGAGAAGCATACCATGAGCTGCCTACTGAAACAAAAGAAATAGAAACAGATTTTGTGTTAAAATAAAAAAGGTAACATAGACATTTTTACAATACTTGTTCTTCAAGTCCATGAGCATAGAACATTTCCATTTCTTTGTGTCTTCCTCAATTTCTTTCATGAGTACTTTATAGTTTCTGAGTACAGATTCTTTTCCTCTTTAGTTAGATTTAGTCCTAGGTATCTTATGGTTTAGGGTGCAATTGTAAATGGGACTGACTCCTTAATTTCTCTTTCTTCTACCTAAAGGGCTAGTATCCAAAATCTATAAAGACCTTATCAAATTCAACACCCAAACAACAAATAATCCAATCAAAAATTGGGCAGAAGGCATGAATAGACTTTTTGGCAAAGGAGACATCCAAGTAGCCAACAGGGACATGAAAAAATGCTCAACATCACTCGGCATCAGGGAAATAAAGATCAAAACCACAGTGAGATATCACCTCACACCAGTCAGAATGGCTAAAATTAACCAGTCAGGAAATGACAGGTGCTGGCGAGGATGTGGAGAAAGGGGAACCCTCCTACACTGTTGGTGGGAATGCAAGCTGGTGCAGCCACTCTGGAAAACAGCATGGAGATTCCTCAAAAGGTTGAAAATAGAGCTACCTTATGACCCAGCAATTGCACTACTGGGTATTTATCCCAAAGATATAAATGTAGTGATCCCAAGAGGCATGTGCACCCCAATGTTTATAGCAGCAATGTCCACAACAGCCAAACTGCAGAAAGAGCCTAGAGGTCCACCAATGGATGAATGGATAAAGAATATGTGGTATATCTATCTATCATATACAATGGAATCCTATGCAGCCATCAAAAATGAAATCTTGTCATTTGCAACAACGTGGATAGAACTAGAGTATTATGCTAAGTAAAATAAATCAATCAGAGAAAGACAATTGTCATATGATCCCACTGATATGAGGAACTGGAAAAACAAGACAGAGGATCATAGGGGAAGGGAGGGAAAAATGAAACAAGATGAAACCAAAGAGTGAGACTAACTATAAGCGACTATTAATCTCAGGAAACAAACTGAGGACGGGAGGGGGTTGGTAGGGATGGGGTGGCTGGGTGATGGACACTGGGGAGGGTATGTGCTATGGTGAGTGCTGTGAGTTGTGTAAGACTGATGATTCACATACCTGTATCCCTGAAACAAATAATACATTATACATTAATTTTTAAAAATCTTAAATTAATAAAATAATAAATAAAAGAATATTTCAAAGAATCAGATTCTAAGGACTGCCATAAACTTCTATAGGTCTATGAAAAAACAGAGAGTAAAATCTGAATATAGTATATTCAGATTTAGGAACAATTTCAACATTTAAAACAGATAATATATTATCCTCATTTTAGGTAAGAGTAATAAATATTCATTGAACAAATTTTGGAAGACTCCAAACATTTAAAAGGAGATTAAAATAATAGTTTCATTATTCAGAAAATTACCTGAAGTATTTCAGTACTTTTCCTTCTATGCTTACCCGCATTTCTTTTTTGCTTTTTAAAAAACTTTCTAAGTCAAAAAAAAAAAAAAAAAAAAAAAACTTTCTAAGTCTAAAAGAAACTACTACTTGTCAGAAAAATTTGGAAATCATAAAAATATAAAAAGCTTTTAAAGCTATTTGTAAATCTATCAGCAAGCAGTAACCACTATCAATATTTTAGATATATTTGTTCCTAGTATTTTATCATAAATGTTTAATATTTCTCACATCCAATTCTGCAGGGCATTTGGGGTTTAAAAGTTCAACCACACAAGGCAGCAACTTCATCCTTGGGCAGTTATCCTAGAAAAATGAAAACTTACATTCATCCAGAAACCAGTACATAAATGTTCACACTAGCTTTCTGTGTAATAGCCAAAAGCTGAGAACAACCTAAATATTTCTCAGTGGCTGAGTGGTTAAACCAACTGGGGTACATCCATGTCGCAGAATATTATTCAGCAATAAAAAGGAAGAATTAATTATACATGCAAAAACTTGAATGAATCTCAAGTTAATTATGTGGAGAGAAAAAGCCAGTCCTAAAGCTTACATATCGGGGCACCTGGGTGGCTCAGTGGGTTAAAGCCTCTGTCTTTGGCTCAGGTCATGATCCCAGGGTCCTGGGATCGAGCCCCATATCAGGCTCTCTGCTCTGCAGGGAGCCTGCTTCCTCCTCTCTCTCTCTCTGCCTGCCTCTCTGCCTACTTGTGATCTCTGTCTGTCAAATAAATAAAATCTTTTTAAAAAAGCTTACATATGATACATATTTATACAACATTCTTGAAATTATAAAATGCCAGAGATGGAAAACATATCAGTGGCTGCCAGGAGGGGAGGGGCAAGGGGGTGCCTGTGCCTGTGAAGGGGTAACAGGAAAGATCCTTATGTTGGAAGTGTTCCAAACCTTTACTGTGGTGGTGCTAAAGTGATGTACACATGCTACAAAATTTCATAGAACTAAACCCACATGTCCAGGGCACTGGTAAAATCCAAATGAGGTAAGCAGGTCGTATCAACACCAACTTCTCAGTTGGGATATCATAGCCTAGTTGAAAGTTGAACACAATACTTCCATTGGGCAAAGTGGGTGAAAGGTACAGAGGGTCTCTCTTGCATTATTTTTTACAAGTGCATGTGAACCTGTAATTATCTTAAAGAGTTAAAATGAAGCAAAAACAAGGCAAAATATGGCATAAGATTGTTTTGTGAGATTAAGAGTCACTTATGGTTTGTCTCCCTCCCAATCCCATCTTGTTTCATTGATTCTTCTCGTACCCACTTAAGCCCCCATGGTGCATCACCACTTCCTCATATCAGGGAGATCATATGATAGTTGTCTTTCTCTGCTTGACTTATTTCGCTAAGCATGATACGCTCTAGTTCCATCTATGTTGTCGCAAATGGCAAGATTTCATTTCTTTTGATGGCTGCATAGTATTCCAGCTTTGGGAGAAGGGGGTGGGATTATGGACATTGGGGAGGGTATGTGCTTTGGTGAGTGCTGTGAAGTGTGTAAACCTGGTGATTCACAGACCTGTACCCCTGGGGATAAAAATATATGTTTATAAAAAATAAAAAATTAAAAATTAAAAAAAAATAAAAATAAAAATAAAAATAAAAAAAAAATAAATAAGTTCCCCTGTGGGGGGCCAGGTCAATTTAAGTTTTACAACAAAATGGCAGTTCAACCGGCTTGGGGCCACTCTGGCTGAATAGGCCCTTACAGTTTAACTTTATAAGAAACTGACAAAATGTTTTCCAAAGTGTGAGAGTTCTGCTCTTTTCACATTTTCATCAGCATTTTGTATTATCTATTAAAAATTTATTAAATCATTTTAAAAAAAAGTCTTTCCCCAAATTAAATGAAAAGTCGTTATTTCTAATATCTAAAAGCTATTAATTTAACTGCATTCATTACCAAAAGTAGAAAAATATACAATCACTTGTATTTTCACCCACCTACCACACACTGAACATTTTATTTTGCATCCGTGTTTGTGGAAACACACAAACATATAAATGAGTGTTGTACTTCTAAAAAAAAAATATGGCATAAGAATCTTACAATGTAAACATAATTTTTGGTATGAAAGTTCTCTGTAAAGGTCATTTTAAGACCTATATAACATCTTACAGGATCACTATTTACCTATTTCTCTACTATTAGATATTTAACATAGAGTTGTAAGCAACATTAACTTCTCACAAATGATAGTGCAAAGATTTTTGTGCATAAGACACTATCGCACTTTAGATTATTTCCTTATAAATTATTTCATGAAGTTAGTGCCATAGGATATTGAGAATTTTGATGCAGAAATGAGGTTCCACATTCAAATATATTTGGGAAACAGATTTTTCATTCTGGGAATTCTCAAAATCTTTAATAGAGAAATGTACATTGTGAGTCCCCCAGAGGGAATAATGTAATCAATGTTTCTAAAGTTTATTTTCTCTGGAAAACCCCATGACATATTAAAGATGACTGCTAATTCTTTGGCTCTACTCCCCTGAATCTTGGTGCACATTTTGACTGCTTTGATTGGTAGAATAGAGCAGAAATGATGCTGCCCCAGTTTATGAGCATGAGTGAAGAAAGTGGGATATCTACTTCCCATCTCTTGAAAAGATCTCTTTGGGGAACCCAGAAGCCATATTTGAATACCCTGTAATTTGTTAACCCAAACTAGCCATGCAAAGAGGTTCTATGAAGAGAGGGAAATCATCAGCTATCCCCAACTGTTCTAGCAATCCCAGCTCAGGCATTAGCCATGTGAATAACACCATCTTGAACATTTTAGCTTGAACAGAAACAAGTGTAGTAAAACCAAGGAATTTAGCCAACAGCCAGAACAAGACTCCAGAATACGGTACCAAGGATGCTTCCCTACATATCTCAAACCATTTGAGAAACCTAGCTGAACTCATTACAGAAGAGAGACAAACTATGCTCACTATGCTCTGCCCAATTTCCCAAACCTTAATATAGCACAATCAAATGGTTGTTTATGCCACTAAACACAGGGCTGTTTGTTACACAGCAGAAGATAACCATTACACTTCTTTTTTTGCCCCTAGTGCTGCATGGTGTTTAAGATCATTTGGCTTTACAATTAGAGTACCAGAATACTCTGTAATTTACTAATGATGTGAGCTTGGAAAATCAGTCTCTTCAAAACTGAGCTCTCTCATTGGTACACTTATCTTACCATGAGATTATGAGATTATGCCTCTACCGCACTTAGTATCATACTTGGTATACAGTAAGTGCTCAGAAGCAACTACATCTGCCGTATCACAGGTCAACTAGGGCTATGCCATACAGGAGAGGAATTATTACATTAAAAAGTACATACAGGGCACCTGGGTGGCTCAGTGGTTTAAGCCTCTGCCTTTGGCTCAGGTCATGATCTCAGGGTCCTGGGATCGAGCTCCACATCAGGCTATCTGCTCAGCAGGGAGCTGCTTCCCCCTCTCTCTCATTGCCTGCAGATCTGCCTACTTGTGATCTCTCTGTCAAATAAATAAATTTTTTTTTAAAAAAGCACATACATTTTTTACTTTCTTTATACATTTTTTTACATACATTTTTTACTTTCTTATAAAGATGGTCAGAATGCTTTCCAGAAAATATGTACCAGTTTACATTCATCACTGTATAGTGTGAAAATTGAAAAAAGCTTTTTTTTTTTTTTCCCCAAAGCAGAGCTTGACAAATTTTTACTAAAGTGGGCCAGACAGTAAATATTTTAGGTTTTGTGGGCTATGTGACTTCTGTCATAACTTCTCAACTCTGCTGTTTAACCATGAAAGCAGCTAGAGACAGTCTGTAAACAAGTGGGCAGGAGTATTTGCAATAAAGCTTTATTTACAAAAGTTGTGGTGGGCCAGGTTTGGTCTGCAGGATTTACCTAGCCAGTCTGTTCTAGGGGTTGGAGGCAGAGGGTTTTTACCCCAGGGATATATAAGAGTGTTGAGAAAATGAGGAACTCAATCCAGGATTTACTCCTCTTGAGGCTTGTGGGCTCTACTCTTTCAAAACAAAATGGCTACTTTTCTAGAGCACCCAGAGGAGTGGAGTATAGTTTCAATTTTGCATACTACTTCCTACAAGATTAGCTACATCAGCTGATTCTACACACTTTAATTGGTAATGATCTATGCACGCGACATATATACTCTAGTACTTGGTTAAGCTTGCAATTAAGAATGTCAGCTTTTTTCTTGAAGCAAAAATGATTTTGGTTCTTTTTTAAGCACAAAGTAGATATTCAAACTTAACTCAGGCAGTAAGTATCATCACTAAATATAGATACTGGGCTTTGACAGAAAAAAGGCGCCGGTTAGCAAAAGGCCTGAGTTCTACTTCCAGTTTTAACTACTAACTAGCCGTGTGACTTTGGGGAAGTCATACCGCTGGGCCTCAGAGCATTATACATTTATAAAATGGGACCAAAAATTGCTTCTTTGACTGCCTTGTATCATTTGAAAAAGTATAAAATGCCACATGAAATTTATAAATCTCACATTTTTTCATAATTTACTATTTATGTGTCACTCCCCCAATTAAAAAATGAGCTCCTGGAGGACAGGGGTGATGTCTTACCCCTTTTCAAATCCCCATTTCTTGATGCAGTGCTTACAAACTGAGCATACAGGAAGTGTTTGAAAAATGAATAACTAAATGGATAGGAGGCTAGGAGAGCCTGTGAACATCACAATGATTAAGAGAAGTTAAAAATGAGATTTACTATCATGAAGCAAATCAATACAACCTGAAAAAATATTCGAAAAAGAGTGGAGTATTATTTACGCCAGGAACTTCCCAGGGCCATCTTTTCCTAAAGCCCTGAGATATGAAGCCTTCATGTCTCAGGTGACTCCCTCTCTACTGAGTTGCCTGACAACTTTTTTTTTTTCCCAAAGAGTATATATTATGTATAGTTGATGGACCTCTTCTTAAATTAAAAATGACTGCTTTGTCCGGAAGCCATCCATATACACAAGTGTCATTTGCAGCCTTTGAAAAGGGAGTAAGAGAAGAAAATATCACTGTTGGGCTATATTTTGTTACAATTAAAAATAGTATTGTTGGTGAGTGCTGTGAAGTGTGTAAACCTGGTGATTCACAGACCTGTACCCCTGGGGATAAAAATATATGTTTATAAAAAATAAAAAAAGTATAAAAAAAATAGTATTGTTCCTTTAAGAAGGCTAAAGTGAAATTACAATAGATGGATGGATTAAACAAGCACCTGTAAAGTTAATTGAGGAGTCCAATTGATGCTTTAAGGCAGTATCATTTCGAGGAGCACTACCCTTCAGAGGAAACATTTAGCAAACATTTCTTCTTCACTGGTCAAGTTAGCTATCCTTAAAGGAAACTCTTAGAGCCCTAGAAATCTTTGGGATTCTCCCCTTAGCAAACCGAGACAACTGTGGTACCTGCTGCCATGATATTTTATATCCAATGTAATGAACTGATCAACAGCTTGCAAACGAAGGTTTCCTCCCAAAAGATCTTTACAAGGAAAAATCTCCAAGAGTACAATAGTTAATAGTGGAAATACTTAAAGGACTGGACACTAATTTGCGCTAAATAAATGTTTTCCTTGGCAATATTGCAGATTTTCGCATTTTCACATGAGAAGGAGATTGCACTAACCCTCCATACCAGGGCTGTGTATGGCTGAGCTGACCCGACAGCAGGAGGACTGGAAGAGATGGCTGTGAATCAAGGTGTGGGAGAAGAACCTTTCAACACCTCCCACTTGTGACACTGGCTACCCAGGGGAAAGAGGACTTATGTAGAACCTGGCTTTCCTGGACAGCATAATTCTCCATAATTCTGACTCTAAGTGTCCGACCCTTCCCTCCTCTGTTCTAGGACAGACTTGATGATGTGCTGCTCTGGTAGTCCATATACAGCCATGTCTCCAGGACGGAGAATTAAGGAAACTTGATCTCTCCCATCCCTCATCCATCTGAATGTACATAATTCCAACAATAGCTGCATTTGCTTTTTTCCAATTTTATTTATCTTTGTTATTATTATTATTTTTTTTAACCCAGACACATTTGACTTTCTCAAAGAGCCTAAACCTAAATGTAAAAAGAGTATGTTATTATCCCCGGATGGCAGAAGAGCAAACAAAGGGGGTGAATCGACTGGAAAGATCTTTGATAATTATTCTACGACCGACTATAATTCTCTTATTTAAGTAAAAAATTAATGACTTGAAGAAATAAAACATAAGAGTCATTTACTGTTTACAGTAGTTCCTTGAGGGTCACACGTAGTCACTTTTAACACTCCCTGCTCAGCTACAGGCAAAGGCCTCCCGTTAAGTCAAGGTAACATCGACAGTCCAAGGCAATGCTGTTACTACACTAGAGTCATCAGAGAAGCTTGGCTTCTTGAAGGTATAAAATCTTAAGGCACACAGGAAAGTTGAGGTAATTTTATAGCTAGCACCCAGCTACCCACCCACAGAATATCAATCTAGTGCTCTGGTGTCTCTAATTTCCATCCTTCTAGCTATTCATCAAACCATTTCATTTTTGACACATTTTACAGTAAATTGCCCACACGAGAACCCTTTTTCTTAAAGATTTCAGGATGCATAGCTTCAACTACAGTTCTGTGTTTACAGTTTCTTTTCTTCTGATGTAAAATTTATACACAATAAAGCGCAAAAATCTCAACTATGCCTTTGCCGAGTTTTGACGAAATCGCACACCCTTATAACCCAAACTGCTATCAAGACACAGAACACTGCCTTCAACCCCAGAAAATTTTCTTATGCTGCTCCAGTCAGTAGCTACTCTCATGTCCATTACTAGAGGCAACCACTACTCAGATCTTTTTTTTTTTTTTGCCCCACCTCAGAGGACTATTGTTTGGCCGAGAATTTTATTTAAATGTAATCCCATAGTATATACTCTGTTTGATAAGCCTTATTTCGGTCATGATTCTGTTTCTGAAAGTCATCGTGTTGCTGTGTACTGGCAGTCTGTCTTTCTTTTCATTGTGATGTAGCATTCTACTGTGTGGGCATACCAACCTTCATTTATTCATTCTTCAACTGACCCCCACTTTAGCTGCAGGACCCCGGATGGTGTAATCTGTTACCTGTCTGACTCTTGGTTTAGGCTCAGGTATGATCTCAGGGTTGTGGGATCCAGCCGGGAGATGAGCTCTGTGCTCAGCAGGGAGACGGCTTGGGATTCTCTCCCTTTGCCCCTCTCCCTACTTTCTCACTCTGGCTCTCTCTAAAGTAAATACATAAATCTTTAAAAAAAAAAAAAAAAAAAAAAGGAATAAGGCTTCTAAGACTTTTAGTACCAGTCTTTGTTCAACTTCTCTTTTCCTTTCTTACAGGTGTATGTTTACTTAAGTGAGAGGCAGTGTAAGCATTTCTAATGTCATCACACCATTTAGATTTCCACCAGCAACAAATGAGAGGCCCATTTGCTCTAAAACTGCATCCACATTTGGTATTAGTCTTTTAATTTTAACCATTGTAGGAGGCCTGTAGTCATTTCATTGTGGTTATAATTTGTTTTTTTTCTGACAACAAATGATGTTGAGCACTTTCTCATGTGTTTATCGACCATTCATATATCTTCCTTTGTGAAGTGTCTTTTCGAGTCTTTAACCCAGTTTTTGGGAGGGTGTTTATCTTTTCATTACTGAGCTGCAAGAATTATTTATAGAACCTAGAAACCAGTCCTTCGCCAGATAGACATTTTGTGAGTATTTTCTTCCAGTTTATGCCTTGTTATTCATTTTTTAAATGCTGGGTTTTGACAGGCAGAAGTTTTTAATATTGAAGAACTCCAATTTATCTCATTTCTTTCATGGTTATTCCTTTCTGTTATTTTTGTAAGGAATATTTTATGCCTTTTACTCTAAAGTTTTATGCAATTTGTACAAGGATTGAGCTTCATTATTTTTCTTATGGGTAAGCAGTTATTCTTACTTGATCTGTTGAAAAGACTTTTCTTTCTCCACTTGCTTCTTTTAATGCCTTTGCTGGGGGAAAAAAATCCATGTGTGGATCCTTTTCTGCCTCTTTGCTCTGCTCTATTGATCTATGTGCCAACCCTCATATTAGCATCACATTACCTTGATTCCTATGTATTTACGATAAACTATGAACTCCAGTCATGTAAATTTTCCAACATTGTTCTAGTTCAAGATTGACTTCGATTATTTAGGTTCTTTGCTTTTCCATATAAATTTCAAAATCAATTTATCAACTTTCTAAAAAATGTCTGCTGAGATTATGATTTGGGACACATTTATCTGTAGATCCATTTGGAGAGAATTAACATCTTAACAATATGGAGTCTTTCTATCCATGAACACTTAAGCCTTCTTTAATTTCTTCAACAACATTCTATTGCTTATTGTATAGAGGTCATTTATTAAATTTATGCTTAAATATTATATATATATGCTTACATATTATATGTGTGTGTATAGATATAGATATAGATATAGATATTTGATGTTACTATAAAAGGAATTGCTTTTTTTTTTAAGTAAGCTCTAAGCCCAGTATGGAGCTTGAACTCATGACCCCGGGATCAGGAGTTGCATGCTCCCTTGACCGAGCCAGCCAGGGGCCCAAATGGAATTGCTTTTTAAATTTATTTCCAATATTTTCCACTAGTATGTAAACATAGGATTGATTTAAATTGACTTATTATTTCCTGTAGTTGTTTTTTATTTTCCTTAGAGCTTTCAATATAAGCATTTACCTCAATTCTGAAGAGAGTATTAATTCTTCCTTTACAATTTTTATATTTCTATCTCTTTTTCTTGAATCATTTTAACAATCAGGACTGGTAGTACAATGTAGTAATTAGAATGGGCATCTTCCCATCCTTCTTGATCTAATATTGATCAAGATTTAATATTGATTTAATATTTCAGTAAAGATTAAAGTTAGCTGTAGATTTTTTACAAATGCCCTTTGTAAGAATGAGAAGGTTTCCTTCTATTGTTAATTTGTTGGGTGTTACAATGAGTGAATTTTTACTCTTGTCTAATGCTTTTCTTCACATATTTGAAAGTATCCCATGTCTGGAGCTAGGAGGACATCATTTTCCCCAATTTTTTTTTCTTTCAATATTTTATTTAAATTCTAGTTAGTTAACATATAGTGCAGTATTAGTTTCATGGGATGGAATTTGTGATACATCAGTTGTATAGAACACCCAGTGCTCATTACATCAAGTTCCCTCCTTAATGTCCATCGCTCAGTTACCCCACCCCCCAACCCCCCTCTCCTCCAGCAAACCTCAGTTTTTTTCCTTTATCTACATGTCTCTTATGGTTTTCCTGCCTCTCTCTTTTTATCTTATTTTATTTTTCCTTCCCTTCCCTTATGTTCACCTGTTTTGTTTTTTAAATTCCATATATGAGTGAAATCATATGGCATTTGTCTTTTTCTGACTATTTTGCTTAGCATAAGACATTCTCATTCCATCCACGGCATTGCAAATGGCAAGATTTCATTCTTTTTTATGGCTGCATAGTATTTCATTGTATGTATATATACCACATCTTCTTTATTCATTCATCAGCTGATGGACATCTGGGCTCTTTCCATAGTTTGGCTATTGTAGATAATGCAATATATTGTAGATAATGCTTCTATAAACATCAGCATGCAGATGCCCTTTGGAATCAGTATTTCTGTATCCTTTGGGTAAATACCTAGTCATGCAATTGCTGAGTCGTAGGGTAGTTCTATTTTTAATTTTTTGAGGAACCTCCATACTATTTTCCAGAGTGGCTGCACCAGTTTGCATTCCCACTAATAGTGCAGGGGCTCTCCTTTCTCCACATCCTTGTCAACATCTGTTGTTTCCAAAGTCGTTAATTTAAGCCCTTCTGATCAGTGTGAGGTGGTATCTAATTGTGCTTTTGATGTGTCTTTCAAGGTAGGACACAAAGCAGTACAGCCTAGATTCAAGGGGAAGGGAAACAGACTCTCCCTCCTGATGGATGGGTCAGCATGCACAGACAAGATGGAAGGATTAATGTCAGCCATTGTTTGAGATTATCTACTACAGTTAGTATTATATTTTACAACCAGGATTCTAACCTGAGCTTATCAGATCCCTAGAGCCAGAGCCCTTCTTTTAAGCACACTTAGGGGAAACTGGAACTCTTTACATGAGTTATCATCACCAATAATTCCTCAGTTCACTATTGCCAGAAGGCATTGATTGCACACAATGACTAGAGCCAAGCCTTGGCCCTCCTCAAGTCACTGCAGATCCCAGACAATATGGAAGATACTTTGAGTTTTCAATTCAAGCTGCTCAATTAATTTGCAATCCACTGGATAAAGCCCTTATTCCAATATCATCTCCACTTGAGATACTAAAACTAAAACACACTGATATTACTTAATGACTTGGTTACTTGTGTTAGACCATCTCGTCTCTCTAGAATCCATGCTTCTTCATGTCAAAAAACTTGTCACTTGTTCATCACTATATTTCCGTGCATAGAATATGTTGGTCACATGTTAAGTGTTCATGAAATCTTTGCTAAACAAATGATTCAACAAACAAAAAGTCCCCTTTCCTAAAACTCTGACTCTACTGCTCTCAGAAGAAAGTTCTAGATATTTTCATACGATCTATGAGATTTCCCATGATCTCACTCCTGGTTATTTCTATGGTCTCATCTGTCTCAAATTCTCCCTTAATTATTAGGTTTACCCTTCCTTAGCCATCTACTATGGGCCAAGAATGTTTAATGCATTAGGTGTAAATCCTTGAGAGAATATTAAAGTAAATGTAATTATTCTCATTCTGCAAGGAGGAACTTAAAGTTTACAGAAGCAAGTCACTTTTCCAACTAAATGATAGAGTCATGACTTAAATCCATGTCCATTATCATCATGCCACACAGCCTCCCCTCACACCTCCAAACACACTCAGCTATGTGCTTTTCCCTGAGCAGTCCATGCTTTCTCAGATTTTTGCACAAAACCATCCCCTTTCTCCTGGAAACCTATCTGACTTACTTCTACTCATCATTTGAGTTAGGTCAAACACCAGATCTTCCAGAAACCCTCCCTGTGTTTCCCCTTTGGCAGGCTGCGTTGTGGTCCCTCTTGTGTCCTCCCAACATACTCTATGTCTTCTCTGTGACTGTATTTTCTATACTGTGCTGGCATCATCATGATCTTGTCTGTCTTTCCCTGTTGTTTCCTTGAGAGTGGAAACCCCAGGTATTCACCTCCCCGCAGCAACTTTCCAGGGTTGTGCTGTCTAATGTGGTAGCTACCAGCTAAGTGTGTCAATTGATTATTTGCAATGTGGCTATGTAAAATAGAAATGTGCTGTAAAACATATCCCAGATCTTAAAAACTTAGATGATTAATAAGAATATAAAATATGTTGTTAATAGTTTTTACATGGGATGCATATCAAAATGATAATAATTTGAATCTATTAGTTTAAATAAAATATATTATTAAAATTATTTGTTTCTACTTCTTACTTTTTTAACATGGCTACTAAATAACATATATTTCGCGGGGGGGGGTGAGCAGCAGTGTTCTAGCATTCTATCAGATAAAGAATTCTGAGTAAGCCTTTGCTAAGGATGAAATGATTTGAAGGTATGTGTGAAATTATCTTTATAGATCATTTTTGTTTGGTTTTGGTTAGGGTTTTTGGTTTTTCTCTATTAACTTTGGATAGGTCACTCCTGGAGAAGAGAAATTATCTTTATAGATCATTTTTGTTTGGTTTTGGTTTGGGTTTTTGGTTTTCTCTATTAACTTTGGATAGGTCACTCCTGGAGAAGAGGGAGATGAAGGGCATGGGTCTCTTCTGTGTGTTCTTGTACTATAGTTTGTGCTATCAATGGGCAGCAGCTTGTTGGGTCAATGGATAGATATCTTACTAGTTGTGTTGCCATAGGCAAGATACTAAGTAACTAACCTCTCTGTGTATCATTTTATCAAAAATACAATGAGGATGATAATAAAATCTACCTCATAGGAATGTTGAAAGGATGCAATGAGTTAATTTCATGAGCCGGTTCACAGATCCATCTGCCTGGCAAGGAAGAAATGCTCAGCACATGTTAGCTTTAGGACTCCTGCTGTAGCTGTGTGACTCCTGGTGGTGAAAGGTAGAGAAAACACTTCACTAGATGCATGGCCACATTCTGTGGAAGACCAGAGTGGAGAATGACTGTCTCTGTGTCCTTGACAGTCAGAGACTCCTCAGTGTTAAGCTGTGGGGACAGCGGCAAGGTCTTAGGAGGCCAGGCCATCCCGAGGCTGAATGACAATCTAGTGACTCTTCCTGTCAGCTCTGGGGCCTTGACACACAGACAGTTCCCTTCCTCA
This sequence comes from Mustela lutreola, assembly GCF_030435805.1. Lineage (NCBI taxonomy): Eukaryota > Metazoa > Chordata > Mammalia > Carnivora > Mustelidae > Mustela > Mustela lutreola. The sequence goes on from NC_081294.1 coordinate 84,275,978, forward strand.
GGGCACTGGGAGCTAAGCATCTGGAGACCGGCAAATTTAATTAACTTTAAGCAAGGGGAGCACAGCAGAAGAAATAATGGTCACAAGTTCCAAAGTTCCTAATTAAAATGCAGAAGGCACTATGGCTCACACATACAACCCAGTAACCTCATTCATGGATTATGCCTTCTGTTTGAGTTTCCACAGTGCATCTATGCAAAACTGATCCTTCACCCAAAAAAGAAGACAAAGGGAAAGGAGCTAGATTGGGCTCTGTTAGCATTTAATGCATCCTTAAGCCCACAAGGGAGCTCCTTCCTTCTTTGATCTCATGTAACGTGGCCTGGGCTTCCAAATGAAATGCCTTTCCATTCAGATCTATAAGGAGCTTTTCAAAGATCAAATATGTCTGTAGACTTGATTGTTCCAGGGGACTGATGGGATTTTAATGATATTTTCTGGCACTCATTTCTAGCTGAGTCTAGCTAGGGATTGCAAGCAGTCCCCAGGCAGGTCAAAGAGTAGAGGAGCTGGGTATTTTTATCCTACGGCCTTCCTAGAGATGTTCCAGCTCTGAATGCAACCCTGTACAGAAAAGGCCCGGCTGACCTAGGCAGAAGGGTTATGATATACCTGGAAAGAATGTAGGTTTCAAAGTCAGGTAGACATGGTTTAGAAAGCCAGCCCTGTCACTTACAAACTCTATAATCTTGGAAACTGTTCCTCCTCTCCAACACTCAGTTTTCTCACCTATAAAATGGATTCAATAATGACCTCATGGAGTCCGGGTGATGGCTAAATAAGATACTATCTCTAACACTTCCAACACATGCTTGGCACACAGTAGAGACTCAAACATGATAGCTCTTGTTTTCTATTTGCTGCTAATAATAATAAGCCAACCTGCTCCTATACTGTCCAGACCTTACAAAGAATCATACAAACCCTGGAATTTTTAAAGCTGCACCAAATCAAGTGCTTAATACTCATTATGAGTATTAAGATGAGTTCTTTTATTTATTCAGTTATTCAGCTAAAAAAAAAACAATACCCTGCATTTATATATTTATCAAGCCTCTTGTGAGTACAGAAAACTGTACCAGCCTCTAGACAAAGGGAAGAGAGATATTAGCAGGCCTTCCTCATAGAACTTAAAATCCTGCTGCTGAGCAAAATGATGTTTTCCTAATACTTTTTTTTATATATTCTGAGCTATTAAAGCTTTTATAGTTGAGATATAAATTCTCAGGCTATTTGTTTAATTTTGAAATGCACCAAATGATAAGTGTAAAAAAAATAATCCCAGCCCTCACTCTTTAAAAATGTCACGTTACATAACTAATAAGGAAAACAGAGAAGAGACAATTCTCACATGTCATTTCATTCTATTCACAGTGGAAACAAATTTAGTCTGAGTGAGCCTAAACACAAATACAGAAGTGTCTCAGCCAAGAAGAACTTAACTGCTGGAAAGGGGGAGAAACAGGAGTTTACAGCTACCTAAACAATGACATCTGCCTAGGTTTGATGGCTTTTCTTTTCCTTCTTTCTAGGTTACATTTGCATAGACACAGGGAGGGAGTGGAGACATGTGTGATTCAATATACATGTCCTCCTAATCTGCTGCTTCCCATTTTTTTATAATTATAACAATAATAATGACAACAATAACAGTTATTCTTTTTGAATCCCCACAACAACCTTGTGGCTAAATAATCGTCAAAGCCAAATGGTCAGACAGCAACTTCTGCCTAGTAACATCACCCAAGGCAAGGGAAGCAAGGGCAAAATTGAGCTATTGGGACTTCATCAAGATCAAAAACTTTTGCACAGCAAAGGAAACAGTCAACATAATCAAAAGACAACTGACAGAATGGGAGAAGATATTTGCAAATGATATATCAGATAAAGGGCTAATATCCAAAATCTATAAAGAAATTATCAAACTCAACACCCAAAGAACAAATAGAATCAAGAAATGAGCAGAAGAAATGAACAGACATTTCTGCAAAGAAGACATCCAGATGGCCAATAGACTCATGAAAAACTGCTCGACTTCACTTGGCATCAGGGGAATACAAATCAAAACTACAGCAGGATACCACCTCACACCAGTCAGAATGGCTAAAATAAACCAGTTGGGAAACAACAGGTGTCCGCAAGAATGCAGAGAAAGGGGGCGCCTGGGTGGCTCAGTGGGTTGAGCCGCTGCCTTCGGCTCGGGTCGTGATCTCAGGGTCCTGGGATCGAGCCCCGCATCGGGCTCTTTGCTCGGCGGGGAGCCTGCTTCCTCCTCTCTCTCTCTCTCTGCCTGCCTCTCTGTCTGCTTGTGATCTCTCTCTGTCAAATGAATAAATAAAATCTAAAAAAAAAAAAAAAAAAAAAAAAAAAAAAGAATGCAGAGAAAGGGGAACCCTCCTACACTGTTGGTGAGGGTGCAAGCTCGTGCAGCCATTCTGGAAACAGTATGAAGGTTCCTCAGAAAGTTGAAAATAGAGCTACCTTATGACCCAGCAATTGCACTACTGGGTATTTACCCTAAAGATACAAATGTAGTGATCTGAAGAGGCACATGCACCCGAATGTTTATAGTAGCAACGTCCACAACAACCAAACTATGGAAAGAGCCCAGATGTCCATCAACAGATAAATGGATAAAGATGTGGTATATCTGCATATAATGAAATACTATACAGCCATCAAAAACTCTGAAATCTTGCCATTTGCAATGATGTGTATGGAACTAGAGGGTATTATGCTAAGTGAAATAATCAGAGAGGGACAGTTATCACATGATCCCACTGATATGAGGAATTTGAGAAACAAAACAGAGGATCATGGGGGAAAGAGGGAAAAATGAAACAAGATGAAACCAGAGAGGGAGATAAACCTTAAGAGACTTTTGGTCTCAGGAAACAAACTGAGGGTTGCTGGAGGGGTGGTGAGTGGGAGGGATACGGTGGCTGGGTGATGGACATTGGGGAGGGTATGTGCTATGGTGAGTGCTGTGAAGTGTTTAAGACTGATGATTCACAGACCTGTACCCCTGAAACAAATAGTACATTATATGTTAATAAAAATATTTTTAATAAATAAATAAATAAATAAATAAAATCCAAATGGCCAGGAAGTGATGAAAGCAGAGTAGTGTGGGACTTTATCCTGTTGCATAAGATGCTTATGCTTGGCTTCTTGAAATTACCTACATGAGTATCAAATAGACAGGCAGATAGAAAACAGAACTGCTTTTATTCAGATTCCTAAATATGGAGAAGCTTAAAAATTATTAGGGTTTTTATTTCAATTTGTGTTTTTTAGAGAGAGAGAGAGAAAGAAAACAGTGCAAGCTGGAGGTGGGGAAGGGCAGAAAGAGTGAGGGAGAGAGAGAGCATTTCAAGCAGCCTCCGTGCTCAGTGTGGAACTTGACACAGCTCCATCTCAGGACCTGAGCTCAGTTCTGGAGCAGGATGCTCAACTGACTAAGCCACCCAGGCGCCCCAATAAATGTTGGTTATGATGATGATTTCCTTATACTTTGGAGTCAGCAATGAGTCTCCAAGAATTATAAATTCAGTTCAGAGATTGGATTTTAGCAAATGCTCTGTGTGATACAGATCATTTTTACTGTCATTGTTTTTGGTGTTATTCTAAAACAGACCTAGAGACTTTGTATTATTATTACCATCATTATTGTTGTTAAATATACATGGTTATACCAAACATTGGGGATGACAGAAGATGCATAGAATTCCGTATTTGTTCTTGAATGGATATCAAAATGTGCACGTGACATGAATGGTATCAGCTGAGTAGTAGCGTAAGCAGCCGGGGTTCATTTAACACCTACTCTTTGCAGATATTTTCCTAAGAATTCTAAAATGTCCTTTTTTTTTTTTTGAAACTTATTTATTTGAGAGAAAGAGAGTGAGAGAGATAGAGTGTGTGTGCAAGGAGAGGGAGACGCAGACTCTCTGCTGAGCAGGAAGCCCGATGTGGGACTTGAACCTGAGACTCCAGGATCATCACCTGAGCTAAAGGCAGATGCTGAGCCACCTGGATGCCCCTAGAATGTCTTCACATTGTCTTGTTATAAGGGTTTTCTCCTGCCCATTTCCTGGATAAGGAATCTGCAGCTCAGAGAAGCGATGTAACTCAGGCAAGTAGGTAATTTGGAGACCCCTCCACTTGCCCACATGACACAACCCTAGCTGTTGACTCAGAGTGAAGCCCCCCAGAGCTGTGCCCAGGGAACCCCTGTGGATTCTTTGGAAGACACAAGAAGATTATATATGCATATGCAGAGGTCCTCTAGAGCCTGGAGGGAATAAAGAAGTTTGGGTTATCACCGTTGCGCCTTTTATCAGAGTCTCCCAGGTAGACTCTACTTCACTAAGACAGCTTCCCTAAAAAAGAGGTTCAGCATTACTGAAGTCTCACATAGCAGATCCTCGACTGAGCTCCAGAAACAGAGCAGCTCCGGAACTCAGGGAGTAAGCTGACTCACGGTGCACAGACCACAGGAAGGGGTCTTACCCTCATTGCCATGCCTTGTGTTGCCTGCCCCCGGGGAGAAGTCTGCAGAGGGCCAGACACATGTATTAATCAAGAACATGGGCTCTGAAGGTGGACCAATCTGAATTCCAGCCCCAGCCCTGACACTGAGCATATCATCTTGGGCAAGGTGTTAAATCTCTCGGCCTCCATTTTCTTATCTGTAAAATGGGGCCAATGGTGTTTCCTCCCTCAGGGTTTGCCAGGCTGAGAAGAGGAAGGCACCTAAACCATGGGTACCACCACCCCTGGTCCATGAAGACCACTCATGGGCAGTAAGACTAAGAGGAGTATCTTTTATGGAAGAATGGTGTCCACTGAGATACCAAAACACAAACAAATTCCTGGTAAATAAACACTTAAAATTAAGTGAAGAATTAAAATTGAAGGAGTAAAATGTCTGAAATAGGTTCTTTTTTTTTTTTTTTTTTTTTTTTCCTGTTTGTTGTAGGCTTTGCTGAGAGCCTCTGAAGATTCTTCAGGAGGAAGGCCAGGGAGGAGTGGGTATCTGTACTGGAAAGAGTGGTCTCTTTCACGGCAGGAGCCGTTGGTGCCCAGAACCACGCCTTGTGGGAGAAACCAGCTCAGGCAAGCTCGCAAAGGCCCTGAAAATCTAGCCGTTCTCCAAAGGATGGCAACAAACCCGAGAAAGGGACACAACTTTAAATAGCAAAGAAGGAGGTCCAAGAGGTTGTAGAGTCACCGCTAATGTTGAGCAAGTTTTCAGCAACTCTACCTGCGGTGCCCCTGGTATCTTCTCTTGCTAATAAGCTGTGTGGTGAAAACAAGGCTGTCAGCCAAATGTAAGGGAGAGTGAGCCCAATGTAAAATAATGATTCCATTCTTCTCCTAAAGGTACGCGGCCCTTTACAGTCATTGCATACCACGTTCTTTTGAGCCTGGGAGTTGACAGGTAACTCCAGAGGGAAGCAAAGGGGAGGTATTTGCTGAGTCTGTGAGACTGTGGGTAGAGAAATAAGCCTGGGCTGGGAGTGCCAAACTGTCCTGTGGCTCCAGCTAGCTGCAAAATCAAAGCACAACAGGCGTGAGCCCCTCCACCTCTGACTCAGGGTCTTTGCATTTGAGAAAAGGGGTTCTAAAGAGACACTGAGTGCCAGGAAGATGGGGGCTGCTGTACCCTTATTCCCAGAGTAGCGCCCGACCTAGAGTAGGTATCGATAAATCAAATATGGCTGCTGACTGGAAGAGTTGGTAAGATCCTTTGCTTTCCTAAAGAGACACCATTCTATGAGCCTATCCAAGAAACTATGACTCCAAGCCCAGCTGCATGATTCTCTTGAGGAGATGATGTTCCTTCCCCAAATCCAGGCTCCTGGTACATGCTGCCTCCTTCCAGACAAAGAAACCCAGACCAGAGCTGAATGAATCCCTCCCAGAAGCCTGGAGGGACTGTTGAGTCCTTCCTTTGCTGAACAGCTGGCACGGCATCTCCCCAGAAGTAGGCAGGGTATATGGAGGAAGCCCGTCTGTCTGGGGGAGAGCAGTCCCACTGTCCTGCCCCTTTGGTCCTACCTGGTACACTATAGGAGCCCTGGGGAAGGGAAGAGGGTGGCTTAACCAGGATAGTCTGTTGAACCTGAATCTCAGACAAGGTATCCACTCCTCAGAGTTCATTCACTGTAAGCGGACAGCCAGGAACTGAGCCTGCCGCTGTAAACTGCAAAGTCTGAGCTACCAACACCATTCTATACTAAGAAACTGTATAATCTCCATCTGCACCCAAACTAGGCCTGCAGATCCCACGTCCCGCATGCAGTAGTATTAGTAATGACCAATATCAACTGCTACTCACATGACCAGCTTACTACAGCTCACCCTCGAACAAGGTGGGGGTTAGGAGCACCGAACCCCCCCAACCATAACTACTGAGTGGATACTGTTGATCACAAGCCTTACTGATAACACAGTCAATTATCATATATTTTCTATGATTTATGTATTACCTACAGCATTCTTAAAGTAAGCTACAGAAAAGAAAATCACCTATAGTTATAAGAAACAACCCACTATACGTGGACCCACACAGTTCAAACCCGCATTGTTCAAGGCGTCCGCTGATTACCCCAGGCACTGTTCTCGGCACATAACGTGTGTTAACACATTTAATCCACCACAACAATGCTGGGAGGCAGGGACTATTTCAACCCCCAGTTCAGAAGTGAGTGAGGCACCCAGATTTGAAACTAACTCACCCAGGTTTACATAGTTCCTGAGAGAGCGTGTAGGTGGTCAGGGTATTATTAAGTCCTTCCCTTATTCTAGGCCCAAGAGGTAGAAAATGGGGGGAGGTAGGTCATGGTTTTAGAAAGGGCTCCCCTGCCTGTGGCTCACCAGAGTGAGGCTGAGGACTCCCAAGGCAGCTGCCTGTGGTTGGAGGGAAAAAGCCACCAGCACCCATAGTCCTGGCTTTGGGGCTGCTGATCCCATATGTTAGTTCCCCTTCCTCCCTTGGGACCACATACTCTGCTCCTCCTCTCTATTTGTAGCAGCTGTGCCCTTTCATTTTGCTAAAAGGAGTCTCACTGATGAAGGCAGGGCTGAGAGCAGGGTTGCCTGGGTAGTTTTCAAGAGTCCTACTGTCACTGGGGAGTGACTCTTTTCAAGAGTCCTATTGCCACTCCCTACTGTTGGAGGGAGGATTAGACCCCCAAGGGTGGACAGAAGGAGACAGGGTCTTTGGAATAACCCAGCCTGGTTCAGCCATACCTACCATGTACCTAACACAGTAGTAGCTCATCCACTCAGTCAAAACACATTTACTGAGCACCTATTCTGTTCCAGGTGTCAAACTGGTTATTCAATATTCACTAATTTAAAAAATATCATTGTTCATCTATAAATATCAGGGCCAGTAATAGGCATTGTGAGCATGAATTGTAATGGTTATGATAAAAATAATATAATTTTAAAGATTTTATTTATTTATTTGACAGAGGGTGAGCAAGTATAAGCAGTATAAGCAGGAACTGCAGGCAGATGGAGAAGGAGAAGCAGGCTCTCCACTGAGCAGAGAGCCCCATGCAGGGCTCCATCCCAGGACCCTGAGATCATGACCTGAGCCCCAAGGCAGACTCTTAACTGACTGAGCCACCCAAGCGCCCCAAAATAATAATGACTAAAAACTTATATAATTGCTCTAAGCACATTACGTTTAGTACCTCATTTAAACCTCATGACTAATGAGATAGGTACTGTCATTGTTCCCGTTTTACAGATCATGAAAACAACACCCAAGGACGTTCAGTAAATCAGCCAAAATTGCATTAATGGCAACTATTAGAGCTTGGATACAAAGTTAACTAAAAGCCAGCCCTGGCCTGATGGAAGGTTCAGGCACCTTAAATTATTCACCCCTTTGCAACAATGTTGTGTGAGGTAAGTAGTATTATTTTTTCTATAGTGCATCACCTATGTTTAATTTCCGTTCTAAGTGCTCAGTGGGCAAACTACATATGAAGCCCACATTTTTTAAAATAGATCATGAACTACATGGCACAGCAATTTTTCATCAGCTATTCAATGAAACAAAGCCATTTTCCAATGCCTAGGTTATACATGAAAGCATACCCAATCCACTTAAAATGATTCCATTTCAGGGGCACCTGGGTGGCTCAATGGGTTAAGCCTCTGCCTTTGGCTCAGGTCATGATCTCAGGGTCCTGGGATGGAGCCCCACATCAGGCTCTCTGCTCGGCAGGGAGTCTGCTTCTTCCTCTCTCTCTGACTGCCTCTCTGCCTACTTGTGATCTCTTTCTCTGTCAAATAAATAAATAAAATCTTAAAAAAATATATTCCATTTCACTTGAAAGTAAGAGTCAAAGAGACATACTCAGATCCCATTGCTAGCAAGTGGCAAACCCAGGCAATGTTCCTTTTACCAAACTGCACTTGCAAAGGGAAAGCTGCTTGTCTTATAAGGTATCTCTAATGCTAATTGTAAGCCTGCTGATTAGGATTCCATGGGGAAGGCAAGTACTGATCCTTAGCAGCCTCAGTATGCATTTCAGAGTTGTCTGACCAAATCTGAAAAACTGCCAAAGCCAAATCCTTGCTTTGGTTTCCTGTGCGAATACCAGAGAAGAAGGATGTGTCTGCTGGGGGATGGAGATTTAGGATCTGCCTGGGGTGCAGGTTGGATCCCTGAGGTAGAATACTCCTAGTATAATGGAGAAAAGTGCATCTGTCCAGTAATTTGCAAAGAAGGAAATGGAAACATTCTATATGAGTAAGTTTCAGACTGGCAAGTTACTGAGGAAGTATGGCAAACTTCAGAGATGATCTCTTCTGTTGAGAGAGATCATCAATATTAGATATACCCCTGACCCGCTCTCTAGTTGCCTTAACCAAAGACACAATTTTTGAATGGACAGACTTGTCCCCTGAGATACATATGGCTGGCAATGAGAAAGCAGATGTACATGTAAAGTTGTGTCATGTTAGCTTTCTAGCTCTCAGGTCCCCAATCTTTTAAGAAGGGAAAACATAAAAAATTAATCTTTATAGGGGCACCTGGGTGGCTCAGTCACTTAAGCATCTGCCTTTGGCTCAGGTCATGAGCCCCTGCTCAGCAGGGAGTCTGCTTCTCCCTCCTCCTGCTCTTGTGCTCTCATTCATTCTTTCTCTCTCTCTCAAATAAAATCTTCTAACAATTAATCTTTCTGTAATCCTTTTTGGAGCCATGGGCCCCTCTAAAACTAATATGTCTGGATCCTCTCCCCAGAAATATGTAAATTTTTTGGTACATAAGTTCACAGATCTCCTAAATCCCCATAATGGGTCCCCAAATGCCTATTGATCCCAAGTTTAAAGATTCGGGTCTAAATTTATCTCTATAGTCAATTTCAGAAAAAAATGTCATATTTTTAACAATCACAAAGCTTGAGGTTTCTCATTAATGTAGACAGCATCTATCCTTGCTCTCCCACTGCCAAGTGACCGCGCTTATGGCAAAGTCTAAAGGAAGTCTTCAGGATTAACAGAGGTGTGCCCAGGGTTAGCAAAGACTTGCCTAGAGCCTTCAGAACTTCCCTTAAATATTTAACTTTGCAAAGGGATCAGTGAGAAGAGCTGCTCTAGCAGGCTCAGAGAGGGTGTAGGATTACTAACCCATTAACTTCTAGGGGTAAGGTACTCCTTGATGCCAACTGATTGTTGCCAGGAGAATGTAATTGACTACTATCTCCCAACATTCCTGAAGCATTTAATTTTAATAATTTCTACTACACAAGCAGGTATCTTTTTTTGGCTTTCTGTCAACTAATATTACTTGAGTAATTACTACATGCAAGTAACTGGGAAATACAAAGATGATTCATTCAAACACTTTTTCTGAGTTCATTTCTTATTTGCTTTATTGATAATCCCAAAATTATTTACATCCTTGAAAATATTATTTTTCCAGTCGCTGCTTCTTCTGGTTCTTCTCACGTTGTCCTATTTTCATGTATGCTTCATGCATGTAAGTGTGTACATGTGTGTATTTAGCTGTGAATTCATTTTCCTTGCTAATTCATCTGGAAAAATTTGAGGAGAGCTTGACTTGAGGTTACATTACTTCCAAGAAAAGGTGCATTTCTTCTTGTAAGTACCTGGGGATATTAAAAATTTGGGACTTCTATAATCACATTCTCCTTTTGAGATTGTTGTTTTTTTTTTTTTTTAACCCTACAGATAATGTGAATTTCATTAAAAACTCACAAAAGAAACAACATGGAATTATGCAATCTGAGAGAAATGTTTTCATACACTGTTTATCTCCTTCATTCAGTGCTTTCCATCCTGAGCAGTGGGTTTATTTTTCATTCTTTCTTCATTTGAAACTATTGCCCTTTGCGGCTGGGAGGGGGGTGGTTCCAAGATTGGCGACCTCATATTAGATCTCCAAGTGCAGGTGGGTTGTCGGCTTTATCACCTGTCTCTTCTGCAATCATGACAGTGGAAGCATGCAGTCACCATTTTTCTGGATATGCCTTCTGGGATTACTCCTTATTGAGCAACTACCATGTGCCAGAAATTGTGTGGGACACACCAGACCCGTATTTCTTTCATCTTCACAAATGAAATGTTTACTGTCCACATTTTTTCAGAGAAGCAAATGAGATCCATCAGATGTAGATATCTTTGAGGAATTCACCAGCAAGTCATTTCTTGGCAGCTCTAAACGTGCTACTGTATCCCATGTCCCCATGTTTACCTTTGCTTTTCCTCTATTCCTCTCTACGGTGTCCTCATGTCATATGGTCTTAGTTCACTTATAATTACTTCAGCTTAGGAAGGGATATGTTGCACATTTGCATGGATGCCTAAGTTTTCACCAACACCTCCAGAAGTGTGACATCTCATTTTTTTTTTTTAAACTATGATCCAGAATGGACTTCCCCAAGCATTTTATTTTATTTTATTTTTTAAAAGATTTTATTTATTTGACAGACAGAGATCACAAGTAGGCAGAGGGGCAGGCGGGGGCGGGGGGAGAAGCAGGCTCCCTGATGAGCAGAGGCCCAACGCAGGACTTGATCCCAGGATCCTGGGATCATGACCTGAGCCGAAGGCAGTGGCTTAACTGACTGAGCCACCCAGGTGGCCCTTCCCCAAGCATTTTAATCATTCTTATCATCTATATAAGAGCAAGCCTACTTGGATTTACAGTCTGGACCAGAAGCATCACCAGCCCCTGGAAGCTTATTGGAAATGCAAATTCTTGAGCCCTGTTCCTGACGTACCACATCAGAATTTCTCAGGCATGAGCCCAGGAATCTGTGTTTTAACAAGCCCTCCAGGGAAAAAGGAAAAGTCATGTCAGGTGGAGAAAAGTTTAAGTAAAGACCAAGCCTGGAAAAGGTAATGGGACATGAGAGTAATAAGTCATCCAGTTTGGCAAGATCTTCTCTCTAGCAAGGCCAGATCATTGATGAGTGGACAATTCAATTATGTTCTTCTTCAGTCCCTTCATGTTCTATCAGAAAATGAAAAGTAATGGAGACAGAGCAGCCTTGGGGCAAAGCAATGAGTTCTTTCCTAAGACTGGTAGCAGTAACATGGAACGCTGCCATTGTGGTCTGCAAAAGGAAAGAGGAGGACCCACAGAGGCAGATGCTAATATTAGCCCAAAGCCTGGAATCCTACTGATGCATTCTACCGCCCTGTGTTGGCAAGGGGGTGGCGGAAATATATTTTCACAATTCGAATCAGAAGGCTGTCGGAGTAGCTTGCCAAGTGCACAGATACAGGGGTGTTAATTATTCTCGTGGACAAAGCACCGGAGAACTTCGTGTGAATTATTAAAATGCTAGGTTCACTTATTGTATTTCAACGTCAATTGACTAGACTTCATGGATCTTTACTTCAGGTCTAAATAATAAAATTTCTACTTATTTCCCGCCACACAGAGCTACGATTGCCATGGCCTTTATTGAATTAGACAGTATGGAAATTTGGAATGGCAGTATGTCGGCACAAATACAGATACTGAGGATTTTTAGAAATAGATGGAAGAGCAAAGAGGTGTTAAGTTTGCGTCAATGACTGTTCCTTGAGGAAATAACGTCATCAATGTCCCCAAGAAGTGCTATCCTGATGCACTAATTATACAATGACAAAGAAAAGCACTCACGACATTAAAAGAAGACCTTCCTGGAAGAAAGTTGGGGACATGGAATGTGGTGACATGTTCAGAGCTGCCAAGAAATGACTTGTTGATGAAGTCCTCATAGATATCTTCATGTAATCAATCTTATTTGCTCCACTGAAAAATGTGGACAGTAAACATCAAGTTTGTGAAGATTAAAGAAATATGGGCTTAAAGTATCCCACACAATTTCTGGCATATGCTAGTAGCTCAATAAATGGAAATTTTTGTTCTTGTTAATGAATTAGATGTGACCAACCAGGAGCCAGACACAGACAACAAGGACGATTGTCTATTGCTTTAATCTGCTCCGTGCCTAGTCCTCCTTCTCCCGCTCATTGCTTGTCAGCTCTAATTTGGAGATGATTCTTTCTGAATGGCACAGTTTGGCAGGGGGTGATGGGGTGGGGGTGGAGTCAGGTCCTGGTCCTTCCCCTGTTGAGAGGCCTCAAGACCAGCCTAGGACAATGGGAAGCTTACTTGTTAGCAAGGCCTGTGAATAAAATAGACATTAGTTACTGCTTGTGTCCTTCCTAAGCAGTTTAAGTGGTTCAGCCTACTATTTGCAGCCCAAATATTCCTAAACAATTATCTGTCTCACAATGTTGTAGAAGGATTAACGTATATAAAGTACTTAGAGCGTGGCCTGGTATACACTCAACAAACATGAGTTCCCATACTTCCTCCATAGGGTACACGTTTTTCATATTTTAAATGTCTCTGAAAATAGAAAAAGGTTTACAGTAGACAATTAATGTGGTATCGTTTCCTCTTTTTCTGAGAGGATGGTATTAAATAGCTTTTTTTATAGCTAGGGATATTTAAAACTTGACTTAATCTATTGCCACTATTAACCTATGGAATTAACAAGGATTCACTCCATATTAATTGGTGAGTTTACTAAATTACTAAATTAATAGGCACCTTCTTTCAAAAGGATTTTTCTTGTTTTGTTTTTGCATTTGCACTTTTAGTAACTGAAACAAAAATAGCCTGCTTTTAATAAGAAACTATTTTATACAGCTAATATTTTAGATCCCCGATAAAGACAAAATAGAAATAAACCCTGTCAAACCCTTCAAAGTTTGTAAATTTAAGCCATTTATGCAGAAACCAGTTATTACCAACGTGGGAGTTAACAAAAGAGCTTTTTTCATGTGTCTTGTTAGAGAATTGGAGTTCGATTTACTTCTCCAAGATATCTGCGCTTGTCCCTATTAAGCCTCTCTGTGCCAACCAGATGTGAAGGACCTACTGTGCCCAAAGCTTGCCATCCTCCAGCCACACCTTTACTCTTGTCATAAGAGAATGGCTTCTCTAAGTAGAATTAGGAGCATATAATGATTTTCACAAAACTTCAACATCTACTGTTTGAGTGCCTAATATATTTCAGGAATTGTTCTAGGTCTGTGGTTTAAAATCCATTAGCGGGTCACAGACAACATTCTTAAAAAGAAATAGAATAAAATAGAAGAGAAAATATCACAGTGCTTCACAGGTAGTAAGAATATTGCCTTGTGACTTTTTTTTTTTCAATTTTATATAACCCCTTAATTGTAGGTTCGGGGTGTTATGTGGAATGTGGTTAAAACATCTAAATGGCCCTGTTCTGGAAGCTACTGGTTTGACAGAAAAAGGACTGCCTGTTCATATAGGGAATTCATCCTGGTGGGGAAGGCAGACAGAAAGCAACAAGCAAACAAAGAATAAGTCTAAAAAGGATAAAAACTGTGAAGAAAAACTGCAGGATAAGGTGTGGAGTAATGAGGCTCAAGCCACCTGTGTTAGATCATGGACAGGAAGGGCTCTCTGATAAGGTGACATCTGAGCAGATTCTGAAAGAAGTGAGAGAGTAAGCTGTTTTGATAATGGAGGGAAAGTTGCTGCAGGCAAGGTGCAGCAGGTGCAAAGGTCATGAGGCAGAGGTAACAGGTAACCAGAATACCTCTGTTACTAATCTAAAAACAGAACAGGAAGGAGGCCAAGGAGCTGGAATGGAGGGTGTGAGGGGCATGGCGGTAGAAGCAGTCATAAAGGTCACCAAGAGCCAGGACTATAGACTTTATGGTCCATGGGAATGACTTTGGCTTTATCATGTGCCATGAGGAGACTTGAGAAGGCTGTCCAGCATAACTGAGGATAAGAGCCATTCCAGGATCCTCTCTGCCTGAGACACTGGATATCAACACTCCTCACCGGATTCTCACTGCCTCCCCTTGGTTGCATCAGTCCACATCCAGGTTGCCAATTCCTCAGAAGCATTTTATGTCTGTGTGTAAGCATGGCTACAGAGACAGACAGATGTAGAAGCAGATGTTGACCTATCTCCACACCTGTGCTTAAAACACAGTGCTGGGCATGTAATAAGCTTGGTCAATATCTCATTGATTGTTTTCTAGATCTACTACAAAGAGAACCATAGAATGTCTGCAGATACTGAACTCTTCTGGCTCAGGACCACACACTGTGGACAACAGTAACATTGACTAACACCTGCTCTGTGTCAGGGGTGGTTCACGTGTTATGCTCTCCATGAACAGACTTCCTGTGTCCTGACTCCTCTCTTCTCATGGCTGCCTGGAGACTTGTCCTGCCTCAGAACCCCATGGCTTCCCTTACTATGACACACAACATAACATACACATACAATGGCAAAAGCATTTAGTAATTAATGGGATTTTTACAGAAGGATTCCTAAAGCACTACACCCTATTACCAACCATCAAATTTAAAGTAAGGCCACCAGGCAGCACCGTGGTTCTCTAAGTTTTCTCTGTTTGCCTGCCCTGTAGCTGGACGTCTACCCTTAATACCCTTCTCCCTGTGGCCCCCTAAATGTCCATCTCATTGGCCCTGGCAATCCCAGTGTTCCCCTTGGAGTTCATACTCGATTCAAACAACAAAAACCCAGCAGTGAATCTATGTGGTTTTCCTTGTAAGCCACAAGCAATTGCAGGGTCCCTGCAAGGCTGGCCTGCTCATCCACCAGAAAGCAGAGAATGCAGGAGGCATATCAGAGCTGCTGCAGGCAAGTGGCAAAGCTTGGGTCTGAATGCACATCATTCCCTCCCCTAAGCCCGTGCTCCAGGCATCAGGCATGCCTCTCCGAGCCCATGCAGAGTGAGGAAGGAGACAGTTCCAGTCGCTGAGGAATGTTCAGAAAACTGCTCACGCAGCACTCCTCACTCTAGAAACCTTATTCTTCTCTTCTAGGACCCAATGATTTGCCAAACCTTATGCAAGTCATTACTCTTCTGAATTTTCCATCTATGACAACTGGACTTCACGAACACGTTTGAGATGAACTAGTAAATGATTAAAAGGAGGCTGTACAGAACAACAAAACACAAAATATGTGTTTTCAAACCCTCAGGGGGTTGTGATTCAAACTCTGATCCCAATACTACAAAGGTTTTCCTTCTTTCCTTCCTTCTCTCCTAACCTCCACAACTCTACTCTCCTCACTCTGGTTATTTTCCCTCAAGGCTCTGCAGAGGCTCGCATAAAACTAATTCTGGCCCGTGAAGCCTGTGGGCTGTCCAAGTGTGAAGGCAGCTGTGTGTCACACTGGTATTACTGCGGATGAGCAGTCGGGGGTAGCATATCCACACCCAAAAAGTTCATGAGATGGTCCAAACGGAAACCATAGTAGAATGGCCAACAGACGGGATCGAAGTCAGAATCCCCCAGTCAACCAAAGACTGCAAAATCTGGAAGCAAAAGACGCCTAGGGTGTGGGGAGGGGGCCAGGTCACCTGGCGTCAATGGATCTTTCTGGAACAGAAGGAGAAATCAGAGTGGGGGGAAACTTGCCTTTGTGGAGTATTTATTGCCTCCTGAACTACTCTTCCAAGTACCTCGCTTATCATTAAACATTAATTTCCATAGAAACTGGAGCTTTCAGTGCTTGTAGCTGTGGCAATTAAAGGCAGTTTTGGCTAGGCAGCTCTGACTTCCCAGCACGACTCTGTGAGCTCTATGGCCTTTCCTCAACAGAGAACTTCACTCATTTATAAGCCATGTTATTTTTCTGGGAAACACAAGATGAAGCCCGCCCCAGTGCAAGAACCAGGGTCAGACCTGTAAACGAATTCCGGTAATAAACAAACTGTAATTGTCAAGAGGAAACTGCATTATTGATGAAGCCCCTCCCCCTTTTAATCCCCCAAATAGGGCATCTTGTTCTCTCTGGAAGGATGCTTTTTGTTTTTTTAGCTAGCTGAGCTGTAACTGAAAGTGTGAAGAAAAACAGCAACAGATACTCCTGTCTGGGTAGCATTAATATTCAAAAGGGCCCCCACCCCCGTGACTTAGAAGTCTGGTCTCCTTTGAGTGGCTATTGCTC
Source organism: Mustela lutreola (assembly GCF_030435805.1). Lineage (NCBI taxonomy): Eukaryota > Metazoa > Chordata > Mammalia > Carnivora > Mustelidae > Mustela > Mustela lutreola. The sequence continues at coordinate 84,292,501 of NC_081294.1, forward strand.
TCCCAGGAAGGGATTAGACGTTACATGTGATGGGCACAGGAACAGAGAGGTGACTTTGTTAGAGTCACAAAGTGACCCAGGGACTGCACGAAGACCGGGTGTCTCATCTCAGAACCGAAGCTGCCTTCCTTATGTGTGTCTTATCTGGCAATCTCCACTATTGTCACCACTACATGTCTTATAATAAGCAAAACATGGAAGACTTTTTGATCTCATGTGTCACTCGAGGCTCTGAAAAATGATGCCCCTGCCTGAGAGAACCCAGGACAGGTGGAATGAGTACCTTCAGTGAGAGATTGTCTTTGCCTCCATGGAGGCTGTTGATTCTCTATTACCCCCTGTAAACAGAGGGGAACAGATAATAAAAACACAAGATAATCAGAAAGTCATTGATAGTGTACAGAGATCTGTCTCCACAGATATTCACTGCAGCATTTTCACAAGGCAAACCTTATCTCTTTTCTCTCAAGGGATTCTAGAACTTAATAGAAAGGCAGCAAGTCTTCAAAAAAAAAGACTAGACTAAGGTGCCAAATACTCCGTACTGCAAAAGAACACCAGAGATAGAAGATAAAAGCTGACAAAAGACGACACGGTTACAAATCGTCCGCTCGTAGAAGGATGGGCCTGTGTGACGGCCTGGCTGGAAGGGGAGGCCCCAGGCTGGTGGGACCAAGGCTGGGATATCTGAGAGGCCTCGTCAGAGGCACCAGAGTCTGGAGAGTAGACAAGAACGCACCCCAAACTCAGATACAAACCTAGTAAGATGGATGCCTAATTACAGAGAATATATGAGACTGATTCGTTGGGTTAAAAAAAAACACCAGACTGGACAGATCAGAAATCTTACTGAGAACAGCAGGGAGCCCACCAGAGACATTCCCATCTGAGACTCAGCCCTTGCAGTTTCTATCTAGGTGACATTGGGTGACACTGGGCAGATCACTGCCCTGAGCCCTGGCTTCTCCTTGTGGCAGTTACGAGGAGGACATGAGTTAACATGCAAGAATGAGGCAACGGAACCATCGGCATGTAATACGCCCTTGACACACATTCACAAATATTCTTATTGTTGTGGTTGATACTCCTGCCATCTTAATGCAAAAGGTGTTTTTTTTCCATTCTTTAAGTGCAGGCTACACTTAGGGACTTTCTCCCAAAGAGTACAATATGGAAAGAGGGGGAAGAGTAGCCTTACAGTAGAGAAACGTGACAAACACTGTCTCAGCCAGGTGCTCAAGGTCAGCTTCCACAGTGGAAGCCACACTGACAGTATGTGCCCTTGATATGATGTGGTGAAATGGCACTTTACCTCTGTGCTGTTCTTCGAAAAATCCCATAACTCCAGGCCCACCGTTAACAACACATCAAACAACTCTCAAAGGGGCATTTTAGTAAATATCAGACCCTCAAAACTATCCAGATCACCAAAAACAAGGAAAGTCTGCAAAACAGTCACAACCCAGAGAAGCCTAAGGAGACGTGACAATTAAGTGTAATGTAGTGTCCTGAATAGAATCCTGGACCGAGAAAAGGACATCAGGGAGAAAAACTAATAAGATCCAAATAAAGTCTGATGTCTAGTTAACAGTAACATTAGTACTGGTTCATTGGCTGTGATTAAGGTGTCATGCTAAAGTAAAATGCTAATAGTAGGGGAAATGGAGTGCAAAGTGTACTGTGTTTGCAATTTTTCTATAAACCCATTCTTTAAGAAAAAAAAAAAAAAGTTACTGCATCACAAAGCAGACTCAGACCTCTAAAGACAGAGGAAGAACATGCTTGTCAGACCAGTGGGGGCAGGGGATAGGCAGAAGGGGTGCAGGGGAGGGGGAGACCCAGGCTTCCAGCTATGGCATAAAAAGCCCAACATAGGGAACATGGTCAGGGATACGGGGATGGCATCGTGTGGTGGCAGATGGGAGCCACATGTGTGGTGAGCACAGCATAACACACAGCAGAGGTGAGTCACTACTGTTGGACCCTGACATTAATGTAACACTGCATGTCAACTACACTCAGATTAAAAAAAAAAATTAAGGTTATTTAAATAAATAAGGAGCTACCATGCCACTTGGCACAAGGGGTGTTTCAGGTAGCTCTTTACACATCAGAAGGGAGAAGAGGCACAGTGTAGACCTCATAGCCTCTGAAATCCAATATTAAACTCACGTGGGGCCATTTTCCCACTTGAAAAGCCCTCAGAACCACTTTTTTTTTTTTTTTTTTTACAGATCTAGTTTCTTAATGGTTGCCCTCTTACCCCTCCTGTTGTGGAGTCTCACCCCTCAAGGCCATCTCCCGATACCAGCTTTCTCCTCCCTGCTCCTCTCTCCTCCTTGCTAAGGCACCTCTATAACTCACATCTTTTCTTTCTAAATGTGTGGCAGGGAAGCAGCAAGCGGGTAATCAATGCAACCCACAGGGGATTGTACACAGGCTTGTGCTAAAGCTCAGTTATTTTCCTGAGGGAGCAACTTGAGAAATTGAACTACTATTTACTGACCACACAGTCAATACCAGACAGCAGTCTAATCATTTTTGCAAAGCAATTTCATGTCATCCTCTCGAACAGTCTACAAACAAGTTAATATTAATATCCCCATTTTGCAGACAAGTAAATTGAGGCACAGATTATTTAAGCAACCTGTGCAAGGGCAGACACAAATAACAGACTGAAACATTAGAAAGATAGAATAAAACTCGAAACAAATCCATTGTGTATCCACAACCCAATAAGAAGGAAACTCAGCAAATGTCCCCACCCCTTCACAGAAAGTTGGACATAAAATTCAATGAGGATAGAACGATAGGCCTCGAATCAGCTGCCCCCTCATCTCCAATGTGTGATTCTTAATTTGGAGCCTTTCTGAAAAGTCAGGATGCAGCTGCTTATAAAGGTAAAAATGCAGGGCACCTGCATGGCTCAGTGGGTTAAGCCTCTGCCTTCAGCTCAGGTCATGGTCTCAGGGTCCTGGGATCCAGCCCTGCATCCAGCTCTCTGCTCAGCAGGGAGCCTGCTTCCCCCACCGCCTTCCTGCCTCTCTGCCTGTTTGTGATCTCTGTCTGTCAAATAAATAAATAAAATCTTAAAAAATAAAAAAGGTAAAAAAATGCATCATCACTAATTGCTCTCTTTTTTTTTTTAAAGCAATTTATTAACAATTTATGACAGATATTTCTGACCTCCACTTCATCTCCAAAACTCAGTCACCAACTGCCCTATTTCTGTCTTCCACTTTAGGCCCAGCCTGGGTTTGGAACTGGAAACTGACCAGCAGTGGGCTGTACATACCATCCACCTTCATCACCTTCTCACTCAAAAGAACCCCGAACTGGGACGTCTGGGTGGCTCAGTCGATTAGGCAAGCTGCCTTCAGCTCAGGTCATGATCCCAGGGTCTTGGGATGGAGTCCCATATGGGGCTCCTTGCTCAGCAGGGAGCCTGCTTCTCTCTTCACCTCTGCCTGCCGATCTGCGTGCTTGTGTGTGCTCTCTCTCTCTCTCCCTGACAAATAAATAAATACATAAAATATTTTTTTAATTAAAAAAAAAAGAGCCCCAAACTTAATGGATTGATTTTCCCACTCTGTCAGACTCTCCCTAGCTTCAAAACAGCCTTTTGTCAATGTTTTGAATCCCTCCGAATTGGGTAATTCTCATCCAAGCCCTCTTATTCCACAAGTGAAATGTTTACCCAAGGCATGCTTGAAAGTAACAAGGACAGCCATAACCATGGTCAGGTTTACGGAGCTACCCGGATTGGAGCTTTACAAAACATAGGCTATTTTCTGCTAACAATGACTATCCAGTAACGGCTGCTTATTTCCATTTTTAGAGTTGAAAAAACAGGCTGAGAGAGGTTAACAACTTGCAGAGTCACACAGCGAGGAAGTGCAGGAGTGACTCTTTGAGCATAATTTCACCTGCTCCAAAGCCAGAGGATTTCCCGCTTGTGATCTTTCCTCACTGCGCATGCTCCCCGGCTCTTCTCTCTTCCCAGCCTCACACGTGCCCTCTCCCCTGGTTCCTCGAAATGTCCTTTTCTCTTACACATTCTCTCAAATCCAGGTCGTCACCTTTCTCATGTGAGGAAAATCTCCACCTGAGGCAAAGAAGACCACGGGAGGGGAGGAGGCAGGCGGGGGAGGGGGCACTGCTGGTGGGGCTGCCCTCCCTCCCCCAGCTCCCCAACACCTGCGCTTCTCCCCGGAGCCTTGGGAGAAAACCCTCCTCCTTCTGTCCTTCAGGAGCTGAGCATCTCGTGGCAAGCCAGCGAACCTCTGTGAGCCTTAGTTATCGCTCCTCCAAGTGAGCAGAATGCTGTCTACCTAACACATATGAAATCTACGCTGATCATTTTGCAGAAGCTTACCATATGTAACTGCATTTTTATTCATTTGTTTTTGAAGATTTTATTTATTTGCCAGAGGGAGAGAGAGAAAGAGCACAAGGAGGGGGAGTAGCAGGCACAGGTAGAGGGAGAAGCAGACTCCCCGCTGAGCAGGGGCCTGATGTGGGGCTCGATCTTGAGCCAGAGGCAGACAGTTAACAGGCCGCACCACCCAGGTGCCCCTGTAACTGCACTTTTAAAAAAGTCTTATGGTCAACAAACATCAACTGTGTGGATTCCATGTAACAAGCACTAGGCTGAGGGCCACATGTCACGATTTTAACATTCATAGCAAACATCAGGTCCCAAGTAGTACTGATGAGATCCCTGTGGCTCAAAGAAGGCAAAGGACTTAAAGAGTATTATCAGAAAAGAGCAGATATATCGTATATAAAACATGCTGAGATAGTTTTTAAATTGTGAGGAATGAGACCAAGAAATCTGAACTTTATACATGGATGGGTTTCAGATTTAGAAATTCCTGTAAGAACCATTATGCTAGCTAGGAACGTACCTAAAAATAGCTCATTATCCTTCTGGATTGCATAAAGAGCTTTCAACCTAGGATTACGGCTTATGATCACCTCTCTGTTAGCTGGTTTACACCGCACTGTGAGCTGTGAGCTCTTGCTGCATAACCTTATGCATCTCCTAAGCCCCTAACATAGCACCTAAATGGAATGAAATGGAGTCTTCTTGGGCAAGGATAAAGACAATATGGTCATTAAAATCTTACCCACCATTTCTTTTTTATTTTAACTCTAGCGTAGTGAAATAGGTGATGGGGATTAAAGAGTACACATATCACTATAAGCACGGAGTAATGTATAGAATTGATGAATCACTGTATAGTACACCTGAAAATTTCACCTGTTCTCTGGTGCGGACACAAGTGAAAATCTCCAAAGAAGAGGATCTATATGACTGATCTCTGGAGAGGATGATACTAACATTACTGATGTTATAATTAATAACAGTTCTGATGCAATAAAAATGAAATTGTGTTCTTGGAAGTTATATTTGTTAAGGTCATTAATAAGGATGAAGAGGCTGAAGATAATACTAACAACTAACATTTATCAGCCAGAGAATCATGCGAAGTATTTTTTACTGTGTATTTTATTTATTTTTTTTTCATTTTCTCTCTACTCTGGTCCTAGGGGAATCATAACATCTGGCTAAGGACATCACTACTGGGTGGATTACATGCAGTTTATACTATTAGTGTCTATAGATCATAGATGAGAAAAATGAGCCTTAGAGAGTTGAAACCATTTGCCAAAGTTTATATATCTAGCGAACTGCAGATCTAGAATGAGAATTCATGCCAAGATCAAGTTTGGAGTCTGAACTTGGACCTCCATGCCCCCATCCTCCCTTTTAGGTGTGAATCCCAGCTCAAGGCAGGCTGCCCTTAGCAGCAAAGAAGAAAAGCCTGGAAACCAGCACTCATCACTCAGCTTGCTGCCTCCCCTTCTCTGGTGCCCTTTTCATCAAGTTCAAAACATTCTCTTCATACTGGGCTGTTAACTTTCTTCTAACTTCCTCTTCTTAATGAGGCCTTTACTCTCACTCAAGCACAGCCTTACTACCTGCCCTTCTTCTGCATTGTAGCTGTTGAAAAATCACACCCAAGCAGAAGAAGTATAGTCAGGGGTATTGTCATAGTGTCGTGGAGTGACAGATGGTAGCAACACTTGTGGTGGGCGCAGTGCAATGTATATGTCTATCAAATCATGGTGTTGTACACCAGAAACTAAATATAAATTGTACATCAATTATACTCAAAAAAGGGAAAGACAGACAGACAGACAAAAGAAGAGAAAAAAAACAAAACAAAAAGGAAAGAAAAGAAAATGCACATCCTTTCGGTCTTAGTACCACTCAATAGTCCATCTTAGGGAATAGATTTTTTCTCTCCCTTCACACTTCTGCATTTGTCATCAGCCTCCGAAGCCAGAATACAGAAAGGCTCGAACCAACTCAGCTGTACCTTTCCCAAATACTGATAAGTCAGCCATGGAAACCTCAGTGCTACAAACGCCTGGTGGCAGACATTTGGTTTGGTAGCAAAACAGATACTGTAAGGGGCCCAAAAGAAACCATTCCTGAAATCACCTTCCTCCTGATGCGCTGACTGACAAGCAGCCCAGGCACTTCATTTCCCAGGACCACAATGCCCATAGCAGCCTGAACGCAGGAAGTGGCATGGTGTAACTGAAAGGGCAGCCATCTTGAAACCTGAAGACCAGCTTGGCTGTGTCTCTTACTGGGTACACAAGCTTGGGTGGGTCATTTAACTTATCTGACTCTCAGTGTCTTCAGACACGAAATGGAGCTAAAATTCTTCCTAATGGTATGTCATCCAGCGTGCACATAAGCCAGAAATCTCCAAGTCATTCTTGTTTCTTCCCTCTTCCCAATCCCAACACCCATTCTCTGAATTCCATTGATCCCATGTATTAAATAGCTCTCAGATCTCCTTGTCTCCATTCCCACCAGCTAGGTTAGTTCAGGCTTAATAATGTCCTCACAGACTACCACTAGGTCCTTCTAGACCATCTCCCTGCTGCCAGTCTAAGCACCACCATCAATCCCTTCCTCTCATTGAAGACAATTATCTTGCTAAAGTCAACATCTCATACTGATACTCAGTAAAATCATTATGACTTTCCATCATTATCAGAATAAAGTGCAAATTCACCAACCTAAGATACAAAGTCCTCCATGACCTTGATCTTACCTCCTTAAAACAGCAGGATCTTTCCAATGCTAGTCCTTGAAACACCCCTCCACTAGGCTTACTCAAAAGGCAGAACCTGGCTTCCGAAATGAAAAAAACCCTGGGCTGACCAGGTATGACCAGATTGGGAAGCAGCTTCTCTCCATGTTTTGCTTTATTTTCTTCCATAGTGACATTACTCTTGATTAGGCTCTTCCTACTCAATAACCAATCTGCCCCCAGCTGTTTTAGGTTTACTAACTAATTATTTTGCAACCTTTTGGGAAGAGAGCATCTTTTTCTCACTAATTTCAACACCAGGCAAAGTCGCAATGGTCCACCTTGGGTCACTGGCACATCCCTTTACCAAACATTGTTCCTAACAGGAATAGGGTGATGAAGCAAGTACACCCAGGGAGAAGTGGACAAAGTCAGCTGCGCCTAAACCACGTGACTTAATAATAGGGTTACCTACAAACATCAGACTGCTACCACCAAAATAAGAAAAAAGGGTGCTCGCATGGCAAAAACATCACCTAATTTATGATTCTTATCTACAAGAACTTCTCTCCTACCCAAAGCTTCTAAATTTAGTGACTGAAAATTACCATTTTATCTTGTCCACTTTGTTTATTTTGTTAGTTTCTGAGAGGTCAGGAATTCAGAAATGGCCCAACCAGGCCTTTCTTGGTTGGGGTCTCCTATGGTTGCAGGGAGATGTCAGCAGGGACTCAGGTGGCCTTGGTGTCACAGACAGCTGCCTCACAAGGTGATTGCTCATACAGTTTGCCACCAGCTCAGTGGGGCTGTCCACTGAATGCCTACACGTGGTTTCCTCATCATGACCACCTTGAAACAGATGGCCTTCTTACACAGCAACTCAGGACGCCAGGGTGTCTCTTCAACAAATGGTGCTGGGGAAGTTGGACAGCTACATGTAGAAGAATGAAACTCAACCATTCTCTTACACCATACACAAAGATAAACTCAAAATGGATAAAAGACCTCAATGTGAGGCAGGAATCCATCAGAATCATAGAGGAGAACATAGGCAGTAACCTCTTCAACATCAGCCACAGCTACTTCTTTCAAGATATGTCTCCAAAGGCAAAGGAAACAAAAGTGAAAATGAATTTTTGGGACTTTATCAAGATCAAAAGCTTCTGCATAGCAAAGGAAACAGTCATTTTTTTCCCACGGAATGGGAGAAGATATTCACAAATGAATACAGACAAAGGGCTGATATCCAGTATCTATAAAGCACTCCTCAAACTCAACACACACAAAACAGATAATCATGTCAAAAAATGGGCAGAAGACATGAACAGACACTTCTCCAATGAAGACATACAAATGGCTAACAGACATACAAAGGAATGTTCATCATCACTAGCCATCAGAGAGATTCAAATCAAAACATTGAGATACCACCTTACACCAGTTAGAATGGCCAAAATTAACAAGACAGTAAATAATGTGTGTTGGAGAGGATGTGGAAAAAGGGGAACCCTCTTACACTCTTGGTGGGAATGTAAGTTGGTGCAGCCACTTTGGAGAACAGTGTGGAGATTCCTTAAGAAATTATAAATAGAGCTTCCCTAGGACCCTGCAATTGCACTACTGGGTAGTTACCCCAAAGATACAGATGTAGTGAAAAGAAGGGCCATATGTACCCCAATGTTCATAACAGCAGTGGCCACAGTCACCAAACTGTGGAAAGAACCAAGATGCCTTTCAACGGATGAATGGATAAGGAAGATGTGGTCCATATACACCATGGAACATTATGCCTCCATCAGAAAGGATGAATACCCAATTTTTGTATCAACATGGATGGGACTGGAAGAGATTATGCTGAGTGAAATAAGTCAAGCAGAGAGAGTCAATTATCATATGGTTTCACTTATTTGTGGAGCATAACAAATAACATGGAGGACATGGGTAGATGGAGAGGAGAAGGGGGAGTTGAGGAAAATTGGAGGAGGAGATGAACCATGAGAGACTACGGACTCTGAAAAACAATCTGAGGGTTTTGGAGGGCTAAAGGGTGGAGGTTGGGTGAGCCTGGTGGTGGGTATTATGGAGGGCAAGTATTGCATGGAACACTGGGTGTGGTACATACAGTGAATTCTGGAACACTGGAAACAAATTTTAAAAATAAATAAATTTTTTTTAAATGAAAAGTAATTAGACTAATAAAGAGGGGGAAATTTCAACAAAAGAGAACCTCCTGGCCACAGGTATGGAGACATGGAAGAACAGATGTGGGAAGAAGAACAAGCAGTTCGTGTTCTCAGTACATAAAGTATAAGACAGAAAAGGACAGGTTTCTGGAGGCTTTAGCTAGTGAAGTTGTAGAATTTCCTGGTTTTCAAGTAGTACAGTCTCTGGAAATCTCTGACTACCTGGGAAGCGGGTTGCTTACCAAAAGAATTCAAGAAACAATCGTGGAAAATTGAGCTAAAGGGAATTTTTTTTTTTTAAGATTTTATTTATTTATTTGACAGAGAGAGATCACAGTAGGAGAGAGGAAGGGAAGAGATCACAGAGAGAGGAAGGGAAGCAGGCCCCCTGCTGAGCAGAGAGCCCGACGTGGGACTTGATCCCAGGACCCTGAGATCATGACCTGAGCCGAAGGCAGCGGCTTAACCCACTGAGCCACCCAGGCGCCCCGAGCTCAAGGGAATTTTAAAAATTATTGTGTATCCTGGGTATTTACCCCAAAGATACAGATGTAGTGAAAAGAAGGGCCATCTGTACCCCAATGTTTATAGCAGCAATGGCCACGGTCACCAAACTATGGAAAGAACCAAGATGCCCTTCAACGGACGAATGGATAAGGAAGATGTGGTCCATATACACTATGGAGTATTATGCCTCCATCAGAAAGGACGAATACCCAACTTTTGTAGCAACATGGACGGAACTGGAAAAGATTATGCTGAGTGAAATAAGTCAAGCAGAGAGAGTCAATTATCATATGGTTTCACTTATTTGTGGAGCATAACAAATAGCATGGAAGACAAGGGGTGTTAGAGAGGAGAAGGGAGTTGGGGTAAATTGGAAGGAGAGGTGAATCATGAGAGACTATGGACTCTGAAAAACAATCTGAGGGGTTTGAAGTGGCGGGGGGGGGGGGGAGGTTGTGGTACCAGGTGGTGGGTATTATAGAGGGCACAGATTGCATGGAGCACTGGGTGTGGTGAAAAAAATAATGAATGCTGTTTTTCTGAAAATAAATAAATTAATTTTAAAAATTATTGTGTAGCATTTTGTCCAAACCAAGTAGAATAGATATAGATATAGATATAGATATCCAATTCTGCTTTTTACCATCTAGGAGACTTGGGGAACAATTTATTCATAGATTCTCTTTCATCAAACAAGAATACATGATATCTCTACCTACCTCGAAGAGGTGGTGGCAAGACCCACAAATGATGGTATAAGGAGAAGCTCCTTAAGGAAAGGGGTTATTTTGCCCAATCAGCTTCTCTGCCGTTTCTAGTGGTGAGAAAACACTTCCCTTTCCTGCTTTCTTGGGGACCAACCTCCCTTACCTACCCCCATGTGTGAGCATGTGACCTTAGTCAAACCAATCATAACTATTTACTGATGACCATATTGAACAATTTGGGCTTAAGCATACACACCAGTTTGGTTCACAGATAACCAGAATAAATCTTATAATTCAGAGAAAATTTGGAAAGGAGAAGCTTTCTTTCCAATGGAGGTGCTAATTCATTTTGGTTCAAACCAAAACTGCTGAAGGGCTACAACTAGTAAGGAAATGCCCAACAAAGAAGGACACAGAGGAAAACAGCAGAACAAAGAGATAGGTAACTAATCATATGTGATCAGACGTGAATGTCTGGCTCTAGCTCTCCTTAAAATACACTGTAGCTATTAACTAATTTCCATTTTTAAGTGATGTTTCCTTTTGTTTCTGTATCTTAAAACTATAAGGAGTCCAAATTTATATGTACCCTATAATTTATGGTAATATACCTATAGATCTCCTCCTTTATCTGAATACATCCTTTACTTTTAATATTACATTCTGACTTTCACTTCAAAACAATATCCAAAAGCTATAATTCAAGGAAACTTTCCTGGAAACAAATTAATTAGACATACTATATAACTGAGAAAATTGACTGATAATAATTATCACCATGATATGTAATTTTTTTCTTAACAGCTTTATTGAGCTATAATTTACATATCACCAATTCATCCACTTAAAGTGTACAATTCAATGTGCTTTCGGTATCAGAGCCAAGAAATCATGACCAAATCCACTGTCATGAAGACATTCCCTTGTATTTTCTTCTAAGAGTTTTATATTTTTGGTACTTAATTTCCCTGATCCATTTAGAGTTTATTTTTGTGTATGGTACACATTTCATTCTTTTGCATATTGATATCCATGTGTCCTAGCATCATTTGTTAAAAAAACTAATCTTTCCCCCATTGAATTGTTTTGGCACCCTTGCTGAACGTTGGTTGATTACAGTTGTAAGGGTTTATTTCTGGACTCCCGATTCAATTGCAAGGATCTCTATCTATTCTTACTCCAGGACTGTATGGTTTAACTTACCACAGTTTTACAGCAAGTTTTGAATTTAGAATGTTAAGTCCTCCAACTTCATTCTCCTTCTCCAAGACAATTTTATTTTATTTTTTAAGAAAGATTTTGTTTATTTATTTGATAGAGAGAGACACAGCTAGAGAGGGAACACAAGCAGGGGGAGTGGGAGAGGGAGAAGCAGGCTTCCTACTGAGCTGGGAGCCCAATGCAGGGCTCCATCCCAGGACCGTAGGATCATGACTTAAGCCGAAGGCAGATGCTTAATGACTGAGCCACCCAGGCGCCTCTCCAAGACAATTTTAGCTAGCTATTCTGGATCTCTAAATTTCCATATAAGTTTTAGGAATGACTTAACAATTTTTGCAAAAAAAAAAAAAAAATACAGCTGTTTCCTGATTGAGATTACATTGAACCTATAGATCAATTTGGCAAGTACTAACCTCTTAGTTATATTGTATCTTCTGACCAAGAACATAGGATGTCTTTCTATTTATTTAGATCTTTAATTTCTTTCAACACTGATTTCTAGTTTTCAGTGTACATCTCTTGAATCCCTTCGATTGAATTTACATCCTAGTATTATCTGATACAATTGTAAATGTATTTTAAAAGTAAAATATTAATTTGGAATATCCAGTAGAATCCATCTGCAATATTGATTAGTGTACAGAAACTCAACCACTTTTTTAAAGATTTTATTTTTAAGTAATCTTTACACCCAACCTGGGGCTTGAACTCACAGCCCTGAGCTCAACAGTGGCACTTTCTACTGATTGAGTGATCCAGGTGTCTCCACAATCAATCTTTACATATTGATTTCGTGACCTGCAACTTGCTGAGATTATTATTTATAATAATGTTTTAGTAGATTCCTTAAAATTTTCAATATATGAGATTATGTCATCTGCAATAGAGATAGTTTTACTTCTTCCTTTCTAGCCTAGGTTTATTTCTCTTTCTTGCCTAGTTGCTCTGGCAAGAATCCCAATACATTGTTAAATAGAAATTATGAGAAAAGTTATTTTTTTTCTTGTTCCTGATCTTAAGGGGAAAGAATTAAGTCTTCTCCCATTAAGTATGACCTTAGCTATGGATTTTTTGTGGAGGTCTTTTATCAGAGTGAGGAAGTTCTCTTTTATTTACTATTTGTTGAGCTTTTTCTAATCATGGAAAGTTACTAGATTTTGGCCAATGCTTTTTCTATGTTTACTGAATGAGATATATTATTGACAGAATTATTGACTTTAAAGAAAAAGTTTCTTAAGCATATAAGCAAGACAAAGTCACTATAAAGAAAGGAAAATCAAATCACCATTGAAATTCTGAACATCAGTGTTTTACCTCAGAAGAAAAGGGAGTAACATATCTAACATACACAAGGAAAGTAAATGCAAGCCACAGATTTTATATCTAGCCAAACTGACCTTCAAATATAAAGGCAGATGGCTATCAAAATATAAGAACCCAGAGTATAATGTTACTATGAGCCCACATAAGCTATGACTATAATTAAAGCATGGACTTTAAAAATTATAAAAAATCACTTTTAAATAAAATTTTTAAAATATTTTATTTATTTGTTTGACAGAGAGAGAGATCACAAGTAAGCAGAGGCAGGCAAAGAGAGGGGGAAGCAGGCTCCCCACTGAGCAGAGAGCCCAATGCGGGGCTCGATCCCATGACCCTGAGATCATGACTTGAGCTGAAGGCAGAGGCTTAACCCACTGAGGCACCCAGGTGCCCCTTAAGTAATTTTTAAAGTGCATCTTTTGGAATAAAAATAGCTCACCAAAACTAACTCTAGAAGAATTGGAAATTACAAGGAGACCTTTACCCATTAAGGAAAGTAAACCAGTAATTAATAATTTATTCCTACACACACAGAAAGTACCAGACTTCCAGAGAAGAAAAAATACTTCCCAACTCATTTCGTGAAGCTAGAATAACCTTGAGATGAGGGCAGTGAGAACAAGGAAAAGTAACAGCTAGATGAGCTTATGAATGTAAATGTAAATGCCCTAAGAAAATATTAGCACTAAGTAACTCTGGCATTACAAAAAAAAAAAAAAAAAAAAACATTGCCTAGGGGCCCTGGCTGCCTCAGTCAAAAGAGCATGTGACTCTCGATCTCAGGGTCATGAGTTCAAGCCGCACGGTGGTTATAGAAATTACTTAAATAAACAAAACTTTTTAAAAAAATTACCTAGTTGTGACCAAGTTGTGTTTTTTCCAGTAATATAGCAATACTTTAATATTAGAAATTTAATCATTTTACAGTATTAGGAGATTAAAAGGGAACAAAATAATTCATCTCAATATATGAAGCAAAAACAGGCATTAAATACAATTTGATTCAATACCCATTCATGATAAAGTAATTAGCACAGAAGGAATAGAGGAAAAGTTTCTTAATCTGCTTAAGGACATCCCTTTAAATAAACTTTCCTATTGCTTAGTGTTAAAAGAAGAAACAAAGCACTCATTATTTAGATATGATATGATTATCTAGATTAAAAAGGAAAAGATAATATACAAACATGTTTTGCTAATTAATAAAAGGGTTCAAATGCATTTCTATTATCTATTATTATTTTATCCCTATTCTCTAACTAGGAATAAAAAGTTAGCAAATATAATTTTTTAATAGTACAATGCACTATTTTAGAAAGATTTAACTAAAGAGACATTGTATTTCTAAGGAAAAATCATAAAACTTTTTTAAAAGATTAAGATTTAAATAAGTGTAGAAATAATTGAGAAGAATTCATGTAGTAAAAATGTTAATTCTTCCAAAATTAATTTATAAATTGAATTCCACTTAAAATACCAATTTTTTAATGGATGTTGGCAAGTCAGGTTATTTTTTAGATTCCACTTATGAGTGAAATCATTTGGTATTTGTCTTTCTCAGTCTGAGTTATTTCACTTAGCATAATACCCTCTAGGTTTAGCCATGTTATCTCAAATAGCACATCTCATCCTTTTTTGTGACTGCATAATATTCTTGTGTGTGTGTGTACCACATCTTCCTTATCCATTTGTCCATTGGTGGACACTTGGGTTGCTTCCATAGCTTGTCTATTGTAAATAATGCTGCAATGAACATAGGGGTGCATGTATCTTTTTGAATCAGTGCTTTCATTTTCTCTTGATGATAAATCAGTTTTAAAGTTAATGTGTAATGCAAAGGTCCAGGAACAGCTCAGAGAATTTTAAGAAAAATCAAATTTGAAGGCAATGAGAAACATGAGAAAAAAAATTAAGTTTAGAATTTTTTACCCCCAAATATCAAAATTGCAAATCTATATAGTAAATAAGATAAGATGGCATTGGTAGATTTAGATAAGCTGACCACTGGAACAAAGCAGAAAGCTCAGAAACAAACCCATACATATGCATAAATTGATCTAAGTCAGAGAGAGTTGTTGAAGGTCAGTGGAAAAATGACAAGCTATCTACAAATGATACTAGGACATATATGGGTGAATGATAACTGGACCTTTACTACAGATCAAACCAAAAATCACTTCTTTGTAAGGATCTTAATATAAAGAGAAAACCCTCAAAATGTTGAGAAAAATGCACCAACTTTATGACATTGGAGTGTTTGTTAAGCAAAATACAAAATGCATGAAGAAAAATTAATAAATTTAACCATATTAAAATTAAAATGTTCTGTTCATCAAAGACACCAAAAACATATACAATATATATCAAAATCTAAAGATTTTGTTACTGACAAAAGATCAGTGTGTGTGTGTGTGTGTGACCCAACAGATGTATATTTTCTACATACCTATAACTAATAATAAATTTGAAATATCGGTAAAATATTTGAAGCCAATATAATAGAGGAAACTCAAATATAAAAAAGCAAACAAAATGTGTTCACGTTCACTAGTAATCATAAAAGTGATCATTAAAACCACAATGGAAAACCACTTCACACCTGTACAATAGGCAAAAATATTTAGGGAATTGGGGAAGATTTGAAGAAATAGGATATTTCACATACTGATGGGTATGAACTGATACAACCCCTTCCAAAACAATCTGGCAACATTTAATTAAGTGGAGCATATTCCTACCCTAGAACCATTCAGTTCCACTTCTAGGTGCTACACACAGCTACTTTCACTCACAGGAAGATGGAGCGTTATATAACCATATCCATCATCTCATGAGTAAACAAATAATTTGTGGCATATTTATAAAATGAAATGTTACACAACAGTAAAAATTGCCAAAGCTACAGGTAACGACACAGATGAATCTGGGAAAACTCACACTGAGGAAAAAAAGGCAAGTTACAGAACAGTTACCATTTGACACAATTTACATAATATTATAAAACAAGTAAAACAATACTAAAAATAATAAATCTATATAAATGTGTAATAAAAATATAGAGAGCTGATGGAAAGAATAAATACCAAAATGAGATCTGTATGACCTTTGTAGGTACAAGAAGAAATTTAACTGGAGTGTTCTATTGTTCTATGTCCAAAACATTTCAAATAACTATAAAGAGAGAAAAATCTCACACTATCATGAAAAGATGTTAGACAATAAATAGAGTGAAAATATATCAACACCCCCATATATATGTATTGCCCATTTTAAAACAAAACCTTGGGGTACCAGGGTGACTCGGTCAGCTAAGCATCTGCCTTCAGCTCAGGTCATGATCTCGGGGTCCTGCAATCAAGTCCCACACTGGGCTCCCTGCTCAGCGTTAAGTCTATTTCTCCCTCTCCCACTCTGTGATCTCTCTCACTTTCCCTCTCTCAAATAAATAAAGATGTTTAATAAATAAAAATAAAAGCAAACACTCAAAGGAAACAGACCTGCAAAATCAAAGAGTGGAAAGATATATGCTATAAAGTTAACAGTAGCTAACATTTGGTGTTAGGCTTATGATGGTTTTTAGTTTTATTTGTGTTGTCTGCTTCATTTTCTCTAGTGAGCATAATTAGCTCTTAATGAATCTGTTGAATCTTAATAAACATTTCTCAATGTCACAGTTTTAACAGTGACAATCGATGCACTTGTGCTGAAATGTCTTTAAGGAGCAAACACAATCCGGGCTGCCTGGGTGGCTCAGTTGTTGAGCGTCTGCCTTCCGCTCAGATCATGATCTCAGGACCCTGGGCTAGAGCCCTGCATTAGGCTTCCTGCTTGGTGGGAAGCCTGCTTCTCCCCCATTCCTCCTGCTTCTCCCTCCCCTACTCCTCTTCCTTCTCCCTCCCCTACTCCCCTTGCTTGTGTTCCCTCTCTCACTGTGTCTCTCTCTGTCAAATAAATAGAACCTTAAAACACACACACACAATTAGAAAAAAGCTTCCGAGATGGTTAAAAAGTGGACCCAGTCCTCCATGAGGTTCCTGGTTGGAAACAGACGGTTAAAAGTGGAAGAGGTCCCTAAGTTCAGCAAGCATTGCACTTGAATTTCAGTACTCTCTGACATTTTAGACAAGAGGATTGTCCCCGCTCTGCCTTTCTGGTTCCAGAAAGGAGCTAATGTCTTTCCCAACAGTGTGAAATAGCTGTCAAACATGTCTTTTTTGTCACTGCCTTTTTCACACCAACTGGTCTACTTTCTTTTTCGAACAAGGAAAAGATAGCACTGCAGCTTTCCCCCCAACTATAGAAAATGGATGTAACTGAAGCATAAATTGTGCTGGGATTTTGTTTTTCACTCACGCCTTAGTGAAGATGCTTGCTATCAGAGTATACAAGGCTTCCCTACTTGCTCTCTGACCTAGCTTGTGATCAAACAGCAACAACAAAAAGAGTGTGCGTTTCTCTGCACGATTTGACTCCTGGGGAAAAAAAAAAGTACTATAAAGGAAAGGATTTCAGAAATGTCAGGAAATGTAGGACCAGTTGTTGGTCTGGTTAGTTGTTTCACAAATACTAGAAGCCACTGACCATCTACACAGCACCCGTATTGAGACTCCTTGTTAACTTAATACCAAACTATTATCTCACCTTTTCTGCATAGCTGGGTGCTTTGAAGTTTATGCTGACTTCAAGTCAAGTTCAAGGTTGGACCCAGACAAGCCTGTCAGCCAAAGTAATCTCAGTTCCCCCAGACAATGTGATTCCTTCAGTTAACTTTGACTAAAGACCAGCAGCACATTCGTTCCCCTCATAGGGAGGTTTAACTAAACTTGGGGCAGGGAGGTGAGTACTGAAGGTATGCCCATCTGAAGCCAGAAACCACATAGACATTGCCTACCCTATGGGAGGTTGGTCACTGGATGATACTGACACCATCGAAATGGGTAAGAACTTCCTACATGTTATTTGTTATTACATTAAAATTTTTGAAAATTTCTGTTGCAACTTTAATGGTGCTAGCCCTTCCCAGGGGTAATGATTTTTAGGACATTCTCATTCAAACAAGCATGCCTAGCTCCAGCTCATCTCTGCTACCAGTTGCCAACACCATTTCATTGAACTCATTTGTATGAAAAGGCAATGTCCTCTTTTCTCTGTTATTGTCTCGTTTTCTAAGGCACTAACCTTTTAATGCCTATTTCAGGCAGTGGGGAGGCATTGCCTGGCACTGGTAACGAGCTTCCACTTCTGTTTCTTTCCCCTGGGGAAAGGCACCCCAACCGCAGGTAAGCAACTAACAAGCATTTTGCAAAATAAAATTTGTTGAGCATAGTTCCTTGAAATAGATTTGTTCTAAGTTTCATCTTTCTGGGTGAGTTGGAAACATCTTTTCCTTCAATGCCAAATGCCACTGGCCATTCAAACCTCTGGTATTTTTCCCACATTAAATAACAAATATTATCAAAATCAGATAAATGGCTTGGTTTTTAATATTAGAACACTGTTGTCAAAGACTTGTGGACCAACACCCACAAAAGAAAGACATTTTTGCATGTCCTCTATAGAGGAGCTTTGAGGTGATAACTGGGAATGGTTTACTCCACCCAGGACTGGCCCTCATATATGGATGTTGTGTTTCTCCATTTTGTCCTCTGCAATTTGGCATTTCCAGGTGGCCAATTATTTAGAGCCAGGAAAAAGCTAATTTGCATTAACTAGCTCCCAGCAAATTTTTTCTAGAAATGCTCTTGAATCCGCCCCTTCTTGCATCCATCCCAGCAGCTACTGCCCCATTTCAAGGCTCCCACCCAGGTGACTCCAACAAACTTCTCTCCATTTCTCCTTTTTTCCCTTCCTACACCTTGTTGCTCCAGAACTTTCTTAGAAGGCAAATCTGATGATCACATCACTTTCCTACGTAAAGCCTCTCATGGCTGTCCACTAGCCTCAGGATAAAATTCCAGCATCATGACCTCGTGTTCAAGACCCTTTGTGATCTGCCCCTGACACAGGGATAGCCATGTGCCTGACCACTCCTGTCTTGTGGCTCTAGTGTACTACACTCCTTCATGGCACTTATAGCATTGGGCTCTCACAGAATAGAGTGGGGACACATTTTGAAAGAAAAACTTTGTAAAAAAGATTCTATCTATTTGTTTGAGACAGAGAGAGACGGAGCATGAGCGGGGCCAGGGTGGTGGGTGGAGGGTGGACAGACAGAGGGAGAGGGAGACCCCCTGCTGAGCACAGAGCCCGACAGGGCTCAATCCCATGACCCTGAGATCATGTCCTGAGCTGAAATCGAGAGTCAGACACTCAACCAACTGAGCCACTCAGGCACCCCTGAAAGGAAACGTTTTAATAAAATCAGTTATTTCTTCCCTACATTTTAAAAAAGTTTTTCTTTTCACATACAGTGCCTTAAAGTCCCCAACATAGTTTCCAGTACCGTATGAGGTAGCAATCAAACTTTATTGTCTTTCACGTGATTCACTAGTTGAACAGATGGCATTTAACCAAGAAATATCCTTAAAGCGGTCATTGTCAATTTCTGGAATATTATACCTACAAGAAAGCTTAGAAATAAATGTCTTTGGGGATTATGCAAATCTCCTTAAAATTTGACCCCATCCAGTTTTCTGTGTATAGAGGACTTCTTAAGACACAAAGAATACAATTCAAAAAGAAACAACATTGACAGATTTATCAAAAAGGGCCTATAGACAAAATTAAAAGATCAGCTGCAGACTGGAAATATACATATATCACACATATTTATTGGATTAGGGGCGACTATGTAGGCTACATAAAGAGCTCAACTTAAAAAAAATCAGAAATGTGGGGAACAGTTTTTGTATAGACTATTCACATTAGAGGAAATTTAATAAATCTGCTAAAAATGCTGAACATTATTAATCTAAATATGTATGATAAAATTACAATAAAACTACTGTACACTTTAAAATGTGTTAAAAGGCTAGACTTCGTGGTATGTGTGTTGTTGCTATTTATCAGGATTAACAGAAAACCATGAAAAGTGGCATCGCACTCACCAGAATAACAAATAATGGGCCTGTGGCTACCAAATGTTGGGGAGGACAGGGCAGTGTGCTTTGATTATCTCTTGGTACCCCTGGTGCTTATGGGAATGTAGATTGGAAGAGCTACTTTGGCACAGAGACTTTTGCTGAACTTCATGGACCATGTATGGGACTGTGAATCTGGCTTAGGGTTTTTGAATCTGGAGTAAGAGCTCAGTTTATGGAATAAGCATCAACACAGAGGACTCTACAGAGGGCCCAGCTCTAGCTACAGGTCAGCATTGCTAAACAGGTGCACAGACGGACAGATCTAGAAGGTTCTCAGCAAAGGAGGAGAGACTTCTCAAGGCTGTGTCATACAGGATTGTTCATGAAGGACTCCACGAACATGTTTGCAGCCTCTCCCAGCTGTGGCAAGTGTGAAGCCCATCCGAGGTAATCAGGAAATTCCTCTACACTGGATTCGGCACTTACCCACCTCCACGTTGGGGAAGGAAGAGTCAGGATTTTCTTGGAGCCAGGATCACAGGCCTGCCTAGTTCATGGCTTAAATACTAGTCATTTTGTTTCAGAAACCAATCCTGCCCCTTTCTCTCTCTCAGACTGACGGAAAAAAAAATCAAGCAATCAACATTCATTGAGGGACATCTTCATGCTGGCACTGTGGGGAATACAATCTAGCTCAAGATACTGTCCCTCCTACTCTCCAGGCTCTGTTCCTGGGGAACTCAAGACACTATTGATTTCAACATTAACATGACGTCTTTCTGTCGTGGTTTCCCTCCTGCTTTCCATGAAAATAGCCAGTCTCTTTGTATTTCTTCTTCCTAGGATTTTTTTTTTTTTTTTTTTTTTTTTCAGAAATGAAGTAGTAGATTACTGGAGGACAGCTCGTCTTTTCTCCCTCCCTCTCCATTCTCTTTTGCTCCTTCTTGCTCCCTAGAGAGGAAATCTGAGTCTCTGAAAGCATTTACGATAAGGCAAGAGGAACGAGGAGAGTACCTTTGCAGGTAGCCAGGGAAAGGCTTCCATCAGTAACACATCTTTCCTGTTGGTGGTCCCGGTCTTCCTGACCCTGAGGCCTACCTGGGGAAGTGAGGCAGTAGGTCCCCAACCTACACAAAGCCCCTCCAAGCAAGAAACACATGCAGCAGCTGCTTGACTTCAGGAGACCAGTGTGGACTAAAGCCCCAAGAACAGGTACCTCCTTGACCCTTGACACTCTCTAAGTAAGACCCTTGGGACTGTTAGGGACTGTTAGGCAATTGGGGGCAGCGAGAGTTGGGGGGAGCCCCAATAATGACAGTCCAGTGGGGTGGGGACTCAGTCATACTTAATTCATAAGCAGCAAGAACAACCAACGGGATGTTACTTGCACACCCTTGCTTGCACAGTGTTAACACTCATATCATCTCTACACGTGAAATCAGAGACCGTGAGAGCTGGGGTGATCCTTAAAACTTGTCCACCTTCCTCTTGCCATCACGATCCAGCAAGCCCCGTGATTGTCAAAGGCGGGCAAATTACAAAATTACAGGATCACAAGTAAACCCAACCCAGGTATTTTATCCAGCACCTTTTCCACAGGCTCACATCACTCGGTAGGAAAAGAATGGTGCTCTGAAAAGCTGGGACATCCCTAATCGTTTTGAAGTGAGGAAACAGAAAAAAACAAGTATCTCCAGGTAAGGCAGCAGGAGCTCTCAGAGGGCACGTGGAACTTCAGAAGCAAACGCTGCCTCATACTGCCCTCTGGTGGATTAAACTAAAAACGCCTCTACTCAGCACGGCCTCACTAAATTCAAAGTGAACTTGAAACTCAAATTTAAAGAATGGGGGAGTTGGGGAAAGCCTTCTGTTCAAATTCAGATCCTAGATATAAAGCCTCTGATCACTAGGACTTTTGCCCCAAGGGAAATGCTAGCATGTTGGACGTAAGTAACAGAAGATGGTAACCAAAGAGCGGTTTTGGTCCCAGCTCTGGAACCCTGGAGATATTGTCCAGTCTCTCTAAGGCTCATTTTACCCATCTGTAAAAGGGGTAAAATAATAGGACATCCCCTTGGGGAGCCTGAGTGGTTCATTCAATTAAGTATCCGACTCTTAATTTCAGCTGGGTTCATGATCTCAGGGTGGTGGGATTGAGCCCCGTGTCGGGGTTCCACGCTCATTGTGGAGCTTCCTTGGGAGTTTCTCTTTCCCTCTGCCCCTGCCCCCACTCATGCTCACATTCTCTCTCTCTCTCTCAAAATAAGTAAATAAAATCTCTTAAAATCTCCTGATGTGTAAATGCTGAGAACAGATTCACTTTTTCAAACTTTGTACAGGAACAAGCTGACTCTTTGGGCCTTAAGGTGGCAGGGGGCACTGCAGTGGAAAACCAGTTTGAGTCCTCTGACTCACTCATGCCAGAGCTAAGTGATTTCCATCAGTAAAGACATGGGAGCACTACCTTCATTTTAAAATGTATGGCACGTAAAGTAAGAGGAATCCCAGAGCAACAGCTGCATCTTCTGGGAAGAGGAGGGAAAAGTGCCCAAGACTGAATGGGGCTTTTAAAGTTAAAGCTTCTGGCATTTGCTCTAGGAGGCAGTAGGTCACAGTGCTCAGCATGTGGTTATTTTAGGGTGAGATGCACCAGCTCTGCTGATGACCAATGTTCCTCTCTCTTTACTTGTTAACTTTAAAACTCTTCCAAGAACTCAAAAGCACATCCCAGGGAGCCAGACTGCCAGGTCTGAATCCCAGCTTTGTCAATTGCCAGCTGTGTGAATTTGCTCTTCTCACTGCCTTATCTGTGTTCAAAGAGCACTTGGGAGTCTCCAGATAAAAAGCAGTTTTTCCCTGCATCATATGAGTTGTCTGCATATCTCCTTTCTTCAGTATACCATGATTACCTAATAATATTAACAATACTAGAAAATATTTCTAGAGATTGTATCTCATCCTTCCCCTTATGAGTTGAACAACTTATATGCACTCTATCAGTGAACATTCATAACAACTCTAGGACAGGGTTCTTTTCCTTTCCATTATATGGAGAGAAACAGCACAGAGGATTAAGTAGCTTGTACCCAGCTCACACAGCTACTTACAAGCTACTTACTTGCTACTTACTTAACTACTGGTAAACCATCCTTTGAACTCAGAAAGACTGACTGTGGATGGGATTACTCAAAAGGGGATCTGCAGGGGCACCTGGGTGGCTCATTGGGTTAAGCCTCTGCCTTTGGCTCAGGTCATGATCTCAGGGTCCTGGGATCGAGTCCCATATCGGGCTCTCTGCTCAGCAGGAAGCCTGCTTCCCCCTCTCTCTCTGCCTGCCTCTCTGCCTACTTGTGATCTCTGTCAAATAAATAAATAAAATCTTTTAAAAAAAGGGGGGGGGATCTGCAGACCCTTGACAGTGCCCAAGGACATACTTTTGAGGTCTTCCAGTTCATCTCTAAATATATTTTTAGTTTTTGCATTTACTTTGATATCTTAAAACACTATCAGCACTTCTGGACTATCTGGATGACCACTTTCTAAGACAATACAAGTGCATGAGTTTGGCGCCTGCATCCCCATCCGGGCTTACGCTCACATTGGCTCCTGGTGGCATCCCTCACTTGCCACAGGCCACTGGGACAAGAACAAGGGAAAACAATATGTCAATGCCATGCTCAAGCTACATGAAGGCCAAGTGATCATCCCAAACAAAGGTGTCGTGGAACTTTTAATGGAGAAAAGTGGTGGCCGTATTGAGACATCATGGCCCAGCGTACCAGAAGCATGGCCCATCGAAAAGAATTCTATCAGAGAAACACTGCCAGATCCCTGCTGTGAGTGGTGGTTTAATTTCAGTAAAGTATGATTCATTTTCTCCATTAAATTTTGTTCATTTGAATTTTGTTGGTTTTATTCTTTGTTCAATCTATAAACATATTCGACTTAACAGTTTTATAGGAATGGTAAATATAAGAAACATATGCCTAGATTTATGCTTTGACTTATCATAAGCAACATTATAATAAAAATAAATTAAGCAAACTGGCTCACTGTAAGGTTTTTGTTTTGCTTAGTTTTCATTTTAAAAGAGTGCATTCCTTCATTGTGAGAACATGGTATTGCACTGCAGTAAGCGTAAGGGCTGAGGGTCTAATGGAGTGGTTTAGAGCTTGGGCTCAAGTTACACTGGATGGGGCTGAGGCTCAATCTAACACCTATTACCTGTGTGTCCTTGGTCAAGTCACTTCCCTTAGATTCAATTTCATAATTGGGTAAATAGGAAAAATGAGGTTTCTATAAGAACAAAATGAGAATATAAGAAGCAGTTGGCTTCTGCAAACAGTGGGCTTGGCACAAGAGATCTGAGTAGAGCTGATAACATGAACAACAGACCACATGAAGACCATGCTTCCCCAATGAATACATAGATCCGTTCATAGACTTTGATACACGTCTTGCCTGGCTGTGATTCTGAGCTAGGAACTTACTAGTTGGAGGGAGAGAATTCTCCCCAATACAAGAGAGCTTATAGTTCCTGAGATGAGAGGTAAAACCACTGCAGTAGATATGCAGCTATTTAATTTCTGAGAGCATTTTCCTTTTATTTTAAAGAGTAACTTTCAAAAATCTGGGACAGCTTCCAATCAGGCAATTAAAATGGTTTCCCAGAATTCGTTTCTGACTTCCAGCCGAACACATTTTTTTAGACCTATCTTCCCCGCACATGCCTGTGGTCCTGAATATAGGAAATTTACTACAGATGCTGCTTTATTTCACTAGGGAGTTAGCATCCTGCTGACCCATGGTTTGGCAAATCACTTGGAATTATTTCAGCGGAAGAAAGGTAATATTTATAAGAAAGAATGTGGTTCTTAAACACCATGAATATTCAATTGAGACCTGATGACATTTTAAATAATTATGTAATAACATTAACCACTATGCCATTAGCAATGCCATAAGTGAAAGAAACCTGGCCATTTGTGGCCAATGTTGCTCAGTATACATTTTAGTGTCAGTATCAGATTTGATTCTAGCTTGCCTGTTAATAGAGTGAGCCTGAAAAATTATCTTTATTTCTTTTTCTCTTAATAGCCGCTACTTCCAACTGAGAAAGAATATTATTTTGATAGCATGAGTTTTGGCAATTTCTATTTTTTTTATTTCTACCTTCCCAGCAGGGTCTTCTAACCTAAAAGCCTGTTATAATTACTATAATTACTGTCATGGTACATTTCGTTCATTCATTGATTCAGTCAGCAAATAATTATTGAGTGACTACTCTTTGCCATGCACTCTAATAGCCCCTAGGGATTCAGTAGTAGGAAAAGAATACAAGTTGTCTGCTCTCAAGGAGTTTATCTTTCATTGGAGAAGTTAGAAAATAAATGCAGAAGCAAGTAATTAAGCAAGATAGTCTTAAATTTGAATGACTGTTAAACATGATGCTATCATGGTAATAAAGCAAGTCCATAGATGGTGAATGGGGCCTCTGCTGGAGGGCTACTTTAATCAGGATGACCATGGAAGTTTTTCCTAATTAGGAGAGTCAAGAGGTGAAGAATTAGAGGAAGTTGGCTGTGTGAAGATCTGAGAAAAAGATCCTAGGTAGAGGGACCCAATTAAAAAAAATTTTAAAAAGCTGTGAGTGATAAAGGAGCTTGAGCAGACTCAAGGATCAGTCAGCACATTAACCTGAATGGCTGAAACACATTAACCAGAGGAGCAGGTAGTAGAAGACATTGATAAGAAGACGGGATTTGGTTGCTGTGTGGGGAACACACAGAGAGGGAAACCAGGCAGGACACTATTATTGTGGTCCAGGTGACGTATCCTTACACAAAAGGATATGGAGAGAACGAAGTTAGAGGGATATGGATGGATCGAATCCATGTCTTAAAGTAGAACGGAGGGAGATGTTATGACTTATTGTTTCTTCAGTGTCTTTCGTGTGGTTGTTTTTGAAATGGAAATCAGGATTAAAATGCCCTGTTGTTTTCACCTACTTTGTTGAGACCCAAAGAGCTGTAATAAATTGTATGACTCTCTTGGGACAGAGTGCTAAAATCCACACCATCCAACGGAAATACACTTCTGTCCAGAGTTCTGAAACTTCCTCCTGCTCACTAGGAGCTTGCAGGCTAAAATAGAGCACATTCACAGAAAAGAAAAATGGAATGAACACGTTTGCCACACACAGTTTTCATTACAAAAAAAAAAAAAAAAAAAAAGTAGTAGGGGGCTATAAACTACAAGAACAGCTGTATTTGTTCAGGTTTTGCTGTGTGGAGTTTGTAGACCATGTCTTTTGGGGCCATTTTATTGACAGAAATCACCTTCTGTTTACTCAACCCTGATAGATTCCAGATTCCTTGTTTTTGTTCATTTGTTTGTTTGTTTTGTTTTGTATGTGGTGCGTGTGTGTGTGTGTGTGTGTTTTGCAAAACAGTAGAGCAAATACTGATAAACTATTAAAGCCTGAATTGGCCTGTCAGGAAGGAAAAATACTGGGTTGAAAGTCACATAAAAGGAGATAATACATGATAGTCAGACCAAAAAATATGATTCACAAAAATGTGATTCACATGCTTAGCAGGGAGCCTGATGTGGGGCTCAATCACAGGACCTTGGAATCATGACCTGAGCTGAAGGCAGACACTTAATGGGCTGAGCCACCCAGGGCCTCACAAAAGACATTCTTATGAATTTTCCCAAAACAGCCTCAAATCCTCCCTATAAGTCAGTTGTTCCCAATCTCTCTCATTATGGAACATAGAAAATCGAGGTATTTATATAGGATACTGGAGCAAACTGAGAGAGATTTGAGAGTATCTATATGGGCTAAGAGAATTTTTATTACACCTTACTTGTATCATTATAAAAACAAAATACAAAGTATTATACATTTGTCAAAATATTTACTTTGTACAAACTCCAAATAATAGCTTGACGCAATTCTTGATCAAGGCTTTTTGAATGAGGAGTCTTCAAATTCAGGTTAGACATTATCCATAAACACTTATTTTTTTACTCAAATGATTTAAAAACAAACATAATTTTCAGAAAATATTTGCAAAAATTGGTTTTATGTAAAGATTCTAAGAGTTCTACCTTTTTTGACATGCATTGGGATAATGAAAATAGTTTTTAAACTCTATCCTTTTTTTTTCTTATCAAATGTTTCAGAAGAGAGATGGAATTTTCACGAGTTGAATTTACATGCTTGTTTACAGAAATGTTTTCTGAAGTCAGTTTGTATAACACGAAAGGGACACACTCTACTGTAAAAGGATAGACGTACTTCATACATAAAAAGACAGATTTGGACATCCAATTACAACTACATTAACGAGATCCACAAGTCTAGCTTTCCAGTCCCCCTATCCCTAGTGGCCGCATTTTGGGCATTGTGCCATGCTTTTTGGACAACCAGATCATAAAATTCTCTGGCCACTCTCTTTGTTCTTTGCCCACAGTGGGAAGTTGTGCCAAGAGAAGGCAGCTACTAGTGCAAGGCAGCAAATCTTGAAGTTTCATCTGCCTCAGAGCCAATTCAGCTGCCTGGAAGAGTGGGAGTGAGGATAAGAATATATTTTGATGTAACCAAAAACAATTTGGCTATATTCAAGAGTGTCACAGAGCACTGGTTGGGACACCAGGCTGTAAAGCGTATAAGATACTGATGCAGATGAAGAAGCAGATGTTGTCAGAATAGTGACATGCCTTGCTGACCATCCCACAGTTAGAATGTAGAAGGTCAGGGGCAAAATCACGCTTATAATTGCACCTTCTTTCCACTACACCTCATTCCCTCTTTCGAGGCAATAAGCTCCGTGGGAGGAGAATTAGAAAACCCAGCAGCACAGACTCCAAATGGTCTTTGGGGATTCACATTTATAAGGCCATGTTTTCAGCTTTTACATGATGAATAGGAACCTGTAAGGTTATGTAATGCAAAAAAAGAAAAAAAGATTATGCAAAACAGTTTACTTCTTCGCTTTTCGAAGGCTTTCATTTATCCTGCAGTGATGCAGTGGGAATTCATTCTATTTTAGCTATTGGTTTTATAAACTGAAACAATGAGTAAAAGCTTCCCCTTCTTCAGAAACCAGATGTCGATAAGCTGTCCACTGTAGTCATTGTTTTGGTTTATAAAAATAAATGATGGCTCCTCAGCTGACAGCCTTGCCAAATCAGACTGTCATGGCAGTAGCATGCCAGCTGCCTCCATACTTGGCTCTTCCGCAGGCAGGAGGTGGGAGCTGCTGTGCTTGCTAGAGCCCTGTGGAGCGCTGAGACAGCAGAGCTGGTAAACGGATTCCATGTGACTCCAGGGTGAAACACAGGCAAAGAGACTCAGGTTCTTTTGACAGCAAAGCACACAAGCCCCCCTGAAACTGAAGGACGTTTGCTAAGAGAGGCACGTGAGGATCCCCCCCACCACAATAGGTGCTATTACCCAGAAGTGACTACCCCTCACCTGTTACCAACACTTCAGCAGCCTGTGCCCCATGTGACTCTGCCTCTACTGAGTTACACATAATCCTAAACCACCCCAGGATAGAGGAAACCTGCAGGTGGGGTGTAGGATCAGGAGAGTATGAGAGGAGGCCTCCATTTTGGGGAAGTCCTGAGCAGGCTGTGTACTTATAGTCAGCATGGGCACACCCAGTACAGACATGATGGTTGTTAAAGACTAGTGACCACTCTGTTGGGTGAACACCAGTGCCAGACAAATGCTAAATATTGTCAGTACTTCCCATAATAATATGTGTTCAGGTGACACCAAGAGCCATGACATACACAGGAGATATTTCCCCTGAAACAGTTCTTTCGTTATTACTATATACTATCAATGAAATGAATCACTGGGGACTTGTATTAAATGTTTACCACCTAATATTCTCACAACAGTCCCATTAGGTGGGTATTAGAATTACTGTCATTTTTTTAAAATTGTCATTTTTTAAAGATTTTATTTATGTATTTGATAGAGAGCAAGAGAGGGAGCACAAGCAGGGGGAGTGGGAGAGGGAGAAGCTGGCTTCCCGCCAAGCAGGAGCCTGATGTGGGACTCGATCCCAGGACTCTGGGATCATGACCTGAGACGAAGGCAGACACTCAACAACTGAGCCACCCAGGCACCAGAATTACTCACATTTTAAAGGTGTAGAAACAGAAGAACAGAGAATTAAGTAAATTTTTCAGTCATATAGAGTATTAGTAGAGATATAAAGGCTCAAACTCAGGCAGTCTGACTCCAGAGCAAGATGTATCTGTATGTTTGTGTATATGTATGTGTGCATGTGTGTATATGTGTGTTTAAGGTAGACACGAAACAATGAAACAATAATATATATTCATAAATCAAAAAAGGAAGTATGGAAGACACAAATTCCCACCCCACCAGTGGTAACCTCGTCAACAGAGAATAAATAGATACTTCTTTTGGAGACATAGGTTAATGCTATGGCCTGAAGATTGGTATTCCCCTACAGTGTTCTAATCCCAAATTCGAATATCCAGTGTGATGGTATTAGTAGGTTGGGCCTTTAAGAGGTGTTAAATCATGAGGGTGGGACCCTCAAGAATGGGATTAGTGCCATAGCAGAGAGGCTCTGGAAGGATCCCCAGCCTGTTCCACCAGGTGAGGACATGGCAAGAGTCACTGGGTATGAGCTGGGAAGAGGACTCTCACCAGAACATGACCATGCTGGCACCTTAATCTTGGACTTCCCGGACTCCAGAACTATGAACAACACATCTCTGTTGTTGATAAGCTACCCAGTCTGCAGTACTGTATTACAGCATCCCAAATGAGCTAGGACTGTTTTTGCATAAGGGAAAGGCTCAATGTATACTGAGCCTTTCGGTAAATCCTTGTTTGCTCAGAATAACAGAATAACGACTCAGAATGAGCAGAGCACATTCATTGACTGTTTCAGTCAATAAGTATTCAATATTAAGTACCTTCTGTGTTCAAAGTATTGTGGTCAATACTGGGGGGTACAAAACTTGGACCATGCACTTAAGAAACAGTCTAGAGGTGAATAGAGATTATAACACCCCAAAGCAGCATACAGCAGTAAATATTCCCTCACTTCTCCTTTGGGGCACCATTTCTGAGGAATATTCTACAAGCTTCTCGGAGGGATCCCGCAAGGTGTAACCCCACTGGCCACAGTTAAGACCAGCTCAGTAATCCTTCCTCTGTTACCTTTCCGCTTTTCCCTGTTTCTGTCTTCCCAGTCTTCCTCTCCCCTATTCTTGTTCCCTAGAATCGCTTTCCAAGGTAAACTGCCTTGTCTTATAATCTGCTTTTGAGGGGAACCTAGGCTAGGCAGTTGGTATAAGAAACGGCCCTAGAAATCAGACCCTAGACCTGAAGATGGGATTCTAGAACTAGATGACCCACCTGTCAGAAAATAGTCAGGACCCCGTTGCTGGTGGTGCATGGATGCAGGGAAGCCCTGTCACTGGTTGTCTCCCTGTTACTAAGACTTTTACCAAGGGGGACCAGGGTAACCTGGTGAAGCACTGTCTTCTGTAGTAGTATTTGTATAGGTGACTGGTAGAGGGACAATTGTCATCCTAAGTACGGAGTTAGCTACTTCTTACTAATGCTTTTAGAAGCTTTGAATTAAAAATGGACAGTCTCAGGGTAACCAACTATCAACTAAAGAAACACTGTGGAAGTCATCTGCAGTCCACAACAGAATTTCATAAGGCTCTTACCTCCTGCAGCCACAGGATAGACAATGCTGAAAAGCAGATTATATATATGACAAACTATGGGGGATCGATCCTGTCATCTTTAATTCTATGTGTGCATTGAACTAAAGACCACCATATATTATTGTGTCCCTGAGCAATTAGAACATGAGTTGCGGACCAAAGATTGGTTATAGGATTATTCTTACCCAAACTGCTAGAGACCTATTGAGTAATTTATGTTTTCTCTCCCAAAAAATTTAGGATTTTTTGGATCTCAACTTCAAATTCCTGGTTTGGGACACTTCAACCACACTGTTCAAAGAAGGTTGCACCAAACTTGAGGCTACAACCACCATCTTATTATTTAGGACGTCTGACACCAAGCAGGCAGGCAAGGGAGTTGCAGGGGTACTGATTCCAATTTATAGTTACTATAAATATATACACCCACCATCAGAGCACCCAAATATATGAAGCAAACACTGATAGAACTGAAAGGAGAAACAGACAGCAAAGCATAATAGTAGAGAGTTTTAATACCCCCACTTGCAATAATGGATAGACCAACCAGACAAAAGACTGATAAGGAAAGAGAGGATTTGAACAACACTACAGACAAAATGGACCTACCAGACATTCGTAGAATATTTGACCCAAAAGCAGTAGAATACATATTCTTCTCAAGTGCACACAGAACCTTCTCCTGAATAGATCACGTGTTTAGTCACAAAACAAGTGATAACTAATTTAAGAAGATTGAAATCTGCCATATATATTTTCTGACCACAGTAGAATAAAACTAGAAATCAATAGCAGGAAAAAAACTGGAAAATTCAAACCTATGGAAATGAGAAAACATACTCTTAAACAATCAATGGGTCAAATAAGAAATCAAAAGAGAAATAAGAAAATATCTTGAGACAAAGGAAAATAAGATACAACATACTGAAACTTATGGGATGGAGCAAAAGCAGCACCTAAGAAGGAAGTGAATAGCTACAAATGGCTACATGTAAAAAAGGGAGAAATATCTAATGGGGCTCAGTTGGTTAAGTGTCTAATTCTTGATTTCCACTAGGGTCACAATCCAAGGGTTGTGATATCATGCCCCACGTCAAGCTCTGCGCTGTGCATGGAGTGTGCCTAAGATTCTGTCTCTCCCTCTCCCTTTCCTCTTCCCCCTTCCTCTCTTGCTTTCTCAAATAAAGAAAAAAGGAAAGAAATATCTCAAATAAACAATTTGAATTTACACCTCAAGGAACTAGAAAATAATACACTAAGCCCCAAATTAGCAGAAAGAAGGAAATAATACAAATCAGAGCGGAAATAAAATAGAGATTAGAAAAACCATAGAAAAACAAGAAAAAATAAAAATAATTTTTTAAAAAAGCAAAATAAATTGACAAACCCTTAGATAGACTAAGAAAAAAAGTGAGAAGACTCAAGAAAATAAAATCAGAAATAAATGAGGAGACATTACAATGGATGCTAACAAAATGTAAAAGATTATAAGAGACTACTGTGAACAATTTTATACCAACAAATTAGATAACCTAGAAGAAATGGATACATCCCTAGAAATATACAAGCTGCCAAGACTGAATCATGAAGAAATGGAAAATATGAACAAACCTGTAATAAGTAAGGAGATTGAATCAATAATCTGATTTACTGATCAGGGGGAATTCTATCAAACATTTAAAGAAAAATTAACAATAATCTTCTTCAAACACACCCAAACTCATTTTATGGAGCCAACATTATCCCGATAGCAAACAGAAAAAGACAATACAAAAAATGAAAATCATAGGCCCATATCCCTGATGAGGACAGATGCAAAAGTCCTTAGGAAAATCACAGAAAACAGAATCCAATAGCACATTAAAAAGATCATATACCAGGGCCAAGTGGGATTTAGGCTTGGAATGTAAGGATGGTTTAACCTATGCATATCAATCAATGCAATACATCACATTAACAGAAGGAGGATTAAAATCATGTGATCATCTCAATAGACAGAGAAAAATCATTTCATAAAATTCAATACTCTCCCATAATAAAAATATTTAAGAAATGAGAAATGGGAGTAAATGACCTTAACATAATAAAGTCCATATATGAAAAACCCATAGCTAACATCATATTCAATAATGAAAAACTGAAACCTTTTCTTTAAAATTAGGAACAGACAAGGATGCTCACTCTGACTACTTCCATTAGTAGTGGGCAGAGAGTACTGACAGAATAATTAGGGAAGAAAAAGAAATAGAAGTCATCCACATCAGAAATAAAAATGTGAAATTATCCTTGTTCACAGATGACATGATTTTATATGTATAAAACCCTAAAGATTTTACACACACATACTCACACAACTGTTCAGACTAATAACTCAATGTGGCAGGGTTGTAGGATACACATCTCTACACAAAAATCAGTTGCATTTCTAACACTAATGCCAAATAAACTTGAAAAGGAAATTAAGGAAAACAATTCCATTTATTATAGCATCATAAAGAATGAAATATCGAGGAATAAACTTAACTAAGGCAGCAAAACACAAACTGAAGATTTTAAAAGACTGCTGAAAGAAATTGAAAAGGACACAAATGTGTTCATGTCTGGCAGACTTAAGATTGTTAAAATGGCCATATTACCCCAAGTGATCTACAGATTCAGTGAAATCCCTATCAAAATTCTACCATCAATTTTTTTTAACATTTAATGTCTTTGTTAAAAAATAGAAAAGCAATCCTAAAAGTTACATGAAGCCCTAAAGTTTCTGAATACACACAACAAAGAGAAATAAAAACACTGGAGGGGGGGAGGAGTCAAGATGGCGGAGAAGTAGCAGGCTGAGACTACTTCAGCTGGCCGGAGATCAGCTAGATAGCTTATCTAAAGATTGCAAACACCTGAAAATCCATCAGCAGATCGAAGAGAAGCAATTCTGGAAACAGAAAAACAACCACTTTCTGAAAGGTAGGACCGGCGGAGAAGTGAATCCAAAGCGACGGGAAGATAGACCCCGGGGGGAGGGGCTGGCTCCTGGCAAGCGGCGGAGCAACCGCGCACAAAATCAGAACGTTTAAAAGTCTGTTCCGCTGAGGGACATCGCTCCAGAGGCTAAACCGGGGCAAAGCCCATGCGGGGTCAGCGTGGCCTCAGGTCCCGCAGGGTCACAGAAGGATCAGGGGTGTCTGAGTGTCGCAGAGCTTGCGGGTATTGGAATGGGAAAGCCGGCTACAGAGACAGAGCCGACAGTAAGCTCGCAGCTTGGGGTGACCTTGAACCGGTCGCAGGCTCTGTGAGCTCGGAGCGCAGCCGGAGGTCAGGCAGACGGGAGTAACTGGGCGCTGTTCTCTGAGGGCGCACTGAGGAGTGCGGCCCTGGGCTCTCGGCTCCTCCAGGCCAGAGACCAGGAGGCCGCCATTTGTATTCCCGTCCTCCGGAACTCTACGGAAAGCGCTCAGGGAACAAAAGCTCCTGAAAGCAAACCCGAGTGGATTACTCACCCCGGCCCCAGGTAAGGGCGGTGTAATTCCGCCTGTGGCAAAGACACTTGAGAATCACTACAACAGGCCCCTCCCCCAGAAGATCAACAAGAAATCCAGCCGAGACCAAGTTCACCTACCAAGGAGTGCGGTTTCAATACCAAGGAGAGCAGCCGAATTCCATAGGAGGAGAAAGCCAAGCACGGAACTCATGGCTTTTTCCCTGTGATTTTTTTTAGTCTTGCAGTTAATTTAATTTTTTTCTTTTTCATTTTTTTTTTCTTGCCTTTGGGTAAAAATTTTTTTTAACTGTTACCTTTTTCTTTTTTAACGATTTTTTACTAGTTTATCTAATATATATATTTTTTCTTTTTTACATTTTTCTTAGGTGTTTTCCTTTTTTTTCATTCTTTTCTTTTCTTTTTTTTTTCTTCTTTTTTCTTTTTTTTTTCTTTCTTCCTTTTTGAACCTCTTTTTATCCCCTTTCTCCCCCCTCACGATTTTGGATCTCTTCTAATTTGGTTAAAGCATATTTTCCTGGGGTTGTTGCCACCCTTTTAGTATTTTACTTGCCCCTTCATATACTCTTATCTGGACAAAATGACAAGACGGAAAAATTCAACACAAAAAAAAGAACAAGAGGCAGTACCAAAGGCTAGGGACCTAATCAATACAGACATTGGTAATATGTCAGATCTAGAGTTCAGAATGACAATTCTCAAGGTTCTAGCTGGGCTCAAAAAAGGCATGGAAGATATTAGAGAAACCCTCTCGAGAAATATAAAAGCCCTTTCTGGAGAAATAAAAGAACTAAAATCTAACCAAGTTGAAATCAAAAAAGCTATTAATCAGGTGCAATCAAAAATGGAGGCTCTCACTGCTAGGATAAATGAGGCAGAAGAAAGAATTAGTGATATAGAAGACCAAATGACAGAGAATAAAGAAGCTGAGCAAAAGAGGGACAAACAGCTACTGGACCACGAGGGGAGAATTCGAGAGATAAGTGACACCATAAGACGAAACAACATTAGAATAATTGGGATTCCAGAAGAAGAAGAAAGAGAGAGGGGAGCAGAAGGTATACTGGAGAGAATTATTGGGGAGAATTTCCCCAAT
This sequence comes from Mustela lutreola, assembly GCF_030435805.1. Classification (NCBI taxonomy): domain Eukaryota; kingdom Metazoa; phylum Chordata; class Mammalia; order Carnivora; family Mustelidae; genus Mustela; species Mustela lutreola. The sequence continues at coordinate 84,327,905 of NC_081294.1, forward strand.
ATGGCAAAGGAAACGAGCATCAAAATTCAGGAGGTTCAGAGAATGCCCCTCAAAATCAATAAGAATAGGCCCACACCCCGTCACCTAATAGTAAAATTTACAAGTCTCAGTGACAAAGAGAAAATTCTGAAAGCAGCCCGGGAAAAGAAGTCTGTAACATACAATGGTAAAAATATTAGATGGGCAGCTGACTTATCCACAGAGACCTGGCAGGCCAGAAAGAGCTGGCATGATATTTTCAGAGCACTAAACGAGAAAAACATGCAGCCAAGAATACTATATCCAGCTAGGCTATCATTGAAAATAGAAGGAGAGATTAAAAGCTTCCAGGACAAACAAAAACTGAAGGAATTTGCAAACACCAAACCAGCTCTACAGGAAATCTTGAAAGGGGTCCTCTAAGCAAAGAGAGAGCCTACAAGTGGTAGATCAGAAAGGAACAGAGACCATATACAGTAACAGTCACCTTACAGGCAATACAATGGCACTAAATTCATATCTCTCAATAGTTACCCTGAATGTTAATGGGCTAAATGCCCCTGTCAAAAGACACAGGGTATCAGAATGGATAAAAAAACAAAACCCATCTATATGTTGCCTCCAAGAAACTCATTTTAAGCCCGAAGACACCTCCAGATTTAAAGTGAGGGGGTGGAAAAGAATTTACCATGCTAATGGACATCAGAAGAAAGCAGGAGTGGCAATCCTTATATCAGATCAATTCGATTTTAAGCCAAAGACTATAATAAGAGATGAGGAAGGACACTATATCATACTCAAAGGGTCTGTCCAACAAGAAGATTTAACAATTTTAAATATCTATGCCCCCAACGTGGGAGCAGCCAACTATATAAACCAATTAATAACAAAATCAAAGAAACACATCAACAATAATACAATAATAGTAGGGGACTTTAACACTCCCCTCACTGAAATGGACAGATCATCCAAGCAAAAGATCAGCAAGGAAATAAAGGCCTTAAACGACACACTGGACCAGATGGACATCACAGATATATTCAGAATATTTCATCCCAAAGCAACAGAATACACATTCTTCTCTAGTGCACATGGAACATTCTCCAGAATAGATCACATCCTTGGTCCTAAATCAGGACTCAACCAGTATCAAAAGATTGGGATCATTCCCTGCATATTTTCAGACCACAATGCTCTAAAGCTAGAACTCAACCACAAAAGGAAGTTTGGAAAGAACCCAAATACATGGAGACTAAACAGCATCCTTCTAAAGAATGAATGGGTCAACCGGGAAATTAAAGAAGAATTGAAAAAAAATCATGGAAACAAATGATAATGAAAATACAACAGTTCAAAATCTGTGGGACACAACAAAGGCAGTCCTGAGAGGAAAATATATAGCGGTACAAGCCTTTCTCAAGAAACAAGAAAGGTCTCAGGTACACAACCTAACCCTACACCGAAAGGAGCTGGAGAAAGAACAAGAAAGAAACCCTAAGCCCAGCAGGAGAAGAGAAATCATAAAGATCAGAGCAGAAATCAATGAAATGGAAACCAAAAAAACAATAGAACAAATCAACGAAACTAGGAGCTGGTTCTTTGAAAGAATTAATAAAATTGATAAACCCCTGGCCCGACTTATCAAAAAGAAAAGAGAAAGGACCCAAATAAATAAAATCATGAATGAAAGAGAAGAGATCACAACTAACACCAAAGAAATACAAACTATTATAAGACCATACTATGAGCAACTCTACGCCAATAAATTTGACAATCTGGAAGAAATGAATGCATTCCTAGAAACATATAAACTACCACAACTAAACCAGGAAGAAATAGAAAGCCTGAACAGACCCATAACCAGTAAGGAGATTGAAACAGTCATTAAAAATCTCCAAACAAACAAAAGCCCAGGGCCAGATGGCTTCCTGGGGGAATTCTACCAAACATTTAAAGAAGAACTAATTCCTATTCTCCTGAAACTGTTCCAAAAAATAGAAATGGAAGGAAAACTTCCAAACTCATTTTATGAGGCCAGCATCACCTTGATCCCCAAACCAGACAAGGATCCCACCAAAAAAGAGAGCTATAGACCGATATCCTTGATGAACACAGATGCGAAAATACTCAACAAAATACTAGCCAATAGGATTCAACAGTACATTAAAAAGATTATTCACCACGACCAAGTGGGATTTGTTCCAGGGCTGCAAGGTTGGTTCAACATCCGCAAATCAGTCAATGTGATACAACACATCAATAAAAGAAAGAACAAGAACCATATGATACTCTCAATAGATGCTGAAAAAGCATTTGACAAAGTACAGCATCCCTTCCTGATCAAAATTCTTCAAAGTGTAGGGATAGAGGGCACATACCTCAATATCATCAAAGCCATCTATGAAAAACCCACCGCAAATATCATTCTCAATGGAGAAAAACTGAAAGCTTTTCTGCTAAGGTCAGGAACACGGCAGGGATGTCCATTATCACCACTGCTATTCAACATAGTACTAGAGGTCCTAGCCTCAGCAATCAGACAACAAAAGGAAATTAAAGGCATCCAAATCGGCAAAGAAGAAGTCAAATTATCACTCTTCGCAGATGATATGATACTATATGTGGAAAACCCAAAAGACTCCACTCCAAAACTGCTAGAACTTATACAGGAATTCAGTAAAGTGTCAGGATATAAAATCAATGCACAGAAATCAGTTGCATTTCTCTACACCAACAGCAAGACAGAAGAAAGAGAAATTAAGGAGTCAATCCCATTTACAATTGCATCCAAAACCATAAGATACCTAGGAATAAACCTAACCAAAGAGACACAGAATCTATACTCAGAAAACTATAAAGTATTCATGAAAGAAACTGAGGAAGACACAAAGAAATGGAAAAATGTTCCATGCTCCTGGATTGGAAGAATAAATATTGTGAAAGTATCTATGCTACCTAAAGCAATCTACACATTTAATGCAATTCCTATCAAAGTACCATCCATCTTTTTCAAAGAAATGGAACAAATAATTCTAAAATTTATATGGAACCAGAAAAGACCTCGAATAGCCAAAGGGATATTGAAAAAGAAAGCCAACGTTGGTGGCATCACAATTCCAGACTTCAAGCTCTATTACAAAGCTGTCATCATCAAGACAGCATGGCACTGGCACAAAAACAGACACATAGATCAATGGAACAGAATAGAGAGCCCAGAAATAGACCCTCAACTCTATGGTCAACTAATCTTCGACAAAGCAGGAAAGAATGTCCAATGGAAAAGAGACAGCCTCTTCAATAAATGGTGCTGGGAAAATTGGGCAGCCACATGCAGAAAAATGAAATTGGACCACTTCCTTACACCACACACAAAAATAGACTCAAAATGGATGAAGGACCTCAATGTGAGAAAGGAATCCATCAAAATCCTTGAGGAGAACACAGGCAGCAACCTCTTCGACCTCTGCCACAGCAACATCTTCCTAGGAACAATGCAAAAGGCAAGGGAAGCAAGGGAAAAAATGAACTATTGGGATTTCATCAAGATCAAAAGCTTTTGCACAGCAAAGGAAACAGTTAACAAAATCAAAAGACAACTGACAGAATGGGAGAAGATATTTGCAAACGACATATCAGATAAAGGACTAGTGTCCAGAATCTATAAAGAACTTAGCAAACTCAACACCCAAAGAACAAATAATCCAATCAAGAAATGGGCAGAGGACATGAACAGACATTTCTGCAAAGAAGACATCCAGATGGCCAACAGACACATGAAACAGTGTTCCATATCACTCGGCATCAGGGAAATACAAATCAAAACCACAATGAGATACCACCTCACACCAGTCAGAATGGCTAAAATCAATAAGTCAGGAAATGACAGATGCTGGCGAGGATGCGGAGAAAGGTGAACCCTCCTACACTGTTGGTGGGAATGCAAGCTGGTGCAGCCACTCTGGAAAAAAGCATGGAGGTTCCTCAAAATGTTGAAAATAGAACTGCCCTATGACCCAGCAATTGCACTATTGGGTATTTACCCTAAAGATACAAACATAGTGATCCAAAGGGGCACGTGCACCCGAATGTTTATAGCAGCAATGTCCACAATAGCCAAACTATGGAAAGAACCTAGATGTCCATCAACAGATGAATAGATCAAGAAGATGTGGTATATATACACAATGGAATACTATGCAGCCATCAAAAGAAATGAAATCTTGCCATTTGCGACAACATGGATGGAACTAGACCGTATCATGCTTAGCGAAATAAGTCAAGCAGAGAAAGACAACTATCATACGATCTCCCTGATATGAGGAAGTGGTGATGCAACATGGGGGCTTAAGTAGGTAGGAGAAGAATAGATGAAACAAGATGGGATTGGGAGGGAGACAAACCATAAGTGACTCTTAATCTCACAAAACAAACTGAGGGTTGCTGGGGGGAGGGGGTTTAGGAGAAGGGGGTGGGATTATGGACATTGGGGAGGGTGTGTGCTTTGATGAGTGCTGTGTAAACCTGGTGTGTGTAAACCTGGTGATTCACAGACCTGTACCCCTGGGGACTAAAAATATATGTTTATAAAAAATAAAAAATTTATAAAAAAAAAAAACACTAGAGAATTTACACTTTCTGATTTTAAATATTAAGAAGCTAGAGTAATCCGAACACCATGGTACTGACAAAAATATGGATGTACAAACAAGTCGAACAGAAGAGGCAGCTCAGAAATAAAACTACCGTATTCAGTCAAATAATCTTCACCAATGCTGTCAACATGACATAATGGGGAGAAACAATCTCTTTAACAAAGGTCCGGGAAAAAGTGGATATCTGCACACAAAAGAATAAAACTGGACCACGAGATCTTACACTAGAGACAACATAGATTAAAAACTTAAATGTAAGACTTGGAAATATACAACTCCCAGAAGAACACATTGGGAAAACTTCATAACATTAGTCTTGGCAATGATTTCTTGCTTAGGGCACCAAAACCTCAGGCAATAAAAGCAAAAATACACAAGTGAGACATCAAACTTAAAAGCTTCTGCACAGAACAGAAACATCAACATAGTGAAATGGTAACCTGTGAGATGGGAGAAAATATTGCCAAGATATGTGTGTGTGTGTGTGTGTGTACTGATTGATTGATATCCAAAAATATGTAAGGAATTCCTACAATTTAAAAGCAAAAACCAAATAACCTGATTAATTGATGGGCAGGGGACTTGAACAGACATTTCTCCAACGAGGACATAGAAAAGGCCAACATGTATATGAAAAGGTTTTCAACATCCCTAACCACGAGGAAAATGCACATCAAAACTGCAATAAGGCATCACCTCAAGACCAGGATGGCCATTATCAAAAAAACAGAACAAAACACAAGAAAATAATAGCAATGTTGGTAAGAATTTGGGGAAAAAATGGAATTCTTATAGTCACTATGGAAAACTGTATAGAGTCTCCTCAAAAAATGAAAAATAGAACTACCATACGATTCTCAATTCCAGTTGTAGGTATTTATCTCAAGGAACTGAGATCAGGATATTGAAGTGTTGTCTGCAGTCTTGTGTTCATGGTAGCGATATTGACAGTGGGTAAGAATTAAATGCAACCTAACTGTGTATCAACAGATGAATAAAGAAAGAAAATGGGGTACATACACCCCCCACGGAGTGTTATACAGCCATAAAAGGGAAATCCTGTTATAGGCTATGCCATGGGTGAACTTTGAGGACATTATGTTAAGAGAAATAAGGACAAAGAAGGAGAGTTTTGAATGATTTCACTTATATAAGGAGCCTAAAGTAGTCAAAGTCATAGAAGCAGGAAGTGAAATGGTGGTTGCCACATGCTGATGGAGGGGGAAATAGGGAGTTGCTATTCAATGGGTATAGAACTGTAGTCAGGCAAAATCAACAAATTTCCAGGGGTCTGTTGTATAGCATTGTGCTTACAGCTATCAATACTGTGTTACACGGTTAAAGATTTAAGAGGGTAGATCTCATGTTATGTTTTTACTGTGATTAAAAAAAAAATAACTTGAAGCTAACACTTTGCAAAGATATTTACCTAAACCTATAGCATTAACTTTCCAGAGGACAAATTTAGAAATAATTACATTTCAGGTTTCTAAAGAGCAGCTGTAATACCTCTTTATCACCAGAAAAATGTAACCCTTCACATGTTACCACGCCACCATGGAAAATGATCAGAGCAGCACAATTAGGCACTGTCAGTGGAAGTCAAGAAAGGGAAAAGAAAAAAAATTGAACAGTGGCAGTACTGTGTTCACTGCAGAAAATGGAAAGAATGCTTCTCTTCATCTATAACATCATTTTCTTTGACTTTCTGGTTGCATCTGGGATGAAAGGAAACTATTTATAACACAAAGATTATTTGTGCCATATCATCAAGTTGACATACAGCAGGGGCAATGGACTTTTTGTTCTTACCCACCCAATAATTTGGAAGAGTGTATTTAGCAGATAGTTATAGGCTATAAGAAGAAAAGGGTATCTGCTGGCAAATTAGAACTAATTGGGGAAAATTAGCCTACTGTCATAAACCATGAATAATCATCATGATTGAGCAATAATTTCATTATCATAATTTTTACATAGTATGGCAATTAATTAAGGAATTATACTAAAGCACAGTATATAATTTATGTTTGCAGTTTTCTTGTGCCAAGAGACAGATACAATACTCTCTTGTGCCACAGAGAGGAATGCTGAATATAACCAGCATATAAGGCAAAACCTGAATAAAACCAGGTATTTTTTTTAAGATTTTATTTATTTATTTGACAGACAGAAATCACAAGTAGGCAGAGCAGCAGGCAGAGAGAGAGGGGGAAGCAGGGTCCCCGCTGAGCAGAGAGCCCAATGCGGGGCTCCATCCCAGGACCCTGGGATCATGACCTGAGCTGAAGGCAGAGGCTTAACCCGCTGAGCCACGCAGGCACCCCAAAACCAGGTATTTTTAATCCGTGAGTAATACTCCAGTTTTTACCTGGATATTCCACTTCTGTACTTCCCCAAAGGCTTTAAAAATATTTAAACCTGGGAACAAGGAGGGGAATGATAGTTTGAATTTGTATCTGCCTTTGTATGAGTTCCTTATCTGCTTGGTAACCAATTTCCGGATGACAGAAACAGCACCAAGTAAGGCAGTATGCCAGAAGTAACTTGTGTTTACATAAGTGGTGATCAGCATGGTCATGGGCTAATAACCAGGCACAGAACTGGCATTGACCCTGGGAAAGGGCCTCAGCTTCTGCTGGAGTTCAGGATCATGAGTTGAAATCCTGTTTGTCTGATTCCATCTCTTCCTAGGGTGGCTACAAGGGCAAACACTTAGCACAGGCCTTTTAATGATTAAGGTAAGCTAAAGATTTGATAATTCAATTAAGTTATCAAAAGGATAAAGAACACTCTCCAGGCTGCTAACTATTCCTTTACTCCAAATATCAAAGCCTGAGAAGAATAAAGAATATTAAGACACTATTATAGAAAGTCCTTCTGGCAAGTCAAAGGCACGAAATAAATTGATTCGGTTTCTCCATGAGGTGACAGTGATGCATCCTTCCTTAATCAGTTGACATAGTCTTAAATCTTGGTGCCCTATGGGTGAGGGTACTAAGTAAAGGTTGAAGCTGAGTTTTTAAAGCCCAGTGTTACACTGGGCTTGTTATAGGATGTCAAATTTGTGACCTAGAGACACACCTTTCAACAGAGAGGGGTTTTAAGTATATCACATAGGGTAAAGATGCATCCAGTCAAATTGCCCTTAGAAAAGCTCCATATGGGAGCCAATATAATGTGTTTCAAAATATCCAACTAAGCCAACTTTCTCTTCCTTATTAAAACATCTGGGTGCATCTGGGTGGCTCAGTTAGTTAAGTGACCAACTCGGTTTTGTCTCAGGTCATGATCCCAGCATCATGGGATCAAGCCCCATGTTAAACTCTGCACTCAGTGTGGATTCGGCTTGAGAGTCTCCCTCTCCCACCTCACCCTCTCTCAAATAAATAAATAAACAAAGAAACTAACTAGCTAACTTAATAAATAAATAAATAAATAAATAAATAAACAAATCTTTTTTAAAAAATACTTTTTTAAAAAAATTCTGACTGAACACTACAATTAAGTGGATGCCTTGCATCCAGGATTTGCTACAATTAAAAAAAATGTATTTGAAAATCTAGAATCATTCTCTTTATGGAGTTATTATGTTCCTGGTTAAACAAACAAGATATTCCTAAGCAGCTTCTCACACAGGAGGAATATACTCTTTGAGTGGAAGGGAGATCAATCAGAAAAGCCTGCAACATTTCAGTTATTTACTCATTTATTCTCTCTCATTCTCAAACTATCATTCATACAATCTTGTTGCCTCTTTGACCTTCTCACTTCCTCCTCCCCCTCCTTTAGCAGAGCACAAATAAGTGAATTTACATCCATTAAATATCCTCTCACTGTGATTCCACTACAGCACTCAAGGCAGAAAACATCAATTAATCGATATACAATTTTTCTCCCATGAGGTCCAAATTGGACCTGATGTTCCTTCCCAACACAGTACTCCGGCCAGCCACTACCAGCTGACCAGTGCAGGCTCTCTGACAGTACATACAACTTCTTCAAACCACTTGGGTTCTTTGCTAGTTTTAAGCTTCATCTCTGTATATAATTAAAGAAAGAAAGCATTAGATAAGAAGCTCTCCAGCCCTTACTCTGAGATTCTATAATTTCATAATCCTTCAGATAACAGCCATGGGTCAGCAGACCAACCAAATCCATCTTGCCATCTGTTTTGGTATGGCCTGTGAGCTGAAAATGCATTTCACATTTTTAAATTTTGGGGAAAATTCAAGGAATAATAAATTATGTGACATGTAAAAAATATAAGAAATTTATATTTCACCACCCCAAAAAGAAATTTAAATTTCACTGTCCATGAATAAAGTTTTATTGAAAAATAGTCACTCATTTGTTTACATATTGCCTATGGCTATTTTCACACCACATAGAGTTAAGTAGTTGTGTCAGAGACCATAAACCCTATGAATTTTAAAATTATTTATAGTTGACCTTTTATAGGAAAAGTATGAACTGGAGTATGATGAAAACCTGTCGATTGAATGCCAGGTCAAGAGAACTGGTATCTACCACAGAGATGTAAAGGATAACAACAAGTAACAGAACATGAATGTATATATTTGTCAAAAATTCATCAAATGACACACTTTAAAAAGGTGAATGGAAAGACATTCCATGTTCATGGACTGGAAGAGCGAATATTGTTAAAATGTCTACATAACCCAAGGTAATCTATAAAGATTTAATAAAATCCTTATCAAAATACCAACAGCATTTTTCAAAGAACTAGAAGAAAAATCCTAAAATTTATATGAAACCATAAAAGGCTTCAAATGACCAAAGCAATTTTGAAAAAGAAAAGCAAAGCCGGAGATATCACTATTTCAGACTTCAAGTTATATTACAAAGCAGTAGTAATTTTTAAAAGTATGGCATAAAATTTTATACTGCCATCAAAATAGATATAGATCAATGGAACAGAATAGAAAACCCAGAAATAAACCCACAATTATATGGTCAATTAATTTTCAACAAAGTGGAAAAGAATATACAATGGAAAAAAAGAAAGACTCTTCAATAAATGGGTTGGGGAAACTGGACAGCTACATGCAAAAGAATGAAACTGGACCACTTTCTTATACCATACACAAAAATAAATTAAAAATGAATTAAAAACCTAAATGTGAGAACTGAAACCATAAAAATCCTAGAAGAGTAAGATCTCTGACATTGTCATAGCAACATCTTTCTGGATACGTCTCCTGAGACAAGGGAAATAAAAGCAAAAATAATCTATTGGGACTACATCAAAATAAAAACTTTCTGCACAGCAAAGAAACAATCAATCAAACTAAAAGGCAACCTATGCAATGAGAGAAGATATTTGCAAGTGACATATTCATTAAAGGGTTAGTATCCAAAGTATATAAAGAACTTGTAAAAAAAAAAAAATAAAATAAAAAGAACTTGTACAACTCAATACCCAAAAAACAAATAAGACAATTAAAAATACGCAGAAGACATGAACAGACATTTCTTCAAAGAAGACTTCCAGATGGCCAACAGATACATGAAAAGATGCTCAAATCATTCATCATCAGGGAAATGTAAATTAAAACCACCATGAGATACGGCCTCACACAAGTCAGAATGCCTAAAGTCAAAAACACAAGAAACAACCAATGTTAGCAAGGATGTGGAGGAAAAGGAACCGTCTTGCACTGTTGGTAGGAATGTAAACTGGTACAGCCACTGTGAAAAACACTATAAAGTTTCCTCAACAAGTTAAATATAGAACTACCCCATGATTCAGTAATTGTGCTAAAAAATACAAAAACACGAATTAAAAGGAATGTATGAACCCCTATGTTTATAGCAGCATTATTTACCATAGCCAAATTGTGGAGGCAGCCCAAGTGTCCATCAACTGATGAATAAATGAAGAAGAGTACACACACACACACACACACACACACACACACACACATACACATAATGAAATATTAATCAGACATAGAAAAGAATGAAACTTTACCATTTACAATGACATGGATGGAAGTAGAGAGGACAATGTTAAGTCAGTCAGTCAGGGAAAGACAAATAACATAGGATTTCACTCACATGTGTAATTTAAGAAACAAAACAAATAAGCAAAAGAAGAAAACAAACAAACAAACAATGCCAAGCCAAGAAATAGACACTTGAGAACAAACTGATGATTACCAGAGAGCAGGCTAGGGTGGGAGATAGGTGAAATAGGAAGGAGATGGGGATTAAAGAGTGCACTTGTCCTGATGAGTACCGGCTAATAATATATGGAAGTGCTGAATCACTACATTATATACCCAAAACTAATATCACAATGTACATGAACAATGGTGGAATTAAAATAATATATATTTTTAAGGTGAAAACTGTTATAAAATTAATATTATTTTTACTATCTTATAAAAATTTATAAGAAAGTGGCACCAGATATAAAAATTTAAAAGGAGCCAAGAATTTATGGGGAGCTAAAAGTAGTAGACCTGAAAGTAGGGGCTCTGTGATAGAGGCTACTCTGAAATGTAAATTTAACATGAAATTTGTCAATATATCATAATTCAGCTAAGAAATAAGTTCAACGAATGCTCTGCCTTGGGAGAATGTGTTCTAGTCTTTTTTTTTTTTTTTACTATTTATTTACTAATTATGATTTTCTACAGTTGTTTTTACAATTACTTTTTATAATTATTTTCATAAAACAATTACTTTTTAGCAAGTAATTTAATTTCTCTAACTTCTATCTCAGAAGTTGAAATAAGTCCCTCCTTCTCCCATAGGAATGATGGAAGGAATTATTAGGAAAAACACTCCAAACTCTAAATCAAAGTATGATTATTGAGATTTATATTTATGTCAGAATGACGATTCTTTTAGAATGGTTAATGGTATGCATATACATGCTTTTACAAGTCTTTGTATCTGAAATAAATTATGCAGACTTAACTCCAGTTATGCTTCTGATTAAATTTTGATTCAAGCAAAATAAAGATTGTTTAATACTAACTAGCAATATTAAGTGTCAATAATTTGAACTAGTTTGGAACCTAACTGCTCTCTGTAATCTTTACAAAGTAGTTTTTTCTTGTTTGAAAGGATTTGAGGGCAATGACTTCATAATACCTCATTAGCCGATATGTAATGTGCTGCTTCTTCAACACTTGTTAGGATTTGGGTGACACTCTGTTCCTTTTACTGCAGGAGAACAACAGAGAAGGAGAGAATAACTAGGCAGTAGAGGGAACATCGTAAATATCTAGTGAGAGTAAAGTGTTAAAATTACAAAATTAATGAAGAAGAAAAATGTCTTCCACAGGAACATTTATCTAACTCTCCACGGTTGGAAGAAAGATGGCTTTCTGATAGAATTTGGAAATAGAGTTCGTATTTACCATAATACTCAAATTAAGGTACGAAAAGTGAACTGATAATCTAGATGGTTTTCAAACTCCTAAGTATCGTATATAATATTCAAGTTGCATTGGATTGATATACAGTCTCTAAAACTGTCTCCCGCAGTTCTTAGTGACAGAATTTAATCTGTCTTAACTTTAGATTCTGTATTAGTACAATGGGAGAAATTATTCACCCACAGGTCTCTGTAAGGATGAAATTCACAGAGTAAACGCACAATAAATGTTAGCAATATTCCCATAATTTTCTAGTTTTGTTCAGACGTTGCAAAACAGTGTCAATACTAATGAGTCATTACAGTTTTAAAAATATATTTTTGTACCTTTTGTTTTTACTTCGAGTTAAGGATTTTCTCTTTTAAAGATTATTTATTTATTCATTTGACAGAGATCACAAATAGGCAGAAAGGCAGGCAGAGAGAAAGGGGAAAGCAGGCTCCCTGCTGAACAGAGAGCCAGATCTGGGGCTCAATCCCAGGACCCAAGATCATGACTTGAGCTGAAGGCAGAGGCTTTAATCCGCTGAGCCACCCAGGTGCCCCAAGGATTTTCTAATTATACTGGACATAAACAGATGTGTTTTGTAGCTTATATTATTTAAAATTGTCATTTCACATGATATTTTGTTACATGCTAAAATTCATTGAAATGTTCTTTGTTGTTGCCTAAACTACCCAGATTCATGGAAATAGTTCAGGTTCCTTATCCTTGAAGTGTAGATAATAATGGCTACCCAGAATCCATGCTGTCAACAGTCAGTTGACAAAAAGTATCTTTTTGCAAGTAGGTGTTCAATTAAAAAAAAAAGTTATCTTTATTATATAACCACTCCCTTCACTGAGTGGAGGTAATTTTGAATGGACTACCACTGCTGTAATCTTGTCAGCATGCATTCCACAAGTATGGGTGCAAAGACAAATTTGACAAAACAAACTAGCCTGCTATTTTGCAGAGAGAGTAGGTGAAAATCTCCCAACAAATCATGTCGAGCATAACATGCACGGGAGAGAAAAGCATACCTGAGTCCTTTCAAATAATCTACCCTCTGCTCTAGTTCTTCAAGTTTATCTAAGAAACAGAAAAGTCAAAGGAATTCAAAGAACTCTCCAACAGATGCCCAGAATAATGGGGTCAGTGTATTGGGTATTACAAGACATGAACCTGTCTAGGTTTGCCTTGGACTGTCCCCATGTTAGAAAGTCCCCATCTCAGGACATTTCAACTCTGGACAGAGACATACATCATACTACAGTTTCCATGTGACTACAGCAGCACTGGACAGAAGCATGCAAACAACCCCATCTAGTCTCTAACACATGGCAAATCCAACCCCAGGAATGGGCTAATGACACCTTCAGAGCTGCAGCGCTAAACCAAGGGAGTGTGTCAGATGACAGATGAACTCCACTATTCTAATTCCACATTTGTGAATGTCACATGGGGGAAATAATTGTGTCATGGCCAAAGGCCCAGACCTTGATACCACACTACTGAGGCTTCTACCCTATGACTCTGGGCAAGGTCTCCATAAGCCCCACTCTCCTGAACTGAAAATGGATATTTTTAAGCATTGAATGAGAGGGTGCAAATGAAGTTTTGGGCTCAGTGCCTGCTGCATAGAAAACACTAAATTATTAGTAATAACACTAATAATAATAGTAACAACACTAATCTTATTACTATCATTAGTTTTGATCTATTGTTTTTCTTTTCCATTATATTACTATCATTTTTAGTTATTGGCTACTTAGAACAAGAGATACAACCAAAGGTTTTCACTAAAATCATGTGGACTTTAAGTACATCAAGGTAGACTGTTTCACACTTGAAATTTTCTTAAGTCATTGTGAACTGTGTCATGCTGATCTGAACAATTTACAGACAGTTTTTGAAAAGAGACCCCTTTGACTATGACAAATAGACCCAAATTGCTCTAGTAATTCAACTTCGAGACACGCTATTTGGTCCTTCTAAAGGGCTCCTTCAAAATGCTCGATTTTAAAACCACCTGCTAAGTCCAGAGCCATTCTCTACAGAAGCCAAATAATTAAGAGCTCTCACCACAGGACAGGGCCCTAAAATAAAGAGAAAGTATATCTGAAATGACTGCATATAGCAACAATACGATGGCAAAGACCGCAGAGGAAAATTTTGATTCGGAAGGTAATTCTTCATGAGTATAAGTAATATTAAGAAGGTTTGGCCTACTTTGGGATCTAAAAAAAGCAAAATGCACCCTTTCTCTTCATTCTATTACTCTTTTATAGTTTAATGTTACAATTTGTTTTAAATCACTCCCAGGAGAATGTACAAAATGATGAATTAAACAGAATGGTAGAAAACTGAATCAGTCACCTCTGGAGGACCACAGCCCCTTTCCTGGATGTACCCTGAATGGAGATGTGCTCTGAGAGGCATAGAGGACAGTATTTTACCCTCAATTTCATAGACACTTAAAGATATCTCATGATTTCCTACTATGATGGACACCCTGGATTGTTTCATATTTGCCTTTTCCAAACTTCTCAGTGAAATGGCCTCTAAAAATAGAAAAAATTCACAGAATCTTCAGAGAGAAATCTTTAATTACAGTGTGGACAGGCTAGACTGAGAAACAGTTTGTGTCTAAAAAGGTCAATCCCACTAAGGGAAAAACTATTCCCAAAACAACAAATTCAGGTATAAAATTCCAGGGCAAAATACATTAATCCAACGAAACTTAAATTCACCCTATACATGAAAAAGTGTATTTATACAACTATAGATTTTTAAATATCTCCCTAGACAATTAAAATAAGAAATATAATTTCATTAGACATATTTTCTGTTGTTAGGGCACAACTTCATATCATCCACTTTACTCCCAGGTCATATGTAAGAGCAGCTCATTGCAAAGACACCCCTGTTAGAAAAGCACTAACAGAAAGGAAGGAGAGGGGAATTGATAGATAAGCACTTGTTAGTTTGCTCTGCTCTCTCGGGAAATATCAAGTCTACTGCCTGCTCCACCATCATGCTCTTGGATATTCGTGTGTGTGTGTGTGTGTGTGCGCGCGCGCGTGCGCACACAGTGGGGTATGCACAATCTAGGGTCCAATTAAATTGTTTATAGGTGTAGTCCCAAAAGTTCTCTTCCACTTTTGTTTTCCTTGCCTTTGGAGACATGTTTTGAAAGAAGTTGCTGTGGCCAGTGTTGAAGAGGTTACTGTCTATGTTCTCCTCTAGGATTTTGGTGGATTTCTGCCTTACACTGAGATCTTTCATCCATTTTCAGTTTATTTTTGTGTGTGGTTGAAGAGAATGGTCATTTTATTCTTCTGTGTAGAGCTGTCCAATTTTCCCAGCACCATTTATTGAACAGACTGTCTTTTTCCATCAGATATTTTTCCTGTTTTTTTTCTAAGATTTTTTGACCATAGAGTTGAAGGTCCATATCTGGACTCTCTACTCTGTTCCATTGGTCTATGTGTCTGTTTTTGTGCCACTACCATGCTGTCTTGGTGATCACAGCTTTGTAATATAGCCTGAAATCAGGCAACATGATGCTTCCAACTTTGTGATTCTATTTCAACATTTCCTTGGCAGTTTGGGGTCTTCTCTGGTTCCATACAAATTTTAGCATTGTTTGTTCCAGAACTTTCAAAAATGCCACTGGTATTTTGAGCGGAATGGTGTTCAAAATATAGATTGCTCTAGGCAATATGGACATTTTAACAACGTTTACTCTTCTCATCCATGAGCATGGAATATTTTTCCATCTTTTTGTTTCTTCTTCAATTTCTTTCATAAGTATTCTGTAGTTTCTAGAGTACAGATCCTTTCCCTCTTTGGTTAGGTTTATTCCAAGGTATCTTATGGTTTTTGGTGCTACTGTAAATGGAATCAATTCCCTAATTTCTCTTTCTACAGTTAACATTGTTCATGCATAGGAAAGCAATTGGTTTCTGTGCATTGATTTTGTATCCTGCCACATTATTGAATTGCTGTATGAGTTCTGTAATTTGAGGATGGAGTCTTTTGAATTTTCTACATAAAATATCACATCATCTATGAAGAGAGAGACTTTGACTTCTTCTTTGCCAATTTGAATTTCTTTTATTTCTTTTTGTTATTTGACTGCTGCAGCTAGGACTTCTAGTACTATTCTGAACAATATTGGTGAGAACAGGCATCCTTGTCATATTCCTGATCTTAAGGGAAAGGCTCTCAGCTTTTCCCCATTAAGAATGATATTCGCTGTGGGCTTTACATAGATGGTTTTTATGAAATTGAAGAATGTTCCCTCTATCTCTACACTCTGAAGAGATTTAATCAGGAAAGGATGATGCATTTTGTCAAATGCTTTTTCTACATCAATTGAGAGGACCATATGGTTCTCGTCTCTTCTCTTATTAATGTGTTCTATCACACTGATTGATTTGCAAATGTTGAACCACCCTTATATCCCAGGGATAAATCCCACCTGGTCCTGATAGATAGTCCTTTTAATGTACTGTTGGACCCTATTAGCCAGGATCTTTTTAAGAATTTTGGCATCCGTGTTCATCAGAGATATTGTTCTGTAATTCTTCTTTTTGATGGGGTCTTTGCCTTGTTTGGGGATCAAGGTAATGCTGGCCTCATAGAATGAGTTTTGAAGTTTTCCTTCTGTTTCTATTTTTTTGAAACAGCTTCAGGGGAATAGGTATTATTTCTCTTTGAATGTTTTATAGACTTCCCCTGGGAATCCATCAGGTTCTACTCTTGTTTTTGGCTAGGCTTCTGATCACTGCTTTAATTTTGTTACTGGTTATTGGTCTATTCAGATTGTCAGTTTCTTCCTGTTTTAGTCTTGGTAGTTTATAAATTTCTAGGAAGGCATCCATTTCTTCCAGGCTGCTTAATTTATCGGCATATAGTTGTTGATAATAATTTCTAGTAATTGTTTCTATTTCCTTGGTGTTAGTCATGATCTCTCCCTTTTCATTCATAATTTTGGGACTTCATCAAGATAATAAGCTTCTGCTCAGCAAAGGAAATGGTCAACAAAACAAAGAAGCAATCCACTGAATGGGAGAAGATATTTGTAAATGATACTACAGGTAAAGGGCTGGTATCCAAGATCTACAAAGAACTTCTCAAACTCAACACCCTAAAAATCGAATAATCAAGTCAAAAAGGGGTAGAAGACAAGAACAGACACTTCTCCAAAGAAGACATATGAATGGCTAAAAGACACATTAAAAAATGTTCAATATCAATAGCTATCGGGGAAATTCAAATCAAAACCACTTTAGCAGCAATGTCCACAATGGCCAAACTATGGAAAGAGCCTAGATGTCCATCAACAGATGAATGGATCAAGAAGATGTGATATATATATACACAATGGAATACTATGTAGCCATCAAAAAACTTGAAATCTTGCCATTTGCAATGACATGGATGGAACTAGTGAACATGTGGTTCATGTTAACATGCTAAGTGAAATAAGTCAATCAGTGAAAGGGAATTATCATATAATCTCTCTAATATGAGGAATTTGAGAGGCAGGGCAGGGGGTCGTGGGGGAAAGGAGGGTAAAAAGAAACAAGATGGGACCGGGGAGGGAGACAAACCAAAAGAGACTCAGTCTCATGAAACAAACTCAGGGTTCTTGGAGGAGAGGGGGGGTCGAGGGATAGGGTGGCTGGGGGATGGACACTGGGGAAGGTGTGTGCTATGGTGAGTGATGTGAATTGTGTAAGATTAATGATTCACAGACCTGTGAATAAATAATGCATTATATGTTAATGAAACAAATAAAGCATTATATGTTAATATAATGCCCAGCAGGGACAAAAACTTTTAAAAGATTAAAAAAATAAAAACCACATTGAGATACCACCTTACACCAGTAAGAATGGCAAAAAATTGACAAGGCAAGAAGCAACAAATATTAGAGAGGGTGTGGGAACCCTCTTACACTGTTGGTGGGAATGCAAGTTGGTGCAGCCACACTGGAAAACAGTGTGGAGATTCAAAAAGTTAAAAATAGAGCTACCTTATGACCCAGCAATTGCACTACTACAAAGATACAGATATAGTAAAAAGAAGGGCCACATAAACCCCAATGTTCACAGCAGCTATGTCCACAATAGCCAAACTGTGGAAGGAGCCAAGATGCCCTTCAACAGATGAATGGATGAAGAAGATGGGGTCTATGGAATATTACTCAGCCATCAAAAAGGAAGAATACCCAACTTTTGCATCAATATGGTTGGGATTGTAGGAGATTTTGCTGAGTGAAATAAGTCAAGCAGAGAAAGTCAAAATTATCATATGATTTTATTTATATGTGGAACATAAAGAATAACATGGAGGACATTAGGAGAAGGAAGGGGAAAATGAAGGGGGGAGTCAGAGGGGGAGACAAACCATGAGAGACTGTGGACTCCAGGAAAAAAAACTGAGGGTTTTGAAAGGGAGGAGAGTGGGGGGATGGGTTAGCCCAGTGATGGGTATTATGGAGGGCACATATTGCATGGAGCCCTGGGTGTTATACACAATGAATTGTGAAACACTACATCAAAACTAATGATGTATTATATAGTGACTAACCTAACAATAAAACATAAACAAACAAACAGTTTATAGGTGAATAAGATCACTCCTTCCCTCCCTGCTACAACTTTATCTGATCCCATAAGGGTAAGGTGTAAACATATGATGTAAAGAACAAAACAAGATGCAACTGTTTTTTTTTTAATAATACATGGACACTGTTTAAGAAATTAAATCATTTGTATATTTTGAGCTGTCATTCACAGATGATTTGCTGAAATAATCTGAGGAATTGATATCAGATAAGCCAGGTTTGAATCTTTGGACTTTAAAACAACTTTATGGGACTGTCCTTTCTTTTAAGTTGTATTTTTAATTATTATGCTATGGAAGGTATTAAAGTTGCATCATACAGGGAGCCTGGGTGACTCAGTGGGTTGAGCATCCAATTCTTGGTTTTGACTCAGGTCATGATTTCAGGGTCCTGAGATCAAGCTGCATATCACCTAATAATGTGATTATTAAGGACCCCACCCCACCATGCTCAGCACGGAGTCTGCTTGCTCCTCTTCTCTGCTCCTCACTCCCCCACACTCTCTCTAGAATAAATAAAATATATATAATATTTTAAATTGCATCACACATATGCACACACCATACAGAGAGGAAGCCTGTAGTTTAATGGAAAGGATACTGATGTGGTAGTAAACCAGAGCTGGAAGTTTGGTAATTTTACCTAAATCATTTTCTATTTTCTGTCCTGAAAACAGAAGACAAAACCACATAATTTATGGGTTTGTCATATAGATAATATAAAGTGGCATTACATCTGTCACATCCAGGATATAGCACTTGCTATTTTCTCTGTGTGTAGTGCCTTTGTCTTCTACAACCTTCAATACTAAAGCTCTATCATTTTCTCGAGTACAACTAGTTCTCTCTTGCCTTTGCACATGCTGTTCCTTCAAGCTGGAACAGTCTCTCCCCTTCCCTGTGCACAATTAACTTGTACTCTACCTTCAGGATCGAACTTAAGTATAGATCTTCTGTGACATCTTTCTTGACAGCCCTAGACTAGACTGTACACTTCATTTAAATGCTCATGGAGCATCCTAACTTCTTATCTCCAGCCCCATTACCCTGTATTCAAACTGCCAGCTAACCTGAATCTTTAATAGGATGAGCGCCTTAAGAAAAGTATGTATCTTGCTCACTATTGTAACTATGTCTGGCAGCCGTGATCTTTCAAGAGTCAGTGCCGATGAGGAAGCATTTCACTTTTTTTCTTAACAAAAGAGAGAGATTCAGTGTAATAATAACAATAACAATAATGTGACTCCTACGTACCCCCTACACCCACCATTGCACTAAGTGCTTTCATGCATTATCTCATTTAATCATTGAAGGATTCCTTGGGAGCAAGTACTACCAGCAACCGTATGGTACTGACCAAGAAACAAAACCCCTCAAAGTCCACATTACTTGCCCAAGGACATGAAGTTGTAGGTGGTAGAATCAGGAAACAAACTCAGGTCGGCCTGACACTGACAGTATCTTTTCTCAATGACAATGTTCCACTGTGCATGCTTCCTGGAGAGTGATTATATTAGTCACATCTCAATTAATGTGGAATAAATAAGCATATAGGTGTGTATACATGGTAGGAGCCATAAATGTTCATCTCTTCTGTGATTTCATCTGTACCCATTTCTCCTTGCTTTCTTTTTCAGTTAATTATTATCTAGTGAGCAGGTAAGAGAGGGTAATTTGATACTAAGTCTATCCTTTATTTTGAACACCAGAAATTCAATGTTCCCATTACATCTCAGTTAAACTATGTCGCACTCACAGGCTGAGCGATGAAGGTAGAGTGATGTGTGCTGTGTGAGACTTAGAACACCTGTGTGTGACTTAGAACACCTGTGCCTCAAAAGTGTGTGTGTGGGGGGGGTATTCATCTTTGTGTCCCTTGCTGTGGCACTATCCCCACTGTAGACAAAGGATAAACCCTGAGGGAATGGGTTATGAAAGAAATTGTGAACTTGACTGGAAGAATTTGTAAAGGCAGTTTAGAAACTGTAAATATCAGTCATCTCATGGCACTGAAAAACAAAATAGAAGGTCTTTCTAAAGATAATATCTAAAAGAAAGCTTCAGGCCATTCTGGCAAGCAGTAAAGTCAACTGTGTGGGTAGAAGTAGATAAACCAGGTAAAAACTGGACATTGACTTGAATTCGACAAAGATTTGGTAACTTATGAAATACGAGACATCAGATCAGATTTTTACTTTATATCTAAGAAGAATTTTTGTGTCACAAGACAGAACTCATCTTTTTAGTAATCGAATCATTTGCGTATCAGATCAAGAGAAAATAAAGGTTTGTCTTACGTGAAAAGGACAAAACAGTCCTCAGCTCTAATGAAGTCCATTTCCATACAAAACACAGCCGATGGCTTCCCATTGCCATCATGTTTACGTTTCAAGCCAGTTTCCGTGCCATAACTCATTCTTCCAATCTTTTTCCCCACCCTCTCTGACTCCCATTACCTCCTCGTGCTCCCATCCCACTAAACTTGATGTTTCTCCTCAAGTATTACATTTTTGTGTGCCTCTAGTCTCCAGATCTGAACTGCCTTGCTCTCTAACTAGTGACCCTCCATCCTTCAAGACACAGCTCAAACATCATTGCACCTTCTGGTGCCTTCCGGCAGAGCTAACTGAGTCAGCCAGAGCTCTCCAAAGGCTCCCATTTGGGCATCCCTCAGTCTCAGGCTATAGTCATGCCTCTACCCAAACCACAAAAGCCTCATGTCCAGCCATTCTTTCCCACCGTGTCTGTACCCTTTAAGCAGCACAGGAAAGGCCCATTTATGTCACAGGAATGTCTGTTGCTTTGAGGTGTAATATGTCTCCTTCCTATTTCCTCCTGCACTAAGCAATGCAAAGAATGATAGAAACATTTAGTTATTTTATTAAACACTTTCTATGTGCCGAACACTGGTTCAACACTGTATATAATATACATAAAACAGTGGATAAAATTCCTGCCTTTGTGGAGACTGTCTTCAATGGGCAAAGCATAGCAAAGAAGTTACAAAAGGAAATTAGATCTAGTTCATGGTGAATATTGAGATGGAAGAAACCAGAGTGTGGGGGGGGGGGGGGTGGGGAGAAGTCGTGGGGAAACAATGTGAGGGGAGGAGTTGAGGGAAGTTCTGTCCAAGCTAAAGAACCGTGAGCTGACAGCTGAACAGTGAGGAGTCCAGAACCATGTTCGTGCATAAAGAAGGCTCATTCAGATGTCCTGGCGTGTGGACAGGCTCAGCAGGATCTTCAAAGAGCACCAAGCCAGGGTGGCTAGACTGGAGTGAGCAAAGAAACATTTTAGATGAAGCTGGACAAACTGGCAGGGAAGAGACTGTAGAAGGCCTTGTCTGCTGGAATAAAGAGCATCACTTTATTCTAAATGCAGTGGAATCCCGGGGACAACTTCAAGCCAAGAATGGACATGGCTGGAATGATGTAGTATTAATATGTATGTGCTAAGCCATGATGTATAGACATATATATATTTAAAGTTCTGGTTATCTACTTGGACAACACTTGCTCACAGGTTTACTTTTCTCCTCTCCACTGGGGGGCTCCAGAGTATCTGGTCTGGTTTGTCTCCCAAGTAACTTGGTACGGCAGCCTCCTCAGTGTCTCCAACAGCTACGTTTGAGATAGGAACGCTAGCAAGAGAGAATAAACAACTGAATAAATAGAGAATTAACACACAATCAGCTCTTGGAAACAGGTCTGCTTTTGACAGACTACACGTGAGACAGTAATGAGAATCACTATTTTTCCGAAAAACCTATGGCACACCAAGCCTTTACATGATGAGACTCATTAGAACTGATTAGTTTTATTTTAAGCAAGAGTGACTGTACCAACAGAACTAAGATTTACAGAAGAGATCGGAGAAGTACTGGGGCAGAACCTGCTAGCCTGCTGATTAAAATGACAATGTTAACATTTACCAGTCTCTAAAGGTTTACTCTGTGCTGTCTAGCACCATGTTAATTGCATTAATGTATACATTATCTCATTGAGTCCTCCATCAGTCATAGCCAATATGAATGCCCATCATCTGCTTTACTGAAATTCGAAAAGGCTCAGGGCCCTTAAGTGACCTGTCTAATACCTCCAAAATATTAAGTGGTGGAGTTGGCTTTTGGGTCAAAGACTGTCTGACTCCAAAGCCCTTTATACTAACCAGGATACTAAAATGAAGAGGCTTCTGGAGACTTCAGTTCCAGTCTCAGCCAGCTTTCTTGCAATTTCCATTTTCCTGATGATAAAATGGTTATCATTATCTCCCAGGAAGAGGTAATAATACTAGTCCAAAAAGTCTGTAGGGAATGTCCATGCCATGAACATACCTCGAGTATTTTGTAAACTACAAGATACTACTCATAAACAAAGTATTTTTGGCTGGGTGCCTGATTTTTGCCTTAAGAAGAAGAGCCTCTCCAAAAAATGAATTCCTTAAGATGTAATGCTTTTTTTTTTTTTTTTTCCCCAACTTGGTTGCCCTTTTTCAGAACTTGACTCCAATTCCACATTCAATGTTCACTTAAAGCATCCGTTCCTCTCTCAGACAGGTTCTTCCTAAGGTGTTGACAACATAAGGGAAGTTTCTACCCAGCTCTGCCACCAACTCACTGTGCAGCTTTGGGCAAATCCCTTCCTCAAGACCCCACATGCACATGAGAGAGCAGGTTTGTTGGAAGTTCAAGGTTATTCCACATTTCGAATGACTACAGCAGAATGCAGCCCATGGCTGAGGTAAAAGCAAGAGGAGAATAGGGGCTAGCTCATACTAGGGTACCAGACCTCTGAAACATTTGTTTCATGAGTAAGTCATGGGGCTCTTGACCATAAGATGACCGCTGACTTGTTCAAAAATTTCAGCAGATATTTTAAGATGCAGCGGACACCCTTCTAGGAGCTGCTACTAAAAACGTTGAACAAAGCCAATCTGCTTCCTGTGCGCCACACAACGCTTCAACTAGATAGACCAAAACAGGAGTCTGGAAAAGCCATTTCAGCCACAGATGCGTTTTGTTTGACCAACACAGTTTTGAACATTTTCTAAACTTGCCAATGTTTTTAAATAATGGGAGATTTCACACAGAAGTTCTCGTTGCTAGCTTCTCTTCTAAAATCCGAATGTTTGGCAACACAGAGCTGGCATTTCCACATGGCAGGGAAACGCTGGAGCTGAAGAGAAGCTGTCCCCAGCCCACCCCAGCCTAGACCTACACCCTTCATCTCCGCCCTGCTCCGCGAACGCCCACGATCCCCACCCTCGCCGCGACAGAAAGCAACCAAGTGCCAGCTCTCTGGTGTCTTACGCATGTGCGACAATTGGGTTGTTGGGAAGACAATAAAAAGTTATTTCGACCTTGCTGATTTACTACAAAGGGAAGTACAGAGAGCAGCAAGGGGAACAGCACAAAGAAAGTTCCAGTGGGATGTCTGTGTCCCCGTCCCCTGACCCCGCCTCCACACGCAGAGGTCGAGGCTGACAAAGGTGCCTGGAAAACAAACGGGGGAGGGGGCTGCGAGCGGGAGACCTAGGTCTGGAAAGAGTTGTACGTAACACTCGGTGAGAATTTTCTTGTCCGTGCCTCAGTTTCCCCAGCAGTCAAACGAGGAAGTGTGCTAGCCCAGAAACAAAAGATGCTTCCTGCCGGGCCCTGTGAAATTCTCCATCCTCTCTCGGGTTTCCCGCAATACCCGACTTAGTCTTACAGGAAATCGCGCCCTTCTCCATCCCAGTCTACGGGACCTTAGCGCCCCCCCGCCCCCAGGTCACCCGTCCTCGGCTACGCTGCCAGGGCGTCTCGGAGGGGAAGAGGGTCGTTTCAGGCCATCTGGGGCTCGGTCTGGGAAGTTGGGGCGCGCTCCGCTCTTGGCGGCTCGGGATCGTGCCAAGGAGCCTCGGGATCCCCGCCACCCGCTCGGAGCCGCGCCCGCGTCGCTGTCCCCCGTCTCGCCCTCCGCCGGCGACGCACCGACCCCAGGGGACTGTCGCTCTCCCAGGCAACTGCCCGGCGGTTTCTGGGGAGGGCGGCGACAGGGGACGCCCGCGGGCTGGCCGCTCCCCGCTGCCGGCCCCTCCCGGAGGAGCTGCGCGCTCGGGTGGCGCTCGGAGCCCCGGCAGCCGCAGGTGCCGCCCGCCCTGGGCCAGTCCCGCGCAGCCCGGCGCCCACCGCCGCCCGCGCCGGGGTAGGTAGGCGTCTTTTCCTTGCTCTCTCCTCCGCTGCGGGAACCCCTCTGCTAGGCCCCGTGCCCCGGGGCGGAAGACCAGTCCAAGCTTCTTGAAGGAGAGGAGAGAGAACCAAGATCGAGGTGAGTGGTGGTCTAGATTTTTATTTCTTTTAAATAAACCTGCATGGTCAGGGCACTGCTGGGAAGCTAATAAATTAAAGGAGAAGAGAAATAAGACAAAGGCAGGCAGTCAAGACAACCCCCCACAACCAGATAGGGCTGGGATGGAGCGCAGCTTCCTAGTTACTGTGTACCCCCTCCTTGTCCACCAGCCTCTCACTGACTCAGGTCCAGACCCACACAGACGTCAATAAATATTTGCTGGGTGGAGGTAAGCGCCAGGTGTTTCTGACTGTTCTCTACCAGCAGAAACTTCTAAACCAGCAGAAACTACCTTCGATGGTTGCCTTCATTTCCACAAGGGTGCTTTCCCCAAGCCGGAAGGATATGAACATTTTTACACAGAAAAATAAAATGCAGTGTATTCACACTGTGGACTGCTATGCAGCCCTTAAAAAGCAGAAATCAGAGCTTGTGAAACCAGCCTGCCTAGATCACAAAGCTATAAGGGGAAATGATCACAGCAAGATGCAAAGTGTACCTACTAGTCTATGTCATTTTTAGGTGACTTATCTTAAAACACACAGCATATTGTAAAATCATAGAAAGGGGACTGTAAACCATATACTAGATTTGCTGTTGTGTCTGTCTTTGGGAAGTGTGCAAGGGAAACTAATTTGGCAGGGGGGCCAGGTAGAAATAATGTTTACCTGTAATTTTACTATATAAAAATGAGGAAGCGAGGTGGATGAAATATAGCCAGTATAGTAGAGTGGTGTGCTTTTTTCATGACATTTTCTTTCTTAACTGTGTTTCTGGTGTGTTTCTGAGTTTAAGAAATTCTGTATTTCAAATGCAAACTAAGTTCGGTGCACGAGCTACAGCAGTGATGGAACAGTTCCATCAAAGTGGCAACTTTCTCACGTCGCAACATAGGTGATTCAGTTCCTAAAAGACCACACCTCTTACTTAAGGGGTCTTAGCAGCTTAGAAAAGCTCACCAGTTGACAGCCCCCAAAATTCAGGCCGAAGCTCGTATGTTAGCATGAGAGAATGAGTCTGCGGTGAATAATCTGATAACTGGCCAGGTCAGGGGAAAAATCTAAAAATTTTCTGTGTCCTTATAAGACACATTTCTTTCTCTCTTAGATTTTCTATGTTCAGGTTGTTGGTTTGCAGGGGTGGTCACTGTCCTCTAGACATCTTCGGGTGATGCTCGTGTCACCCTACAGACTCTGTGCCAGGAGGTCAGGGTGGTGTGGGTTTGGCAGAGTAGAGTACTTTAGCTCTGCTTGGTCTAAGCAGCAAAACAGGAAAGACATGTCTCCATTTTCCTGCCAGAGGTCGTTTCTTTCTTTCTGGATACGGGGGGGGGGGGGGGGGGGGGGGATTACCTAACTTGGTTATCCCTATGGGGAGAAAGTGGGAAAGACAGTTCTAAACTGGCTTGGATGCATCAGGTCCAATGGAGAAACCATCACATCCACCTCCCCTTTCCCCAAACAGACACAAAAGTGGTTTCCTGTTGACATATTTACTTCCCGCTAAAAAATCACTGGATGTTTGCTGAACAAAATTGTCTGCATGTCAGGATGGAACTCCGAAACGTGGCAAATTGTGATCATATTTCTCTCTCTTTCTCTGTCTCGACAACTTGCAAGGTCAATGCTTGGTACATCTTGTGCTACAGGAACACAGGCTACTTGACAAAAGCCTGACGAGTGAAGAAAAATATAAGAATGACAGGATTGGGGCGCGTGTGAAAATATGTCTGTAAGGTTTTACGAACAAAATGAAAGAAAATGTGATCCGAATCTACGGTGTTAAAAATCTCAACTCGTTAAGATTAATGTTCTCTTTAGGACCAGTCCTCTCTAATGTGATCTGTGGTTCTGTCCTCCCACTATTCCCTGCTTATTCTGGGCTCTAAATGCAAGAATAAAATACAGAGAGCACCCATTCCCTTCTCCCTGGCCCACAGTGAAACACTAAGGGCATCATCCCACTTGCTTCCTCAGCCCCTTTTATACTAAAATTAAAAGCCCTTTCTTTCTTTCTTCCTTTCTTTCTTTCTTTAATTTTTTAAGGAAGCATACAGAGTTGAGGTCTTTCTGTCCTCCTGATGTCAATAATTCCCCGGGGTTACTCCGGCCACCTGTTACCACCTGCCCCTCCTCCATACCATTTAATTGGTTGCTTCCTAATTGCTGACTCTTCCTTTGCTCTCCATTTAATGATTCTTTTTAAAGTCCCTGTGGCACTTAGCCAACTGTTGGCTTTTAGTATGAAAAGTAGCATTTCCTTAATGAGTCTGCCTTCCAAATGCAGGCTTTACTTACATTTTCCTAATGGGAAAATGAGCTTTTCTTCTAGACTTGCCTAGGAGCTTCTCAAGTGCTTTTTCGGTACCTCCCATCCTTCTCCCAGGTTTGCTCGGGACCCTTTCTTCAATTCTAGCTCTAATCTCTGTTTCCGTCATGTGGAAAAAGCCTGAGAGGAAATTAATGAATAGATGTTTTTAAAAAATTATATATAAGGAAATACAGCTACTATTAAAAATAGTATTCTAGGGGCACCTGGGTGGCTCAGTGGGTTAAAGCCTCTGCCTTCAGCTCAGGTCATGATCTCAGGGTCCTGGGATCGAGTCCCGCATCGGGCTCTCTGCTCAGCAGGGAGCCTGCTTCCCCCTTCTCTCTCTCTGCCTGCCTCTCTGCCTACTTGTGATCTCTGTCTGTCAAATAAATAAAATATTTAAAAAAAATAGTATTCTATTCTTTGCAAATTATGTACCGGGCATTGTGCTAATTGCCTTATGGACATGATCTCATTAATTATATCCCGGGAGTTGTATTTGTCCCGTGAGATTTTTCTCAGGCCATATAGCTGAAATGAATTTTTAAACATTGTTTTGTATAAATTCTGAATCTTTAGCCCTTTTTTTTGAGGGGGGGTCAGATCTGTGTTTCCACGTGGCAACAAACTTTTAGATCTGAGAGCAGTGACTTCTTTGAGATGGAGCCTGGTTTCTGCAGGTGACCAGAGTTCCCTCCAGGCACTGACATCTTCCACCTGGCCCAGTGCTTGCACCTGCATTTGTGCCTGACTTGAATAAGGCATGGGAGCTTGTGATTCCTGAGGAAGGCACTGTGGTTTCTGCCATCTTAGAGACGAGGGGTCAAGTTATTGGCCCAAAGCCATTGTTAAGTGTCGGTTTCAGAACCAGAACTCTGGATGCTGCCTCTCCTGACCAATTTCAGGGGAAGTTTTCCAAATGAACAAAACCATAAACGTACATTTCTTCTTATACACATCCCTTTTTGAAGCTTCAGGGTGGCCAACAATCATGGAACACTTATGCTGTGAAAATACTTTCAGGTATTGTCCCAAATCACATTTGATTTACCTTTGAGGAGAGGACCATCATCATCTTCAAGTTCAGGGGAAGGGGGAAAAAAAGAAACATGTTTAGTGAAATTTAGCAGTTTGCTGGTGAGGTAAAGCCCAAACTCAGACCTTGTTCTTTTTATGTTGTAGTACCTTCCACAGTAGGAGGAAAGAGGAGGGAAATGTATTTTTATGACTAAAAAAATAATAAAGTTGTTGTTCAAACATCAAAAAAAAAAATGTTAACAGATAATATATTCTTAACAATATAGAGAGTCACAATGAAATATTTTTATTACATACTTTTTAAACACTGTTGGACCAGATTTTAAACTTGTTTTCTTACTTAGAGAAATATTTTGCTCCCTTCCTTCTCTGTAAGTCTAAGACCACTACCCATGAGGCCATGTAGGGGGTTCTCCCAGATGCCTGATGTTCTCTGTACTTGTGAAATTATCATTTTCAACACAAAAAATTCTGTTCTAGGTGATCTGTTCACAGATCAGGTGAATATTGCAACCACAGTTCTGTGCTGGATTCCTAGAGCCCACCATATTGTAAAGATACCATTTCTTTTTCTCTTCCAGATATCAGGCTAAGGCTTCCAGATCTCTGTTGAGTGAATTGAAGATGAATGCTTCTGCCAGCAGAGTTTAACTGGAGGATCTGGGTGTGGGCTGACTTGACCATGGGAGCCAACACTTCAAGCAAACCACCAGTGTTTGATGAAAATGAAGATGGTAAGAATATGTGATTACTGTTCTATAAAGTATAGAATTTTGCAGAATTCAAATATAAATACCTTGTTTCAACGTAAATCATAGTCTAAGACTAAAAGGAAGGAAGGAACTACAAGAGTAAGCCAGAAAGAAAGAAGAAAGAAAGAAAGAAAGAAAGAAAGAAAGAAAGAAAGAAAGACTACAAGAGTAAACCTGAGGATCTTAGAAGCTAATAGCTAGCTTTTACCTTTCACTTTCCATGAGCCCTTGGGCAGTTTTCTTAATTACAACTACACCAATACCCTTTGTCCAAAGGGAGCTGTGGATGGGCACCTGGTGGATAAAAGACCTTGAAATGAAAGGATTTGTTGTTCTCTTGCCGTTTCCCTGACAGCTGAAGTTATCCCTACTGCTAGTTGTTATAGAAGATTTCTTGTATTACCAAATTACATCTGAATGGGAATCAATATTCATTCTATTATAGAATGGAGTCATGCAAGTAGGAGCCGTCTGAGCTGCTAACTGGCATGCTTCAGGGTCCTAGACAAATTTCGCAAGGCTAGGTCATAGGAAAATGAATCCGTATTATTGGAGGAAAGGGAAATTTCAAGGTCAGGCTCAGCCAGAAAAGAAATAAAAGCAAGGGTTTTCCTGATTCGTTTGCCATCCCACAGTGAGGCATGTCAGAAGAAGACATCTGCCTCCCCCTCTCACCCTTCATTCCCAGCAAGGAAGCCAGATCAGCCTTGTCAGTAAAAGCATGGGGCAGCTACTGATAGGCTGGCTGGAAAAAAGGCAGTTCCGGTCCCAGCTAGTAAGCTGTTCAGGCCTCTCAGAGGGAGGGAGTTCTGCTGATTAGATCACAGAGGAAAAGAACAATGAACTGAAATTCCGGAATTCTGAGCACTGGTCCTACTCCAAGCTACCAATGGGGCTCAAGAAGTTTATTTATCCTATCTTCAATTTCCTCAGTTAAGTGAAAAGATAGGGCAAACTTGAAGGTTTTTTGTTTTTTTTTTTTAAGATTTTATTTATTTATTTGAGAGAGACCACACATATGCATGAGGAGAGGAAGAGAAAGGAAGGGAATCCCAAGTGGACTCTGCACTGAATGAGGAACCTGCCACAGGGCTTAGTCCCATGGCCCTGAGATCAGGACCTGAGCCAAAACCAAGACTCAGTTGCTTAACCAACTGTATTACCCAGCACTCTTTTGAAGGTTGTTTTCAACTCAAAAAGTTTAGTTTGAAGATCCTAACACCACTGTTCAAAAATTATGAAGCAGCATCTAAATCAGCCACAGACATCTACTGTGTTAGAAAGTAAATCTATTGAAACAGAAATTGCAAATGACCACAGCTCAAGCAAGATGGATACGTTCTTCTTTCTCATGTAACAAAATAGGCAGGGAGAAATGTGTGGCTCCAGAGGGCTGCTGCTTTTCCTTCTCTCCCTCTCCCTAGTGTCACTCTCATGCTCCTGCCCCAGGACACTCCCCACCGCGTCTGCATTCCAGCCACAGGGAAGGGGTCAAGGAGGGAGTCTGAGCCCATGCCTCCCAAGCCTCTGATCTGGCTGTTGCTTATCACTCTGGGGGACAAGCCCAGACCCAGTTACAACTCCCAGACTCCCAGACTCCCAGGAAGACTGGGAAACTTAGTTTATTCTCTTAATGTGGCCATGAACCTTCTAAAAATAAGTTCCGTTTTGTTACAAAAGATGGGAAGAACTAGCTGTTCAACAACTAGAAGCTTGCTACCATCTTGGTCTTTGGTTCTTTGGATGATCTCTTCTAAACACAAATGTCCGACTGCTCAGGATGCCCTGTCCCCAGTCATTCACTATCAAGTCAAAGGTGCATTGTTATTACCTGTACAAAGTATTACAGGGGAACTCCGAATTACCCATTTAGAAAATGGTCTTGGTCAACCGTTTTTCCCACTCTTGTCGCCTGGCTTTGCTTTATCCAGTCATAAAGGCAAAGATCTAAAGACCAGTGATGTTACTTGAGTTTTCCGTCTCTAAAATGAAAAGACGAATAGGCTTGATTTCACTTGTTTGGTTCACTGCACTCCCTGTGGATTCTGAGCCCGTGATGTGTATGAGGCCAGAGAAGAGAGCAAGGAAGAGAAGCCAGATTTATTTACTTATTTGAGAGAGAGAGAAAAAAAAACGTGCACAAGGAAGAAGGAAGGGCAGAGGGACAAAATCTCAGACTCCCTCCTGAGCATGGAGCCCAATGCAGGGGTTGATCTCATGACCCTGAGATCATGACCTGAGCCAAAACTAAGAATTTGATGCCCAACTAACTGAGCCACCCAGACACCCCGCATGTCCTTTGTAACCCCTTGTAGGTCACCACCTTTTAGCTGTTCATCCGCCAGCCTGGTGAGATCAGCATACCAGAGTGCCCATAAAGAGAAGAGCTGTACGTAACAGTACAGTCTGTGCCCCCCCCCCCCAGAGGTGATGCTGTGGGTCCATCCACACACACAGTTGCCAGGCAGAATAAAGGAGACAACTTGAGACAGTGTTGAAGTGCCATCAAGGGAATGACTCAGGGATCTTATGCAGAGGGACAGGATGATGGTGGAGAAACTCCTTGAGATAGAGTGTGGTCAGAGTTGGCCTTTCTGAGGAGGTGACATCTGAGGTGAAGTCTGAAAGATGAGAAGAAGCCACTAATGCAATGACATGAGAAGAACAGTTCAGGTACAGGAAACTCAAGTCCAAAGTCCAAATAATGACAAAATCAGAAATAAATAATAGCCAGTATCTTAACACACTCATGCCTATGAGTTTGCATATTATAAAAAGGGAGTGTATTTAATTGCTATATTCACTTTATTTACAAGATCACTGAATTTTTGGAGGGAACGTATGACATTCTGAGCATTCATATTTTTTGATCAGTAAATCTTATAAAACTGATTTGACTCCTTTCATAGCTCCAGATTAAGCACAAGGTACAATTTTATTTGACTGCTACAAAGCTTCTGACCAAGAAACAAAAACAACAACAAAGCACTGACTAATCAAAGAACATTAATGCCTACATCATTTTCTATCTCACTTTTATATAAATAACCAAACCGGGCCAGAATCTAGGGCACTTAAATGAGCCAATTAAAAAAAAAAAAAAAAAAAAGAGCCAATTTAATTATTTTAAAAATATTGCTGAAAAGAATCCCAATACATGATGAAAAAGTATTTAATATTTCCTTCAAAGTATTTGCTGTGCCCAGTACATAGATTTGAGGAGAAAATGTGAACCAATTTTCCCAAATAATATTTCAAGATTTCTCCTGGAAAAGTGTTTTGATTCACTTTGAAGGTAATTAAAGAATAAGATATTACTAGATATTATCTAGTAAAATAAGCTGTTCTTGCTGGAATTCATCCCGACACTTTGTACTTCGTGTTTTTCCATCTGATAGTGAACTTGAAAGCATCATTCTATTAGCTATTTATGCTGATCTTTGATGAAAACAAAGTGGAAGATTTATAGTGCCATTGAGTAGAATAAAGTCTTCTCTGATTACTGTTACCTTTTACAAAGTGGATCTCAAATTATACTAGTTTTGTTTTGTTTTGCTTTGCTTTGTGGCCTACGTTTGATATTTTAGTACAAATCTCAGTCGTAACCTTTTTTGTTTTGATAAAATATGCATAATAAAGTGTATCGTTTTAACCATTTTTAAGTGTACATACAGTTCAGTGGCAATAAGTATATTCAGATCTGGGCAACTGTCAGCATCATCTATCTCTAGAATTTTTTCATTTTCCCAAACTGAAATCTGGTACCCATTACACAACAACTCCCCTTCCCCACACCCCCGGCCCCCTGCCACCCCAGTCCTTGGCAACCATCTTTCTACTTTATGACTCTATGAATTTGACTATTTCAGGTACCTGACATAAATGGGATCACGTAATATTTGTCCTTTTCTGTCCCTGTTCGGCTTATTTTACTTAGTGTAATGTTTCCAAGGTTTATCTGTATTATAGCATTTATAACAATTCCATTCCCTTTTTAAGGCTGAATATATTCTACTACATGTATGTATCACATTTTGTTTATCCTTTATCAGTGGACATTTGGTTGTTTCTACCTTTGATTATACTATAAATAATACTGCTGTAAAACAAGTGTACAAATATCTGTTCGAGTCCCTGTTTTCAATTCTTTTAGGTGTATTCTTAGGCGTGGAATTGCTGGATCATATGGTAATTCTTTAATTTTTTTAAGGAAACACTGCACTGTCTTCCACCTAATTAGGTTTTGTGTTTTGTAGTCTAAGACCGCTTAGCATGGTGGGTGAAAGCCTGGGCTCTGCTATTAGAAACACATATATGCGGATTTGAATCTCAGCAGCACCATCATCAAACACAAGAGTCAATTTGACCAGGGATAAAGTGTTCTGAGGGGACCTGAAATACCATGGGGAAAAAAGACCCAAACCTAAGCAATTACTAATGAATTAACATGGGGCAGGTGGGATGGGGGACCACCTTTCTATTCTGCAAGTTACTGAACCTCTGTAAAGCCTCAGTTTCTTCCTATATAAAATACAAATGATTATCAGGCATCCTTCCTTGGGTCATTGTGAGGTTCAATAAAACAATGTAAGTAAAACACTTAGTGGGGTGTCCCAAATAAGGAAAGCTCCCAATTAAAGTTAGTTATACCATTATTTACGAGCAGAGTCTCTTAGCCTGAGCTCTTTGCTGTACTTCAGCTTCGAAAGAAACGAAATTGATTAGATACAGCTCTTGTAGATGCCATAGTTAATATGACCCACTCACAATTCTATCAATGAAATTGAAATGACAGAATGGCAGATTTCATAGATTCTCTGAAAACCTATATAGAACGCCCTTTAAAAAGAAGCCAGGCTAATGACCTCACAAAAACATAATCTCCTCTGGTTTCTCTTTCCTCGTTCCCCTGGGTGATTGTATTTTCATTTGAGGCAAAATAAAAAACTCAGTAGGCTGAAAAATCAATAAACTTCACTTTTTCTAATTTAAGCTCAAAGCAGACTAGTTAAATAATCCCATTTGATCAACAGACACAGTGACAAATGCCCTCCCCTCTACCCAACTACCATATGGATGCTCTAGAGAAATAATTAACGATAAAGACATTGTAAGTTGTCTGAAAGTAAAGATTATGCTTGTGATTTTTTTTTAATGCTTGTAACTTTTTCTTTAAATCTGCTTTATTTCCTCTGTCTGAACAGTGTTTTTGTTTTGTTTTGCTTGGGATTTTTTGTTTTGTTTTGTTTTAGCTTATTAAAAAAAATCAGCATTTGAAAAGGCCAGTCATTGAGGTTTTCAAGGTGATTTAGGGAAAGAAACTCTTGAATAGCAGGAGAAGGTAGCTTGTTTACAATTCAGGGTCTAGCAACAGGAGAGGATCTTGCAATTATTGTTAATAGTGTGTGTTTCTAAGCATATACAAAGAATATAGGGGTGACAGAATTGGTGTAGTTAAGCCAAGAGATAATTTTCTGGGGTGTTGTAGCTAAGAAAAGTTGGCTTTAGGTTAAAAGCTGCTACAAAGAGCTCATCAGCACCCTGAGTTTGCAGAGAGAGCCAAATGATTGCATTATTCTTTGGACTTGCTGGAAACTCAGTGTTCTACTTTGATTTGGCAACACTTGTCTCCTAGGATGTATGACTGGTGCCAGTTTTCCTACAACTTCTTTGGTGGCAGAGGCAATGGGTCCTTCAAAATGTTGGGCCAAAAAATTTGACCACAGATTTGCAGCCCAAAAGAAATGGGAACTTCCTGAATTGATTCCAGCAAAGGATTTTGAAAATCTCCCTTGTTAAAGTCTATGCATTGCGTTTTTTTTTGTACCCAGTTGGAAAGGCAAACAAATTTCAGTCTTTCCCCTCTAAAACATGGAGTCCTGTGCTCTTATATTATTTACTATTTTATATTTAAAAGATTGGGAGAGTATAAGGGGAATTTCTCTTGTGAGAACTGGCTTCTTAAAAAATTAAGGCATCTTGGATGGCCTGACATTTAGTTAAAGCATTCATCATAAATAACCTCAGCTCCACGGGGTTTATAAGAATGGGTACT
Source organism: Mustela lutreola (assembly GCF_030435805.1). NCBI lineage: Eukaryota > Metazoa > Chordata > Mammalia > Carnivora > Mustelidae > Mustela > Mustela lutreola. Next base: position 84,363,050 of record NC_081294.1, read on the forward strand.
TACGAGGGCTTTATCTCCCCCATTCTATGGAGTTAGAAGAATCAGGGAGAAACTAGACAGCCAAGAAAACAGACCTCCCTAGACAGAGGTAGTGCTTCCGATTTGCATGTTTCCTGAATGTTTCCTGAGCAATGAGTTATGAAAACATATTTAGAAGAATCCACTCGAGCTAATGCAGTAAAGCGACATCCTGCCTTCAGAGATTCACAATGCTTATTAGCATGTTAAAGACTCTGAAAAGTCCTAGAATATTGAAATCTCAGGATTCTGATATTTTTCCAACTTACTTCAAAATGAAACCATTTCTGTAGAAAACCTTTTAATGCATCGTGACACATCATATTCTGGGGATCTCAACTTGGGAAATGAAAGGTCTTGATTGTATCTCTTCTTTCTCTGTTGGAAACATGGTTTGTTCCCATTGATTTCTTCCCCCTCTGGTTTAATGACAGCAGAGTATGACAGGCAAAATATCTTCGGCTACAGAGTGATTATGTTCTGCAGGGTTTTCTCACCATGATTTCTTCATGGAGCGCAATTCATGTCTCCTCAGTTTAATGAGTTAAAAGCTAGGTAGCTCTGTTTAACTGTGAGATGCTGCGTATTGCTGGTCCAAGGAGGAACTGGATTGGGAGACAGTTCATTTCTTCCTTATTGCCTTTTTTTTTTTTAAGATTTTATTTATTTATTTGACAGACAGAGATCACAAGTAGGCAGAAGGCAGGCAGAGAGAGAGAGGAGGAAGCAGGCTCCCCGCTGAGCAGAGAGCCAGGTGCAGGGCTCCATTCCAGGACCCTGGGATCATGACCTGAGCCTAAGGCAGAGGCTTTAACCCACTGAGCCACCCAGGCGCCCCTCTTTATTGCTTTTTTTTTAAGAAAGAACATTTTAGTTCAGAGTGTCTTGTGAATATATTGTGGCGAATAGTTGCTCAGTATTAAATAACACTCAAGGCATACTAACTTTATTTTTATCCAAAGCTAGAGACATTTTTCAGTTTTCATCTTGAAACTACCTAGGTTGAACTCACTAGGTCTATGAGCTGGCTTCAGTGTTCAGAACACGCGTCGGTTCTCCAAGCCTACTGTCTTCAGTGAGAAAGGCAGTGAAGGAGGGTCCAACATCTGCTGAGAGGCCCGAGCTCAGTGACGAGTGCAAGTCATCAGGTGACCACTTGAGGGTCTATGCATGATACAAGAGATTCAACTATGCATTGCTGTGTGACCAGTGTCATTTGGAAACAGCCACAAAAAGCCAATATGGAATAATATTCTTGTTAAACTGGGACAGTGAGCCCTGTTTCTATGGTGAAAACACCAAAAAACAGACAGTGATAGATTTTGAGTTCAATAGACCAGCACTTGCCATGTTTTATTCCTCTTGAGATATTTCTTCTCTTTCTGGAGTCATTTTTACAGTAGAAGAACTCATGTTAACCTTGCATTATACTGGAGTAGCCAGTATTTTTTATTTCTGAGAATTACTTCACATAGGGGTTGGCAATTTTTTTGTGTGATGGGCCAAATAGTAAAGACCTTATGCTTTGCACTTCAGTCTCTGTCATAGCTACTCAGCTCTGCCATTGTGGCATGAAAGTAGCCACAGATAATGAGAAAACAAAAGAAGGTGGCTCTCTTCCAGTAACATTTTATTTATGGGCCCTGTGATTTGAATTTTACATCATTTTCACTTGTCGAAAATATTCTTTTTATTTTTTTTTGAACATTTAAAAATACAAAAGCCATTCTTAGCTTATAAGCCATTTAGAAATAAATGGTGGGTTAGATCTGGCCTGCGGGCCCTCCTTTGCTCACCCTTGACCCACTGCATCCTGCAGACATTTATTCACGTGTTCTGAGGCCCCCTCTCATATCCATCCATAGCCCTCTAGCCTTAAACGAAGAAGCCGGGCAAGGGGAATTGTGTTTCTTCTCCATAGATGCTTAAAGTCACGTCTTTTGGCTCATAATTATGAACCAATGGAGAACTTGGGCCAGATAACCAACTGTTTCAATGGATCAAAGGTATTATGTTTCTAATACATATTATTTGAGGGGCACCTGGGTGGCTCAGTGGGTTAAGTAAGCCTCTGCCTTTGGCTCAGGTCATGATCTCAGGGTCCTGAGATCAGGCCCTGCATCGGGCTCTCTGCTCAGCGGGGAGCCTGCTTCCCTCCCACCTCTCTGCCTGCCTCTCTCTGTCTGCCTCTCTGCATACTTGTGATCTCTGTCTGTCAAATAAATAAATAAAATCATATATATATATATATATATATATATATATATATATATATATACCTGTAATTCACCTGAGATATCACAGTGGAACTGATTTCCTACCAGGGGCATTTCTTCAACTGAGGGGCATCAAACAACCAGAGCTGTTGATCACCCTATTCTTCCCTATTGTTCTACTTTCTGCTTTGTTCTAAGGAAATAGCCAGTGTATTTTTCACTTCTGAGCATAGTCAGGAATTAGGGTTTAGTCAGCAGGAAAGGAAGCCATTGGTGCCCATTGCTTGGTCTTGGCACCAGTAGTGGTAAATCCCAGACGCCCTGGGGCACAGAGTTTCATAAGAAGGAAGTGCTGACTATACAAACAGATGCCATCATTTGGCCTTGGAAGCTGCTTCTCTGGAGAAGGTCCAAATATATCCTTAGAGGACCTGCCAAGCTCCACATGTATTGGTGACAACCATTTGCTGCCAACCATTTGTTATGATTAAGGGTTAGTGAGCCAGCTAAGTAATTTGTCATCAGGGGATCAAAAGTGATATGTTCTAGAGCTGACCTTCAACTTTAGCTAGTATCAAGGTATCCCTTATAGGCTAAACCAGTGGCTCCCAGAAGCCCTCTGTGAACCAACACCAACCTATAGTAAGGCTTTTCTTTGTCTGTGATGAAAGGAGAAAAATGGGGGCAATGCAATTAGCTTCTCTGAAAGCCAATACCACTAAACATCTCAGTTCTAAGATTGCGTCCTTTCGTGTGTGTGTGTGTGTGTGTGTGTGTGTGTGGTGTGTGTTTAGTGGTTAAGTAGAAATAGAAATTTTTCTATTGAGCGGAAATAGAAATTCTTCTCCCCTGTGAGAACTCAGTGAAGTGACTTTCCTCTCTAATCCCCAGTTTCCTTGTCTGTAAATGGGAGCTAAAATTTGATCTGCCTCATACAATTTTTTGTGGGAATAGAAATTGATTATCCCAGGGCTGCCTGGAGCATCTGACTTCTGGTCTCAGTTTGGGTCATGATCTCAGGGTCATGAGACTGGACTCCATGTTGGGCTCCACATTCATTAGGGAGTCTGCTTGAGATTTTCTCTCTCTCTTTCTCTCTCAAATAAATAAATAAATTTTTTTAAAAAAATTTTAAGTGACTCTCCATAAAAAGCATATAGCATAGTGCCTGGCACATAATAACTGCTCAATAAACATTAGTAATACCATTATCACATTATCATAATCACCTGAATTTTTAATGCTTTTATGTGGCAAGTAAAAAATAAAACCTACCCAGTGTGTGTTTTCCTTTTCTCCTCCACCCTTTTTTTTAGGGTGATGGGATTTTCTGATCTGTAAAATTCAACTGTATAATTGTAACTTTCAGTAAGTTCTTATAGATCACTTACTTAAGTGGCTGAGATGAAAAAAAAAAAAAATGACCTATTTCCATCAAGATGATATTTAAGTGAAAAATGGTTCCCCAGGCTAGCAGTCTAGGAAGGGAGATGGGAAGCTGAGAATTGAGTCAACATTTATTTTCAGTATAAGATAATTGAGAATCACTGATGGTCTGGATGTGGATTAAGATGGAAAGGACAAAATCAAGAATGAAATCTATCTAGGTGTTGACTTGAGTAGGCAGGAAGATGGCTGTGACACTTGGCTGACATAAATGTGGGGCATTGAGGGGTTGGGGACATGTCCAGGCATTATCACAAGTCCTTGTTAGGGTTTTTAAAGTGACCAAGAGGCTCTAAATTCGTGGTGTTGGTTAGGATCCTGGGACTGAGCAGTCAGAGGTGACTGGGAAAGTCAAGGGTAGCAATCTGAAGGTGTGGTTCTCAATTCTATGGGAATTACTGAGGAGTCTGGGCTAGGAGAATATGTGGAAACAAAAGAAGAGAGGAAGCCCATTACTGAGAAGTCAGGCAGAGGAAAGTCATCAAGCTAAGAAAAGTGAGAAGCAGCAGACAGTAAAGAACAAGAAATGATTTATCCTGAAATTTAAGAGAGAAGAGTATTTTGGGAATGAGGGAGTAGTCATTTCTGTTGAATGTTCCTGTGGGATAGAGGCCAGTGAGAAATAACTATGGGATCAGGCAAGCAGGAGGAGACTAGGGACATGGATGAAAGCAGTTCAGTGGGGATGTGGGGGTATGAGCCAGACTCTGGGGAGTTGGTGGGTGTAGTGAGGCAAGGACATAGACACAGCAAGTGTCAACTCTTTCAATAAGTGTGGTCTAAAGGGGAGCGGAGAAATGAGCCAATAGCTGAAACTGAATATGATGTGAAGGCAGAAATCATTTTTTAAGAGGAGATACTCGACTGAGCCTACAAGTCTAAGCTTTCTACCAAAATAAAGGGGAAAAAACTAGGAAATCATGGGAACAGGAACCAGAGCTGGCTCCACCCAAGTGGGACAAGGGCAGGTACACAGCACCTTGCCTCCAGAAGGCTCCCACACCTGGGCTGGAATGCCCTGCATTGCTGTCTCTGAACTCTGACCAATGTGACATCTGAATTTGTATTTGTGAGGTCTGATGAGACGATGGATCCTGCCATGAGGGCTTGAGGGCTAGGGTCCCATGCTGCCCCCTCCCTAGGAAGAGTTCTAGGTCTGTTGATCCTGGTGCCACTCTACCCCTGCCACCCTCCATCTATGACAGAAGTCTGGCTACTGATGCAAGGATAGGTGGGGTGAGCACCCCTGTGACGTAGCCAGATGGGGCATGGTGGTGACTATCATTGCCCCAGGCTGGCAGTTTCTCTGGGAGGTGGCCAGTTAGAAACTCTCTCTTGAAGTCTCACCCATCCCCATCTTCTTCTCCATATACTAAATATGTCATGACGTTCGATTTAGAAGCAAGTGATGTGAAATGCACCCACTACCCAGTAACATTCTTGTTGGGAGTAATGGGAGAGACCAACAACCATTATGTACTTTATCATCGACTCAGTGTGCAGTTTACGCATGGCAGGACCAAGGCGTAGGAAGATGAAAGCACTGACCTAAAATCAGAGAGCCACACAACTAGATCCTGAATTTTTTCAAGGAAGCTCTGGGCCCAATGTGGGGCTTGAACTCATGACCCTGAGATCAAGAGTCACATGCTCTACTGAGACAGCCAGGCACCCCTAGATCCTGAATCATGATGTTAAAAGAATCTCATTTCTTTCAGTTATAGGTATTTACCTAGGATGGCCAACCAGAATGAATTTATAAAATCAAATGAACAAATGGAAGGAGATTCTTTTCAGTGAAAAACAGCAAATGTCCAGGGATGCCTGGGTGGCTAAGTAGCTCAGGTCATGATCCCAGGGTCCTGGGACTGAGCCCCAAGTCTGGCTCCATGAGGAGCCTGCTTCTACCTCTCTCTATCCCTCTTCCTCTGCCCCACCTCCCCTTCATGTTTGCTCCCTCTCGCTTTCTCAAATAAATAAATAAAATCTTACCAAAAAACCCAGTAAATGTCCATTACGTGTCTACTGAATCCTGCTCTCAGAGAGGTGCACCACTGCCCCTCACAGTGACCTCTACCTTCACCTCTGCTGGAACTCACATACGTATCCCTTAGACCACATGGTTACTGAAGGGATAGGGCTTCCGTGTATTAAATCTTTCCTTGTCTGGCATGATTATGCCATTAATATCTATTCTTGAGCTTTGCTCGTCTTCCTTTGTTCATCAAAGACAACAATTACAGTGACGTTCATGTCTTTCTCAATTCATTTTACCATCACCGTCACACATTTTTCGACCTATTTATATCAGCCTAATTTGTTTGACACCTGGTGGGATAATTTGGATTTACTTTTACAAAATACTGAAGTCATTACCACTTTGATAACTTTCTCATTTTCTGTCCAGGGTATGTGTAAATTACCAGGGAAAATATTCTAAACTCAGGCTTTGTTAAGCGTTAACAAGATTTTGTTTAATTCTTACATTCCTAATTGATAACTAGAATTGGCTTACTTTCCTCAGTGGGTTTCCATCCAAGACTATGATTCCAGTATTCCCTGTGGTTCACATTTTGTGGAGGTCTTCAACATAAAGAGAAATGAATGTTATTGCAGCTGTTCTTAGGAAGTGTGTGTTTAAATGTGCATTTAAAACCGTGTTTTATAACTATAAAATTAGTACACTTGAATTATAGAAAGCTTGGAAAATATAATCAGGAAGAAAAAATTACCCATAGTGCCTCAACCCATTGGTAACCACTGATAACATTTCAGGGAGTTTCCTTTTGCAGTCTCCATCCTGCATCCTTTCTGGCATCCCTCAGCCCTCTATAGTTTTCTTCATATTTCTTGTTTTCATTGACTTATTTTTGTTATTGTTGTTTTTTCCTATCACTAAGGGAAAAAAAACTCAGTGAGACAGGAATTGTGTCTGTTTTGTTCAGTTCTATATCATTAATATCTCCTTGTTGAATAAATGAGTACTTTAATAGTCTCATCTTTTTTACCTGTGTGTGTGTGTGTAGAAAAGCCTTCTGATATATTTGGAATGATGTACTACATACATCCCTATCTTAATTTTCACTTATGTCATGAGTAGCTTATCCCAGTTCTGTAAAACTTCCTGACTCTTGAAAGTATAATTTAATTTTTTAAAGATTTTATTTATTTATTTGAGAGAAAGAGAGAGAGCGTGAACAGGAGGAGGTAAGAAGGAAAGAGAGAAGCAGACCCCGTTGAGCAGGGAGCCCAATGCAGGACTTGATCCCAGGACCCTGAGATCATGACCTGAGCCCAGACACATGCTTAACCTACTAGACACACAGGTGCCCCTTGAAAGTACAATTTAGTGTTCATGAAATTCTGCAACATGGACATATTATGATTCATTGAAACATACAGTTTTGAACATACCTAGGTTCTAAAATACAAAAGGAATTCTCAGAGTGTAGTTGCTTTTTTGTGACATTGAATAATTGTTTAATCTTGAAAAATATTTGGGTGATCAGAAGGAAGAGATACTTATTTTGGAGTATTAAATTACTATTATATGAAATAATATTCAAAGGACTTTGGTTAGTCTATTTAGATGAAGTTTAAATATGAATATTATATAAAAATTAAATAAATGATAAACTTGAATGAGGTGTGAAGGATTTTGCAGCATTTGTTGCAAACTGACTTTTTGAAAGCATTTTTGGATTCTGGGAAAATATCACATAAAATTTGCATTTTATATATTTTCAAGTATACAACTCAGTGGCATTAAGTACATTCACGGTATGTACAACCATCACCACTATCCTTTCCAGAACTTGATCCCAAAAAGAAACTCTGTACCCATGAAATACTAAGTCCCCCATTCCTTCTCCCTCTCACCCCTGGTAACTCTATTCTGCTTTCTGACTCTATGAAGTTGACTCTTCCAAGCACATCCTGTAGGTACCATCATATGATATTTGTCATCTCGAGCCTGGCTCATTTCCCTGAGCATGAGGTCTTTGAGGTTCGTCAGTGCTGTAGCACGTGTTAGAATATCATCCATCATTTTTGGTGGCTGTACACTCTTCTATGGTCCATATATACCACATTTTGTTGATCCATTTATCTGTCGATGAACACTTGGGTTATTTGCACCTCTGCGCTATTATAGATAATACTGCATGAACACTGGTGTGCAGGCATCTGTTCAAGTTCCTGCTTTCCTGTGCTTTGGGGTATACACCTATACACCTAGGAGTGGAGTTGCTGAGAGAGAGCTCTCTCAGTTCAACCATTACAGGTATCTACCATGAAGGACTGTGCTTACCATTATGCAATGGTGGAGAATGAGCTTTCTGTTCCCTCCAACATCCTTTTCAAGAAGGAGCCCTGTAGTCATCTCAGGATTTGTACCTATACAAATACATACCCGAGCTTTGGCTTATCCATACTGAAGAAGAGAGTGGCTTAGAAGACCAGGAACTATTATTTTATTTTTGTTCAAAATATGCCAACAGGCAATTTTAAGAGTCAGGAGATTATGTTATGCGTAGAAATGATGCCCAGATGAACGATTCCTCTTGGTCTCTCTCCTCGAGAGCCAAGCTTGGCACCAGGGAGATACCAGACAGTTATAGACCTCTCCTTCAAGAACCTTCAAAACTGTATTCTTGCCCTGCTCGACAAGCTTCTCAAAGTTGCTTCTTGAACAGTGGGAGTCTACTTCCATCTGTTCATCAAGTTCTTGGAATATGTAATTGGAGTTAGAATTAGCCAATCTTTCTCCTGTTTTAACATGTCATCACATTTTTGTCTCCCTGCGTTTTGAGTTGGACATGGAAGGCATGTGTTGTAGTCTAGTGGTAACAAGCTTAGATTTTGGAGTCAGAAGCTCCAAATTAGTTTCCTATTATTAGTTTCCTGGGGCGACTGTAACAAGTACCACAAGCTAGATGGCTTAATGCAATAGAACTTTTGACAGTTCTAGAAGCTGTAAGTTCTAAATTGAGGTATTGGCAGGGTCATGGCCCACTGACTCTGCTAGGGGAGAATACCTCCTGTCCAGTTCGTGCACTGGTAGCATCCTTTCAGTCTGTCTTCATGTGTTTCTGTGTGTCTGTGTGCAAACTTCCCTCTTCCTACCCAGACACCAGTCATATTGGATGAAGGGTCCACTCCATACTGGATTCATAACCTCATCCTAACTTAAATAATTATATCTGCAACATCATTCCTAAGTAAGGTCACATTCTGAGGTACTAAGGTAATGACTTCGACAAATATTTTGAGATTGATCTACTCAAAACCAATACCCTTGATGTGACTGCTAACTCCAGCTCTTACTAGCTCCTTGACCATGAACACCTTGCCTACTCTTCTTAAGTCTCAGGGTTTTATTTATGTTTTGGAGCTCATGAGGATTATATTAAATAATTCAAGTAAAATGCCCTGTACAGTGCTTTGTATGCTGAGCAGTGGAAAATGCTAGCAGATTATCCTTAGATTTGTGATGGGGGTTTCTATGTAGGTTCTATGTTAGGATTCTGGTTTAAAGTTAGCATCTTTCTTTTTCTTTTTCTTTTTAAAGATTTAATTTTTTTTTTTTAATTTGAAAAAGAGAGAGAGATCATAAGTAGTCAGAGAGGCAGGCAGAGGGTGGGGGGGGTTGGTGGGAAGCAGGCTCCCTGCTGAGCAGAGAGCCCGATGAGGGCATGACCCCAGGACCCTGAGATCATGACCTGAGCCAAAGGCAAAGTCTTAATCCCATGAGCAGCCCAGGTGCCCCAAAGGTTAGCATCTTTCATTTAAAAGAGATCTAACTGTTCACGTGGAATCCACCAATAGGATTTTGAGGAACTCCAAATGATACCAACATTAGTTCATGTATTGCATATTCTTTCCTGGAGAAGGCTCCATGTCATCTAAGAATGTGGTTGCACTGATATTCAGCAATTCATGATGCTCTGTGGGGGGAAGGTTTATAGAGAACTTTCAGTGCAGGAAACTTAGAACCAAGTCGGAGAGATGGGTGGCTGCCAGGTGGGCTAAGAGAGACTGGGGCTCCAGAATGCTTCTCCAGTATGGTACTTCTGTGGTTATCCTGTTTCACCATAGATAAAAATGGAGGCCAAAATACCAGCGTGGTGATTTACAGAGCAGAGAACTGAGAGCAAGGTTAGAAAACCTGCCCAAGTTCACACATCCAGAAAGAGGCAGAGCTGAAGCATCACCCTGCTTCTGTCTGCCTCCAAAGCCCAAGGACAGTGTTTGACATTTGCAAGGTACTTGCTCATCCTTTTCCAATGTTATTCTTAAAGTAATTCTGAGATATGAGTAAGAAAGTGATTACCATTCCCTTATTTGGATAAAATACGAGTCTAAAAATGGTTTTTAAAAAAACACTAGCCAAAGTCACCAAGCTAGTAAGTAGTAAAGAGATGGCTGTCTCTGGTTCCTAATGTTAAGTTCTTTTTTGGGAAAGAAACAGACAAAGAAATAAACAAAAACCCAAAAAACCCCAAGCTCATAATTATTTATTGAGTGCCTATTATATTCTTAATGTATTCCCAGTATACATTATCTCATTTAATCCCCACCACAGCCCTGTGAGGTAGGAATCATTATATCTATCTCATGAATGAGAAAAAAAAAGGCAAGCAAGGCTTCAGGGTAAGTTGATGAGTCAAACACTTTTCTCTACTTCCATCCCCTAAGAATTGGCAGTGTCCTGTGCCTCTAGAAGGACAGGTGAAGGGGGAGGTCTAAAATAAGGATTGTTTGGATGGCTGTATGAAAATTGATCCTGCCCTTCTACCACTTTGTCGAAAGAAAGAAAAAAGAAAAGAGAAGAAAAGAAAAAAGAAACAAACAAACAAACAAACTAGTCCTCTCCACCCCACACCACGGTTTATCCTCTGGAGAGGATGGTCTCCTAACTGTGAAGACCGGGTGCGCCAAGCACAGGGGCACCTTGTAGAAAATGGAGGGACTGATCAGGTACATGAGCACATACTGGGTGCTCAGACCCTCAGCCCTCTTTTCCTATTTGGCTCTGATAGCACTGGCAGCAGGGGTCTCAGTCTCCAGACAAAAGGATAATAGAGCGTGTGTTTTTTTGTTTTTGTTTTTGTTTTTCTGAAGACTTTGACCAACCTAAGAAGGAAGATGTATAGTTACCAACATGAGAGTTTTCTGAACACAACGTCCTAGCCTTAGCTCTCTAGAGTGAAGCTTACTATCGACAAAACTCCCCCACAGGCTCATAACTTCCAAACGGGACTCTAGGTCTCCACACTTAAATGTGAGCAGATAACTGAGGGTTTTCAGACACACAGGAAAGACTTCTCATAGGACAGATAAAGACTATGTTTTCAACAGAAAAAAAAATGCAACTTAAGGAAAACTGTCAGAGAGATGTTAAGAAATAACAACTATTGGGGTGCCTAGGTGGGCTCTATTGGTTGAGTGTCTGGCTCTTGATGTTGGCTCCAGTCAGGATGGGATCCAGCCCTGAGTGGTGCTCTGTGCTGAGTGTGGAGCCTGCTGAAGAGTCTCTCCCTCTGCTTCTGCTTGCGTGTGTCTGCATTCTTTCCCTCTCTCTTCATGAAAGAAAGAAAGAAAGAAAAGAAAAGAAAAGAAAAGAAAAGAAAGAAGGAAAGAAAGAATACTTTTTTTAATGGAAAAAAAATAGGATATCAAGAAAGCAACCTTTAGAGAGCAAAAGTTAGCTTTAGGAAAAAAATATATATATAGCATGAGTATAAAGATTCAAAGGTTTAAAAGATAAATTTAAGGAAATTTTCCATAATGAGTAAGCAGACAGGGAAAGAAAAAAGCAGGACAAATAAAATTTAAAGCCCAGCCTGAGAGTTCCAGTTTCTAAATAATAGAAGGCTCAAAAAGATGGAAAGAAGAGAAGAAACCATGACCACTTAATTTAAGGGAAAAAAGAAAAGCCCTGAACTTAAGGACACATATTTCCAGAATGAATGAGCTGATTCAATGCACAGCACAAAGAATAAAAAAGCTGTATCATTATGAACTTTCAAAGCATTCAATACAAATATACTAACCTGTAAGGTTCCAGAAAGAAAACTGTTGCATCCAAGGATCTGGAATCAAAATAACTTTAGACTTCTCAGCAGTGACACAAAAAGCTAGAAATTAAGTAGGGCAATGCCTTCAAAATTTTGAAGGAAGGTAATTTCCAACCTAGAATTCAATACCCAGCTGACCTCTCAATTGAGTATGAAGAGAATAAATTATTTTTCATATATGCAGGTTTTCAAAAATTAACCTCCCAAGCAATATTTCTTACAAAGCTATTGGAGGATGTCCTCCACAAAAACAAGGGAGTAAAATAAGAGGGAGGAAGACCATGCATGCAACGAGCAGGAAATCCATCATTGTAGAGGAATGAAGGAGATTCCCAACTTGGTGGCCAAGGTGAGTCCAGGATGGCACCTATGCAGTGAGATCACCAGTTCAGATTCGGTTAGGTCAGAGGGCTCTGGGAGAGACATTGTCAGAAATATGGAAATGTGATTGATGCTCTTGAACACATTTAAGGGGAATTTAGACAACTGGAGAAGAGTTGGAAATTGAATTAGGAAAAAAGATATAGGAAAATGAGCACATGTATAAACAACACTATTATTAATTGCAAGGAAAACAAAAACTGTTCAAGAAAGGAAAAGCCATCATAGAGTTTACTCTATGGCCTGTATCATTTCCATAGTCATAAGAATGGAAATACTGAATGTTGATCTAATTGAAATTATTCCATCAAATATAACTACTTTGGAAAGACGGGCTCACGTTGGGATGAGACCCCAAGAGCTGGAAGGTGAGTTAAATCCTCCCCTGCCATCTTGGAGATTTAATAAGTAATACCCAAAACTGAAAAGAAAAAAGAAAATTATGCTATTTAGAAGATAAGGTAGGAACTAGCAAATTCATTAGCTTGAAGAGGTATTAAGTGTCAGCTTCTTAGCTGGAAGAGATTGGAGAGAGAGACAAGGGTGTGAGAGGACTAAAATCAGTGTTTTATAATAGCCTTTAGAACTCTTTGGGTTCTCAAATTGTGTAGAAATGTAGAGAGATAAAGATACCTAGCTTTGATAAAATTAAAATTTTTTAAGAAAAATTAATCAAAATATTAATTCATGCTTATCTTCAAACTATTTTTTCTTCTTTCTACTTAATGTTGCCTACTTACTTCTGTATTTTTAATTCCAAAATCATATTAGTTTTATATAAAAATAATCTTCTTTGTGAACAAAGAACTGACATTCAGAAGTATCAGATAAATTTCCCAATTTTTTTTCATCTTATAAGTGGGAGCTAGGATATTAAGGCAGTTCTGTCTGACTCAGATTGTTTTTTATCACTGATCAAAATATCCATTAAAAATGAAGCAGCACGGGGTGCCTGGGTGGCTCAGTGGGTTAAGCCTCTGCCTTTGGCTCAGGTCATGATCTCAGGGTCCTGGGATCGAGCCCCACATCGGGCTCTCTGCTCAGCAGGGAGCCTGCTTCCTCCTCTCTCTCTCTGCCTGCCTCTCTGCTTGTTTGTGATCTCTGTCAAATAAGTAAATAAAATCTTAAAAAAAAAAAAAAATGAAGCAGCACAATTATCATGTCACTATATTCCTCATCCCGCCCCTGCCCCTGGAAGGTCCACAGAGCCTCTTTCCATACCAAACATCAACACTGAATAGCTTTTATCTGTCTACATATTTGCCTATATATCTATTTATTTATCCCCATCTAATTCCAGAAAGATGGAAGACTGGATTGCTAAGGTACTATCAGAAAATAAAATACAAATGAGACAAGGGGCATTTGATCACACAGGTTACATGTTCTCACAAATGTGGCTGACTGAGTCATACTCAGTTTCCTGAGGGTGTGACTTAGTCCCAAGCTCCTTCTGTTTTTCCAAGGGTATAGCAGAGTCATGCACATATAGATCCTCAATGGATATTGGTTGGTTTGACTTGCTAGCAGAACTATAGCATCTGGACAAGTGACCTTAGTTTCTTTCCCACTTTGTTGTGACTGTCTTCAAACAGTATTATGTGAGCCATTCTTTGTGACTGCCTCCATTTGGGAACATAGTATGATGACGAAACATTCATCTAATGAATGGGAAATTGCAAAAAAACACAAGAAGAACTATATTTTTAACCAGAGGTTCATTTTTTTTTTTCCCTGTTCTTTTACTTTCTTTCTTGGCAAACCATGCAATGTCCATCCTTAAAAATGGGCAAAGTGACAACAAAACTTGGAAGAGGGACTGATCCCTCCTCTGTTCTGAGAAGGGCTGTGGCAGTCTTTGGTGTCGTGTGGGCGCCTTTCTGGTGACAGAGTGAAATACTCACACTTCTGTTCAAGGGTCATGCAGATATTCTCTGACTCCTGCTGTTAATTATCCTCTAGTCGCTGGGAGGTTATCCACCATGTCCTCACTTAGGACAGTTGGTGGGTGGAAGGTTGCCAAGGTGGAGAATGGCAGGTCCCAATGCTTTTGAGCTCAAAGACCGAGTAAGTCAATCCTTGTGGTTTTAACATGTAAATATAATGTCTGCCGGGAAATCTCAGCATTCAAGTGGAGACTTACTCTACTGCCTGCCTCATTAAAAAACATTTTGATTTTAGGTTGTTGGTAACACATTTCTTAAGAGTTACCTGTTGTAAATAATGATGTCTTAGGAAATCTACATGAAAGAATAGATCCTTAAAATTTTTCCTCTAAAGCCATCTATAGTTCATAAAACTTTGATGATGGTGCTTCCTTGTTCCCTTCCTCCACTTAGTGTGTATTCAGTAGGCCACTCTCTGTGCCCACCATGGTTCTAGACAGTGTGCATGTAATGATAGACCAGATGAGCCCAATGTCTCCCTTCACAGAGGTTACATTCTTGGCACTGCTTGTCCTATGTGAACACTCAGCATCATTTTCCTAATGTTATGGCAAAGCAAGCAATGTTCTGGGCTGATACTAAAGTAATTTATCTAGTAACCGTAACAAAACCAGGAAGAGTGATGGTACACTTATTGAATTTTTACTGTCTGCTAAAAATACTTGATAAGCACCTTTGATGTGGTTTATTTCACCTAGTCCTCATAGGAACCTTGGGGTATTATACAGGATCAAAATGTTGAGGAGAAATAAAGACTCAGAGAGGTAAACTGACTAACAAGTTCATTACTAGTAAGTAGTACAGCCAAAACCCAGACTCACAGTTTCATGCTCATAACCATCATATTGTATCATAAACTTTCTAGGACTTACCTGTAACATTAAAATTATGGAACTTAGAGCCACACGAAGACAAGTTCAAGTCAAGACTTAACTTTTTTGGGTCTCTGTAACTCATCTGCAAAGTAGAACTAATATTACCACTTCGTAGTGTTTTGGTGATAAAATATCTGGACAGTGCCTAAACATGTATATAGATAATAGATGATGAATTTAATTATCAGCTTTGACCTAAGATGTGATACAGTGCAGACAACAGAGGCTTATTAATTATTTAGAGACACCATTATTAATCTGCTTCAAATTCATCGCGTTGGGGGCAAAGGTGGAAGGGGAAGTTTAAGGCCACTGAAATAAAATTAAATAATCAACACACACCTATGGAGAGCGTCCTCACCCTAAGGTTTAGGTCACTCAGAAGTGTGGTGTCCCTATCCTCTGCTTGGTAAGCTGTTGAACTCCTACCCATTCTGCAAGCCCCTGCCAAAATGCTGGCCTTCCCTGAAGCTCTTTTTTTTCCCCCCAGTGTTCCTAGATTCATTGTTTATGCACCACATCCAGTGCTCCATGCCCTCCATAATACCCACGTGTCCTCCATAATACCCACCACCAGGCTCACCCAACCTCCCACTCCCCCACCTCCAAAACCCTCAGTTTGTTTCTCAGAGTCCACAGTCTCTTAGGGTTCGTCTCCTTCTCCGATTTCCCCCAACTCACTTCTCCTGTCCATCTCCCAATGTCCTCCATGTTATTCCTTATGCTCCACATGTAAGTGAAACCATATGATGATTGACTTTCTCTGCTTGACTTACTCAGCATAATCTCTTCCAGTGCCGTCCATATTGATACAAAAGTTGGGTATGCATCCTTTCTGATGGGGGTATAATATTCCATTGTATATATAGACCATATCTTCTTTATCCATTCATCTGTTGAAGGGCATCCTGGCTCTTTCCACAGTTTGGCAATTGTGGCCATTGCTGCTATGAAGGTTGGGGTATAGATGCTCTTTTATCTTCTCCAGAAGGAGCCACTCCTGTGGCTTTTACTGTACAGAGTAGGAGTTCCTAAATCAAGACCTACACTCTGCTCCAGGCAGTTTCCATCAAAATCCCCCAGGAAGCTGACTAAAATACGAATTCCCTGGTTCAGCCTCCAGAGCCTGACTTAGAGGAGGCCCCCGAATCTGCATTTTTGAAAGTGTGTACTGTGTGATTCTAACAGAAAGACACAGCTGGGAAACACTGTGGAACCATGTATGACTCTTAATACATATATATTACTTTATCATGCAGTTAGGCACATGTGTGTTTCATTTCTTTTCCTGGGAAATTATCTTCTTGATACTCCAATGCAATGCAGGTGTAAAAATGAAGAAAATCTAGAGGAAAGAGTCCTAAGAGCAAGTCCTTTTGCAACACCTTGCTCTTCCTAATCATCTCCCCTTGGATGTTTCGCTATGTTGTCTGGACTAGTTGGCTGTCCCTGCTTTCCATCCCATGACACTGTGATCTCCCTACAGTAGGACTTACTTTAGTTGGAACTTTATTCGTTTGGCTAAAAAAAGTAAAAATGAAAAATCAAATCACTGGCAGAATATTTGGGATGCCTAATCAGTAACCAAAGTAGGACCTGTATGAATATAGATCCCTACACTTTAAGGCATCAGGACTTCCCCTTTATCTTGTGAGACTATTTTATTCGATGTCAGCTTGATTCTTTATTGCCTTTGACCCACTGACCTGTCTCCTCCCCACATACTTTTTTTTTTTTTTTTTTTTAACATTTGGCCAGTTCTGATCTCATGTTGGGAAAGCCTAGTAATATAATGGGAAGCATGCTTTTCCACACCAGAAAGTCCTACATGAACATGAATATGTAGATTACAGTCATGCTGGTCACAGTCCCAACTCTCAGACGGAAGGTTCTGGCTCACGGTGTGGCACAGGGCAGGTGACTGATAAGTGACGCATGCGTTTGGGGAGACCAGTGCTGGGCGAGAGCATCTGTGAAAAGGAGAGATCCCTCCTGAAGAGAGAAGCAGAAGTATGGACATCGTGGAGAACCAGGTCTTTCCCTGACGCAGTGTTCTCCATCCTTCTTTCTTGGGCATCATTATCTGTGTTGAATGGGCCTCAGCGGTGAACAGTGTTTGAGGACAGCTCTGGAGTCACGTGAGGGGGACTTCCATCCCGGCCCCCCTCGCCTCCTCCGTGGCCTTGGGAAACCTGCATCATTACTCTGCGCAGCAGTTTGCTCATCTCAAAAAATGGCAATAGTAGTACTACTATTTCAAAGCACTGAGGAAAACTGAGATAGTGCAGGTAACGTGCTTAGCATAATGCCTGATATTCCTTACATAAATGTTAAATCTTAGCCATTAGTGATGATTCTATTGTCCACTAGACCATAAGCCCCATAAAGAAGGCAGCCTTGGCTTTCTCTCTCCCTGGCACTTAGTACAATGCCTGACTCCCACTGAGTCAGCCATCAGTAAATGTCAGCGAACACAGACTGAGTTCACTGAGCAATTTCTATTTGCATCTCTACTCCACCTCAGTGTCTCTTCTGCTATACTAGGGGGTAACCAAATCTCCACGTTCTTCCAAGACTGGAAGGAAGAAGGGGGACCTGTAGCCAGCTAAGCAAGAACTGTTTTCATGGTGAATTACCTTTGCCTTTAGAGAATCACAGCCCAAAGCAGGGACATGTTTAAGCAGCAAATTTGTACATTAAAGTAGTATACCAAAAAGTCAGGCCAGACTTTGGTTTGACTTTTTTTTTTTTTTTTTTAAGATATATAGTATTATTCTTTGAAGAATTTATCTTGGTACTCCAGAACGTACTGGCTTAATGTGCCATCAGTTGAAGCCGAACAGTACTGGAATCTAACATTGTGTTACATGAGCAAGGCATTTTACCAGCCTAAGCAAAATATGGAGAGCCTGCTTTATGATGATATTCTCCCAAAGCTCTTCAAAAGGATCCACTTTTTTTTTTAAGATTTTATTTATTTATTTATTTGACAGACAGAGATCACAAGTAGGCAGAGAGGCAGGCAGAGCGAGAGGGAAGCAGGCCCCCCGCTGAACAGAGAGCCCCAAGCAGGGCTTGATCCCAGGACCCTGGGATCATGACCTGAGCCGAAGGCAGAGGCTTTAACCCAGGCGCCACCCAGGTGCCCCAAAAGGATCCACTTCTTATTAATCCCACTGGCGTGGCCACATACAAGGAAATTAACAATTGTTTTAACTTTCAACTTAAGCAGAGAAAGGTTGGGGAAACTAAAACAGCAGGACAACAACGCCTGGTCAAAATATAAGTACATGCCTTTAACAGTCTTGAAGTAAAAAAAAAAGCCCTTCTAGGAAAGACATAAACCCAGGGGGCCCCAAAGGAAAAGAACAATACAGTTGACTACAGAAAATTTGACTACGTGAGACGCAAATGTAACACTGTAGTTTTCTACACTATTAAAAATGTTTAAAGTTAAAAGCCAAATGGACAGCCTGGATGAAATATTCCTAAAATTTGCTCAAGAGAGACTTAATTTATGTAACATTTTAAACACACTTGCAAAGCAAAAAGGCTAATAACTCACTAAAAACAGGCATACACCTATGAATAGGCAGCTCTCTGGAAACAATACACATACAAAGATATGAGGTTTTACTCATCATTTAAGAAATACAAACTAAATCAATAATTAATTTTTTTCTTCACCTGTCAGCTGGTGGATAGAACGTCACTATTCCATACTATTGGTGTAGAGGAGTTTGGTGCAGCATCTTTGAGAGGCGAAATACAGTGTCTATTAAATTGGAAAATTCACAGACTCCTTTTTTTTTTTTTTTTTAACAGCATTTCTACTTTCACAGAGCTAGCTTACAAGCCTTTGCACAAAAGCTGACCAAGGATGTTTGTACTAGTCTTCCACATAACAGGGTATAATTAAACCATCTTTGAAATGCCATCAAAAAGCTAAAAATCGTATGGGACATTCTACACAATATAATATGAAAAAGCTGTTTAAAATAATTAGCTATAGATTTGTACATGATATATGAAGGAACAGGGAGAATGTAACTGTATAGAAAGAGCTTATAATCTATGTTCCTATAGGAATGATAGTATGTTGCTCCTGCTATCAAAAATTCTCTTAAAGAATACACAGAATTTGTTCAAAGAGGCTGCCTTCTGGGAATGCAACTAAAAATTTAGAATGGGAAGAAGTCTCAATTTTCTTCGAATAATTGTGTGTTATCATTTGTAATTTTTAGTTTTCATTGAGCCGGACATTATACTTCTGGTATATAGAAGCTCATCTTCAAGACCACCTGTGAGTCAAGTTTAATTAGCGCCATTTTACAGCTGGGGACACACAGCTGTTGTCCTTGTTCCCTCATCAATAGAAAGATTTACATAAACACCAAGAAGTGCAGTTCTCCACAGTTGTGCATATGGTCATGATTTGGTATTTACTTAGGCAGCAATCGTTTTTTTTTTTTTAATAGGAAAAAATAAAATATTTTCCAAATATTTTTACCTCAACCATAGAAAAAAAAGGTGGCGGGGGTGGGAAGAGTCTGGTTTACCTTCTATTCTTCCAAATTCCAAGTGGCAGGGTGGTATCACTAACTCTAAAAAGAGTCTCCCCTTTCCTTCTGTTTACTGCAAAGAATGCTGAGACTGGGGAGATGGGAAGAGAAGCCAAACAAAGGAAAGAAAAAGCATCAAGCACCACATGCCACAGTCAGCACGCTTCAGTTTAGGGAAAGACTTGGGGAAAGCGGATTTGACCCATGTGATTTTAAAAGGAGAGGCAAAGAAATCCCACTCTCCTTCCCCTGATTCTGCCTCTGGGATGGCCGGATAGACAGTAGTGACAGCGTAAAGATGGCTACAGAAACAGGGGCTAAGGGGCACCTGGGCACCTGGGCACCTGGGTGGCTCAGGGGGTTAAAGCCTCTGCCTTCGGCTCAGGTCATGATCTCAGGGTCCTGGGATCGAGTCCCACATCGGGCTCTCTGCTCATCAGGGAGCCTGCTTCCTCCCCCCTCTCTCTCTGCCTGCCTCTCTGCCTACTTGAAATCTGTCAAATAAATAAGTAAAATCTTAAAAAAAAAAGAAAGAAAGAAAGAAAGAAAGAAAGAAAGAGGCTAAGAGCCTGGGTCCAGAACCGGAAAGGTGTATACTGAGTTTACCTGACTGCACCTGAGCAGACTTAGATGATTGGCGCCACCTACTTGGGCACTCAGGCTTTGGGTGTGGTTTTGTGATACCAGTCAACCCGCTGTCCCCTCGGTTGCTTTTATTTTCCACGTGACTAACAATTCCAGTCTGCCAGTGAGCTGAGTGTGATGTTCGTATTTCAGTGTTTTCTATGTAAGAGCACCTAAATGCAATTCATGAGCTTCATTCAGTGCTTACGCAGGACAAAACTCTGTGGGAAATTTTGAAGGACTCCTTTGGTTTTCAGAGCAGTACCTTTCTAGAGGATATTCACTTGTAGTTTGTATGGACTAACCAAGGTTCCACCCTACTTTCTGTCTTCAGAACCTAACCCCAGGGTCATTTAATCACTATACTAGTGATGCCCACAGCAAGTTATTTAATCTCTCTGAGCTGGAGCACCCCTAGCTACACATGCCATAAGGTTGTCATGAGGACAAAATGAGATATAAAAATGAAATGCACACCAGGTCCTAGGTGGCTCAGTCGAATAAGCCTCTGCTTTTGGCTCAGGTCATGATCTCAGGGACCTGGGATCAAGGGCCATGTTGGGCTCCCTGCTGAGCGGGGAGTCTGCTTCTCCCTTTACCCCACCCTCCAGCTTGTGCTCTCTCTCTCTCTCTCTCAAATAAATTAATAAAATATTTTTTTAAAAAATGAAATGCATACCAAATCACACATAAACAGATCTCTTGTGCATATAGAATTTCTGCGTCGGGTTGATTTGTGGAGAATGTGCACTTAACCCAAAGAAAAACTCAAAAATAAGCCTTTTTGTGGTATTTAGTTTAGATATTTTAAAAAATGTTTGAAGTTGTATCATAACATTAGGACCCACTCAACTCTGGCGGTTAACCTAATACACCTCCGGGCAAGCTTAAGGACACCAGACTGATAGGATGTTTTCTAAGACTGAGGTGAGCAGCCACATGTGAAAGCAAGACGCCAAAGCAGATAAGGATATTGAAAGTTTCAGCTTTTCGGTCTGTCTGTTCTTCCACAGGCCAAATATACAGGCCAGCTCTGTCAGTGGAAGTGAGAACCAGGCTCTGCTCTCTCAACACTCAACCGCTGCCTACAAGGCCCCACACAGAGCCAGGGTCTAGCAGTATCTCTAGAAGACCTTTATGTCATCTTGGCACCAGATCTCCTCTCCATGAACCAGAAACAAAGTTGTATAACAAGATACAGGACAACATACAACAAGTTAATGCAATAAAGGTTAACTGTGCTTGAGATGGGAGGAAACACTGCAAAAACACCACACCATCGACTACCAAAAACCCCAGATGTGGAGAAATGACAGACAACCACCATTTTTTCCCATGCTGGCTGATAATATTCATGTGTTATGACAGCAGCTTATGATGGTATTTACTGGGAGTCTGAATTAGTCTATTCTCTAAGACGTAGTAGTAGGAGTACTAGTGAAAGTAGCTAGTACTCGTTCATTTTCTAAGTACTATATGTATGGTAACACATTTCATCTTCCTCTAAATCCAATGGGATGTATATTATTTCCATGCCATTTCATTGATGAAGAAACAGAACATAGAAGTAAACTGCCAAGATCATACAACTATTAATTGTGGGAGCTGGGATGTGAACTCAGGTAGTCTGTCTCCAAAGACGGTACTTTTCATCTCAGGGGCTGGCACACTTTTCTGTAAAGAGCCAGCTAGTAAATATTACAGACTTTTATATGGTTGCATATTTTTGTTTTTAATAATCCTTTAAAAATATAAAAACTGATCTTAGCTTATAGTTAAGACAAAAACAGGCTGCAGGCCCATCGGAACCATAAATAATCGGCTGGTTAATACTATACTCATTGATCAAAGTACACAGAGGATATGCTATTTGATACCCAGCCCAATTGGTAAATCCTATATGCCTCTAATACAAATGGTTTTGCGTTGATAAAATAATCCATAATTCTGACTTCATCTCTTTCTCATTTTGTCTGAGTTATGAGGTCTCACTGTGTTTTCCATGAGCTTCCCCCTCCTAACTACTGTTTCTGTTGCTGGACATTTAAGAAGGAACAGTAAGTGGAGCCAGGATTATCCTGATTCCAAAACCCAAATTTACAATTTTGTTGTAAAGACACAACCAAAAAAAAGACATATAGACCATTATCTCTGATGGCCATAGATGCAGAAATCCTCAACAAAATATTAGCAAATCAAATCCGACAATGTATGTTAAAAATTAATTCAGCACAATCTAATAGGATTTATTCTCTGGATACATTCACAAATCAGTGTGATATATCACATCAATAAGAGAAAGGATAAAAGCCATATGATCATTTCAATGGATGCAGAAAAAAACATTTGACAAAGTACAACATCCATTCATGATAATTTAACCTCAACAAAGTAGGTTTACAGGGAACATATGTGATTATAATCAAGCCTTTATATAAAAACCCACAGCTAACATTATATTCAATGGGGAAAAACTGAGAGCTTCTCCTCTAAGGTCAGGAAGAAGACAAAGATGTCCACTCTCACCACTTTCAATCACTGCAGTACTGGAAATGTTAGCCATTGCAATCAGACAAGAATAAGAAATAAAAGGCATCCAAGGTAAGCAAGAAGTAAAACTTCCACTATTTGCAGATGGTATAATCCTATATATAGAAAAGTAGAGATGATTCTACCAAAAAACTACTAGAAATCATAATTAAATTCAGTAAGGTCACAGGATACAAAATCAATGTACAGAAATACATTGCATTTCTATAGATTAATAATGAAGCAGCAGAAAGAGAAATGTAAAAATTCCATGACAATTGCACCAAAAATAATAAAATAGGAACAAACTAAACTGAAGAGGTGACAAAAACACTAATTCAAAGGAATAATATGTACCCCTAGGCTTCCTGTAGCATTATTTACAATAGCCAAGCTATGGAAGCACCCCATGGATCCAACGATAGATGAATGGGCAAAGAAGATGTGGTACATATATACAATGGAATATTACTCAGTCATAAAAAGGAACAAAATATGGCCATTTGCACCAACATGGATGGATCTAAAGAGCATAATGTTAAGTGAAATAAGTCAGTCAGAGAAAGACAAATACTGTATGATTTCACTCATATGTGGAATTTTAGGAAGAAAACAAATGAACAAAGAGAAAAGAGAGACAAGCAAAGAAACAGTCTTTAGAGAAGAAACTGATGGTTCCCAGAAGGGAGGTTGGTGGGGGGCTCAATGAAATAGGTGAAGGGGATTAAGAGTACACTTACCTTGATGAGGACTGAGTAGGAATTTTGAATCACTGAATTGTACACCTGAAAATGAATACAACACTGTATGTTAACTACCCTGGAATTAAAAGAAAAAAAGTAGGGGGGGGCGCTATAAGGATGGAATAAGAGCTCTTCCAGCCACTTTTAATCTGTGATCGGCTTTCTCCCCATGCTGATTATTATATATGGAAGTGACACTAGACAGCACAATATTGGACTGGAGTCTGTTCTCTTTTTAACAGACTAGAAATGCATAAATAAGATGAATTCTTTCTAAAACTTCCGGCCTACCACTTTCCTGGGACCAGACATTAATCAAGGCAGTTACGTTAGTAGAACTAGCCACCTGGCATCTAATCTTTTATCATTTTCATGAAAGCTTAAAATGGCTTATAAAGAGACATGGTTCACAAAATGGATTAATATCACAATGGAACTTCATGCTTTCTGGGTACCTGCTGTATGCTTGAAGATTAAAAATGTCATCGCAACATTCTAGTCTAGGCTCCTAGTGGAGAAATCACTGTGTTATGTTACTAGGTTTGGTCAAGATTAAATCTTGAACTTGCAAATAAATCCTGGTCATTTTTTTGACACCTCTGTGGTACATAATATAGAACTGTGCCTCATGTAATAAGTGTGAGGAAATCCTTGGTTTGGGTATAGCACTTTGAAACTTAAGAGAAAATTTATGGAAGTGTCTTTCAAGTTATTTTGACCACCACCTGGAAAAAATATATACCAAATATTTTATCATGATCCAATCCATAGCTACCTACACACATACGTAAAACCAAAATAAAGTTTCAGAAGCAGTTGAGACATTTCTTCCTACAGTTGAGACATTTCTTATTATTTTCTTACATATTCTACTTTGTTTAAATTTTCGATGCGTCTCCTAACACCCAATTTATTTCATAACCCACAAATGGGGCTTGACCCCATTTGAAAAACACTCAGAAAGTTCACGCTCACACTGCTCATGGGCCAAAGGTATCTTTCTTATCTGGTCCCATTTCTCTAGGACCAGATCTCACCATAATCATCAGTGCTCAGTGATGCTCCTCCTGACTTTGCCACTAATGTGAAATCCATTGTTACGTACTCTTAGAGCCCCATGGCTTCTCTCTTTGACATTTAGTGGGAGTTCTAATTGTCCATTAATTTATGACTATTTTATCTATAAGTGTCTCTCTCTATATGGAGCCCTGCCTAGACAACAGGCTCCGTAAAGGTAGATATTCCATTTTTACTTTGCTACGATTATATCCCCCAACTGTGATTAATGAGTAAGAAGCGTTTAAGAAACACTTATAAATAATAAATATAATAAATAAAATCTTTTTTAAAAAAAGAAAGAAAAGAAATGTTTATTAAATAAATGAATGGGCACCCTAAGGTTATCTGGAATGTTGTTTTAAACAGGGTACTCTGGTTTCACTTAATCTTCATTATTTATTAGCAACTGAAAAGCAACTGATAATCTTTCACATTGTTCTTTTTGTTTTACAGTTAACTTTGACCACTTCGAGATTTTGCGAGCCATTGGGAAAGGCAGTTTTGGGAAGGTGAGAACCCAAATGATTAGCCAACAGCAGGGTTATGTAGCTCAGCAAACAAAGTCTGAGAATGTTCAGATTATTCAGTTACTGGGACCACAAGGAATGATAACTCAGAGAGGTTTTTCATAAAATGCTCACTACCGGGGCGCCTGGGTGGCACAGTGGGTTAAGCCTCTGCCTTTGGCTTGGGTCATGATCCCAGGGTCCTAGGATGGAGCCCCACATTGGGCTCTCTGCTCAGCAGGGAGGCTGCTTCCCCCCTCTCTCTCTGCCTGCCTCTCTTTCTGCTTGTGATCTCTGTCAAGTAAATAAATCAAATCTTTAAAAAATAAAATAAGGGGCGCCTGGGTGGCTCAGTGGGTTAAAGCCTTTGCCTTTGGCTCAGGTCATGATCCCAGGGTCCTGGGATCGAGCCCTGCATCGGGCTCTCCACTCTACAGAGAGCCTGCTTCCTCCTCTCTCTCTGCCTGCTTCTCTGCCTACTTGTGATCTTCATCTGTCAAATAAATAAATAAAATCTTTAAAAAAATTAAAAAATAAAATAAAATGCTCACTACAGTTTCAGTTGTGTAGTATAATGGACACCTCTTGTTCTCAGAATTATTTCAGTGTCGTGCTCATTAATTCTTTTAAGACTCTCTCTCTACTGCAAAATGTTGGACTCAGTTGCTAATTGTACCCATACCTTTGGTAACATTTATCCTGTCAATGTAAGAGTTAACTCTTTTAAAAAAAAAAAAAAAAATATATATATATATATATATATATATATATATTATCTATTTATTTATGAGAGAAAGAAAAAGAGAGAGAGAGCATGAGGAGGGGAAGGGGCAAAGAGTGAGGGAGAAGCAGGCTCCCCACTGAGCAGGGAGCTGCACAGCAGGACCCGACCCCAGGACCCCAGGATCATGCCCTGAGCTGAAGGCAAATGATTAACCCACTGAGCCACCCAGGTGCTTTTTATGTGGAAAAGAAGCTGCCCAATATCTGCTTCCCCTCCAGTTATACCATGTTTTTATTTTGAAAAATCTACCATGAAAGATAGATCCAGGCTAATTTTTCTGCAAGAAACTTCTAGATTCAAATCCTGATCATTAATTTCTTGATAGAGATATACTTTGAGAATATTTATATCATACTGAACTCGCCTTTTAAAATCATCTGCAGTCCACTTTATCAGACATCTAGACCCTCTAAAAGAATTCCCAAAACATGGACATCATGGTCAGTGCTTTCTCAGTGCTTTAAGTTCTTTTAGGTTCTATCAACTATGGTGTAAAGAGAAATTCTTGATGCCATGTGGTTCAGCTCGGCAGTTCAGCCGCACGCCTATCAGTCACTCAGATCAGAATAAGCGTGTCATTGGTTGTTGGAAAATTCCTGACAAGGAAGCAGCTATTTTCTCCAGCATGCTGTCTAAACAAAACCCAAAGACCAAAAAACAGGCAGGCTTGTTTGAGAAAGCAGAGATTCACAAACTGACCCGGTACAGGGGAAGAAAATGAGATTTTCTACTCTGAAATCAGAGCTAAGCAGCAACTTTAGCATCAGAGAATTTGCAAGTAAGGAGGCCTCCAGGCCATGCTGTTGAGCACCTCCTGTCCTGTCTCCCACAGCTGTGATCTGTCAGCTCCCTGACTGCTCTCCCACTCTGGTTTGTGCCATTAGGTCTGCATTGTGCAAAAGAACGATACCAAGAAGATGTATGCAATGAAGTACATGAACAAACAGAAATGTGTGGAGCGCAACGAAGTGAGGAATGTCTTCAAGGAACTCCAGATCATGCAAGGTCTGGAGCACCCTTTCCTGGTGAATTTGTGGTAAGTGCTTTTACAGGCTCTCTGAATGGAGCCATTTCTGCCTTCACCCCCAAACACTGGTCCGTAAACCCATCTGGATTTCCAGGTGTGCATGTGCAAAATCTTCAGTTAGGCTTTTCCCAAAAGGCTTTGGTTCTCCTTGGTTTCTTTGACTTCAAATGAAACGAATTGTTGTTTTATGGTCATGAATAAATCTTGCCTTTTTTGTTTTGTTTTGTTTTTTGTTTTGGTCACAGTTCCCTGGTCCTTCAGGACCCTACATTTTTTAAAACATGGCAGCTAAATAGGCTGACAAAGAACGAGTTCAGATGTCTTGTCGTTCACTAGATACTTTTCCCCCATTAGTTGTGGGGCAGCAACATCGGGTGCTAAGTAGGTCATCAGCGGCTGAGGGGAGGTTGGTCTTGGGAACGTGTACAGAAAAGCATTGCTCTCTACAGTGACTGGCAGTGGACATGGATTCCTTGCAGCAGCCTTCTCCAGCGTCCACAAATATACACCTGGGAGTTGGAAAAGGACAGATGCTGCCTTTCTCACCAAATAGCTTCTAATAGAGCCGTAGCTAAACTCAGATCAGTGGCTAGACATTAGGTAACTGTGGTCTCCTCCCCAAGCCAGGATCACAATCCAAGGCTTAGTAAATGGCTAGAAACTGGCTGTCTCTTATTCCCCGCTCTTTTCTTACACGTGGAGGGCTGTATGCAGCTCTCTCATTTTCCTCTACATTTTAATGCATCCATTATGTTAAGAGCCTGTTCCTAAAGCTAATTCAGTGTGACTGTTATTTAAATATGCATACCAAGCAGTTTCTACTAGCAAAGGCAAAAAAGAAAAAAAAAGTCTTTATTCAGAGACTACTAATGGAAAAATACTTGGAATGTCACTGTGTGTTTGGGGACATTTTTCTGGAAGAGTTAATGCATAAAACCTGTCTCCCTCCATTTTTAATTAATACAGTTCACTTAATATACAGTTCGCTCCAAGACGCTACAACCAGAGTTGAAAAGACGACTCTGTGTGACCCGGAAATAGGTTCATGCCCTCCTCAGACGCGGTGGAGTCTAACTGTGGCCCACGCTCGGTGTGTTTAATCAGTAGCTCAGAGTGGCCTATTCACAGCACTGCCACGCACTGTTACATCCATGCAGCTCTCTTCCCCACCTTTCACAATCACCAGATTGCCTTCTCCCCACTCTCCACCCTGACAATGACGAGGTTCTCTCAATTCACATCCTCCCTTTGTTCAAAGTCACATTCTCCTTCTTCCAAAGCTCAGCCGACTCACTCTCTCCTTTTAAGACCAGGAACCCTTTAGAAGGACATACTCCACATTTCACATTTCCCCCTTTCACACCGCTGGTCCCTCATCACTAAATATGCAAAATGGATTTCAGTCTATTCCTGTTTTGCTTTTTTTATAAAGTGGGTGTCTACCGATTTTGCCGTTTGCTAATTTGGTATCAATGCAGGGAATACGAGGTGCGCCACGAATAGGGACTTGGTGACAGCCTGACACAGAGCCTAGCCTTCCTTCCCTCTCACACGGAACTCACAGGACAGTGGGCACCAGTAACAGTGACAGAGGAGGGAGAAGAAACCCGTCCCCACCTTAATTCTAGCATCACATTGAGAACTGAGTGAGAGAGGGCATCCTTCAAGGATAGCAGAAAACTTTCTGTCATTCAAATCTTGAGATAAAAATGGTCGGAGGGGTGCCCGGGGAGCTCAGTGGGTTAAAGCCTCTGCCTTCGGCTCAGGTCATGATCCCAGAGTCCTGGGATTGAGCCCCCCATCAGGCTCTCTGCTCGGTGGGGAGCCTGCTTCCCACCCCCCTCTCTCTGCCTACTTGTGATCTGTCAAATAAATAAATAAATAAAATCTTTTTTTTTTAATGGTCAGAAAGCATATTGATTCCTTCTAATAAAGACTTTCCGCCTTAGTAAGTACAACATAGGGAATGTAAGTGACTCTTCAACTATTGAGCACCTTGCAGTACTTCTGGAGGTGTGACCTGTGAGCAATATTCATAATTTTTAAAAAGATTTTATTCATTTATTCATTTATTTGAGAGACAGCATGAGCAGGGGGAGCAGCAGAGGGGGAGGAAGAAGCAGACTTCCTGCTGAGTAGGGACCCCCGATGCAGGGCTCAATCCTAGGACCCTGAGATCATGACCTGAGCCAAAGGCAGATGCTTAACCCACTGAGCTACCCAGGTGCCTGAATCTTTATCATTCTTAACTCACATGGTTATAAGATGGGGTTAATGTGTGTAACTTGGGTTGTTTTTATGAGCAAAATGAGATACAGTGCTATGCTCAGCAAAGAGCAAGCATCGTATAAATGGGAGTTCTTTTCCTTCCTTGTTCTGCGAAGGTGTAGCATTCCGAACATGTCCATCCCTGCTGGGCCACTGTGGGCACCCCAGACATAAATTCCAGTGACACTCAGCCTCAAAACATCACAGGAAGTTGTGTGTGTGGTGGAGGAGGGCCAAGTCTTCTACTCATTCTCTATAAGAGCTTGTGATTTTTTGTTTTCCACCCTCATTCTGCAAATCAAAGAACAAAGACTCAAAAATCCCCCCCCTCCATTATGTACAATTTAATCAGGATCCTGTGCCTTCAGTTTAACTAGAGTTATCTTTACATCCCCAAAGCGTCAGGCGCCAATTTTCTTAAGAAGCATCGTATTATTAATAATGGAACAGCAATCCTTTTTAATCTCCGCGTACCTCTTGCATACTTTATCATACTGGTGAGGTCAGTAGTCCTCTCCTGGATACTCCAAATGCCGCTAACTCCTAGGGATGTATTCAGAAAATTCTGGTTTTCAGGCTGAGGAAAAGCACAAACTGTTTCTTTTAAGGAGGTTTTACACTAATGTTAAGAAGTTGGGGGGTGTGTGTGTGCATGTGTGTGTATAGAGGTGTGAATACATATGTGCTATGTGAAAACTACACACATGGCAGTCAACTGGAAGAACCGAAAAATCACATAGAAAGAAAATTCTCCATAATGCTTCCACCTTGAAACAACCACTTCCAACACATCCGTGTGTGCTGGCCAGAGAAATGGCTGCCTCTGGTTTTCCGGTTTTAATCATGCTTAGCCCCATTCGTTCCCTCATTTGTGGCTCTATTTACTGAGCAACACAAACAAGGTGGCATTAGGGTTGCCAGATAAGACACAGGACACCCAATTAGATTTAAATTTCAGAAAAATAACCAATTGTTTTTAGTATATGTCCCAAATACTGCGCGGCGCCCATTTGATCTGAAAATTATTCCTTTTCCAAATTTCTAATGTAAGTGGGCATCTTGTATTTTTATTTACTGAATTTGGCAACCCTCACTGTAATGCAGCCCCAGAGTGGGGGCGACGTGGGGATGAGCAGTAGTGGGCAGAGCTCCTGATGGACCCCACATTTCCAGTAACCTTGAGAGGCTGCTGTTAATCAAAGAATATAATAAATGTATTGAGTGTGAGAGGACATGAAGGACTAAGTAGAACGGGAGTGTGTGTGTGTGTGTGTGTGTGTGTGTGTGTGTATGTCTTCGTCTGGGCCAGCTGAGTTAAGGGTGAAAGCATATTTTGAATTAAAATTGAACCTCTCCAGCCACGGGGAACCTGACCCCACTCGGGAACACAATCGTCGGATGTAGGCCGCGTTATAAAGCAAAGGCTGCCTGACAGGGCTGGCATCCAGGAAAAGCAAATAAAATCTCCCTGCGAGTCCCTCCCTGAGGGCTGCTCACAAAGCCTTGGCAACCCAGAGCCTGCAAACAAATCCCTCCCAGTGCTGCCCAGCAGAGCCCGGTTCCCCAGGTGGCTTTTGTTAATTGAGATTAAGCCCGCAGCTGCACACACAGTTCCTCAGGGCGGTCTGCGGCCCCCTCCCTTGTCTCTTGTTCTGGGAACAGAAGGGGCCCACGTGTGGTTTCAGGAAATGAGAAGACAAGATCTTCTGTTGTAAGTGGAAAGGACCACCTGTATCGGGACTGGGAAAAGGGGGTCCTTGTCAGACCACTGAACACAGCCAAATAGGTTCCCTGGAATCAGCCTCCATTATTGAGGACTGCACACCAGTGTTTCTCCAAAGAATCATGAACTATGAGAACTCAAGGTAGCCTCCAGGGCCACAGAAAGAAGAAGGGCTTCCCTGTCATCGGAATCCTGTTACTTCAGAGTTTTGCCTCTGTTGTCTCATTTACTCATCCTCACAATTTAGGTGGATGGGGATTATGAGTCCGATTTTACACCAGAGAAACGGAGGCTCAGAGAGGCTGAGTCATTTTCCCAGAGCCACACAGCCAGGAACTCGCAGAGCCAGGACTCAAACCCAGGAAGTCTGGCTTCAAAAACCCTGCATTTCCTGCTACACTATCCCCACCTCCTATGGACCTCACAGAGGACTCTTACAAATTAGGGAGGAAACGGAACTTGTTTTCTTTATTGTCTTTTACATCCCGCAAGAATACCAACTCTATGAGGCAGGTATATTTGTATATTTTTTTCACTGCTCCCACAATAATGCCTCGTGCACACAGTAAGCATTCAACAGATCTCTGCTGAATGAATGAGTGAATGAATGTATGAATGAATAATGGAAAGAGTGAATGGAGATGGCACCAGGCTTCAGGTTTTGCTCTTGCCCCATTCTACCACTGCCATTTCCTGCACATTCACAAACATCCCCTCATCTAATCAGGCCCATTCCAGGTTTTTGGTGAGCCCTGAAGTCAGAAGGACGTGAGTCTGAACCCTTGCTTCACCACTTGGTAACTGTGTGAATGGACCAAACTCCCTTGTGTATTTGCTTGGTTTCCTCCTCCATAATTGGGGATAACAGCAAGACCCAGGGCAGAAGGTACTACTATGAATAAGGATATGTTTCTAAAACACCTCACACATAGTAGGTGCCTAATAAATGACAACTGAGCCTGGGTGGCTCAGTCAGTTAAACAGCTGCCTTAGTCTCAGGTAATGACCCCAGGGTCCTAGGATAGAGCCCCACATCGGGCTCCCTGCTCAGTGGGGAGCCTGCTTCTCCTTTTTCCTCTGCCTGCTGCTCCTCCCCCTGCTTGTGTGCACATGTGGTCTCTCTCTTTCTCTA
Organism: Mustela lutreola; assembly: GCF_030435805.1. NCBI lineage: Eukaryota > Metazoa > Chordata > Mammalia > Carnivora > Mustelidae > Mustela > Mustela lutreola. Next base: position 84,394,967 of record NC_081294.1, read on the forward strand.
TTTCTCTGACAAATAAATAAAAATAAATAAAATCTTCAAAAATCTTTTTAAAAAATCTTAAAAAAAATAAATGAGGCTTAATCTTAAAAAATCTTTTAAAAAAATAAAATAAAATCTTAAAAAAAAAAATGAGGCTTAAAACAAAAACTCAGTGAGGCCTCACCCCAAATAGAATATACCTTCAACCCCTGGAGCAGATTCCCGAGTAGACATGTGCTCCTGCCAGTGAGCTGGCCTGGCCATTAGGAAGTCTTTGGGTTTGTTCTAAATTTTAAAAAAATTAATTAATTTTTAAAATATGAAATACGCATTTTATATAAAATATGAAAATACAGACATTCTAAAGAAAATGAAAAATACCCATATTACGTCCATATTACGTTACATAGAAATAACAGCTGTATTAGCTGTATTCCTGTTGCTTCTGGAACAAATTACCATAAACTTAGTGGCTTCATACAATGCCTACTGGTGGTACGTGGAGTTAAAGCTATTTTCACAATATAGCTAGCACATGATTTTCTTTTGTCCTGTATTTCCATTTGTCCTGAAAGTTCACAAACACACAAAAGTAATCAGAGAAATGATTACCTATGGGATACAGGGTTTAACGAGAACATAGCATGCGGGAAACTCTGGGAGCAGCTGAAATACTCTATCCTCATGATTGTGCTGCTGCCCTGTACCAGGGCATAGATTTGTAAATATTCATTAAGTCTACACTTAATATCTGTGCATTTCACTGTAAATAAATTTTACAAATTTCATAGCAAAAGAATATGAAACCACTTAAAAACCACGAACTTAGCATCATATGCTTATGGAGGCCAGAAGTGCAAAATCAGGGGCACCTTGGTGGCTCAGTGGATTAAAGCCTCTGCCTTCAGCTCAGGTCATGATCCCGGGGTCCTGGGATTGAGCCCCACATCAGGCTCTCTGCTCTGCAAGCCGCCTGTTTCCTCCTCTCTCTGCTTGCCTCTCTGCCTTCTTGTGATCTCTGTCAAATGAATAAATAAAATTTTAAAAAAAGAAGTGCAAAATCAATCTCATTAGGCTGCAAGAAAGCTGTCCTCAGAGCTATGTTCCTTCCAGAGGTCTAGAAAAGAATGTTTTCCTACCTTTTCCTGCTTCTAGAGGCTACCTGCATTCCTTGGTTCAAGGCGCCTTCCTCCAACAGCAAAGCCAACCACATGGCTTCTTCCAACCTCTCTCTGACTCCAACTCTCTGCTTCTCTCATCCATCTTTGAAGTGCTCATCTGAGTACCATGGGCCTCCCTCTTGACCAGATTTTGGCCGGGCTCTTCTCAACCATCTCCTTGCCCAGGCCTCAAACTTGGTCTATAAACACTTGAACAAAATGCTAACATCGTTTATTAAATAGCTCAGGGCCACAACCCTAGGATGACACTAGCTCCCCTTACCCTGCCTGCTTGAGTAAATGCAAGGCTGCCAAGAGAATTTACTGTTTGCTCCAGCTAACACCTGAAGACAGGGCCTATCTCCCCGCCTCTGTGGGAAGGGAGGGGCCTAACTTTGGTAAGTGCCAGTTAACAAATCCAGATGAGTTTCCCATAGAGACTCCATTCAGGCTCTTTGTAACTTTCATTTTGCTGACTACCAGGTCCTGGCTTATCCCCTCTCCATCCTCTCATCCTCCCTGTCAAACACCCGGTCCCTTCTATACTCATCAAAGTGGAGTTCACTTCACACTACGGGATTCCTGTTGCAATGATATATTTTTGACTAAAATCAGTTCTTATCTTAGTGTCCGGCTGTGTTATCTTAGGGAGACATGTGATTACGTTAAGGATCTTTAAAAGGAGAGGCTATCCTGAATGATCCAGTGCCATCATTGGAAGAAGTTGTCCTTGAGTATGGCTCTGATGAGCTTGGGTAAGTGGAGAACAATGGACAGCAGTCCCTGAAGAACTTAGCAAAGAACAGTGTTAATCGTGTGACCGATACATAGTAATGGCTGCACACATGGTTGTTGACTGACCAACTGATGGACTAATAGACAGGAAATTGAGCCCTTAAAATGCAGACATTCACTTACTTGTTTACTCATCAGTATTGCCAAGAATTTCTTTCTTGTGTGCGTCTGGGTGGCTCAGTAAAACTTCTGCCTACGGCTTAGTCATGATCCCAGGTTCCCGGGATCAAGTCTCACATCAGGCTCCCTGCTTGGCAGGGAGCTTGCTTCTCCCTCACCCTCTGCCTGCCACTTCCTCTGTTTGTGCTCTTTCTGTCAAAGAAATAAATAAAATCTTAAAAAAAAAAAAAAGAATTCCTTTCTTGCAAACAACACAGGAAGCTATTAGAAAATGCTAAAATCAGGCTAAGAAGTTCTTTGGGAAGACACGGAGTGGCTTACAGTCTCAAACGTAATGCTGGAGTAGCAGGTCTTGAGAAAGTGAAGGACAAAGGCAGTTCTGGGAATCTAGGGAGCAGAAATTAACAGACAGGCCCTCATGGCTCTCTCAGCTGGGATGAATCAGCTCCCATCAATTTTCTAACCTTATGTCACCCAGTGAAGGTTCAAAGTCCTGGGAGAGAGTCCAACTGGCCTTGCTCAGAAAACATGCCTGCCCCTTGGCTAGAAGAAAGAATAAAATAACTCCTGATTCCCAGACTGTTGACCTGAGCCACTAGGTGAATGACTGTGTCATTCACTAAGATGGGGAGATCTGAGGAGGATCAGATTCATTGTGAAAATCAAGAAATCTTTTTTAGCTGTGTTCATTTTGAGCTGCCTCTTAGTCATCCAAATAGAGCTGCTGCATAGGCAGTAAGTCTGAAGCTCAGAAGAGAAATCCAGGGTCCAAGGAGAAGGCCAGCAAAACACAAATATGGGAAAAATCGACTTGTAGATGCTATTTAGACCAGGGGCTTGAATGGCAGATCTCTGGAGAGAAGTTAAATAGCAAGAAAAGGGCCAAGGGCTAAAGACCTAGAGCACTCTTATAGTTCTGACAGAGGAAGACTCAGGAAACTGGACCAAAAAGCAACAGCCTGGAAGCTAGCCAACAAGATAGGTGTAAACCAGGCAACAGCAGCATCCTAGAATCTAGAGGCTGTTTCACAAAGGAAGGGGTGCTAACTATTGCAAGTGATGCAGAGAGGTCAGGAATAAGGAGAAAACTGAGAGCAAACTTGGCCTTGGGAAGATACAGATATTGTGAACTTGATAAGAGCCAAATCCAAAAAATAAGACAAAGGATCAAAGGGACTGGCTTCAGGAGCACACAAGGAGTGAGTGATGTTATTTTTGAAAGGTGGGATGCAAAATGGTTTTATTGTGTTGTGAGATCCATCCATATTTCATGGGTAGCAATAATGTATTATCATTTCTCTCTCATTTTCCATTGTATGAATATCCCATGACTTGTTTACACATCTTTCCACTGATGGGTATTCGGGGGTGTTTCCAGTGTGAGACTTTTACAAATAGTCCTGTTATTAACATTCTTGTTTGTATCTTCTGGTAAGCAGGATCCATATATCTGGGATGGAAACATAGGAATTAAGTCATTGGATCCTGGGATTTATGTAGGTTTAGCTGGTATACAGGTTTCCAAAGAAGTTGTACCAGTTTATACTCACATTGGCTATGTCTGAGAATTCAGGTTGCTGTAAAAACCTCACGAACATTGGGTATTGTCAGTTTCTTCACATAGGTGTGCCAGTAAAGGGGTAATGGCTTCTCATTGTGGTTTTAGCTTGGATTTCCCTGGTGATTTACGAGTTTGGCCACATTTTTATATAATTGTTGGTCACTTTAAATCCTCTTTTATGAAGTGCTGAAGTCTTGTACATCTTTCTACTGGTTGCCTTTTTTCCCTCATTTGTCCATTTTTGAATATAAATTGTTTGCTCTATCTGTGAGTTACTTTACACTCCGCAAGGATGTTAATTTTTTATTTTATTTTATTTTGGTGTGGAGTCACTCAAAAAGCTTGAATTTAAGTGTGGCCTAGTTTATCCATCCTTTCCCTTACGGGTAGTATGGGAATCTTTACCCATACCGGGTTTCCTAGGAGCATTACTGTTTTAGCTTTGAAATGTAGATCTGTAATCCAGGACCAAGATTCACTTTTTCCCCATATGGAAATCAAATTAGCCCAGCGCCATTCACAAAAGTTTCTCCTTTTCCTATTGCGCTGCAATAACACATATGCTGAGAGTCATCCCACCAAATACATGTGGATTTGCAGACTTTGTTCTATTGATCTCCTTGTGTGCATTTACACATCTGTCACACTACCTTAATTACTGTAGCTTTCTATGGATAGCAGAATTCAGTAACATAATTCTTCTTCTGGATTATCTTGACTGTGGTTGGCCCTTTGCAATTCTGTATAAATTTCACACTCAGCTAGTTAACTTGTATTTTAAAAGCTGCTGGTATTTGTAGTGGCTTATGCTGAAACTAATTCAGACAGAATTAAGGTCTTTTTAAAATAATAAACCTTCCAATTCGTGAACTTCCTATATACCTTTCTGTATATTTCTCTCTTTGGTTTCACTTTTTATTGTAGAGATATAGCATATATATCTTTAGATTTATTCCTGGGTATTTAATATTTTTGATGTGATGATAAATGGTAATTACTTACCCAGATTTTATTCTCCAGTAGTTTGTTGCTTGTTGAGCAAACTACAGTTGATTTTGAATATTGACTTTGTATCCAGTGAACTTGCTAAATTCTCTGCTTATTTCTACAGGTTGGCCTGTAGACTATTCTGGATTTTCAATATTTGCAATCATGTTATTAACTAATGATAAGAGTTCCTTTTAAACTCATGCTTACTGCATTTGCACTGAGAACAGAGTAGACATCCTTGTCTGTCCTGATTTCATGGGAGAGTTTTTCAAGATCTCAAGATAGCACACGATGTTTGCTTTTGGCTCTTTGTAGATATCCTTCACCACAGTAAGGAAGTTTTCCTTCAGTCCTAGTTTGCTGGAAGTTTTTACCATGAATGAGTATTCTATATTGTCAAATGTGTTTTCTTTTTTCTTGAGATCATTTCTATTATGTGGTGAAGTAAATTAATGGATTTGCAAATCTTATAATGAGTTTCCTAAAATAAAACGTACTTGGTCCTGTTCTATTAAAATAAATGCTAGTTGGTCATGTTCTATTATCTTTTAAAAATTATATACAACTGTAAAATCAATAAAAATAATTTTTAAGAGCCACTTAACCTGATAAATGGTAATACTGTAGTGGAACAAAATCACACTATAACTGACTACCCTCCAGTTTGAGATAAAACATACTGCCTCTCCCTGCTCCCATGGAGGAGTATCCCACTGCTGGATATCAAAAATAGAGAGGGACAGAAAAGCCTCAGGAGATGAGGGTCAGAGGCAGAAATATCAAAACATGTCTGAAGATGCAGGTGGTCTGGTTAGACTCTAAATCCCTAGTCAGGTGAAGGAAGTAGGGAGCATGACAAATGGAGAAGCTAGAAGGAGGTCATGAAGGACACAAGTAAGAATCTCTTTGTCGGGGGGCGCCTGGGTGGCTCAGTGGGTTAAGCCGCTGCCTTCGGCTCAGGTCGTGATCCCAGGGTCCTGGGATCGGGTCCCGCATCGGGCTCTCTGCTCAGCGGGGAGCCTGCTTCCCCCTCTCTCTCTGCCTGCCTCTCTGTCTATTTGTAATCTCTGTCTGTCAAATAAACAAATAAAATCTTTAAAAAAAAAAAAAAAAAAGAATCTCTTTGTCGGGTAGCAGTGCTGGGAAGCCCTTCCCTGACCCTGGAATTCTGAGACTTAGGTAACCTGGTCGATAAGGAAACACTGCTTTTCTGGCTAGACAGGCAGAGGGTAGATCAGACCCTGTGCCCGGGTGAACTTTTTGTCTCTCTCTTTCATCCCCCCTGGAGAACTAGCCAAACAACATGTTTGACTCAGCCCCTCTCGGACCTCTTAGCATCCTTCAGGTATCCCCAGCCACTTTCAGGATCACACGTGGCCATTTGTAATCCCATCAAGGACCCAAAATCATCCCACTGGACTGTCTCTCTGCAGTTGGTCTCCAGGTCCCATGAAGCATGTAAAGTTTTAGGTTCTACCACTTTTTTCCTCTGGACCCCTGATAAATTCTATGGGTGAGAGTCTGGTTTAATTGTTCTTCATTATCATCTGAGCTTGTGTGTTGGCTTTTGCTTTTATGTAAGTAGCAAGATGGTGTTATTCTTCTTTGTCTGCTTACTGACTGTGTTATTCTCTGAGGGAACTATCTCAAGAGGTTCTGTAGAAAATAATAAAGCCAAAATTTCCCCAGAGAAGCTTCATAAAGAACATCTCCAGAGCCAGTACAGATGAGCTGGCAGATCACAAAATTGCATTCAGATCTCTGTCCAGAGAAAGGTCAGGGCTTGGGGAAAATCAACGACTGCATCAGAACATCGGGAAAATAGTCTGCAAGCTGTTATGTGTAATTTTTTAAAAATCACTTGCAATCTTTTTCATTGTGAAAATTGTAGACTTTTGCTCATTTTACTGGAGTCTATAGTTCATGATTCGAAGCAGGCAGGTACCTGTATTACATTGTCTGAGGCTTTCCTGACCCCTCCCCGCCTCGAATCTCTGTCCTCCCTGTCCCCCATGGTCAATCAAAAGTAGGGCCTCTGTCAGCCTCTATTATAGTATCCTGCACTTTCCTTTCACGGCCTCTAGCACATTTTTTAACTACATATTTGTTGTTCAGATATTTATTTCTATTTCCTCCTGGGTTCCTGGGTTTCCTCCTTCAGCTTTAGCACCTTGTACAAGTAAATATACAATAATATGTATAAAATGGCCACTGACTAAAAAGTGTTCATTAGGTACCGAGCTATATGCCAGGGGTTGCTGATAGAAACAGAGATGAGCAAAATACAAATTCATCAAATCATCCAGCCAAATGAGGATTTCAGGCAAAAAAAATTCTAATGGTTATAATACAATATAATACAATGCAATCACTTACAGCTAGGTTTCTGGAGTGTTCTATAAAGCAATGGCAGGCTGCTGGGGAAAGGTAGAGAGAGAAACACAGAGGGATAATGTTTAATTTATGTCTGGTGAGAAGAGGTTAAGACTCTCAGGTGGAGGGGAGATGAACCTAGACCCAGAGTCTTTATGTCTCCTGAGATGTACATAGAAGTTTCTTGTGGTTAAAAGGAAGTTTTCATGAGCATTTATTATGACTATTTTAAGGTAGTTCTCTCAAATTCATTCTAACTACTGCTAAAAAGATCTACATAAATTCTCAATTATCCATGCTGATGAATTTTAGATATGTGTGTGTTTAACCTAAATACATCGTATACATAAAATAGACAAGAGTGGATGAGGTCATTTCTGCATGTTTTGATGAGAGCATGGAAGGTGTGTTTTTTCCTTCAAGAACTTTATAAGACTACTTATGAGACAGGGAGAGATCACTTCATAAGTGTCAAATCTTTCTCTACTGCTTGGTTTTTTCTGAAGTTGAAAACTTCTGGAAATTTGGTAACACTCCAGAGAGAGAATATGGAGAAATAGGCACTCTCATAGATGGCTGGTGGGAATTCAAAATGATACACACCCTCTGTGGAGATAAATTTGGCAATATAGAGCAAACATTACATATGCCTTGCTTTTTTAAAAAAATTATCTTAGCAAACCTACTTCTGGGAATCCCAAAGTTTTTCTGTTCAGAATACAAAAAGACATTTACAGAATTTTTTTCCCACTACATTATCAGTAAGAGCAAGAAACTGGAAACAACCTATATGTACTCCAATAAGCAACAAATTGGTGAAACATGTGCCATCCATAAATGCAGCTCTGTGCATCTGAGAGAGGCAATGAGAAATAGATCTATCTACTATTAAGGTCTGTGCTCCAGAATATACTGTTAAGTGGGAAAAACAATGTGGCCTCAAATTCATCTACAGATTCTACACAATCCTTGTTAAAATCCCAGCTGGCTTCTTTGTAAACATTGACAAGCTGACCTGAAAATTTACATAGACATTTAAAGATTTGAAATCTAAGAAATTCAAGGGAATTACTAAAACAGTCTGGAAAAAGAAGAATAAAATTGGAGGGTTCACACTTCACAATTCGAAAATTTACTCCAAAGCTATAGTGATCAAGACAGTGTGGTGCTGACATAAAGTTAGTCATGGGACAGAACTGAAAATCTAAAAATAAACTCACATTTACAGTCAGTTTGCTTTTGACCAGGGTGCTAAGACAATTCAATGGGAAAAATGTCTTTCTAACAAATGGTGTTGGGACAGCTAGATACCCAAATGCAAAAGAATGAAGTCGGACTCCTATCTCACATTCTACACAAAAATGAACTCAAAATGGATATAGACCTAAATCTAAGAGCTAAGACTATAAAACTCTTTTAACAAAAATAGGTGTTGATCTTTGTGACCTTAGATTAGGTGATGATTTCTTGGCTAGGACACCAGAAGCACAATTAGCAAAAGAAAACAACAGATAAATTAGACCCCATCAAAATGGAAAACATTTGTCCTTCAAAGACACCATCACGATCAAGAAAGTGAAAAGACTATCCACAGGATGGGAAAGATTATCTGCAAATCATGTATCTAAGGAACTTGAATCTAGACTATATAAAGGACTCCTTCAATTCAATAACAAAAAAGGGAAATAACTGAATTTTAAAATGGACAAATGGTCTAAAAAATATTTTTCCAAAAAAGATAAGTGGCCAATAAGCCCATGAACATGTGTTCAATGTTGCTAGGCACTAGGGAAATGCAAATCAAGACCAAAAGATATACCACTATACACTGATTGGAAAGACTACTCTTCTTTTTTTTTAAATGGGAAATAAAAATTGTTAGTAAGGTTGTGAAGAAAATGGAACCACTGTGCATTCCCACTAGGAATATAAAATGGTGAAGTCACAGTGGAAAACATTTTGGTGGTTCCTCTTAAATGTGGAATTACCATGCAATCCAGGAATTCCACTTCTTAGCATATACTAAAATAACTGAAAGCAAGGACTCAAATGGGTACTTGTACACTGATGTTCACAGCAACATTGTCACAACAATCAAAAGGTAGAAAACAGCCATATATCCATCAACAGAGGAATGGATCAACCAAAGATGGCATATGCATCCACTGGAATCTTAATCAGCCTAGAACAGAATTGAAATTCTGGCACATGCTACATTATGAATGAACCTGGAAAACATTATGCCAAGTGAGATAAGCCAGATACCAAAGGGCAAACATGGTATGATTCCACTTAGGTGCCTAGAATACACAAATTCATAGAGACAGAAAATAGAGGTAGAAAAAGAAGGAAGAATGAGGAGTTATTTAATGGGTACAGTGTCTGAAATGAGAACTAATGAGGCACATTCATAATAGTTAGAAAAGAGAGTACATATTGATTTGTGAATTTTGTTAGTAATTCACAATTACTTTGACTTCAAAGTAATGCTGCCTTTGACTTCACTGTGGGTAAATCTAATTGCAAAAGATTTTTGCTTTTCGATGACTGCTGGCAGGGACATCTTAATCAGGTATTATTAACAACATAGTTTGTAGTTATAAAAATAATTATGAGGTTACAAACTCAAGACTGTAACCTCAGCAAAGACCATTAAATAGTTTAGAAGCCACACAGAAGTTGAAAATATATATGAGAAACAATCCTGAAAGCTTCTATGATGGGAGAAGGCTCTCTTCCTAGATAGGCATGACCTTGTACCTTGCTGGGAGAGAAACTATAAAAACAGGCACATATTCTACTATATTGGGTGAAAACAAAAATTTCTTTTCAATTGTATTATTATTTTATTATGAAAAATAAAATCTTACTCCTTCAGCTTAAAAAAAATGGGTACAGTGTCTGTTGGGGAGGAAGAAAAAATTCTGGAAAGTACCTCGTGGTCATGTTTGCACAATATTGTCAATGCATTTAATGTCACTGAATTGTACACTTAAAGTGGTTAAAATAATAAATTTTATACCATATATATTTTACTATAATAAAAAGTATTTTTAAAGAAGTTACCAATGAAGAGATGGAGGCATTACAGGAAGAGAAAGAGATAGAATCTCAACTTTTCTCAATATACCTTGTTTTACAGATTTCACTTTGAAAACATAAGTATTTTACATAACTATAAAATAGCATTAAATTTTTTAAAGAATTCAAAAAAGTGCAACATAAAATGACACAAATTTACCTAAATATATATCCAGTTTGTAGCATAACCACACAGAAATGTACTATTCCAAGTCACCTTTAAGCAATAACTTGACTGTACATCAGTAAGGTACAATAAAGGTACAGTAAGGTACAGTAAAGGTACATCAATGACAAAAAAAAATAGAAAAAATAACTTAAAGTGTAGTAATGGTGTTGTAGGAGGTAGTGTTCATGTTGCTGTTCTGAGAGTGTTTTTTATATATGGTGGGATAAAGCTAACAGAATGAAGGATTATTTGGTGAAACTTCCTTGAGAGATTCCCAAATCCCTAAGAACCAGGATTTTCAGTATTGAAGATAGAAATCACTGGAATTATACTGATGAGGTTAAGAATTTCTGTTGTCTTGAATGTCAACAGAAAGTGTTATTAGGATCTTCCAATGTATATCCCTAGAGTTACATTTGTGTGTGCCTCTACACAATGTACATGAACCTATACTACATGTCTCCATCTGTTCCCAGCTCTCTCCACTGAAAAAACCTACTAACAGTGACAACGCTTCTATCATTCAAATAGTTTGGAGGAGGAATCCTACAAGATAGCCAGGAGTATTTTTTTCATATCAGAAGATCAAAAAGCTATCAAAGCCTACGAGGGTCGCATCAAAATAACACATGATCCAATTTGACTCTGTGTCTACTGGCCAAAGAACGAACATTATGAACAGAACATCATTAAGGGGGATAACATCAAACCTGTGAGTTTATTCTGTCTAAAAAATAAACAAAACTTGTTTGCTTTGGGAGATGTCTATGAAACCACCAAATCATTTTGGAAAAATGATAAAGGACTATGGAAGCATTGGTTTTACCTTTCTAATGTGAATTCTACATCAGAGCAGCCAAGTAACTGGTCAAAGGCGATTTCACTTTCTACAATACTCCAGCTAAAATATAAATTAGAAATGATAGAATTCAAATATCACAACCCCTAAACAATTCTTGGAGATAGCCATTTAGGAGATTAATAGCTGATAACACCTTGGAAAGATAGATTTATTTCTTTTTGTTTGTTTGTTTTTAAGATTTTATTTATTTGTTTGTCAGAGAGAGACACAGCGAGAGAGGGAACACAGGCGGGGGAGTAGGAGACGAAAAGGGAGAAGCAGGCTTCCTGCTGAGCAGGGAGCCCGATGTGGAGCTTAATCTCAGGAACCAGGGATCATGACTTGAGCCAAAGGCAGATGCTTAACAACTGAGCCACCCAGGTGCCCTGATAGATTTATTTCTTATAGACCTTCTGATCAAAGTACACAACACCAACAGCCAAGGAGTGGAAGGAACCAAGATGCCCTTCAACAGAATAATGGATAAAAAAGATGTGGTTCATATATACAATGGAATTTTACTCAGCCATCAGAAAGTATGAATATCCACCATTTGCATGGACATGGATGGAACTGGAGGGAATTATGCTAAGTGAAATAAGTCAAGCAGAGAAAGACAATTATTATATGGTTTCACTCATATGTGGAATATAAGGAATAGAACTGAGGACCACAGGGGAAGAGGGAGGGAAAACTGAATGGGAAGAAATCAGAGAGGGAGACAAACTATGAGAGAATCTGGACTCCAGGGAAAAAATTGAGGGTTACAGAAGGGAGGGGGGAGGGGGATGGGGTAGTTGGGTGATAGGTCTTACGGAGGGTACAGGATATGATGAGCACTGGGTGTTATACACAACTAATGAACCACTGAACATTATATCAAAAACTGTTGATGTACTGTACGTTGGCTCACGGAAGATAATAATAATAATAATAAGGTACACAACACCATCCATGAAGAAGTCTTGCCCTCCAAAATCAAACCTGAATATAAGCCATGGGATCTAACCATCATTTTCTTGAAGTAAAGAATGTTGTGGAACATGGAGAAAGACATGACAAGAATGCAGTCAACAAAATTCAGACTACAGGAATGTTACAGCAAAATTGACTTAGTTTCTCCAACAAAAAGTTACTAGGACAAAAAGAGTCAGTCAGGGAAGCTATAAAATAAAAAGAATTTAAAGGCACATAAACCAAGGACGAAGTATGGACCTTGTTTGAATCCATTTATAGGACCTAAATATTCTATGAAAGTTCTTTTGAAGTAACATTTCTAGAACAACTGGGGAAGTGTTAACATCAAGTACCTGATAAAAGGGTTGCCTGGGTGGCTCAGTGGGTTAAGCCTCTGCCTTCCGCTCAGGTCATGATCTCAGGGTCCTGGGATCAAGCCCCGAATCTGGGCTCTCTGCTCAGCGGGGGGCCTGTTTCCCCCCTCTCTCTCTGCCTGCCTCTCTGCCTACTTGCGATCTCTCTCTCTGTCAAATAAAGAAATAAATAAAATCTTTAAAAAAAACACCTGATAAAAACTACTAGTTTGGATATTTTACATAGATTAGGAATTTACTCAAATGGGTTAGTTCCTTTCTTGATAAGACGACATCAATTTATTTTCTTTTTTTAAATTGAAATGTATTTGACATATAACATTGTACAAATTTAAGGTATACAACATGTTAATTTGATACATTTGTATATCGTAATATGATTACCATTGTGGTGATGATTAGCACCTCTCTTGTTTTGTAATGATCCTTCCTTTTTCCTGGTTAGAATCCTTACATTTTAATCTCTTAGAAAATTTGATGATTATAATATTGTGGTCTATATCTACTTGACCATGGAGTAGATCTCTAGGGCTTATTTACTACTTGTTGCAAGGAGACAACATATATTAGACATATTAGGGTTGTAGGAAATATTTTTGTTATGTTTATTAGGTCCTTTAATATAAAAATATAATTAAAAAGTAAAATGTAAAATAAAATATAAATAAAAATAGAATTACTTATAACCCTACTATTTAGAAAACTGGTTATTATATTTTCAAAAAATAGTTATTCATATATAAGCATATCTGTGTAATATATTTCTTTTCCTTTCATGGTTGTATGTTTATATCCTTTTGAAGTATATCCTTTTCTTTAAGATTTATTTATCTATTTCATAGAGAGAGAATGCAGGGTTATGGAGGGAAAGGGCAGAGGGAGAGGGAGAGAGAGAATCCCAAGCAGACTCTCCATTAAGCACAGAGCCCATGCACAGGGCTCCATCTCACCACCCTGAGATCAGGTCCTGAGCCAAAACCAAGAATTAGATGCTTAACCAGCTGAGCCACCCAGGCACCCCTGATATATATCCTCTTTATGTACACTGAGCATCTACCCCATAATACATATTATAGTATGACACTGCTCTTTCCCTCAGCTTGTCTTCATAATCTTAGAAATATTTTCATATCAGAATACAGACCTGCCTCATTTTTTAAAATTGTTGTACTATGAATTTACATTAATTTATTCACATGCTTCCCTCTTGTATGTAAATTATTTTTTATTTTATGTGATATAATGAGGCTCCTTGTAAGTATATCTTGTTATGTTTTTCAAATATATCCATAGTGAAACTTCCTGGCAATAAAATTACAGGGTCAAAAGCCATGTGGGTTTTTTGTTTTGTTTCATTTTGTTTTTGAAGAGATATTTCTAAGTTGTCTTCAAAGGGGCTTTGGCCAAATTACCCTCCATCAGAGTGTAAGAGAGTAACCATTTCTCCATGTCCTCACCAACCATGGGTCTCATCAAACCTTGATGCAAGTGTCCTCACTCTGATACACTGAGGAATAGAAGTTGTACATGCTTATTTGGATTGTGAATTCCCTCCCTCTGAATTTATAGCCCAGAGAATTTAGATTGTTGTCTCAAGTTAGTTCCAGTGTTATCCAAGCCATTAATCTTTCTTTTTCCCCAGCTTGTCATTCATGCTGTGACATTTCAGTTAAACACACACACACACACACACACACACACACACACACACACACACAGCAACAACAGCTGCGTAGAGTTTTTGTAAACTGTTGAAATCAGACTTCCCCATACCTTGGGTTTTCTGTGTTGTCATGGCAAATGAATTAGGTACATTAATACTGGTGGGTTGTTTTTGTTTTGTTTTGTTTTGTTTTGTTTTTTTGTAAGAATTTCACATTGGATGTACTTTGGAAAATTACTACAGAGCCAAAGAGGAGAAATATGATGGGCCACTGCTCCAAAGACAGGTTTTAAAATTCAGATCTGTTCTTAACAATTGGGACAGTATACTCTAACCTCCTCTTGAACCATTCCTGAGGGATCTCTTCTCACATGAGCTAGCACTTCTCCTAAACTGTGAAAAGCCTGCTGTGAGCACACGCTGTTCAGAGTGTGAAAAGCATGGATTAATTGTTCTATCCTTCGAGTGCATAGGACAACATTGGTTCTTAAAAATTCTTCTATGGAGATATCTGGCTGGCTGAAGATTAGAAATGGCCCACCATTGGACTGAGAATACCCTAGAGGCATACAAATTGAATTTTGGGAGTTGACTATACGGGTATTTTTTTTTTAAGATTTATTTATTTATTTATTTGACAGACAGAGATCACAAGTAGGCAGAGAGGCAGGCAGAGAGAGAGGAGGAAGCAGGCTCCCTGCTGAGCAGAGAGCCCAGGACCCTGGGATCATGACCTGAGCCGAAGGCAGAGGCTTCAACCCACTGAGCCACTCAGGTGCCCCTAGAAGGGCATTTAAATAACTATTCTAGTCCCTGGCCAGACTTTATTATAAGCTTTTTGTTTTATGAACTGTATTGGTCACTGTTCATACAGTGTGTATGTTAACCGTGTAGATTTAGATGCAATCTTCCTTCACAATTTCCTAACATATGATTCTTGAATAAATATATAACCTCTCTATATCATAATCTTTTTTCCCTTATCCACTGTCCTTTTTTTAAAAAATAATAACTTTATTAAGGTATATCTTAAATGCCATATAATTCACCCATTTCAAGGGAATAATGCAATGATTTTATGGAATGGTGCAGTAACCGCTATAAATCAATTTATATATCTTTTTATTCTCTCAGTGAGATTGCTTTTACCCTTGTAGAGTTAGTCCCCATTCCTACCCTGAGCCCCAGGCAACTACTGATTGAGTTACTATATCTCTACTTTTGCCTTTTCTGGCAATTTCATATAAATTAAATCACCAATAAGTCATCTCTTGTGTCTGGCTTCTTTTCATGTAGCTTAATGTTTGCAAGGTTCACCCATGTTGTAACCTGTGCTAGGAGTTCATTCCTCTTTAGTGCTGAATAATATTCCACTGTATGAATATACACATTTTGACCATTCACCAGTGAATGGAAATTTAGCCCTTCTCCAGTTTTTGGTAATTCCGAATAATGTTGCAGTGAGTATTTGTGTACAAGCCTTGGCATGGGAATAATGTTTTTATTTCTTTTGGTTAGATAGCTAGGAGTGGAACTGCTAAGTGAAATGGTAATATTATGTTTAACTTTTTGATAGACTCACAAACTGTTTTCCAAAATGATTGCACCACTTACGTTTTCACCCACAATGTATCAGAGTTCCCTTTTCTCAGCGTCCTGAACCAACACTTCTTATCACCTCTTACTTATTGTAGCTATTCAGATATGTATGGTATTTGTGATTTTAATTTTCACTTTTCTAATTCCTAATGATGCTGCCCATCTTTTCATCTGTATTCCCCTTAGTGAAATATCTATTTGTATCTCTGCCCATTGTTTGATTGGGTTGTCTTATTAACAGTCCTTTTTAATTCTTTATTGACTGTATATTTTGCAAATATTTTCCTCTAGTCTGCTGCTTGCCTTTTCACTCTCTTAAAGTGTCTTCTGAAGTGTAAAAGTTATGAATTTTGAAAATGTCTAATTCATCAATCTTTAATGGTCTTTGCTTTCATATTATATCCAGAAATTTTTCGCCTCTTCTTAGGTCTCAAATATTATTTTATCTAAAATCTTTGTTTTATTCTAAAAATTTTATTGTATTTGCATGTACATTTATGTCTAGGACCCATTTGAGTTACCTGTTGTATACGGTGTGGTCTAAGTTCATCATTTTTGGAAGTGGATAGCTAATTGTCCCAGCACCATTTGTTAAACCAACTCTCCTTTCCCAGCATTTTTGCCAAAAACTTCCACTGATATATAGGTCAATATGCCAGTGCCACACTGTCTTAATAACTATAGTTTTATAGGACACTTAGAAATTGGAAAGTCAAAGTGTTTTTATTTTCTTCCTCTTTAAAATTATTTTGGTTATTCTAGATGTTTTGCATTTCCTTAAAAATTTTAGGAGCTGCTTGTCAATTTATGCAAAAACAAAAAGCCTTTTGGGAATTTGACTAGGGATTCCACTGACTCTGTAGATCAAATTGGTCATAACTGACATCTTAACAATATTTGAGTTTTCCAATCCATGAACATGGAGTAGTCTTTAGTTACTTAGATCTTCTCTAATTTTCCTAAGCAAAGTTTTATAATTTTCTGTGTAGGCATCTTGCACAAGTTTCCTAAATTTATTCCTAAGCATTTCATTCTTTTTGAAACTTTAGTGAATGCAACCATATTCTTTATTTCATTTTCATATTGTTCATTGCTTATTTAGAAAAATGTAGTTGGTTTTTGTATACTAATCTAGTATCCTGCAACCTTGCTGTTTTATTTATTCTAGTGGTTTTCTTATGATTCTCTGTATGTAGAATTGTGTGTGATTAAAGATAGTTTTGTTTCTTTCCAATATGGATGTCTTTTAGTGATTTATTATTATTATTGTTATTATTTTCTTTTGGTTAATTACGCTGGCTGGAGCCTTCAGTACTATATTCAATAGAAGTGGGACCAGATGATCTTGCTTTGCATCTGATATTAGAGGGAAAACATTCAGTCTTTCCCCCATTAAGTATGTTGGTCACCATAGGTTTTATCACAGATGCCCTTTAACAGGTTGAAGAAACTCTCCTTTATTCCAAGTTTGTTAAGTTGTTATGAGTTTTATCATGAATAGGTGTTTTGTGGAATGCTTTTCTTGTATCTAATGGAATGATATGTTTTGTCCTTTATTTTACTAATATGATGTATTATATTACTTGGTGTCCAGGAGTTAATCTCATTTAGCCATGGTGTAGAATTCTTTAAATATGTTGATGGATTTGGACTGCTAACATTTTTGAGGGTTAAACCTGAGCATCATCATGTTGCTTATACCATTGGTAGTAAATGTCTTCATATGACATTTCATCTTATTAAATAATGGGAAATGACTGCATAAAATTAATCTGCTTAATACCAGAGCTATATTACATTCATGGGTGGAAGGATAAGGGTAATAAAATAAGAGCTAACATTTACCCATCGCAAGCTATCTTCCAAGCTCTAGTTTAAGTACTTAATATGCATTAACTCACTTCCTAGTAGCACAAATCTCATAAGATTTGTGCCATTATAAGTGGGTGTTTTGAGGGCTTATAGAACTTGTTCCAGTTATAAAGACATTAAGAGGAAGAGCTGGAATTTGGACACAAGCAGTCTGGCCCTAAAACCATGTTCTTTACAGCTATGTTATGTGCCATCTTTTATGTTAATTTCTTTACAAACTGTATATCTAATATACTATTTGCCACATGGTGCATAAAATTACTACCAATGTGCAGATAATCTCTCTGGGTTTAAGAGATTTGCTCTAAATTCACATGTGATATTTAAACTCAGACTTATTTGACACTTATTTATTTATTTAAGTAGGCTCCACACCCAGTGTGAAGCCCAATGCAGGGCTCAAACTCACAACCATGAGATCAAGACCTCAGCGAAATCAAGAGTTAGATACCTAACCTACTGAACCAACCAGGCACCCCCGTATTTATTTTCTAATTTCATTTTTCTTAAGTGTGTGCTTAACTGATTCCTTGATGAATCAATCAATACACTTTCTCTCCAAAACATGAGTGCTTTTAGAAGCAGTAACTAATATCAGTAATTCATTTTCTTTGCTTTTCTAGATGATGATATTAGAACTGACCCTTGCTTAGGCAGAGTCTGAATGAAGATTTGGCACAACAGTTCTGCAGTAGGCCGCAGGTTTTCCTAGGGTCAAGATTTTCAAGTTTTTTTTTACTGCAACCCATAGGAAGAAATTTTTTTCATCACAGTCTAGTAGATATCTAGTAGTCTCACAGAGACACACACATTCGTAAAACCAAAAGTTTTATCACCAATGTTCTTTTCTATGTTATTCAATCTATTTTATTTCTTTTTTTAAAAAAGTGCTTGTTAGAACCAACCAAAGTAATTTCATAACCCATTAATAGGTTATAAGCCACAATTTGAAAAATGCTGCATTGGAAATATTTTAGATCTCTTCCAATGCTCAGATTCAGATTTATCTCAAGATGGCTTCCATGAGACAGCCTTCAAACATGAGTGACTTCTTCAATCTTAGTTGGTAACCATGCTAATTTATAATAATAGACTCAAAATGGGTGAAAGACCTAAATGTAGACAGGAGAGGAGAGCATAGGCAGCAACCTCTCTAACTTGGCTGCAACAACTTCTTGCTAGACACATTTTCACAGGCCAAGGAAACAAAGGCAAGAATGAACTTTTAGGACTTCATCAAGATTAAAAGCTTTTGCACAGCAAAGGAAACAGTTGACAAACCAAAAGACAACCAAAAGAATGGAAGAAGGTATTTGCAAATGTCTTATCAGATAAAGGGTTAGTATCCAAAATCTATAGAGTACTTATCAAACTCAACAGCCAAAGAACAAATAATCCAGTCGAGAAATGGACAGAAGACATTTCTCCAAAGAGACATACAAATGGTCAAGAGACACATGAAAAAAATGCTCCACATCACTTGTCATCAAGGAAATACAAATCAAAACCACAATAAAATACCACCTCATACCAGTCAGAATGACTAACATTAACAAGTCCAGAAATGACAGATGTTGTTGAGGATGTGGAAAAAGGGAAACCCTCTTATACTGTTGGTGAGAATGCAAGTTGATACAGCCACTCTGGAAAACAGCACGGAGGTTCCTTAAGAAGTTAAAATAGAGCCACCCTATGACTCAGCAATTGCTCTACTGGGTATTTACTACAAAGATATAAAAGTAGTTATCCAAAGGGGCAATTGTACCCCAAATTTTATAGCAGCAGTGTCCACAATAGACAAGCTATGGAAAGAGCCTAGATGTCCATCAATAGATGAATGGAAAAAGAAGATGTGGTGTATACACACACACACACAGAGACACACACGCATGCACAATGGAATACTGTGCAGCCATTAAAAATGAAATCTTGCCATTTGCAAGGACATGGATGGAACTAGAGGGTATTATGCTAAGCTAAATAAGTCAATAAGAGAAAGAAAATTATCATATGATCTCATTTGTATGTGGAATTGAAGAGACAAAACAGAGGATCATAAGGGAAGAGGGGAAAAAAATAAAACAAGATGAAATCAGAGAGGTTGAGAGGAGCAAGATTGTGGAGAACTAGAGACCTAATATCAGAGAGGTTGAGAGGAGCAAGATTGTGGAGAACTAGAGACCTAATATCAGGTCCCAGGAGTTCAGCTAGATAGTTATCAACCATTCTGAACACCTACAAACTCAACAGGAGACCAAAGAGAAGAAGAGCAACAATTCTAGGAACAAAAAATCAAGGTAGGACGTGGGAAGTGAATCTGATGCAATGGGAAAATAGACCACAGTGGGAGAAGCCAGCTCCCAGCAAGCAATGGAGAACTTTAAGAAGTCTGCTCCACTGAGGGATGATGCTCTAGAGGCTAAGAGGAGGTGGATCCCTTGTGGGGAAAAGTGTGGTCGCAGGACCTTCGGGGTCACAGACAGGCCAGAGTTACCTAAGTGTGACAGAACTCCCAGGTATCAGTAGGTAGCTACAGAGATTAAGGTAAGGAGGGGGCTTTTAGACATACCTTAAACTGTGATCCAAGACACTATTGGACCACTGCTCTTTGAGCAGGGACCCCACACGTGGCAGATCCAGAGAGACCCTCTCCTTCCTCCTTCAGGAGGTGCAGGAGCCTGCAGCAGGATTCTGCTGGGTGTGGAGACTCCAAACAGGGCTGTGCGCCAGAGATAGAAAACCTCAGTCACAGGCCAGGTGAGCTCGGAGTGCAGCTGGAAACCAGGGAGATGGGAGGGATTGAGCACTGAAGAGGGGGGCCCAAGCTCTCAACTCCTCCGGGCCGGAGACCGGGAAGCCGCCATCTTCATTCCCATCCTCCAAAGCTCTAAGGAAAGTGTTCAGGGAACAAAAGCTCCTGAGAGCGAACCCAAGCAGAGTACTTAGTCTGGCCCGTGGCAAGGGTGGTGCAATTCTGCTTCGGGCAAAGACATTTGAGAATCACAACAACAGACTCCTCCCCCAGAAGACAGAGCTAGGGGAATGCAACACATAGAATTCATGGCTTTTTCCCCATGATTCTTTAGTCTTTCAAAGTTAAATTTTTTTTTCTTATTCTTTTAAAATTTTTTCTCTTTCCTATCTTAACATTTTAATCTATTTTATCTTATCAATACTTTTAAAAAAATCTTTTTAAATTTTCATTGTTATAGTCATATTCTATACCTTCATTGTATTTAGCCTTATTTTTTGTATACATACAGGTTTTTCTTTCTTTAAAATTTTGGAATACAGTTTCCTCTAACAGATCCAAAAATACCCTAAAACTATCACAAGGCTTTGTTCTAGTATCCAGCCTAATCACATTCTTTCCTTTTTTTTTTTTTCTTTTTTTCAACCAACTTCTTATCAATTCCTTTTTTAGAATCTTTTTTAATTTTTATCTTTACAGTCATATTCCATCCCTTCATGGAATGTTTATCCTTCTTTTTGTCCATATATAAGTTTTTCTTTCTTTAAAATGTTGAGAGGCAGTTTCTTCCAACAGACCAAAATCAAGTGTGTGGCTCTGTTCTATCCAACAGTCAAATTTTTAAATATATATATATATATATATATATATATATATATATATTTTTTTTTTAACCCCCTTTCTTCTCCCCAACCCCCCAGCTTCAGGCTTCCGATTTGGTTAGTTTATATTTTTCTGGGGTCGTTGCTACCCTTTTAGTATTTTGTTCTCTCATTCATTTTTTCTTATCTGGATAAAATGACAAGGCAGAAAAACTCACCTCAAAAAAAAGAACAAGAGGCAGTACTGATGGCTATGGGCCTAATCAATACGGACATTAGTAAGATGTCAGATCTGGAGTTCAGAATGATGATTATCAAGGTACTACTTTGGCTCAAAAAAAGCATGGAAGACACTAGAGAATCCTTTTCAGGAGAAATAAAATCCCTTTCTGGAGAAATAAAAGAACTAAAATCTAACCAAGTCAAAATTTAAAAAGTTATTAATGAGGTGAAATTTTAAAAATGGTAACTATTATTGCTAGGATAAATGAGGCAGAAGAGAGAATTAGTGATGCAGAAGACCAAATGATGGAGAATAAAGAAGCTGAGAAAAATAGAGATAAACAACTACTGGATCACGAGGGAATTTGAGAGATAAGTGATACAATGAGACAAAACAATATTAGAATAATTGGGATCCCAGAAGAAGAAAGAGAGAAAGAGAGAGAGGCAGAAGGTATATTGGAGCAAATTATAGTAGAGAATTTCCCTAATTTGGCGAAGGGAACAAACATCAAAATCCAGTAGGCACCGAAAACCCCCCTCAAAATCAATGGGTCAACATCCCATCATCTAATAGTAAAACTCAAGTCTCAGTGACAAAGAGAAAATCCTGAAAGCAGCTTGGGACAAGAGATTTATAACAGAGAATGGTAGAAATATTAGATTGGCAGCAGACTTATCCATAGAGACCTGGCAGGCCACAAAGAACTGGTGTGATATATTTAGAGCAATTAGAGTAAATGAGAAAAATATGCAGCCAAGAATACTATATCCAGCTAGGCTGTCATTGAAAATAGAAGGAGAGATAAAAAGCTTCCAGGACAAACAAAAACTAAAATATTTTTGCAAACACCAAACCAGCTCTGCAAGAAATATTGAAAGGGGTCCTCTAAGCAAAGAGAGAACCTAAAAGTAGTAGACCAGAAAGGAAAAGAGACAGTATACAGTAACAGTCACCTTATAGGCAATAGGATGGCACTAAATTCCTATCTTTCAGTAGTTACCCTGAATGTAAATGGACTAAATGCCCAAATCAAAAGACACAGATATAAAAATGGATTAAAAAAACAAGGCCCATCGATATGCTGCCTGCAGAAAACTCATTTTAGACCCAGGGACACCTCCAGATTTAAAGTGAGGGGGTGGAAAACCATTTTGATTTTGGTTTTGATGGACATCAAAAGAAAGCTAATGGACATTAAAAGAAAGCTAGAGTGGCAATCCTTATATCAGATAAATTAGATTTTAAGCCAAAGACTATAGGAGATGAGGAAGGACATTATATCATACTTAGAGGGTCTGTCCAACAAGAAGATCTAACAATTTAAATATCTATGCCCCTAACATAGGAGCAGCCAATTACATAAACCAATTATTAACAAGTTAATTAACAAATTAACAAATAAAAAAATTAACAAATTAATAACAAAATCAAAAAAACTCAACAATAATATACAATAATAGTAGAGGACTTTAACATCCACCCCCTCACTGAAATGGACAGATCATCTAAGCAAAAGGACAACAAGGAAATAAATGCTTTAAATGACACTTGGACCAGATGGATATCACAGATATATTTGGAACATTCCATCCCAAAGCAACAGAAAACACATTCTTCTCTAGTCCACATGGAACATTCCCCAGAATAGATCACCTCCTGGGTCACAATTGAGGTCCCTACTAGTACCAAAAGACTGAGATCATTCCCTGCATATTTTCAGGCCACAGTGCTTTGAAACTAGAACTCAATCACAAGAGGAAAGTAGGAAAGAACTCAAATACATGGAGGCTAAAGAGTATCTTACTAAAGAATGAATGGATCAATCAGGAAATTTAAAGAAGAATTTTTTAAAATTCATGGAAACAAATGAAAATGAAAACACAACTGTTCAAAATCTTTAGGAAACAGCAAAGGCGGTCCTGAGAGGAAAGTATATAGCAATACAAGCCTTTCTCAAGAAAACAACCTAACCATACACCTAAAGGAGCTGGAGAAAGAACAGCAAATAAAGCCTAAACCTAGCAGGAGAGGAGAAATAATAAAGATCAGAGCAAAAATCAATGAAATAGAAACCAAAAGAATAGTAGAACAAATCAACAAAACTAGGAGTTGGTTCATTGAAAGAATGAATAAGATTGATAAACCCCTGGCTGGATTATCAAAAAGAAAAGAGAAAGGGCCCAAATAAATAAAATCATGAATGAAAGAGGAGAGATCACAACCAACACTGAAGAAATACAAACACTTATAAGAACATATTATGAGCAACTATACACCAGCAAATTTGACAATCTGGAAGAAATGAATGCATTCCTAGAGATGTATAAAGTACCAAAACTGAACCAGGAAGAAATAGAAAATGAGAGAAGACCCATAACCAGTAAGGAGATTGAAGCTGTCATCAAAAATCTCACAACAAGAGCCTGGGGCCAGACAGCTTCCCAGAGGAATTCTACCAAACATTTAAAGAATTAATATCTATTCTCCTGAAACTGTTCTAAAAAACAGAAATGGAAGGAAAACCTAAACTAATTTTATGAGGCCAGCATTACCTTGATTCCACAACCAAAGACCCCATCAAAAAGGAGAATTATAGACCAATATCCTTGATGAATATGGATGCAAAAATTCTCATCAAAATACTATCCAATAGGATCCAATAGTACATTAAAAAGATTATTCACCACAATTAAGTGGGGCTTATTCCTGGGCTACAAGATCAGCTCAACATCCACAAATCAATCAATGTGATACAATACATTAATAAAGGAAAGAACAAGAACCATATGATAATCTCAATAGATGCTGAAAAAGCACTTCACAAAGTGCAGCATCCTTTCTTGATCAAAAGTCTTCACAGTGTAGGGATAGATGGCACATACCTCAATATCATCAAAGCCATCTATGAAAAACCTACAGCAAATATCATTCTCAATGGGGAAAAACTGAGAGCTTTTCCCCTAAGTTCAGGAACACAGCAGGGCTGTCCACTGTCAGCACTGCTTTTCAGTACAGTACTAGAAGTCCTAGTCTCAGCAATCAGACAACAAAAGAAATAAAAGGCATCTGAATTGGCAAAGAAGAAGTCAAACTCTCACTCTTTGCAGATGATATGATACTTTATGTGGAAAACCCAAAAGACTCCACCCCCAAACTGCTAGAGTATATGCAGGAATTCAGCAAAATGTCTGGATATAAAATTAAGGCACAGAAATCAGCTGCATTTCTATACATCAACAGCAAGACAGAAGAAAGAGAAATTAAAGAGTCAATCCCATTTACAACTGCACCCAAAACCATAAGATACCGAGGAATAAACCTAACCAAAGAAGCAAAGAATCTGTACTCAGAAAACTATAAAGTACTCATGAAAGAAATTGAGGAAGACACAAAGAAAGGGAAAAATATTCATGCTCAAGGAGTGGAGGAACAAATATTGTGAAAATGTCTATCCTACCTAAGGCAATCTATACATTTAATGCAATCCCTATCAAAATACCATCAATTTTTTTCAAAGAAATGGAACAAATAATCCTAAAATTTATATGGAACCAGAAAAGACACCAAATAGCCAGAGGAATGTTGAAAAAGAAAACCAAAGTTGGCAGTGTCACAATTCCAGATGTAAAACATCTGGAATTACAAAGCTGTAAATATCAAGACAGTATGGTACTGGCACAAAAACAGACACGTAGATCAATGGAACAGAATAGAGAGCCCAGAAGTAGACCATCAACTCTATGGTCAACTACTCTTTGATGAAAAACAGGAAAGAATGTCCAGTGGAAAAAAGATAGTCTCTTCAACAAATGTTGTTGGGAAAATTGGACAGCCACATGCAGAAGAATGAAACCGGACCATTTCCTTATACCACACACAAAAATAGACTCAAAATGGATGAAAGACCTCAATGTGAGACAAGAATCCATCAAAATCCTTGAGGAGAATGCTGGGCAGCAAACCCTTCAACCTCTACTGCAGCAACTTCTTCCTAGAAACATCACCAAAGACAAGGGAAGCAAGGGCAAAAATAAACTATTGGGACTTTATCAAGATTAAGAGCTTTTACTTAACAAAGGAAACAGTCAACAAAACCAAAAGACAATTGACTGAATGGGAGAAAATGTTTGCAATTTTCTTATCAGATAAAGGGCTAGTATCCAAAATCTATAAAGAACTTATCAAGCTCAACACCCAAAGAATAAATAATCCAATCAAGAAATGGGCAGAAGACATGAACAGACATTTCTGCAAAGAAGACATCCAAAAGGCCAACAAACACATGAAAAAGTGCTCCACATCACTCAGTATCAGGGAAATACAAATCAAAACCACAATGAGATACCACCTCACACTAGTCAGAATGGCTAAAATTAACAAGTCAGGAAACAACAGATGTTGGCGAGGATGCAGAAAAAGGGGAACCCTCCTACGCTGTTAATGGTAATACAAGCTGGTGCAGCCACTCTGGTAAACAGAGTTTCTCAGAAACAGGGTTTCTCAGAAAGTTGAAAATAGAGCTACCCTACAACCTAGCAATCTTACTACTGGGTATTTACCCTAAAGATACAAATATAATGACCTGAAGGGGCATGTGCACCCAAATGTTTATAGCAGCAATGTCCACGATAGTGAAACTATAGAAAGAGCCTAGATGTCCATCAACAGATGAATGGATAAAGAAGATGTGGTATCATTGTATATATGTATATATCATTGTGTGTGTATCATTGTATATATTATATATAATATATATCACTGTATATATTCCATTATATACAATGTAATACTATGCAGCCATCAAAAACCAAAATCTTGCCATTTGCAAAGACATGGATGGAACTAGAGGGTAGTATGCTGAGTGAAAGAAGTCAATTAAAGAAAGACAATTATCATATGATCTCTCTGACAGGAGGAATTTCAGAGGCGGGGCACGGGGTCACAGTGAGTAGGGAGGGAAAAAGATGAAACAAGACGGGACTGGGGAGGGATACAAACCATAGGAGATGCTTAATCTCAGGAAACAAACCTAGGGTTGCTGGAGGGGTAGGAGGGGAGGGATAGGGTGGCTGGGTTATGAACATTGGGGAGGGTATGTGCTATGGTAGGTGCCGTGAATTGTGTAAGACTGATGATTCACAGACCTGCACCCCCAGGACAAATAATACTGTATGTCAATTAAAAAAAGATGAAATCAGAGAGGGAAACAAACCGTGAGAGACTCTTGACTATAGGAAACAAGCAGGGCTGCTTGAGGCGGGGGAAGTGAGGTCACAGGGTAACAGGGTGATGAGCATTAAGGAGGGCATGTGATGTAATGAGCATTGGGTATTATATAAGACCGATGAATCACTGACCTCTACTTCTGACATCCATAATATAATATATGTCAATTAATTGAATTTAAATTAAAAAAATAGATCTGGTTGTTCTTAAAAAAAAAAAAAAAAAAGAATGAAACCCAAGGAATGTATGTATAGCACATATACCCAAAGCTTGGGCTTTAACCTTTTCCTTTCTTTAGTTCATTTATTAATTTGTTATTATTATTTTCTGTAGCTACTTGTAGAGGCTACATTTTAGGCAGTGTACTCAAGAGCGAAAGATAAGTAAAAGCAGGCATGCATACTGGTAGCATAGTGGGAATAAAGACAGTTAAGCCAAAAGCACACAAGAAAAATATTTTCAATTTACGCTAAGGTATTATATGTACCAAGGTGACCTGATTTAATATGGAGTGTTAGAAATGTCTCTCTGACAAGTGTCACTTGGGCTAAGGGTGAAAGATGAAAAGAACCTGATAGGGGACAGCATCATGAGCATAGGCACGGGCCATGCTACACTGCAGTCTTCTAAGGCTTGAGAGAGCATCAATTACTAGATGAGGGATGGAAGGAAGAGATCTAAAGTTAAGTCTGGAAGAGTAAACAGAGACAGACCATACAGGATCCTATACGCCATGGAAAGAGGTAAAAGGATTTTATGTGGCTGGGTGATATAAAGCTCATGGTGTAAAAATATAACTATGGGAGAGCTTGGGTGGCTCAGTGGGTTAAAACCTCTGCTTTTGGCTCAGGTCATGGCCCCAGGGTCCTGGGATTGAGCCCCACATCTGGCTCTGCTCAGCAGGGAGCCTGCTTCCCCTCCTCTCTCTCTCTCTGCCTGCCTCTCTGCCTGCTTGTGATCTGTGTCTGTCAAATAAACAAACAAAAAAATAACTATGATGTGTAGAAAGGACTAGAGAGGTCCAAGATTATCCAGAGAAAGCTATGAGTAGCTACTGCCATGGTCTGGGTCAAACATGGTGGAACAGGGTGGAGTATGTGGTAGTCTTTTGTTGATTATCTCATCCTACTGAGAACACTGCAGTGCATTTCATATACAGTGGGACCAGACTTAGTATTTTTGGAGCTGTCAGCTAAGAAAGAAAAGTCATGGAAATGCAACAGTGAGTCTCTGTGATAAATCAACAAGGTATAAGGAAGCTCTTACTCTTTTATCAATAAATAATCAGACTATGGTATGATCTTGCGTATTCTAGTCATCACCAAACTATATTATGCCCACATATTTTACTGGATATGGTTCTGTATAATCAAATACCCATCTTCCCTTTCTCTGAGAGTTTTTAAGATCTGTATAAGGGGCTTCAGATCTGATGTGCTGAAGGAGAAAGATTCTTAAAAGCCAAACCTAGCTCCATGATTAAATAAATTTATATTCAATGCTGGACAAGGGAAGCATGTTGTCTCTTGCCTGGGCTACATCTTTCTTTGATTAATAATCCCTTGCATGGTAGAACACTGTTTTTAACTTGCCTATGACTGACACCTTTATCTGTCCGTTCTTAGAATAAAAATAGCTTCACTCGAGTCTCATTAAAAAGGTTGTTCATCAGGATGAATTTAATAATACCACTGCCCATCCTTAGAGTTCAGCGGAGATGGGAGAGAAGTCTTCTGGTATGTCACCAGGTTTCTGACCGTGACCTGCCAGCAATGGGAGCTAAATGCAGTCAGCAGCTGTCCTGTATGCTAGCTTGGTCTGCAGAGGCTGTTTTCCTTGGCATCTCTTCTTTTTTGGATACCCAAACCTCACCCATATCACCACATCCCATGAGGGATCATTTCTGTTTCATTGTTGAAAGCAACTGAAGGTACAACAGGTCCCAGAGATGATTACATGCTTATTAGCACATTGTGGCTTACCAAAAGCCCTATAAAACACAACAAATATAACGCACAGTAGTGCAGTAGGAAAGACTGTGAACCAAATAGCCTGAGTCCAGGCCTTTTTTCTGGTACCCATTAAAACCATGGCACAGATGACCAGCCAGTTATCACACTGAGGTGAAGAATGTCATTTCCAGAAGACAATACTAAAAATGTATTCATTGTCAGAATTTTAAAAAGCGCTTCCTGCGTTTCTGTCTAAACTCCCCCAAGTGTTTAATATCTGTCATCTTTTATGTGAATCAATCTTCAGTGGTAAACAAAATTGTATTCATTGGACAAGTAAACATCGGGGATTGGTAGTCTTCATCAGAATGTTACTGCCTGAGATTAATGCTTCATTGAATTTCTCTTGTTTCTTTCCCTTGCAAATGCCCACCTTCTCCTTTAGCACAATGATTGTTATAGAGAAGCAAAAATACTAAATATCGTTCTTCGGTCATTGATGTTCTCCATTTCTTTCCTGAGCAAAGAATTTGTCACCAGGAATTAGTTTTCATCCCTGGGCACTGCTTGAGAACACTTACTTCTTTGATTCAAATAAAAGTTTAAGATGTGATCCCAGTGACATTATGTCAAAAGAAACATGTCAAAACAGTGCGGATTCCAAGAGCAATACTGTGCCTAGAAATCCTGTCTTTACTTTAAAGGAAACAAAATAAATCATAGCAGCAGCAATGCATTTTTTATGAGAGGCTCTTTGCAAACAGCAGAGTCCAGTTCTGCTGTCCTGGGTCTCATTTCCTCTTCCCATCTCTCCGCTTTGTGCTCCCTCAAGCGTGAAGTCCATGCTTGATTGTACATCCTGCTTAAAACTCTTCAATGTCACCCCAACGCCTACAGACTTGTGAACAGGCACCTGTCCGAGGATCTGTACTGTGTTCCTCTCTGGCCCATGCTTCCCCATCATACCTATTGTTAGAGCAAACCCAAACTAGTTTCCTTTCTCCACTCACACTGTGTTCTTTGCCATTTCTGTGCTCAGTGCTGGCTATTTTCCTTTATCAAATCCTACTTTTGGACCTGGAGAACTCTTTGGCTCTACCATGTATTAGGTGTTTGACTTTGTGTCAAAGGCTTTGATTTCTTTATTTCTAAAGTGGGAGCTTAAGAGCAACATTTTGAGGGTCTCCGGGAGTGCAATTTGTAGAGGGCTTCAGCACCTGCCCCAGAGAAGTGGCTCAATGGAGACATCGGTGACACTAACTTCATTTTGTGGTTATTGTCACCATCCTTCAAAATGTAACATAGGTCTCACTTCTGCTGAGAAGCTATCCCTTCCTCCCTATCCCGAAGTAAATTACTTCCTTGTACTATGCACTATTTTTATTGCCCTTTTATATGTTTATCTTATCATTAACGTGGTACATGATTTGTTTTAAAGTTGCTGGGCAATGAAGTTGATCGTGTGGAAAATGAGAATGAGAATGGTTCAAGGACGCCTCGTAATTTATATTTTATGGACCTCCAGCAATGGTGTGGTTAGGATATGATTGTTAATGGCAAGGGATAGGTGTGGTTTTCTTTAGTAACTAAGCTTTATAGCTTTGTAAGCTAATAGTTATTGAGTGCTTACTATATGTCAGGCAAGACACTAAATGTAATATCTGTTCTTTACTATGATCAAATGTGGTAGATATTCTTATTATTCCCCTTCACACATGTGGAAACTGAAGGTGTAGGGTCATAGACCTAGGGATAGACCATCTGCTCCCAAAGCTTGAACTCTTCGCTCAAGAACACTCTGTTCTGATCTATGAGGTATCATTTACCTCTGGGACTCTCTAGTGTGCAAATGTATTTAATACACTTTCATTTCTAATTCTATTCCAGGTACTCCTTCCAAGATGAGGAGGATATGTTCATGGTAGTGGACCTCCTGCTGGGTGGGGACCTGCGTTACCACCTGCAGCAGAATGTCCGTTTCCAGGAAGACACCGTGAAACTCTTTATCTGTGAGCTGGCCATGGCCTTGGACTACCTGCAAAGCCAGCGTATCATCCACAGGTCAGTTAAGTCTGAGGGGGCAGCCTTGCATGGAATGTACAGGAAAGAATCCACAACCTGGTACATTGAACAAGTTCTTGTTGAACATGACAGGTAATTCTCACTGACACATGCAAAAGTCCCTTAAGGTAGTCTTATTGTCCCTCTTTTGAGGATTAAAAAAAGAACATGAGCACACTGAACTTAATTTGCTCAAAGTCACAGTTAGTAAGCAATAATACCAGGATCAATGAGTATTGGCACTAGCGAAAGAGAAGGTAACATACAAGAATGTGTCTCCTTCCCTTGTGGAATCCACGCTAAATGAAGACAGAGATATAACACAGTAGCTATAAACCCTAACAGACAATAGACCAAAAAAAGATAATACTTTTATTTGTAAAGATATTGGTAGGTGGAAAAAAAAAAAAGATATTGGTAGGTGGGGAGCCTGGGTGGCTCAGTCAGTTGACTCATGATTTCAGCTCAGGTTATGATTTTGGGGTGTGGGATCGAGCCCTGTGTCAGGCTCTCCACTCAGCGTGGTGTCTGTTTCACATTTCCCCCCCTCTCCCTCTCACTCATTCTCAAATAAAGAAATAAAATCTTTTATTTTGTTTTTAAAGATACTGGTAGGGTTTTTTTCTTAGGTTTTTATTTCAATTCTTATCAGTTAACATATGATATAGTATTGGTTTCAAGAGTAGAATTTGTGTGATGTAAAGATATTGGTAATTTAAATATTGATTTCCTATATAGTATGTCAATCTCTATAATAACGTGGGATAAGTGATCAGAGCAGGTATAGTCAGACCATATTAAGTATGAGAAAACCATGATTTGGAGATATTAAATTATTATCTGGGGTATTTATGAGAATTTATTATTAAGTTTCTGATTTTAATTTCAGTCCAGTTAACATACAGTCTTATATTAGTTTCAGGTGTACAATAAAGTGATTCAACAATTCTGTACATTATTCAGTGCTCATTAGATAAGTGCCCTCCTCACCTATTTCACCCATTCCCCCCCACCAGCCTCCCTCTGTGTAACCATTTATTTTCTATAGTTAAGAGTCTGTGTCTTGGTTTCTCTCTCTCTCTCTTTCTTTCCCTTTGCTTGTTGTTTTGTATCTTAAATTCAATGTATGAGAGCAATCATATGGTATTTGTCTTTCTCTAATGGACTTATTTCACTTAGCATTATATTCTCTAGCTCAATCTATTTCATAGTACCGGGAGTCCTAGCCACACCAAGCAGACAACAAAAAGAAATAAAAGGCATCCAGATTGGTAAGGAAGAAGTAAAACTTCCAATATTTCTGGATGACATGATGCTATAGAAAAATCCTAAAGACTCCACCAAAAAGTCCTAGAACCGATTCAGTAAAGTCAATAAACCTAGGTCTCTCTGAACCCAAAGTCATAACTACTACACCAACTCGAATTCATGACACATATGAAATATAGGCATTAAGTACACATCATTAAGTGAAAAAATCAACACATTTGAGTCTGCCACTGTCTTGTTTCTAATCTTTGAAGAATTTGCTAGGATTTTAAGTATGTTTATGTCTTTACAGTGTAGTAAAAATTTGGCCAAATAAACTATTTGCCAACCACTAGGTTGACTTTTGCCTAAAATTTATCTAGATTAGTACAGAGCCTGTGAGTGAAGATGTAGCATCATAATTTATAGATTCTTTGTGCAGACACTATGGAACAATCCGTGTGTGTGTGTGTGTGTGTGTGTGTGTGTGTGTGTCCTTAATCCCAAATACTTATATGCTCATTGTTTAATTTCCTGTCTTTTGGAAGACTTATTTGTATTGGAAATACAGTCTTCAGGCAACAGATGAACAGAAAGAAGACAGGTTAATTATATAGGATCTTGGAAGTAAATGAACACACCTGGTGTTTTGTCAGTAACTGGGAACCCTGTTCCCAAGCAGTCTTTCTCCCGTACTGACTTTCTGGTCCCCATGGTTCTTTCAAAGGAGAAACTTTCCTATTGGTAGTCTGTGATGTCCCTCTCAAGGTACTCATGCTCACTCAGCGAACCCCAAATTGCCCACCCACAGTCTTCTTGGGTTGCTGACACTCTGGATCTCAAAAAAGAGGCAGGTACCATGAGAAGTCTGCATGGCGACAAGTACCTTTCAACTTTCTTCTTCCCCTATTTGAATCTGGTCCCCAGCCTTTTCTCTCTGGGCTTAATATTCTCTTCCTTATGCTTAGAAATGTATTCCAAAAGGAATTCAGGAGGGGAAAAAAACTCAGAGAAGTCAACATAATTTTTCCCCTAAGGAGTTTGCTGCCCTTCACGTCTTCCATTGCTCTCTGTTGCTCTCATCATCATTCTGCCACTTAGATAGGAGACCAGGGGTTAACTTTCTGCCCCTTGGCCTTTACACACTCACAATCATTACTACATGCCCATTCTCAGAAGAGCCTCTTTGTACTAAAGTGTCTCCTAACCACGGCAAATGAGTGTGAGGCAAACTCAGTGACATTCTGAGCATGGTGTGAAAATGAGAGCACATCTTCTTGGGTCATAAAATAATGCAGTGTATTTCAGTTGCCTGTAAGGCCCCACTGCACT
Organism: Mustela lutreola; assembly: GCF_030435805.1. Lineage (NCBI taxonomy): Eukaryota > Metazoa > Chordata > Mammalia > Carnivora > Mustelidae > Mustela > Mustela lutreola. The sequence continues at coordinate 84,428,119 of NC_081294.1, forward strand.
TTATGTGTTTTTGTGTGTGTGTGTATGTGTTAAAGACTTTACCTATTTATTTGAGACAGAGAGAGAGAGAGCACAAGCAGGTGGAGCCGCAGACAGAGGCAGAGGGAGAAGCAGAAGCAGACTCCCCACTAAGCAAGGAGCCTGATGCGGGACTCGATCCCAGGACCTGGTACTGGTACTGTGACCTGAGCTCAAGGCAGACACTGAACTGACTGAGCCACCCAAGTGCCCCACATGTGTTCCTTCTGGTAGAGCACTGCAGCCCTTTGTACCTGTCCTCAGGAGCTGTGACATGTTATTATTATTATCTGCTTATTATCTGCTGCTCTACTACAGTGTAAACCTCATGAGTTAGGGCCTTGTGTGTTTGGCTTTTCACTGTATAACCAGCATGTAGTAAAAATATGAGGGAATGAGCACTGCCAGAACCACACAAATGATTGACTAAAAGCCAGTTTTATAAATAATGAAGACAAAATTAGAATACAAAACATGAAAGCCAAGACTTTCAGACCTGCCTTGGTCTTCACGGGGAATAATCATATGAGTTATCATGCAAACCAGGCTACTCCTGAGAATGAAAGGATTCACTATTAATAATTATGCTTGGGCAACAAGCAAACCCATAAATGTTCTGGAGAAAATCAGGACACGTATCAACATCATTAAGGCTTTTCAAGACAGTAGAGGCCAAGTAAACATGTTAATTGGGACAGGACTCTGATAACCATGGCTTTCTGCCTCCAGAGTACCGAATATCAAATTGAGAAGGTGTCAAGTGGCTCAAAACACAGGGATGCAATAAAACAAGCTGTGTTCCTTTGTCTGAGGTGTTAAAAGGATAATAATGATGGCACTCTGAGGCTCCAGCTTGCCGGGCAGAGTTAAAAGCATGAAAAGCAACGGCAAAGAAGAGAAGGCTTTTGAATAGTTTCATTCTCTTTTTAAAATCTTTCTGCAGGGGGAACCTGGGTGGCTTAATCAGATGGGTGCCTAACTCTTGGTTTCAGCTCAGGTCATGATCTCAGGGTTATGAGATCAAGCCCCACATCCACGCTTAGCGTGTGGCCTGTTTAAGATTCCCTCTCCCTTCTCCTCTGTTTCCTATTCTCCCTCTCAAAAAGAAAAAATTTTTCTTCAAAAAAATCCCCAAAATTCATGCTAGATTTGATAGCATCTAGGATAACAAAACAAAATCTTTCTGCTACTCAGAAAAATTGGATTATAAGACCCATCCCGAGTTCTGAGTTATTACAGTGTGAACAAAGAAAACAGAGTCTATGAAATTCAATAGCTTCCTAAGACAAGGAAAGACCATCTGCATATATAAAAATATATGACTTCCTAATTTCAGACTCAAAGCAGCATTTTGTCTCTGGACACGGCAGAAGTTTCAAAATCATCCCTCTCTGTCAGCAAACCCGTGTGGAGCAGTAGCAGTGGTAGGCTGCCATTTACTGAGGGATTCCTGGGGACCAGGGGCTCTGGTGAGCACTTGTGATTTATCTCATTTAATCTGCTCACAACAAGGAGGCTGAGGGTGTCATTGTCCCCATTTTACAGCCTAGGAAACTGGTATAGAAAGATGAGGTAGCTGCCCAAGTTTGCATGGCTAACAAGCAGGTGAGCCCTCCCTGAAGGACATGCAGACATCTCCGCCACTCTCTACACTGCTGGTGCTCGGCATGGTTGTGGCTCTGAGGGGGACGTGGGACAAGGTGAGACATGGCCGCTGCTTGCAGACGTGCAGTCTGGCTGCCCAGGTGAAGACGGTCCATGCCATAACCATTAATTTTGAATTCCGTAATTGGACACTTTTCTTATTAGCAAGATGTCAAATATTTTTCTATGAGGACAGCTTGAAAATCAGTGTCAGTTTCCAAATGATGGCCAGCTTCTAGCTCATTACTTCCCCCTTAACTGACATTAACTTGGTGAGTAAGGATTTTAAAATGTAGACACAGTAATTATTTGCTTTTATGAAGAAAACAGGGAACATGAAACCTGTTACAATCCTTCCTGTGGGGATAGTGATATTTGAATTGTTGATTGCCACAATCTCTCTAGTGACTAATGTGATAGAAAGTAATGATTAGGGCCCAAAGATAAATTTATATTCACTCCCTGGTCAGATGTTAAAGAAGCCTCAGTTATAAATTCACGCTAATGAGGCCAATTGTACACGACAGTAAAAGAGTAAGTCATCCTGGATCAAAATACCATTTGTGAAGGAATGTTTGATCATTTTTTCCTCTAAGAATTACCCCACTCTCATCAAATCTTATATATATATTTATATATATATTATTATATATATATAAATATATATATTATATAATATATTATATATATAATATATTATATATTATATATATATATATATATATATATATATATATATATATATATTCCTGCTTTCCAAATCCTACAGGAATGAGATGAAACTCTAATTAGGCAATTTGTAGAGATAACTGCGATACAGTAGAGAGTTGCAAATATTTCATCTCCAGCTGTTTCTGGAATGTATTGAAGGAGGAATAAAAGAAAATGTATGATCGCCCAAAATATAGACAGGATGGTATTTTCATTCATCATCTTTGTCTTCTTGGCTATCATCACAGGGAATGATTACTGATACTTGGGTTCATCTTGGAGCCTTCAGGAAGAAACACATAGGAACTAGTTTTCCCACATTTGCTCTTGGACTGAAGTAGCTACTTGTAAGTAGAAGCTATCATTCTTCCAGAAGTCAGCATTTCAATGGTGAAGAAAAATTTTAGGGATAATGGCTCTACCATAAATATTCATTCAAAAACTGATTGGTGAGCACCTTGTTGCTAGACAGTGTTCTTGGTGCTGACTCCAGTGGGGACAAGGAGAGACATGTGCCCTTCATCCAGAGTTAAGGATATCACAGCATGAAAGGGAGCCAAGGAAACATTTCAGTATCTATATCCTGTGGCACATAGTAGAAATAAAATAGGTGGTTTTTTGCATATCCCATTACACACACGCCAACACGCACACACACACTCATTTGCATCTTCACAATGGTTATATTACTGCTTCTAATCTGTAGCCCCTAGATCACAAGATTTTTTATCAAGTGCTGTCTCTCCCTCCCAAACTGAAGCCCTTACGGGTGGCGACCACCTTACTTGTGTTCTTAATCCCAGCATATAATTTAATCCAGCATGGTTGCTGAATAAATCAGTGACTGAACAAATGAACAAGGACAGTCCAGACTTGTGATCCTTGGGTGAATGTAGCAGGTAAAGGGTACTGTGGGTGAGTCTGTCTTAAGCAACTTTTAAAATTTATTCTACACATTCCTACTGTGTACCCACAGCATATAGAGCTCTGCTTTGTCTTTCCTCCATGGTGTATTAGTTGTTTAAGCTATGTAAGATATGACCACAAAGTGACTTAAAAAAACATATATTGATTATCTCATGGTTTCTTCAGATTAGGAGTCTAGGCACATCTTAGATGTTGGCCACAACTGGGTTCTCTTCTGCAGGCTGGCCTGGGCAAGGGTCAACTTCAAGTCTGGTCAGGATGTTGGCAGAATTAATTTCTTTGTGGCTGCAGGACACGTGTTAGCTTGTATTCTCAAATTCAGTGAAGAGAGCAAAACTCTAGAGTGAGTATACTAGAAAGGCAGAGTATATATCCTTGAATATCCATTACCTAATAGAACACAATCACAGTAGTGACATCTCTTCAACTTTGTTACATAATATTGGTTGGAATCAAGCCATACAATCAACCCATACTCAGTGGCCGGGGATGATACAAAGCATGAACACCAGGAAGTGGGAATCATTGGGGTCACCATCAATCTGTCCCCCATACTTCCTCTAAGAAAGTTGTACTACACCAGATTCTGACATCCTATTTCCTCTATGACCTTAAACATAGCCACAAACTTCCCTGCCAAGGAGGCTAGACTAAATCATCAGGAATGGTTCTTTCATACCTAAGAGTCTAGGATGATTTCCTCTTAGCTCCGGTAGGATGCTCTTCATGTATGAGCTCATTGTTTCTTTGCTCTCTACCACATACCCATTTCTCCCCAAGAAGGCTGTATAACCAAAATGTACTATATGTGACACCTGGGTGGCTCAGTTGGTTGAGTGTCTGCCTTTGGCTCAGGTCACGATCTCAGGGTCCTGGGATTGAGTCACACTTCCTCCTCTACCTTTCACTCCCCCTACTTGTGCACTTGCTCTTTCTCTCTCTCATGAAAAAAATCTTAAAGCAAAACAAACTGTACTGTCTAAAGAGCGTGTGAGGGTGAGATGTGATAAACAGCTGTTAGCACACTGGCCAGTTAAGGTCTTATTTACTATCCAGTTGCAGATCAAAAGTATCTGTTTCAACCAAGGTCTTTAGTTTGTTACAGGCAGAGCTCTCCTGGTTGACATTTCACCTTTTTGTCTGATTCACACACACCATACTGTCTTGAAAGTCACACTTCATTTTCCTGAGATGATAATGCATAGGGGAAAACGAGATCTTTCTGCAGCTGATCATTACAGTCAGCAATTATTGAGTGACAGATGAATGAACTTGCCCACTCAGTGACACCACCCAGCTTTCTGAAGCCTGTGGGAGTGAGTCATCTGGAGACATGTTTTTCTAATTCCTAGAGGTGCCTCTTCCTTTCTGTTCACCAACATTTTTTAACCATTTAATTTATGCTATGAACCACATATATCATCTTCTTAATGACTTAAGAAGAGCTATTATTTATTGGGAAAATGCCAGTGGCTACCATGATAATAAACATTTTGTATGTACTGCCTAATTTGAGAGTCAACGGTACCATGACAGGGTTGAATAATTTTACTAATATCATAGTGTACTAAGGCCAGATTCAAAAGTAGGATTATCTGATTCAAAGATAGCCTATGTCTGCTCTTAATATAGCCTCCCTTATTTTCACTCATACAAAAATAATAGGTACCCTCAAGATCAGATGAGCTATTTACTGCTGTTTATCCAAAAGCAGCAAACATTGGTTTAGATACATATTTTTAATTGGTATGGGCTATGGGCTAAATTGCATCTCTCCCAAAAAGATATGTTGAAATCCTAAATCCAAGTCTCTCAGGAGGTGACCTTATTAAGAAATAGAGTCTTCACAGAGGTAATCAAGTATAAGTGGTTCATTACGTGGCCCTAGTCCAATGTAACTGGTGTTCTTATCAAAAGAGGATATTTGGGCACAGAGAGAGGACTACGTGAAAGCCACAGGGAGACACCACGTCAAGATGGAGGACTGGAGTGGTGGGTCTAGAAGCCAAGGAAGGCCCAAGACTTCCAGCAAACCCACAGGAGCTAGGGAGAAGAAAGAAAGGGCTCTCACATACAGGTTTCAGAGGGAGCATGGCCCTGCTGAAAGATTTTGACATGTACTCTCCAGAACTGGGAGATAAACATGTTTCTGGGGTTCTGCAAGCTCCTTAGTTGGTAGTACTTTGTTACAGCAACCCTAACAAACTAACATAGTATGCTTGTACAGTTTGCTTAGCTGCTAAAACTTCAATCTTCACATGTAGCAGGTGCTACTCAGAACAGCGTCTGTCCTCACTCTTGATAGGCTGCTTTGAATATATTATGGGATGGGAGACCGAATTTTAAAAAAAAAAAAAAAACAGCTTGTTAAAATTGCCTGTAAAATTAGGGTAACCTATGAGAATATTTAAGAAGTTAAATCCTTTGGCTTTAGTATATGGTAAACCATGTTGTCCAGAGACTGTCTTTGGTGTTTCAGATCTGGCAAGATATTTCAAATATCTGTGGCTTTTTATAACATCTCTCTGGTCCAAGGTGTTTTGTTTTGCTCTGAAACATCTATAAGGGAAGTTGAATCTTTTTCCATATCCCAAAGCAGCATGTCCAATATGAGAAAACTAAAGGTCCAAAAAATGGTAGATTAACTGATTACTTATGCCTTATACGTTCCACTTGATGTCGGCTTCCTTCTTTGCAGTGTACTGATAATATCTGTTGTTGCAGTGGGATCCAGAATGTGGTTTCAGGCCATCATTTTCTGTGGAGTGGTTAAGAAAATGCCCTTTCTTTTTGTTTTGGTCAATCTTCTCTTCAGTAGATCATAAGCCTGGCAAACATTCTATTTTTCTACCTCCCACAGCAGAAGGGCCACTTGAGCCTCAAAAACAAAACGGTGGAGCAGTAATGAGGGTATTAGGTTGATAAGTTCTACCCAGCACCTGCTCCTGAGCTACCAAATAATGAATGAGCATGAATAACACATTGCGAACACAGGAGAATCTGCCTTCTTCGTATTAGGCATCGGGCAGTTTCAAAAAGGAGTTTTGTGAATGCGCTTCTCAACTGAGACCACCCACCTATGAAAACCCACGTGAAAAAGGCAGAGAACGGTTCATTTGTAGATTGACATTTAACTAGCCTGCACTGTGCTTCCAATAATTTCTATAAGGTTCAGGGTTTCATTAATATGCAACCCGCGACTTGGTCCAAATTAAATTTTACCTTACCCCCCCACACACATTTCAGTACAAAGCTTAAGCTTCATTCTTTCAAGTTTGGTCCCTTGTTTGTGGGCCAGGCACATAGTTCTTGCACAGAGCTTTGAAGAATAAAAACCTGGTTTTTTGTCCTCGTAGAGCTCATGGTTTAGTTGAAGAGACAGACAATGAACAAGGAACCAGATATGCAAGTTACTGTGTTCATTACAGATTGCCCTCAGTGCTTCTCGGGCAATAAGCAGGGATCTCAGAGAGTACGCATTTGGAGGGAAGCCTACCTGAGGTATTAGTGTGGGCCTCACAGAATCCCCAGGTGTGGGTGGCGTCTGGAGCCAGACTTGCTGAACCAGCAGTTCTAAGGTGGAAATCTGTTCTCTCCTGCAGCAGAACAGTGGTCTTTGTGGTGGGAATGTGTCTGAGAAAAGGGGAGAGTGGTTCAAGCAGTGGTAAGAGAGGGGAGCTGGGGCCAGGTCACCTCACCATGTTCAAGCAAATCCTTGAGCTCAACCTTACTTCCCACTTGTGCTTGGCTAAAAAGATAAAGCCAGTCCAGGAAAGGGAACATATTTGAATCTGTTACCACTTTTGAGGTTAAGAGTGGAGGATTTTGCTATTTTCCAGAGAAATGTTAAGCAACTAAGACCGTTACCAGCCTGTAGGATAATAGAGCCCAAGGTTAGCTTAGAAATCAAGTCCTACCTCCATCCAAAGACAGAATTCCTTCCATAACCTCCCCAACAAGAAACTGTTTCCCTAGCCTTTCAATACGTCAGAGAATGGCCACTGGCAGCCACATAAAGTAGTTCATTTCACCTTCAGACACTGCTGATTTACAGAAAGTTCTTCCTCCTGCTGACTCACAGGCAGCCTCACGGTTGGTTCTGCTGCTGCCCATGGGAGGCTTACGTCAAACACAGCTTCTGCTTAGTTGTCCCCCACAGGCACGGGTCGTTCACCAGTGGCCTCCAGGATTGTTACTGGTCAGTGCCCTGTTCTGATTAGCCAGTGTTTGTTCCCTGTGATGTATTTTGAATATCACTTCTGGTGATCAGAAGTGAAGTCCTAACTTCTCATAATAATGGACAACAATAGGATAGCTCCATCCTAGGCTTCTCGGGGCCCCATCTATGAAATAGGGAGAATCACTGTACTGACTTGATAAGGCTGTTGAGGATAACATAGAATACAGCACTTAAAGGCTTATCCTGGTCTCTCACATGTTGCGTTAAGTGAAATCTACCATCATTAGAACGTCACAATGATTCAGTGGTAGTTGAAAACGACTATTCATCCCTTAAATACCCTCAGTTTGACATAAGTTTCTCACCATCTAGCCCTTTCTACCTGGACACTTCCTAATCATTTGTTCAATGTTTACTGACAGTTGAACAACCACTGTGTGCAGACTACTGGACTCAGAGTTTTATCTGCCTTGTCTCACTAAACCTTCAAGGCAACCCTATAGATACTGTTACTGTCTTCAATATACACAATCAGAGGTCTCAGTCCCAGAAGGGTATTTCTCATCTTTTACTGGGGAAGCAAAAGTTTTCCTGAAGGCCCATATGGCAGAATCCCCCTTAGGTCTCATTGAATGAGACAAATTGCTTTTTGCCCCAAATTGAATATGCCTCTCCTCAATTTGGTTATTTAAAAAAACAAAAAACAAAAAACAAACAAACAAACAAAAAAACACCCTCTCATGGCAGTTAATATGTTACAATCAATAGATGACCACATTTTGGTCTCTCATACTTTGTAGACACTTTCCCCTCCTCAAACTAGTACATCTCCATCCGTAAAAGCACTTCGGATTGAGGGAAGATCCAGGAGATCTGAGTTCAGGCCAGTCTCCATGGCTAGGGGATTTAGTTCAGGTCCCTGATGCTGTGTCCTTGCTTCCTTGGTTACTGAACAGGGAAACATGACCTAGGTTTCTATCTGTGTGAGTCCAGATTAAAGGCAATAAATAATGGCAGTGAATGAGCTTTGACCAATGCTTAACAGCAAGGCAGGGAGCCTTGTCATTAAACATTCTGCCTCCAAAGATTGCAAAGTTGGCTAAAAATCTCAAGTGAATGGGATGGTTTTACAGAACCGTGCTTTTTGACAGGGATGTCTGTACTACTGGGTCTATACCATCAAGATAAACATGAGTCACCTTCTAGAAAAACAGATTTACTCCACAGTAAGACACGTGGAACTTTACTTTTACATTTAAAGAGACATGGCTATATCGTAGAGTAGGCTGGAAAATATACATTATTTTCAACTCTCTGAGTTGCCCTTTCTTTACCTGCTAGGTATAACATCCACATTAGGGAGCTGTGGTTGGAAGTAAAAGATATGTCCTCTATCAAGTAGCTCTCATAACATGGACAATAAATGGCAGCTCAAACCATGCTGTTCCTCAGGGATAATATAGTAGTTTGACCATTTTTTTCTACCAGCTCTCCTCAAACACCTCTTCTTGTGTGTCTGTCAGGAATTGCTGATCAATCTTCACCCTCTTTCCTCTTAAACATGAACACCCTCCTTTTCAACATGGCAGACACTACTAACTAAGGAGTTGACCCCATGCTTGGAACCTACTTGCTAAAAATAACCAATTGAGCAATAGTGGAAAGACCATGACATTTAAATTCCATCTGTACCATTTATGAGCTAGGAGACTGTAGACAAGTCAGGGCCCTTAAGTCTCCTTTTTAAAATTTATTCCATTTATTTATTTATTTAGGCAAATGTGGATAGTACTGCTTTCCTTTGGTATATAAGTGATAAATCAATGAAGGAAGGTGACTTTTCAGGGAGCATCTGTGAGAAGCCTGGATGGTGCACAGAAAGTCAGGGCTCAAAGGGTTGTGAAAGGTCAGCTGGGCAGGTTAGTATCCCTCTGCTGCACTGCCCTCTTGCTGTACCACTGTCAAATGCTTATCCAGCCTCAGTGACAGCATCCACGGCACATTTTAAGATTTCATGGTAGATTATGCCAACCTTGGAAGTATCTATTAAGAAGTTCTTTCTCAGATCTTGATTTAAGAGCTTATTTGTAACTCCTTCAAGTGCTCTCTACTGAAGAACTGTCCTCTTTTTTCACCTAAGGGTCATTAAGATCTGGTCCCAACCACTTTTCCCCATTACCAAAGAAACCTGTGTTGGTTGGGTGAATCTCTGCATAAGCTGCTTGGGTTGTGGGGACTGGAGGAGAGTGAGGTGCTGAGATGGGGGTCTAATGATCTAGCTTGTGTTTTGTGGAGGGTACATACACACTAAATTATTAGGGATAATGGAGGAGAAATTCAGAAGCCACAGGAGAAGACATCTGAGAGAAGAAAGGCATGGGGAATGTGCTGGTGTCTTTGGTGATACTACAGGAAAAGAAACACAAATCCAAAAAGGAATAACTGGGTAACATTTTCATAGATGGGAGGTTGGTAAAATCACTGTCCTCATCACCTGATTAATATATAATGGTATTGGATCTGTGTCATGAGATCACAAATAAAAGGCATTGCTATCCATGAAAAGCCATTACACCCAAAATGAATATGCAAACATTATATGTTTATATAATGCTTTATAAATAGTAGTATTTATAAATACTATATATGGAATATGTATTATGTATTATATTATTACAGAATATAATGTAATTCATATCCCCTTGAACAAAGCTGTGGGAAATGCTGGACTTGAATAACAACAAAACTAAGCAGGCAGAAAGCTGCTCAAAGAGTAAATCTTAAAAATTCTCACCACAGTAAAACACAAAAGAATAAAAAAAACCCACTGTAACTATGTGTGGTGATGGATACTAACTAGACTGATGGATGTGGTCGTTTCACAATATATATATATAAGTATCGAATCACTATGTCCTATACCTGAAACTGATATGTCAATTTTATCTCAATTTTTAAAAATGAAATTTAAATTAAAAAGAAGAATCAGCCAGTTCATAAAAAAGGATGGACATTGTACCCAGACCCGTAATGTAGGTCTGGCCATCTTCACAGCTGCCTCCTGTTCCAAACCATGCATTTCTGCTTACAATGACCTCTTCCACCCTGCCATCCCCACCTCACGTTTTTTTCTTAACATACATCTGTTTATGTGACCAATAGCCTTTGTGTGACATCTTAAATAATAAATTATAGAATCGTATGTATTTTTTTCCTTCTCAAGAACTTGGGGGATAAAAACCATTAAAATGTTTCTGTATTTAAAAAAAAAAAAAAAAAAGAAAAAGAAGAAGAAGAACTTGGAGAGGGTCCAGTATAAGAGCACATTATGTAACAAAGAACAAAACCCCAACTGTAGATCTCTCAGAAAGCCACAGACACAGAAGGGCTTGACTATGGTTTGGATGCATGGATTTTCTTGTCCCCTGATCTCACAATACCCCATATAGGATTGCAGGGTGAACAACTTGATCCCAGGGTAGGAGCAAGGAAGGGATGTAATTAGCCTATTAAGTTCTGCTAATGTCTTGTAAAGTCATTCAAGTGAGAACGGCAGACAGATCAGTCCCATCTTGGACCCCACTGCAGCGAGCCTTGTATTTCTACGATGTTATTTATAGTTGCCACAGTGGGCATCTGCTGATTCAGCCTTTTCTGTTTCATTGAATCAAGATGGAATGAAGAATTTCTACAGAGTGTGTGTCCCTAGAACTGCAACTTACCACCCCCCAAATTCTGTAGCCCCTCTCTGAAATTGCAGACTCTAATTGTGCAGAAATCACTTTTTCCTTACACTTACTCTAATATCCACTCAAACTTAATAAAAATGATTGATGTTTTAGTTGACCAACAGTAAATACAGTGCATTGGGGACAGAGAGAGGGCTTTTTGTTCTGTTTTTGCTCTCTCTTCTTAAGAAGAAAAGAAATACATGGCTTATTTTCCAGAAGTCTGAGAAGACAAGGGACCAGATGCATGCATTTCTATGACAAATATTTACTTAAGCCCTTTCTTTGTTCTGGGCACTTCTATGAGCCTGGGAGTTATAGCATTGAGCAATACAGAAAAGATGTCCTTTTTCTAAGAACTTGCATTCCAGTGGGGGTAAAAAAAATCATAAGTAAATAAGAAAACAATGTTAAGTGCTGCACAGAACATAAGATGGAAGTCAAGAGGTAAGGATGGTGGGGGAGGCTACTCTAAGTCGAGTGGTCAGGAAAGAACTTGGAGGAGGAGATGATGTTTTAGCAGAGACCTGAAGTGATGGGCAGTGGTGAACCAAGTGAAGGTCTAGGAGAGCAGGACTGCAGGCAGAGGGGGCCATCTGTGCAGAGGGGTAAGGTGGACCAGAGCAGCTGGAGCAGGAGGTGTGGCAGGGACAGGAGGCTCTTGTGTGGTGCTCAGGGCTGTGTGGGGCTAGCGTACACAGAGGCCATATGATGCCAGCAATGAACGGCTTAGATTTTCTTCCCTGGGGGTTGGGAGCCAGATGATGTTGTTCAGGGAAGCTGTGTGTCATGAACACTGCCGCTCCGGATGCTTTGTGGTTAGTGGATTATCAGGGGGCTATAGGAGAAGCAAGAAGGTCCTACTAAAATACTTCAACTGTGAGATATAATGGTAGCAGTGGAAATGGTAATTATAGTTATGTTTATTGTAGCAAAATATATACAAAATAAAATCATGTTAATGATTTGCAAGAGACAAAGTACCTGAAGTACACTCACGCTGCTAGGCCGCCATCTCCATCCACCTCCAGAAATTTTTCATCACCCCAAACTGAAACTCCATACCCATTAGACATCGATTACCCTTCCCTCTTCATCCCAGCCCTTGCTAACCACTATCCTGTTTTCTGTCTCTGTGAATCTGACTATTCTAAGTACCTCGTGTATGTGGAGTCATACCATGTTTGTCCCTGTGTCTGGCATATTTCACTTTGTATAATGTCTTTACAATTCAACCATGTTGGAGCCTGCATCAGAACACCATTCCTTTTTAAAGCTGGATTCCACTGTCTGTACACACAACATTTTGTTGATCCTTCCCCCATGGATGGATAGTTGGTTTATTTCTACTTCTTGACTACTGTGAGCAGTCCTGCTACAAATATAGATACACAGTTATCTGTTCAAGGGCCTGCCTCTCAATTCCTTTGGGTATAGATCAATAGAAAGACAATTGTGGGATCATATGTTAATTTCCATATTTAATTTTTTGAGAAACTGCCATACTGTTTTCAATAATTCTACTTCAAAGGTAAAGTTACCAAGAGTTGTTGAAGGACTGGTGTTATGAGTTAAAGAAAGAATTAAGGATGATCTCAGGATGGGCCACTGGGTGGCTCAGTTGGTTAAGCATCTGACCCTTGATTTTGTCTCTGGTCGTGATCTCAGGGTCAAGAGATCGGCCCCCGTGTCAGGCTCCACACTGAACGTGGAGGCTGCTTAAGATTTTCTCTCTCCCTCTCCCCCTGCTTGTGTGCCCATTTCCTCTCTCTCCCTAAATAATAATAATAATAATAATAATAATAATAATAATGATCTCAAGATTTTCATTTTTACAATGGGAGAATTATGGGGCCATGTACTAGGGTAAGGAATTCTGGAATAAGAGGGTTTGGGTGTTTGTGTGGAATGTGGATAAATATCAGAGCTTCTCTTTAGAACATATTATATTTATCCTGGCTGTTAGACATACAGATGGAAACATCAAGCAGAAAGCTTGATATATTATTAATCTAGAATTCCAGAGTCAGGGATACAGATTTTATATACATACACATATATATACACACACACATACACACACACACATATGTGTATATATACAGATATATACAGATGTATATATATTTATAAAATATATATAATATTTAAAATCACAGGACTAAATGAAATAACTTAAGTGGAGAGTAGTTGTATATATGACTGAGCTCTGGGGAATCTCATCATTTAAAGGTTGAACCAAGAAGATACCTACAGACAAAGATTGAGGAGGAATCTCTGTGGCAGGAGGAAAACCAGGAGAATGGGGCTTTTTGCAAGCCACAAGAATAAAATAGGTCAGAAGGGAAGGAATGTTCAACCACAGAGAAGTTAAGCATGATAAATAACAGTGCACCCAGTGGTTTTGGGAAGCTGGAGGTCATCAATGTACTTGACAGGCAGTTTCAGGAAGTAGAGGGGAGGGAAGCCTGGTCAGAATAGCTGAGGAGAAGAATGGAAATGCTGTTTCTAGTTTCTCACCTATTAACCACTCAACCCAGAGTTGTTATTACAAAGGAAAGCAGTAAACTTGGACAACAAGTGGAGGTCACTAGGCATGAGGGAAGTTATTTCCAAGAGACTCAATCATAACATGAGGTAGAAAGGGAAGGTATAGGAGAAGGAATACCTAGCTTGGAGAAATCTGTGAGAAGATGAGAAAAGACAAGATCTGGAGCCCCTGGAGAAGAGTTGACTGGGGTAGGTATAGGGACTTTTCATCTAGTATAACTGGAGGAAAGGTCATAAGTATGGGTATAGAAATAAGGAGGTTCGTAGACTTCGGGGTAGATCCCTTGTCTTTGTGAAGACGGCTCAGTCTTCAGCTGAGAGGAAGGGGAAGGAATGTGGAAGAGACATGAAGGCAATGGGAAAGTGTGCAGTGCTCCTCTTGGAGAAGGGATCTCCCTATGGCTTGGAACACTGATGCTGGCTTGAGATGTGTGGCCATGACTTTGAATGAGAAATCAATACAACTGTGACCCATTCTAGGAAAGTTCAAGAGTGTGGTGTAGGTGAAAAGAACGGGGGAGCTGGGTTTAACCAATACTGGAGTTCTAATAGGTGAGTATAGTTGAAGGGGGTAAGAGAATTTAAAGATTTGTACAAGGAATGTTAACGATGGCTGTGGAAGGGAACTGAGGATATGAGTGAGAGTTGTGATGCATGAATGCAAAGTGACAGAGTTAATAATTGGTGGCCTTAGGGTGCTGCATGTGCCAGCTTGGGAGGTGGATTGGATAGAAGGTGAGGTGCATCAGGAGTGGGCTGTTGTAACAGCAAAGGAACAATTATAGGACATAGGAGTAAGGAAACAAGAGGGGTCCAGAGACAGAAAAATAACTGTAGGTAACTTGGGGGACTGAGTGCTGGGAGATTCAACGGAACATCCACAAGACATTGTCATCAGCAAGAATGACGGATAGTAAGAGAGAGGGAACTCATTCGTGACCTGCTGATTATATGCAAGATGTAAGAGTCCTCCGTGTATACCTTAACCAAAGAATTTTGTCAAAAATGCTAAGTGCTGTACTTTTCTGGTGCCTTTTGGTTCATAGATAAGCTTCCAAGAGGTTCATAGATTAAAATCGGATTGATGTCCTTGGCTGTGGACAAGTCCTGTGGATGGTATTGCTGAAGATGACTGTACATCAGAAAGTCCTAGAAGTTTCTGTTTGTTTTCAGACAGACAGCTAGGCCTGGCCACAGACAGTCTGACTGCCCCAGGGCTGACTAGGACAGAGAACCCAGGGGGTTTAGAGCCCTGCCAGGTGATTCTAAACATAACCATGGGGTTAAACCATAGTATACACATATTATAAACATAGTTCCCCTTAAGTGAAAGAAACAGCTTAGAAGTTCTCGCACACTTAGTATTATTTAACCAGGCTAAAGAGATAAGGAAGTGGTGCTAAATTTCAAACCTAGAAAATGTTTACTTGTTCTATCAGGAATTTTAATATAGTACAAGGGGTTTATTTTCATGCTCTTCTGGTGAATATGTGAATATGTGAATAAACAATACTACCGTTTACCCTGTAGTGACTTAGAAGTGACCGCATCACATTTTGGGGAAGCTGTGTACTCAGAATCTGTGTTTATACACTTTATTTTTATGTTAAAAGTCCACTTTTTATTTTTTTAAAACATTTTATTTATTTATTTGACAGACAGAGGTCACAAGTAGGCAGAGAGGCGGGCAGAGAGAGAGGAAGAAGCAGGTTCTCTGCTGAGCAGAGAGCCCAATGCAGGGCTTGATCCCAGCACCCTGGGATCATAACCTGAGCCTAAGGCAGAGGCCTTAACCCACTGAGCCACCCAGGTGCCACAAAAGTTCACTTTTTAAATATCTGTCTTATATTTTCCTCTTCTTCCTTCTCTGAATTTAGTAGTAAACATGCTCATTTACCACTGTAAACCTTTTGGCATGGTTCCTTATGAACTTTTCTTACCCTCTCCATCTCAGAAAGAACTAGATTTCATTTATATTTCCTTTATTCTAGCACAGTGGTTTATCAAGGTAGTAAGTATTCAATGAATAAACGAATCTTAAGATCGAACTAAGAAGTATCACACGATCTCTCTGATCTCTGCATTATTCTTTAAGCTTTCAGGTGGCTTCTGGGAAAGGTAATGGATGTAATGACATGTGGCTTTGATACTTAAGAAAAATGAGACTCGATGATTTCACAGAAAGTTCCCGAAGTGTCAAACCTGCAGCAAGTCATTTTTCTCATCAAGCCCTCATAAACTCAGGCAAAGAAGTCATTATGCTAATCTTGCCATACCCAAGTGTCTTCCCTCCCAGCAAAGCTCCATGGGACCTCCTTTTTGAAAGAAAAAAAAAAAAAATCACTGGGGCCGGTCTCAAAGAAGGAAAAAGAGCCTAATACCTAATACCCGGTTTGCCTTGCATGGTATCTGATGGTGCATCATTAGTGCTCTGGTTTATAGCGTTAGGATTAACCTCCTTGAAGTCTCTAGAAATCCTCCTGGTATCATTTAGTCATTCACTGCCTACCAGCCACTGTGAGCCTATGTAACGGAACAGGACATTCAACTAGAAACCATCCCTGACCTCAGGAGTTTATGATCCAATTGGAGAAAAATAAATATAAGCATGATAAATGTTATGATGGATGAAGTATAAGATGCAGGTCACACAGGAGGTGGCAGTGACTCAGAACTGGAAATTCAGAGAAGCCTTCCTGTAGGAAGTGGCATTGGAGCTCTGAGTCGAGGGATGAATCTGCTTTTTCTGAGCCCATGGTGAGAGAGCTCTGTTTCAGGCAAAACAACAGCAGAAGGTGAGGGGATGCAGGGAGCATGGTGGGGGAGGGGGAAACCCCATGTGCTTCTGTGTGGCAGGAGCCCAGGAGCCAGATGATGAAAGGGACTTTATTTCATATGTGTGAGTTTGGACTGCATAATTCTAGAAACAGTGGAATCCATCAAAGGGTTTGGGGTGGAGTTTGCAATACAGAGAGAGAGTTAGCCATAGAAAGAGGCAGTCTGAAACCCTTCAACGCTCTTTTTAGCCAGTTGTACCCTGCACCAGAGAAAAATGAGCCACACATACAGAGGTTCACCGAGGAAGCCAGAATTCATGTTAGGAACCTCACAAGCAAAATAAACTAGTCCAAGTTCATGAGCCTGTCCATGTACCTGCACGTTAGTGTGATGTACACATCATTCTGCTTGTAGGTCCGGGGCTTGTTATTCGCTAATATTTTCAAGAAAAGAGGACCCTGACATGCTCGGTCTGTCCAAGACTAAGGTCACCTTATTCTGGGGGCATAAAAGCCACTTGACTGGGCTGAAAATGCATCCCCAAAACCTATTGCAGAATTTTATCTTTAATGGCTTTTGTGAATTTAGGCTGAAGGGCTTTAATGGTGCATTAGGGAAGGACAATAAAACCCTGGGAAAGCAGAAGCAACAGCCCTTACAAACGGCAGAGCTGTTCTCTGCTTGATGAGTGCTGCTCACACCGATACTTGGTGGTAAGGACTCTGAAAGTGTTGTGGGCTGCTTCTCTACACATTTACCATCAAACCACTCCCTTCATGGAAGAAGGTGAGTTTTGTTCTCTCCTCTGGATTTAACAATCTCATTAGTGTCTGCAAGAGGAGTCCCACTCCTTTAACTACCCCAGCAATAATACTTACTAAAGAAACTAGACGCATTAAAACATCATCCTGAAAAAGTTTCCAATTTCTGCAACTTTATAATACAACCATATTAGGTATCATCTTTTCCTCTTATTTTGTAGAGTCTTAACCTTCAGTCCAGTGACATAGATGAAAAAGATAAGGAGTGTAACTATTTATGGCAATTTAATTGCCCCGTGCCCCTAGGAGCTATACCCACATGTTTATGGGTCATAGACTACTTAAGAATTTAAGAATGTGAGCTTTCAAAGAGGAAAAAAATGAAACAAGACAAAACCAGAGAGGGAGACAAACCATAAGAGACTCTTAATCTCAGGAAAAAAACTGAGGGTTGATGGAGGGATGGAGTGGCTGGATGATGGACACTGGGGAGGGTATGTGCTATGGTGAGTGCTGTGAATTGTGTAAGACTGATGAATCACAGATCTGTACCCCTGAAGCAAATAATACATTATATGTTAATTTTTTTTAAATGTGAGCTTTCAAATGAGAGGGACTCAAGCTCAAAGCACAGTTCTTCCTTTAACTAATTCTCTGACCTTGAGTTAAGGTGCTTAACCTCTTTAAGCCCTTGTTTGCTGATCTAGAACTTGGGGATCTTCATGGTGACCATGTCTGAGATTCACCGTGGGAGCTGGAATGATGACAGGCTGGCTCATTGTTTCTACCCTACTTGGAACTCCTGTGCATTTTCACTTTTATCCTGTAGTTCTAGTTTGTTTGATTTTGAGCAACTTTTTCTTTTCCTTTCACTCCCCTAGGGATATGAAGCCTGACAATATTTTGCTCGATGAACATGGTAAGTAAATGACTTGTTTGCAATGAACATGACTTGCACATAGAAAAGCACTTGGGACAAAGGGGATTACCCCAGCGAAGGATTACATGCAGCAAAGGCCCTGCTTGATTCAGTTGAGTTCTATGCACAAACTTGATATGATGGGTGTGAGAGACAAGATGGATAGACTTCTTTATCGTAGCAGGAGTGTTAGTACCCCTTATTTAATACCCTTAAATAAGATGATATTTACAGAATGAGAAAAAGTCTCTCCCTTTTCAACTTTGTTAAGCTTCTATTGATTTTTTTTTTTTTCCCCCAAGAAAACCGTCACAGTTTGTTTGGTGCTAATTTGCCTTACTATCTTTCTAAAGCCATCTCCCTCTTTTTATTTATCTATTTATTTGACAGACAGAAATCACAACTAGGTAGAGAGGCAGGCAGAGAGAGAGGAGGAAGCAGGCTCCCTGCTGAGCAGAGAGCCCGATGCGGGGCTCAATCCCAGGACCCTGAGATCATGACCTGAGCTGAAGGCAGAGGCTTAACCCACTGAGCCACCCAGGTGCCCCTCCCTCTTTTAATAAAGCAGAAGCCTCAAGCTCAGAGTAGGAGGCAGACAAGAGTATCTACGGAATGATTAGTGACACCATTTTGTTCACATTGCATCTACTTTCACGCTTTTTGGGAAAATTTGTTTCCCATTTGCAGAAGAGATACCAAGTTTCTGTCCAGAGATTTTTCAGTTGAAGAAAGCTCATCAATTTAAAAAAGAAGATGAAGCGGACAACAGTGTATGTGGCAGCTGGATGGGAAAGTGATACAAGGATTTGGCAATAACCATGAAGGTGATCAGTGAATGCCGGAAACCCAAGAAACACAGATTATGGACATCCCGAGAGCAAGCTTTCGCCAGCCACGATTATTGTGTGCCGTCTCTTCCCACTGTTTCTTTTAATTGTCTATTTGGATATATTGGTCCATCAAGGCAGACCCCTAGGACACATGGCCTGCAGGTTATAAATGTTAGAGGAGCACTAAGATCTTTTTGATAGGTTCTGGAAGCTGTTGGATGAGGGAGTCCCAAGTATGCAGGGCTCCTTATTCATTGGACTTTTACAAAAGAGATTTGCAGTGGGTCTGCTCCTCCAAGTACCTTCCATTGCTCATTACTTATTTACCTTGCTGCATTTTCAACCTGATTTGCCAGACCCCACCGGTGCTCAGAGGGCTAAGAAACACTTTTGTGTATGACCTCTAATTTAGAAGCTCAGGGTCATTATTTATTTATGGACTGTCTAAAAAGATTTTTTCTACTTTCTTCCAGTGCCTAATTCCTTCCTTCCCTTTACTGCTTCTGACACTTAGGAGCAGATGCTCAGAATCTCCAAAATGTGAGCAATAGTGAGACTTGGCGTGAAGGTGACTTTCCAGAGAACACCAGCTGCCTGTGCCTCAGAGAAGAGGCAGAACCTCTCTCACCTGGTGCAGATAAACCCTGTGGAGCTTCACAGTTGTGGGGAGGGCCTCCCCTCACCCACAGAGGCCACCTCTGCCCCATTTAGAAAAAGGTTCTCTGTCTCCCCACCCCAGCCTCATGAAGGTACATGGTTGGTTAGGCAGAACACAATCTGGGGTTCTGTCCCCACCTGCTCCCCTTTCCAGTTGCCTTTGTGTATAGTATATTATTCTACCACTTGTTGAGTCCCTGAATGGAGACAGACAGGTCCTGTGCCCACAACCTTTTCGAGACTCACCTTCCATTCAGAGAACAATGTTTTTATCTTGGGCTTCAAACATGGCTTCATCTTATTTCCACCATAAAGTCAGCTGATCCTCTCTCATTGGACTTCTTTCTCCTCCTCATTTTCTTGTGAGCTTGGTCATTGTAGATTAGGAGAATGGTCCAGAAATAAATTAATCTTCAAGTTTACCTGCCTTAGAAACTACCCTCATGTAAAGAAGAACTGTGTGATGTTACAGTTAAGAGTATGGATTCTGGGGCCCAGTTGCCTGAGTTCAAGACCCAGTTTCACCCCCTCATGAATCACGAGCTCTGAGAGTTTCCACAGACTATCTATCTAAATCTTTTCTGAATCTCAGTTTCTTGAGGAACTCAAAGAGTAATTAATTCTTAGAGTCACCATAAAAATGAATAAGCATACTATTTATAAAGTGCTGATTGCAGTGTCTGCCACAAGGAAATCACTCAGAAGATAACTATTAGTATAATTCCATGACGTAGTAGTGACTTTCTTCCTTACAGAAGGAAGCCAAAGCTTCTTCATCTTGTTTTATGTGGCTGTGTCTATAGCAGGTGGTCAGTGAGAACCAGGCCCTTACTTGTCTCTCTAAAGAAATATTTTAGGGCGCCTGGTTGGCTCAGTCAGTTGAGTGGCTGCCTTCAGCTCAGGGCATGATCCCAGGGTCCTGGGATAGAGACCTGCGTCAGGCTCCCTGCTTAGTGGGGAGTCTACTTCTTCTTCTGCCCTCCCCATCCCATTGCTTGTGCTCTCTCTCTCTCTCTCTCTCTCTCTCAAATAAATAAGTAAAATCTAAAAATAAGAAAAGTTTTTTTAGAAAGAATTATTTTGGTTCCAGAAGGGATATGCCAAAGCTTCTGTGTACCTTCTTCTTAGCTCTTATGTTTATGCAGTTTTGCTCAGTACTAATACTCAGGCAGCTATGCCTTCAGTGGTCTCTTCTGATTTTCCCTCCTGGGCGCAGGGGCCTAAACCCACTTTGGGAGGCATTTTACTCTTGCTAGGGCTGGGGCTCTGTTGTTCAGGGAGTATGAGCCGCCATCCCAGTCAGCCGGTGGGACTGCCCCAGTCTACCCCTGTTACCCGGTGAACTATTTATAATGACCCTTTCACTCTTAAGGTTTTGGGTTTCAACAATGAATTGAGAGGACTTTTTTGTATTATTTTTTCACCCTGAATGCAACTTGAAAATCACTAGTAAGAGAAACATTGTTTTGGAAAGGAACAGATCTGTGAATGGGCTAGAAGCAGACAAATAAAAAAAAAAGTTGAGAGCTATTGTTTAAACATTGTCCTGGAGATCCCTTTCTGAAGAACATAATTTTTAAAGGTTACTCCCTGTTTTCGCAGATTCTGAGAAACCAAGCCTTTCGGGCATTGCTCAGGGACCGTAACTAAGCACTCTTAAATGATACATCCCTGGTAACCCCCAGCTCTGAACACATTCTGTAGAGATGCTCCTGTCCGAATCAACTGCCCCACAAATCAACGGGTGCCTTTTTGAGTGGCCACTGGCATGATTTTCCATGTCTCTTATTTGAAACCCTCATTTGTCCTCTCCGTCCGCATTTATAATGTTTTAGCCCGATAGGCCATCACACGTCCCTTTCACATGGGGATTTTAGCAACCCTGAAGGATAACTGCCTATCTCCCACAGGCCTCCTATGCCGGCTCCTCCAAGCGACTCCGTATCACACCACATCGCTCACATTTTAATTCAGCACCATTCGGCAACAGGCGGAAAATTTATTTTATTCTTACTGATTCATGTGGGTTTGTACTCATCAGAAAAGACTGAAATTTAAAGGAGCTGAAGCCCTTTGTAAAAATGGAGAATCTTTCCACCGTGTCAATGAACATTCAGAGCGGGACTGAAAAAAAGTGTTTTTAATTTAGAGCATACCTGTTCCTGTTCTTCCCAAACGTCTCATTTGCTAGTTCAGAGCCCAGGCTGACATTAGATCTCGGATAGCTCATCGTCAATCGTTGTGATAGATATTTTCATATCCTACCAACTTAAGTACCCTATCCAGTTCTATCAATTCCATAGTGTCTGAATTTTTGTGTTTGTCTTAAATTATTCAGGAAATAAATGCTGCATCCAGAGGAACAATAATGTCTGCCTGGCATATCTCAGGAAACAACAACTATGGCATCATCTATAATTTAGCTTCCTCAATATCATCCCTAGTCCCAGGGAACGGAGAAAGGCAAAAACTTGGTCTGGGGGTAGGAGGAAGGACTAAGCGTGCTACCTGAATAGCCTCTTCCTTGCTGAGTCCCAAAATGGGCCTAAAAATCTAGTGTGAAGCCTCTTTTTTAAGAAAAAAATTGTGTAGGGGCGCCTGGGTGGTGCAGTCGGTTAAGTGTCCGACTCTTGGTTTTGGCTCAGCTCATGAACTCAGGGTCGTGGGATCGAGCCCCATGTCAGGCTCCACACTCAGCATAGACAGAGGGAGACCTCTGCCCCTCCCCTCTGTGCTCTTTCTCTCTCTCTAAAATAAGTAAGTAAATATTTTTATATTGATAGTTGAATTAAAGGACTCCATGCTATTAATTCAGTTTTATTGTGCTGCTGTGTCTCTAGGTACAGAGGTGAAAAGAAAAGGCAAAAATGCTTTCCTAGAGAAATAAACCAGGAAATTCTGAGCCTTGTATCTGAAAAACCCCACACTAAGGCAGTGGTTCTAAGTGGGGATGGTTTTGCTCTACTTTCTGTCCCCTTGCAGGACATCTGGCAAAGTCTGGAGACATTTTTCATGGTCAGGATTCCAGGAGTGGGAAGTGCTATCAGCCTCTAGAGGGTAGAGGCTAAGGCTGTTACTGAACTTACTTCGAGGCACAGAGCAGCCCCACGGCAAAAAATGACCAGGTGTAAGAGGTTGAGAAATTCACAGAATTTCTGTGACACAAAATGAAACACAGAAATTCTGTGTTAGGGCCTCAGCTAATGGTCCTCCATTCCCAAGGCAATTCCCATGTCCCTCAACCAGCTGGTGACCGACACTTCCGCTGTGAGCAGGCACTTAAGTTTATTTTCATGGGGCGAAGGGCAGGAGGGGGTGCCTGGCAGAGGGAGGACCAGGTGCCAGGTATGGGAGCACTCTGGGCCCGGAACTGCGGTTTAGGGCCAGTATCGACAGACTTCATGGGGTTCTCCTTATGCTGTTTAGCTAAGAGCACCGGACTCCAGGTTCCAGTGGATCCTGGCCCTCACACAATTTCTCCCCACCCATACTGCCCCCCTCCCAAGTGGGCAGGGAGATAGACCCTGAGCCAACCGGGAAGGGACTGTTTCCGTGCATCCAGGTCTTCGGTCTTGTGATAAAGCACAAAACGTTTTGGGGAAATTCATAACTCAATAAAGGGGTCCTACACCAAATTCTCAATTCTAATCCCAGCTCTGCTACTTCTTAGCCTGGTGAAATTAACCACAAACATCTTTTCTGTTAAAGAGGGACTATTTCACCAGGCTACGCTGTTGGAAAATGGCAATTCATCAGATACATGTAAATACGACTGAAAGGTAAAAGTCAGCGTTCCATCAACAAATTCAGAAGATATGTGATGAGTACTCACTGGGCCAGGATCTTCCACCATGCCAGGTCCTACTTTAAAGGAGTGGTGTCAAGCTTTATTGAGCCTCAGGACCGCCTGGGAGGCTTGTTTAAACACTGGGATCTCACCCTGGTTTCTAATTTGGAAGGCTGGGGGTGGTGCTCAGGTGGAGCATTTCTAGCAGGTTCCCAGGTGAAGCCAGGGCTGCTGGTCAGCAGGCCACGCTTGCAGCATCATGGGGCTCAGAAACATCCTCCTCTACCTTTTATTTCTACAAGAGCGTGGATAATCTCAGGATTGAGGCGGCTCCGGACACCCACTCACACTGAAGTAGAGGGTCCCCTGCCCGGCTGCACGTCTGAATCACCTGTGGAGTTTCTGGTTGTTTCTAACATGCATGCCTGGCTCTCCTCCCAATCCCATGGCTAGCCGAGTCTCAGCAGGGTCAAGTCCAGGCACGTGTGTTCGGCAAAAGGGCGCTGGGGTTTCTGATGATGAGAAAGAGCAACAGCTGAACACTTTCTTCCTTCCAAGTGCTGAGCTAAGTTCTTTCACGGTATTATTTGATTTGGTCTTCCCCAGTAAC
The DNA here is from genome assembly GCF_030435805.1 of Mustela lutreola. Taxonomy (NCBI): domain Eukaryota; kingdom Metazoa; phylum Chordata; class Mammalia; order Carnivora; family Mustelidae; genus Mustela; species Mustela lutreola. The sequence continues at coordinate 84,452,219 of NC_081294.1, forward strand.
TTGTAAGAAAACTCCTGTTGCCATCCCAACTGTAGAGCAGGTGTCACCTTTTAAGGTAACACAGCGCGTTCATGGTTGAACTTGCACTTGAAGCCAGGCAGTCTGACTCCAGAGAACAAGCTCTGCTTAAGGACAGTGTCTCCAGGCTGAGGCTGACCTAATTTGCATCAGAGAACCACTTGAGCATGACACAGAGGAAGGAAGGAAGGAAAAAAGGAAGGAAAGAAAGAAAGAAGGAAAAACAAGAGACAACCTATATGATGATAGAAGAGTTATCAAAATTATCTGTTGGTACATTCGGCAAGAATACCTTCAACTTTCAGCCGGACAAGTGCTACTCTTACTTTATTAAAATGTCATCGCATCAGCGACACAAAACACTTCTTTGCACAAAACAAAACCCCAGCAACAAAGGCAGTGCGGTTTGTCTTCAGCAGCTCACTGGACGCTATCAGGGGGCAGACTGAGAGGTTTGGTAGTGGGGAGTGTGGACTGTGAGACACAGAAGAAGAATCAGATGCCATCCCCTCCAGTTGGAGCCATGTCTCATCAAAACCACAGAGCATGAAAATGGAAATGCCAACACTTTGAGGGCCTCTGAAAGCATTATGAGTTTTGTGCCAACAGCTAACATAACGGGCGGTCTGCCTAGGCTGCTGTTACGGCTCTCTTCCACCTTCCAGGCAGAAATGCAAGGCCCTACACATTTTGCAGGGGCTGTTTCTTGTGGAACGTCAGTGTTAGACACACGCTCTATGTCATGAGTGTCAGAACTGAGAGAGACCCTAGAGATGGGCTAGTCCACCTGCTTCTTTTTCTTTTTTCCTTTTCTTTCTTTCTTTCTTTCTTTCTTTCTTTTTTTTTTTTTACAAAAAGAAACTTGGGTTCAACATAGAAAAGGGACTGAAAGTCCATGATATATTAGGGGCAGAGCTCGGGGCAGAACTCAGGTCTCTTGGCTCACTGCCCAGAGCTCATTACATAGCCTCTGTATAAATAAAACTTGACTTTCCGGCCCCTGCCTTCCCTTAATACATTATTTTGTTGGGGGTGGGTAGAGGATAACCTAAACTATCAGACAAAAAATATGATATTTCAGACAGAAAAGGAGGAAAAAGGAGTCTTGCTTGGCAAAGAAATAAATACATGTATCCATATTTGTGTCAGCTTTATAGTAGCAATATTTATCTCTGGGGAAAAAAAATAAATCCCCTAAGAGACACTTAGAAAAAAAACGCTTGGAAATTCGAAGTAGAACACCTCTAGACTGCCTCCCTCTCAATGCTCACAGGTATTATCCTGTTAAAATGTTGCCAACAAAAAGTGGTAAGTAGAATTACCAAGGTGTGAGCTCTTAACCACACAAGTTAAAACTTTCTGAGATTGATCTGCAGGTTTACCAGCAGATGCTCAGCTGGTTGGTGACTATGCTAGTCTTGAGGGCAGAATAATTGTGCCGCTGCTGCCTGGACCCCACTTGTAACCGGCACGCAAAAACTGACAAACGAAGCTCCAAGAGGCTCTCAGAAGCATGGCTGTGCCATGGAGCTGAATGGGGCTTAACATTCTATGTGGTGCTTTTGTCTCTCCAGGGCATGTGCACATCACGGACTTCAACATCGCCGCAATGCTGCACGGGGAGATGCGACTCACCACTGTAGCAGGCACCAAGCCTTACATGGGTACGGGCTCTGCGAGCGGCGGTGCTAAGAGCAAGGCTTGGCTTTTTTGTTCTGGTAGACATTTATTCTGGGGTCAGTCATCCGCAGGCACTCGCCGCGAGGAATGCCAGGTTCCCCTGTGACCTGACCCAAGGAACTTCTGAGTTCACGGGTCTGAGATGAGCCTTGGGAGGCTCTGTTTAGCGAGCGCCCAATCTGACCTTGATTCAGGAGAGCTACCGATGATGCCTCGAAACACTGTTTTAGGAGTTGCTAAGGACAGCTTCTACCCACTTCCTATCAAAGAGTAGTAGTTAACTGAATAAACATAACTAATTGCTTCTGTGGGCATGGCATGGTATCAAGTGCTGGCGACCTTGTAAGTGAGCAAAATACACAAGGTCTCCAGCTCATGGAGCTTCCCTTCTACAGAGGAGAGTTTTTAAAAGTAGAATCAGGGGCGCCTGGGTGGCTTAATCAGTTGGTTTTGGCTCAGACCATGATCTCGGGGTCACAAAGTCAAGCCCTGCATCCTGCTTCACGTGGAGTCTGCATGTCCCTCTTCCTCCCTCTCTGCCCCTCCTCCCACTCATGAGCACTCTCTCTCTTAAATAAATAAATAAGATCTTAAAAATAAAAAATAGAATCAAATAGAAGGTGCAGTAATAAATCGGACAGTGATATGTGACCTAAGTACTACCATACCCATCATACTAACATAACCCCACATCACACGCCTAGGGCTGGAAAGTCCATGCAGCACCTCCCAGATGTCATTTTCCCTGTAGTTTCAGCACCATGACAAACCCGTGGGTTCTCCTTATTAAAGATGGGGAACTGGATTTTGCCTGAAGACTCAAAACACACCAGAGGGTGACTAAAAGGCTAAGGTTAGGTGCCAAAATTGTCAACAAGGTCTCACATTTAATTATATTAACACTCACAAATTACTACAAATTCTAAGTGCTCCTGTTGGCGTCTCTCTGCGTGGATGCCATTCTGGCACAACTAGCCTTGCCTCCCACCCACCCTGAGAAACGTAAAGGGAGAACTGCTGTCCTTTCCCCAGAGGGATTCAGGAAGAAGGACTTTTCTGCTCTCCCCTCTTAAGATAGGTGAGTGAGATCTCGAAGAGAATTCTCTGGAAAGTCTGTGGGTGACTGTGAGGCGAGAGACCCGACTCCATGTTTGATGACCGTCTGGGTCGTTGCCGTACATGCTGACGGGTCCTGGTACCCACAGAACCCGAGTTGTCCATGGGGTTGGTTGAGGTTGGAGCTAAGCCTACCCAGGGAGCATAACATTAGGAGACAGATGGACAGCAGAGTTTGAGTGTGTGTCGGGGTGAGGGGTGTGGATTAGCCGGAGGGCCGGATCCAGCCTGTCAAAGACTCCGCCAGTAGCCTGGAGGGAGGGTGGCTCCTATCAGGGAGGCTTACTGGAAACACCACCAATTCCGATAGACACAACTGTATCAGAATCTTGGAGGTGCCCCCAGCACAGGGTGCCTTGAAAGCTCTGCAGACGATTCGGCCATGCAGCCAGGGTCGAGGAGCTCTGCCGCGCAGGAGGAGTGACGTCAGCTATCAGAAGCAATTTACGAGAGCTCACCCCAGGGCATTCGTGTTATAATCCCTGCCTCCACTACCCCTCTTCCATGACCTAAAATGAATAGTACTCTCTAGGAAAAGGGATGAGGGACATGACAGCCAGACTGGCCATCTTCACAGCAGGGTGGCTTAATCTAGCTGCGTGGCATGAGAGAGATCTGGATCAGATTTGAGATCAGTCTTTAAATTCATAGGACTGGATTTTAAAGTATCTGCATTAGATGTTTTACTAGGCAAAAAGGATTAAATTGTATTAAGCAAGAGACTGCGAACTATCATTAGGGGAGCCCCCTTCCCAACACAAATGGGAAGCTAGACACTGCATGACTGTTGGCAGATGGGGGGAAAAAGCCCCTATTTCTGCTTCTACCTTCATTATTTGAGATGCTTAGAGAAGATAATGTCACTGGTCAAGCCAGCGGAATTAGGGATGTGGAATTACTGACTAGATATGGTCAGAGTCATTTATGAGCAAAATAGTTGACCTTGAAATCAAGGGTAAGAGCAAAGTCACTTTTAATAGGTCATTCTCTTCCTCATATAACTAGAGCGAGGGAGAGAAAACCCCTACATACAGGGCTGCCTCACTTCCCAGGAGAAAGAAATCCTCTGGGAAAAAATGAGTCTTATTTTAGATGATATTTGAACAACTACAAATTTCTTGGCTTCCTATTACCAGCACGGGTGAATAAATCTCCTTCGTCGCTTCTAAAATAATGGACACATATAATTCAGCCTATTTTCTGCCTAAGCCTCACAGTTCTCAGGTGATAAAAGGGAATATCTGAGCCTGCCGGTCTGATGAATTTATTCTGCAGGTTTCCTGGGTTTCCATATTAAGGGCTATTTTCTTGGAGCCAAATCAGAATGAGCATCTGGGTTTTCTGAGCCTGGTTTCCATGGTGAGAGGAGTAAAGGGAGGCTACCCTTCTTTTCTCTCCCCAGTGATTTTAAATACAATATCCGTATAATTTAATTCTCCTCATATTTGGCATTTCGGGTCCTTTCACAACACGGAGCTAGGAAATTGGAGTGCATTCAAGGTTCTCTCCGCTATTTCACCTTCATCCTTATAATTAACAATTACTAATATTTATTGAAAGCTTTCAATGGGCCAGACGATGTGTTAAATGCTTAACGTTCATTTACTCATTTATTTTTTTCTCTGCGAGTCTAGGAAGCAGACTATAATTATCACCATTTTACAATGAGAAAATAAGCTAAGTCATTTGCCCAAGATCACATGGCTAATAACTGAAAAAGCTTAGATTTAAAGTAAGCTCTGACTTCAGAAAGTCAAGCTTCTTCCTGAAAGAGAGTTAAAGGAGAAATTTATTAGAAATGATTTGTGGTCCTTAAAAGGTTGTAAATCCATTTAAGTCAGCCAAAGCATTCGAACTGTTTTTTGTTTCAGTACAAATGAGTATCTGTCATCCCTGAACTCTGAATCCAAAGGTTGCCTTTGCCTTTGATTTTTGGCTAAGAGTCTTCCTAAGAGGTGTCCTAGGTAGAAATCTGCCTTTTCTTTTTTAAATATTATGATCCAAATAATTTGGTAATATCTAGGTAACAGACATTCACCAGCATCCATACCCATTTTATAGCACTCCTGTGGGATACTAATTAGCAGTTATAGAAAAAAAAATTTTTTTAAAGATTTTCTTTATTTCAAAGAACACCTGGGCAGTGGACCTGCACATGTGTGAGTGGGGGGAGGGGAGATGGGGAGGTCGGGGAGAAGGAGTCCCAGCAGACTCCCCTCAGAGCACAGAGCCTGACACAGGGCTCTGTCTCAAGACCCTGAGATCATGACCTGAGCCAAAACCAAGAGGGGATGCTTAACCGAGGGAACCACCCAGGTGCTCCAGAAAGAAAAAAATATTCTAAGAAAGAAAGAAAACAAGGATGAAATACTGGCAACGACAGGAATATATGACACCTACAAGAGGAAGTGCTGAGCGCGTTACACAGCAGTTTCTTGATTCTGAACCACCTCCCTTTCAGCTCCTGGAACCGTCCCCTCCTTCCTCACCCCCACTCCTACCTCTGCCTATACAATCCAGGTCATTTAGAGCTTAACCGATGAAGACATTCTTCTCTTCCCTACTAAAAACAAAGCAAATTCACTATGGAAAAATGTGTAAGATGCTGATAAGCAAGAGGAAGTTACATTAATCCCTCTATTTGTAGCTATTTATGGTTTCCTTCCAGACTTTTTTTCTGTGCATGCACAAACACGCATACATTCTTGTTTACAAGTTGGATCATACCTAATTTTTGTACGCTAAATTTTCCCTTTATAATGTGATAACAACAGACATTATACAGTGAGCAGTAATTATGGCCCAAACACTTTGCTAAGCTTTTAACATTCATCGCGCCATGAAATTCTCAAAGCAACCCCATGAAAGAGGTTCATAATCACACAGCAAGTAACTGGTGGGGCACAAAGGTAAACCCACATCTAAAAACAACTCTCAAGCCGTAGAACTCATGGGGTGATGGTGATGATGATGTTGAAGGAGCAACAGCTGACACAGACTGAGCTCTGCCTACGTGCCAAGCACTGGTCTAAGCGTGTGTGTGACATTCTTTCATGAGGCCAATACTATTGCTATTCCCACTTGAAACATGCAAACTGAGAAATGAAGCACTTTGCCCCAGGTAGAGCTAGGTATACCGCTGTGAGGGTCAGAGCCCCAACTCTTGACTTTCCCAACAGTCTGCTATGCTGGGCCATCTCTCTGTCTCTGGTTTCTAAACCTGCCTCAGCCAGAACTGCAACTTGTTTCTCTCTGACTACAGAGGCTGGGTCTTGGCGAATGATACTCTGCTTCTTTTCCCATGTCCACATATAGAACTATCATTTTTCATGATCGTATGCTACAGCATTAGAGGACTGCATCAAATTTAACCACTTCTTTATTGTTGAATGTTAGGTTGTGTCTCATTTTGAAACATAAATAAATTTGTAATGAAACTTCTCTTAGCAGAAATAGGTCCTGCAACTTGATTATCTTTGTGATAAACTCGATTCAAAGAATTCCTGGTCAGTGGGTATGTATGTGCTAATGCATTTTCCTCCTGAAAGTTCACATTGATTTCTGCTCATTTATTCTAGAAGTGTCTGTGAATATTTATTTCCCTGCATTCTCAGCAGGCTGTACAATGAGTATCTTCAATCTTCCTGAAAAGATCATTTAAAAAGGTCCCTCATGATACTAATACTGAAATTCTCTGACTTCTGTAAACTGTCTGTTGATGTTCTTTGCGCATTTTCTATTAGGGTGTGAATATTTTTATCCTATCCTGCTATTTCTTATTGATTGTATAAAAAAATTCTAGAGCCTTATATATTCAGATTATAGTGTATCCTATGTGTTATAAATATGATTTCCTACCTTTTATTTTGCTGTTGTTCTTAGGCATTTTTTATATAAAGAACTATTTTTTCTAACATCATCACACCATTAGTCTTTTTTGTGGTTTCTACCTTTTTTATTTCTTTATTTTTTTTAAAAATTTTTTTATTTATCTGCGAGCAGGGGAGGAGCAGAGAGAGAAGGAGAGAGAGTCTCAAGCAGACTCTGTATAGAGCCCAGGCCTGATGAGGGGCTCGATCCCACAACCCTGAGATCATAACCTGATCCAAAACCAAAGTCAGTCCCTCAACCAACTGCCACCCACGTGCCCCCATAGTTTCTACCTTCAATGCTATTCTTAGTAAGACCTACTTTTCTCCAGATTTTGGATATGGTTACCTAATGTTTTTATTACTGTTACACTTTAATTTTTTTTTCCTTATTCTGGTTACATATAATCTAGACTGAAGATACATCATAAGGATCTGACTGAACTTTTTGTTAGACCATTAAACAATTGTCTTGCAATAACATATCAAATAATATATTTTCCATGTTGATTTACAATATGATCATCAAAAACTAAATATCCTTATATACAGGTCTACATTCTATTGTATTCAAATCTTAATTATTACAGCTTTATAATATAATACATGAGACACAAATCTGTGTGTTTATTCTTTTTCAGAAGAATTATTATTCACAGATTTTTGAGGTAGAAGAAATTTAGAATTTTTTTGTAAATTTCATTATTTCTGTTGTGTCACATTTATGGGTTAGATTTGAGACCCTTTCTTTCTTGACCAAGAATCTACTATCTAGGAACACCTAGGTGACTCAGTTAGTTAAGCGTCTGACTCTTGGTTTCATTTCAGGTCAGAATCTCAGGGTCATGAGATCAAGCCCCATATCAGGCTCTGTGCTCAGCAAGGATTCTGCTTGTCCCTCTCCCTACCCCTCTACCCCTCCCCTCGCTCTCTCTCTAAAAATGAATAAGATCTTTTAAAAAAAATCTTCTATCTAGGTATTGTAAAACCTGAAAACCAAATGATGATAATCCAAATAGCCATAGACACATTAAAATGTGGTCAAGCTTATTGGTAATCAGGAGAATGCCTATTGAAACCACAATCAAAGCTCAATCCACACTTAATAGATTAGCAGAATTCAAAAGGTCAGTTAACACCAAGCGTGGGTAAGGAAGCTGAGCAAAGGAAACTCTGATTCGCTGCTGGTCACCATGTTACTTGGTACTACCCCTTGGTTAAACAGTTGGTCATTTTCCAGAATGTGTGAAGATGCACATCGTACCCCCAGCATCCACCCTTCCAGGAACACACTCTATAGATGTGTGGCCTCTTAGGAGCGTTCATGACAGCATTGTTCCAAATTGAAAGTATCCAGATGTTAAGTATTCGCCCAGCACAATGGCCTGTTTATCACTCAGAGTTTTCCGCTGAGACACTTGTCACCTGTCATCCAGGATACTGGTAAGGGAAAGTGGAATAAAGGCCATTTCCATCCAGTCCGGGGGGTGCGGTGGGGGGTCAGGGCCATTATCTCCCAAAGCGATGGGGAGCTGTGACTTAAAAATACAATGCAGTGATGCGTGGGAGATGAATTCACTGGGGAATGAGGTTCATACAGTTGGGGTCTGTCCTGGGCATCGGATGTCAACATTCAGATTTCTCAGGTTGGATGGTGTCCACACGATTTTACTTGAGACTTGAGTATCCTAGCTAGGTCAAGCCCATGTGCAGGCCTCACATCATGCCAATTTCCTTTGTCCAGAACCGCCCCTTACTGGGACGCTTGGGTTAACTGTGGAAAGCTATCGACAGGTAAAATTCCCATTCCTGGGCGCCTGGGTGGCTCAGTGGGTTAGGCCGCTGCCTTCGGCTCGGGTCGTGATCTCGGGGTCCTGGGATCGAGTCCCGCATCGGGCTCTCTGCTCAGCGGGGAGCCTGCTTCCCTCTCTCTCTCTGCCTGCCTCTCTGTCTACTGTGATCTCTCTCTGTCAAATGAATAAATAAAATCTAAAAAAAAAAAAAAAAAATTCCCATTCCTATGAACAAGTGCCTCTCCAGAACCCAGTTTTTGGAGCACTTTCTAGGCACCAGGGACAACTGAGATTTGGGCATGCATTATCTCGTTTAATTTCTCACCTCTCTAGAGATCATCTTATTTTGACTTTGCTGAAGAGGATTCTCAAGTTTAGGCAGCTGACTCATTCAAGGTCAGAATAAGTGGTAAAGGCAGGTTCTGACCCTAGATGGTGTGGCCCCAGAGCTAATAACTGTCACCATTGCTTGTTGCCTTGACTCCTTGTTGTTTATTTAGTTAACACATTTCTGTTTAGTGACTCTAGATGCCAGGTTCAATATTAGACACTAGAAATGTGAGCCCACTGCCCTTGCTTTGTGCTTTATCCCTCACGAGCTAGGTATATTCTTGGAAGAATATGAAGAGGGTTCATAGGCATCAAAGTGCTTAGAAAATGCATAACTGGGCAGTCACCGCAGGGGGTAAAATTGACTATAGCTTTGCCTTCCCTTGGAGTCCTTTCAAATAACCATGTTACAAAGTGTAAGTTTCTCCACCTAATGTGAAACCTTCTATTTCTCAGAGTGCCCACTCCCTCCTTCACTCTCCCTCACCACCAACAGCAGGCTATAATACTACTCTTGGGTCTTCCAGAAGACTGTGAGATGAAGAGCCAATCCAATATGCCTTGCACCAGATTCTCAGTGTTGTTTGCAGCAGGAATCCAAATATCAGTCCTTTAGCACAAACCCTTCAACTCAAGGCAACAGAGAACATCTTCCCAGCTTTCCTGCTTTAGAGTCAGCTGAACATTGGAGGCCTTACAGGATCCAATTTTTAATAGTTACGGGATATATATAAGAATGAGAAAATCGGCCATTTTTGCGTGCTGGGAGCAATCTAGCAAGGGATGGTAAGCATCCACAACAGTGTTTAGTCCTTTTACTTACCCAGGTGCTGTGCCTTAGGAGGAGCACGTTGGGAGCAGAGATCTGTTAACTTTGCTCATTGTAAAACTGACCTAACTTTTCTGTATCGTCAGCACCTGAGATGTTCGACTCCAGAAGAGAAGCTGGCTATTCCTTTGCTGTGGACTGGTGGTCCCTGGGAGTGACAGCGTATGAGCTCCTGAAAGGCCGGGTATGCTAGAATTGCGTTGCTCTTTGGTTATTTTTCCAGCGAGTTTCATTTTTAGAATGAAAGAATGGATTTTTTTTCTCTCTCTCTAAAATCGAGCAGTTTGTTTGCAAGAGGAAAACACTATGTCACAGTGATTCTTGGGATTATGGCTCATATTCACTCTCCCATATGAGGACCTGAGCCTGTGAGTTAACATTAACTGCAGATAAAATTAAATGAATGAGTATTATAAACTCCCGGAGAGGGAAGATCAGTGCACTTCACTAAATATCTTGTGGAAATATATTTGTTTGTTCAAAGAAAACCAATTTGCAGTCACAATACAGAACTCTAACGTCCACCTAGTTCCCCAAGATGAGCGTCAACTATTAATACAACACCATTCGTGCCCTGTCTTGTTGGATCCCCCTCTGTCATTTGGCTCCTGGGTTCTGAGTTCAGGAGCAAATTAGAGTACTTCCCTTTTAAAGAACATATTTCTTAAACAAAAATGCCTAGGAAGAATTTTACCCAGACCCCCCCCCATATTATTTTATCCCTGTGATAATTCTCTATGATAGACTGTATTAACATTATCAGATTAACTTTTTCTTTCAATTTTTGGGGTGGTAGAGGTAAAGAAAAGGTACTAACAGATTATTGAGTTTAAAGATTTTTTTTTTATCAGAGAGAGAGAGGGGGAGAGAGCGAGCACAGGCAGACAGAATGGCAGGCAGAGGCAGAGGGAGAAGCACGCTCCCCGCTGAGGAAGGAGCCCGATGCGGGACTCGATCCCAGGACGCTGGGATCATGACCTGAGCCGAAGGCAGCCGCTTAACCAACTGAGCCACCCAGGCATCCCAGATTATTAAATTTAAATCCATTTTGCAAAGTATTGCCCTTGTGAGTTTCTCAGGGTTTATCAATTTTTACCTAATCTCTTTAGTATTAGTATTTTCAGATCTTATTTACTTATTTATTTGACAGAGAGATCACAAGTAGGCAGAGGGGCAGGCAGAGAGAGAGAGGGGGAAGCAGGCTCCCTGCCGAGCAGAGAGCCCAATGTGGGGCTTGATCCCAGGACCCTGAGATCATGACCTGAGCTGAAGGCAGAGGGTTACCCCATGGAAACACCCAGGCACCCCTCTCTTTTATATTATTAGATTATAAATTCATTAAGGTGAAGCATGTACCTCATAGTTTAGTATTATCCCCAGTATTTAACTCTAAATAGATACATAACAAGTGTGTACTGAATGAATGGGGGAACAAGGCACTACATCAACTCTGCAGCGTTCTAGCAAAGAATCACCAAGTAGGCTGTAGGTAATTAGGTTTCAAAATCTAGCTAATCACATTTAATTACAACTATCAACACAACTAAACCACGGAGGACAGGCGCTGAACAATGATCTCCTCCATATTTATACATTCTCATTTATAGAAAAATATATGCCTCAAAGACAAATATGCTTGACATCTCTGTGTTTTCTGAACTTCACTGCAATCTTGATGAATGGGTCCCTTAGCTATTAATCTGCTTTGTCTGCCATTGTAAGGGCAAGGTCCGTGCCTTCTAGCTTTGAGTTATCCTTAAGTGTCAGCTTCTGCTAGGTACACACATAGCTTTGCACTAATTATATGTCCTTAGCTGCAAATCGTTCACTCTTATACTCCTGAAATAAGACCACAATCACAATACCTCATTTTCTCCCATCTAATGCTTTACTTTTTCCACCTTATTCGTTCTTTGTATTCTTGCTCTTATTTTATATGCTGTGTTAAGAATTGTTTGATATATCCTGTCACTGCACGCTGTAATTTCTTTATGGCGTGCATTCTGTTGATTTAGGGGTGTGTGTGTGTGTGTGTGTGTGTGTGTGTGTGTGTGTGTGTAGAGCCATAAACATAAATATTTATGGTTTCTGAAAGTAGATTATAGGCTCCCCTAGTGTGGAAATCACGTCTCTCTAGTTCTTGTATCCCCAGTGCCCAACAGAGGGGCTAGGACATCATGGGCATTCAATAAATATTTGACAAGTGAATAAATATGCAATTCTGGTATTTGATGAATTAACATGGATTTTCAATTTGAGAACTAGAAAGATATGTTATTGTCTAAGACAAAGGCCATTTGGCTATTTTTAATAAGTTGACAGATCATGAGGATTCTTTTAAAATATTAAGTCACCTGGACTTCTAAAGTAAATGGAAAAAAGTATGCTTAAACCAGTTGCCTGTGGCATTTATCAGTTAACTTATTCATTTATCAAAGCATTTATTCATTTATCAAAGCATTTTATGTTTTGAGGGAGAAACAGTAAGTTTAGAAGCAGCAATGAAATGAAGAAGGAAATTAGAAGAAAGAAAAAAAAATGTCTATATCTAACCGTGGAAAATGAAGCATGCCAAACTTCTCTTAATGGTATAAATGTGGAGTGAATCCCGTCTACTGAGCCACAGTGGCTTTGGCTAGTAAACACTCCATAAGCAGTGATCGTGGTGGTAAGGTATGGAGTACTTCCTTTCTGAGATTGAGTTACACAGGTCAGCTCCGCCATATTGTTACTGAGACGGATGAATTAGCTACAGTCCTTTATTCAGTCTCGTGGGAAGAAAATATGCAGCAGATAGATAAGTTTAGACCTCGTGAAATAAATAAATAAATAAAGTTTGGGCGGTCTCCTTTTTAGGGAATCTACTCCAAGCATTTGGTGGTTCCCTGACTACCTTGATGTTGACATATCATGTGTAGAAGTAAGCCTTTCTTCACATGGCCTTTATTAATGACTCGCCTTGCTCTTCACTGTTCACATTTATAGCCGCCCTTTCTAGCCTGTGTTCAAGAATCATGCAAATCTTTCTGCTGCATTATGAGTAACATGTGCCACCTGCCTTGTGAATTTTACATGTACTATGCCATTTAGTTTTTTCCAACAACCTCATGTGGCGGTTTATTTTACAGATAAAGGACAGATGAAGGAACAAACTACAATCGAGTGCCTCAATTTGACACTGAAATCCTTTTTTGCCTTTGAAGCTCAAGATCTCAATCACATTACCTTTCTTCTTCCCCAAGCTTTCCTTGAAATTCCCTTAGCTAACAGTGTAATATGAGTTTCAGGTATAGAATTCAGTGATTCATCATTTACATGTAACAACCAGGGCTCATTGTGACAAGTGTCCTCCTTAATGCCCATTCCCCACTTAGCCCGTCTCCCTGCCCACCTCTCCTCTGGTAACAACCACTGTGTTCTCTATAGTTAGGAATCTGTTTTTGAGTTTGCCTCTTCCACCCATAGCCCCATGTTCATTTGTTTTGCTTCTGAAATTCCACATGAATGAAATCATGTAGTATTTATCTTTCTCTGACATTTCGCTTAGCATAATACTCTCTAGCTCCATTCACATCTTTGCAAATGGGAAGATTTCATTCCTTTTTGATGGCTGAGTAATATTCATATATATATATATATACACACATATATATATATGAAGTAAGATTGATATATATATATATATATATATGAAGTAAGTTACACATATACATATATATAGTATCAGTTCTTCTATGTCCATTCATCAATCAGTGGACACTGCCTATTATTCATAATGCTGCTATAAACATCATGGAGCATGTATACGTTTGAATTAGTATTTTTGTATCCTTTGGTAAATACCCAGTAATGCAACTGTGACATTGTAGGGTGATTCTATTTTTAGTTTTTAGGGGAACTTCCGTACTATTTCCCAGAATGGCTGCACCAGTTTGCCTTCCCACCAACAGAGTAAGAGGGTTCCCTTTCTCCACATCCTTGCCAACACCTGTTGCTTCCTGTCTTATTAATTTTAGTCATTCTGACAGGTGTGAGGTGGTATCTCATTGTGGTTTTGATTTGTATTTCCCTGATGCTGAGGGATGATGAGCACATTTGTATGTGTCTCCTAGTCATCTATAATTACCTTTTAATACTAAATATATTTTATCTGTAAAATAAATATAAATCTACCTTTTAATACTAATTTACAACAGGAAGAATATTAAACTCTTCCATCTCTCCCAATTTTTATTCCATCAGTCGCAAGTCATTTATTAAGTATCTTGAAAAGGCCAGGCACTTGATGAATATACGTAGCCATATTAACTGTCCCACTGCTGGTTAATCTAATATGGAAATTGTGTTCATTCAACAAACATGCAACGAGCACCTACTAGTTGCAAGGTCCAATGAACACAGATATGAGTAGGGGATGATCTCTGGCCATAAGTAGCTCACAGTTCACACAAAAGATAAAATCTCATAAATCTATTTTATGAAACAGAGAAATTAATATAGGTAAAGGCTGCTCTCTAGTGGGCAGCTGTGAAAAATATAACAAAACCACTGTTTTCTTTACCCCAAAGTTAAAACTATGAAAGAACATGGTTCTCTCAGAGGTAAAAATACTATACCTCATCATAAAATTCTCCACCCCACTCCACAGAACTAGCAACTCCTAACATTTTGGACTGGAGTTAAACTTTTCTGGGTAACATTCTATCCTGAACTTATTACTGATTCAAAAAGCACTAACAGGTATAGAGTAAAACTCTGGATCTCTTTCTAATCAACATTTAAGTAGCAGTTTTTTTTAAAGTTCCATTTACTGAACACTTTTCCTATGTTTTATGTAAATACTTACGTAAGCTGCCTTCCAGAACAGCCCCAAATTGGTATCTCAGAGGTGGATTTAGTGTACAGAAATGTTTCATTTGGCCCAGTGGACTTACCAAAGTTTTTAAAAATTCTGAGATTTCACAGGAAACTAGAGATTTCTGGGATCTTTTTTTTTTTTTTTAAATAAAAGATCTGACAACAGTAGACCACATTTGCACATGAAAACAACAATCAGCTGGAAGGGATCAGAAAATGATACGGAGACTTGAAAATTTAGGTTGGGAACATGGGCAAAACAAAATTTTTTCTTTACCCTATAAAAATGAAGACTCTTCCTTCTTCTCTCCCCCAAGAGACCATACCATATTCGCTCCAGTACCTCCAGCAAGGAAATCACACACATGTTTGAGACAGCTATTGTGACTTATCCCTCTGCCTGGTCACAGGAAATGGTGTCACTACTCAAGAAGGTAAGAAGGAGGACTGCATGACAAAAGGAAGTGGTAAAAAGAAGCATGCCTTCTGGTTTGAGGTGAGAAGTTAGTTTATAATACTGGAGGCAGCCATGATGATACACATTTCTAGAGTGGACTTTGCACCTAACAGCTTGCAAACACATGGCTTCATTCGGGCAACGCACATGTTCTCTTGTTGAGCCATGTCTAACTCAGTGTGTCCAAAATGGAGTTCCTGATCACTCTCTATTTCCTGGACTTGCTATGATGTTCCCTTTCTCAGTGATTGGCCCCCTCCATCCTTCCAGCTATGGAAGCCAGAAACAAAAAGTCAGCCATCATCCCCATATCCAATTCACAGCCAAGTTCTATAACCTGATTTTGTAAATATCTCTTGACTCTGTCACTTCTCTTTATCTCTACTGCCATCTCCTCAGTCCTACTGCCTTATAAGGTCTTACCTTAAAACTGGTTTGTTCTAGACACTTTCACACACTCCATTTGGTTCTCCCCTCTGCCTGATACTGATCTGTTCAAAGCAAAATTCATTGTCTTAGTTTTCTCAGAATAAAGACCAAAATAATCTTTTTTTTTTTTTTCATAAAGATTTTATTTTTTTTATTTGTCAGAGAAAGAGAGAGGGAGAGAGAGCGAGCACAGGCAGACAGAACGGCAGGCAGAGACAGAGGGAGAAGCAGGCTCCCCGCCGAGCAAGGAGTCCGATGTGGGACTCGATCCCAGGACCCGATCCCAGGACGCTGGGATCATGACCTGAGCCGAAGGCAGCTGCCCAACCAACTGAGCCACCCAGGCATCCCAAGACCAAAATAATCTATATGGTATAAAGGTTCTAACTACCACCCAAACCTTATTTTGGACTTTTGTTCCCCTTTTGACTACACATAGATTTCTTTTTTTCTCTTCTCCTTTTCTCCTACCTCCTCACCATCATTTATCGACCTCTTACCACAGGGCCTTTCCTCATGCTCTGTCTGAAATAGTGCCTCCATCCCCAGCTCTTCCAGCTCACTCCTTTAGGTCAGCATTACTCAATGAGATTCAGTGACTGGTTCAAATCCATGAATTGTTCCCTACAGGTCCATGAGAAGTATAGAAATTGAGAGAAGCATTTAGAAACTGTTATAGCAATGGGATACTGCTGATGTTTCTAAGTACATGGTCAGTGGACTTATCTCACTGAACAGGGTATTAACCCAAATCACAAGTTGTATGTGCTGCAGCCCTGCATATTAGCCATGCACAATAAGACCACATACTGATCTCACTGGGTAGGAAATTAAATGGAAAAAATTGGTCCTCCTGCATAGTTTGAGAAACACAGCTCTAGATCTCAGCTGAACTATCACTTTCTCGGGAAGCTTTCTTCTGTCGTAAACTCACATAGGTCCGGGTTTCCTTCTTACCATTTTTTAAAATTTGAATTTATACATTATACGTGTGTGATTCTTGGGTTAATGATTACTGTCGTCTAAGCGTTATGAGAGGGGACCACGTCAGGCTTCTTCACCTGAGGCAGCTAGCCCAGAGCCTGACAGGTGGTAAATCTGGTATTTGAATAAATGAGGTCCATAGTGTCCATCATATTTTCAGAGTGCCCATGTTCATGGAAATGGCAATTGTAGGAGCAGCTAAGTACTATGCATTGAATGATTATATGGAGGAAAGAATGAGGAACCCCACAGGATGCACTTGGCTTTCTTTGAAGAGGGAAAATCACACAGGTTGTGGCTGGCTAAGGACAAGAGCTTTGAGGGCCTACAGTTTACACCTGTGCCTACTGCATTTTGGGTCAAGCTCCCTGTGTTGGAATAGGGATATTGATAATGTCAAAGATGAAGAAGAGAGGGGTGAGTTTCCATAAGCAAATTGTCCTCAGTTCCAAGAAAGCCCTCCTCACCCCAAAAATCACATCCCCATGATCCATGGTTGTAGTCTCCAGGAGCTTTCTCAAGCAGAACTGACATTTCCCACTAGAGCCACAGGACTGATGTGATACTGACTGTGGAGCAGTTCCATGGGGAGAATCTTTTTTTTTTTTTTTTTTTTTTTTTTTTTTTTTTTTTTTTTTTCATGGGGAGAATCTTTAATCACAGTTCGCAAAACCCCAAACTCTAATGGTAACCTTGGTTACATCTTATACAATATACTTTGATTAATTGTACAAACAGCTGTAACTTTTAGTAGGAAATTAATTTCATTTGTAAAAACACACAAGCATTCACTGCCTAATAAGGGGAGACCTTCTCTTAGGCACTTTATATACAGGGCCTCATTTATTCCTAGCTACAACCACACAAAATAGGCTATTATCCCCTTTTTATAGAGAGTAAACAAAGGTTTAGAGGACAAGCTTGCCCACAGTTAATAAAGTAGAGGAATCAGGAATCAAAGGCATGTTTAACTCAACAGGACCATCTATTTTCACTCACCACACTGCAAAAACCTATTTACAGCTCATTCTATGCACGCATTATCCCATTATTTATGTAGGTATTATCTTTATTACTTGATAGGATTAGGGAAGGGAAATACTACCTTGTTTCCTTCAAACCTACACTGGAAAATTTTTAGAGGGAGTTGTTATGTATGATTTTTTTGCCCCATGTTGACCTTCATTATAATCTTGGTGTTTGTATTCTATTGACAGCTACTTGAGCCTAATCCAGACCAGCGATTTTCTCACTTGTCTGACGTTCAGAACTTCCCGTATATGAATGACATGAACTGGGATGCAGTTTTGCAGAAGAGGCTCATTCCAGGTTTTATTCCTAACGTGAGTCAATCCTAACAAATCCGTAACAACCCTCATTCAGTTACACATACGGTCTCATTAGAGAACTCCACCCATGTTTGTTGTAACAGCCCAATTCCTGTCTCACAGATGAGACAACGGAGGCACACGCAGGGGAAATGGGCCACCGTAGGTCATGTGGCTAGCAAGTGGCCAAGTGGGATTCTCATCCAGGTCCATCGGCATCTGGAGTTCTGGGTCCTAATCCCTTTTTGTGGTATGCTTCTACTGGAAGGAAGCCCTAATCCTCCAAGGAGTCATTCCCAGGAATCTGCTCATTGAGGAAACAGTGTTTTCTCAGATTTCAAAGATGTAGAAATTTGTTTCCATGGTTCTGTGAGTCACAGCACTGAAAATGTTGGGGTTATTTTTACCACTCACCCCTCTTCCTTTAGTGGTTCGCTGTCACAGAGCTACATTCATTAGGACTGTAATTCCCACTGGTTGAGTACCTGGCTGTGGGACATCTGTGGCCTCATTCAGACCACTGGGAAAAGCTGGAGTCAGAAGCTTTGGCCAAGAAATCCTCCTCTGCATCACACCACAGCCATTAGCTATCCACTCTGCCTCAGGAGAGGCTCTATGTAAGATTCTCTGACTTTACCGTCCCTCTAAGTCATCTGGGGAGCTTGTTAAAAATGTAGTTTCCTCAGCCACTGTTCAGAAACACTGACTCTGAAGGGTCTGGCCGGGGAACTGGGCAACTGGACAAACAACTCAGGTGATTCTCATCAATATACACGATCATCAGAGCACACTTTGCGAAACATAATTCATAAGTTTAAGCTTTGAAAAAATGACTAGAGTTTGATTTCCTTTCACTGAGGGCTTGTGGGGAGTATAGAAAATCGAAGACTGAAAAACAAAGCTGGCCATAAGTTATTTAAAACATGGTAGGAATCGCAGCTCCTTATTCTTGAATGGCTCCATCAGAAGCAGGTGCTGTTCCTGGTATTAGGTTCGGCATCTCTGTAGAATGACCCAGAATCAAAGGAGTGAGCCAACTGATCTTCCTTGCAGAAAGGCAGGCTGAATTGTGACCCCACCTTCGAACTCGAAGAAATGATTCTGGAGTCCAAACCTCTTCACAAGAAAAAGAAGCGTCTGGCAAAGAAGGAGAAGGAGATGAGGAAATGTGATTCCTCTCAGGTAAGCAGGTGCTCCCCAGATTCAGGGTCACAGGACTGTTTCTGGCACCCACAGTTGGGGAGCTCCCGGTGTGAGAGCCACTCAGCACCCAGAGCTGCTGTTTTGTGAACGCATGGAGTTGCTGAACGCCCAGGCTTCTGGAATGGCAGGCCTGGGCTGCACTGGGGTTCCTAGCAGAGCAGTTACATTTAGCGGTGGACTCTGGTTCTGCCGTGAACGTCATTCAGTTATGGCCCTCCTCAAGCTCTCATTTCAGATTTTACAATTTCCTGGAAGACATTCCAATCAGTAGCTCTGCAAACAAATATTCTCAAAGTCCTTCTGTCTCTAGCCCTCCAGGGACACTCTACACTCTCACAGTCAATTTAGCCAAGGCCACGTGCAACCCTACAAGTATCTGACCTTCACTGACTACAGGTTTCGTCCTTCTTTAGGACCCTTGCTCTTCCCTCTTCCTTCAGTGTTCTACTCTCAGATCTTCATGTGGGGGGGGGGGGTCCTATTGTCCCTTATACCCTAAACACCATTTGCCGAAGATAAGGTCTCTTCGATACTACGCTCTTTCTCAGCCCTGATTTTCAATTCCCTCTGATATTAACGTAATTTACAAATCCTTATGTGTTTATTTGTTTCTTTTTCTACCCCACTAAAATGAAGGCTCCTTGTGGAGGAAGCCCAGGTCACACCCACCAGTGTCTTCATACAGCGTAGGCTCGATAAACAAGAGGTTCAGTATATTGGAAGGAAAGGAAATTTTTTAACTGGACAGTGAAAATTGGGCATTTGCTCTTCTTAGAGTTACAAGGTCATGTTGCCCCACCAGACATCTTCCTGGGGTCCTCTCTTGTCCTAGTTCTTCCCCAACACACAGCCCTAAAAGCCTCTCTCCTGATGAGAAAGGTGGTGAGCCACTTACCTGCAGGACAGACCCTAGCATTTTCGAAGACCGCCCAAACAAGGGACGCTGTTTCCTCTTTCTTCCAGACCCCATATCAACCTCAGGATCCTTTACCAAGAAGTGGCTTTGCCCAGGATAAAGACAGGCCCTTCCATCTCTACTTGGGGAAGTGTACAACAGCTTGATCTTTATGTTTTGTTTTTAAAATTTTATTGCGGTAAAATACATATAATATGAAATTTCCCATTTTAACCATTTTTAAGTGTACAATTCACCATGCTATACAGCCACCACCATTCTTTAGTTCGAGAAGTTTTTGGTACTCCAAACCCCATATTTTTCCTTAATCTATTTCAGCAGTGTTCTACAGCTTTTGCAAGTACCAATTTTTCGTGTCCTTCATTAAACTTATTTAGAATTTTATTCTTTTGGATACTACGGAAATGGAATTGTTCATTTCCTTCTTGAATTATTAATTCCTGGCGTATAGAAACAATGGATTTGTCTATGTTGATTCTGTATGCCACAACTTTGCTGAGCTCATTTCTTAGCTCTACAGCTTCCTTGTGGATTCTGTGGGATTTTCTATCCATTACACCATGTCATCTGCAAATAAGGTTAGTTTTACTCCTCTTTAAAGTTTGGACACCTTTAATTCTTTTCTTTCCCTGATGGCTCTGGCTAGAAATTCCAGTACACTGTTGAATAGCAATGTCAACTGCAGGCATCTTTGCCTTTTTTCTACTCTTAGGGGGAAATACCTTTTACCATTGAGTATTGTGTTAGCCGTAAATTTTTTTGGAAAAACCTTTTATCTTGTTGAAAAAGTATTCTATTCCTAGTTTTTTTTAGTGTTTTCATCATGAAGGGTTTTTAATTTTGTCAAATGCCTTTTTCTGGGTCAAATGAGATAATCTTGCACATTTTTCTTTTCTTAGTTCTGTTAATGCTATGTGTTATGTTGGCTGGTTTTCTATGGTGAACCATTCTCACACTCCTGGGATAAATCCCACTTGGTCATTGTGTATAATCTTTTAATATGCTGTTGGACTTGGTTTGCTACAATGTTGTTGAAGATTCTTTTATCTATATTCATAATGAAAATTGTACTGTAATTTTCTTCTCTTTTGATGTTTTTAACTGTTTTGGTATGGAGGTAAAGCTGGGTCCATTGAATGAGTCGTTTTTGGGGGGGGACGGTTTCCAGGCAACTTTGAGAAAGATTGGTGTTGTTTCTTCTTTAAACATTTGGTAGAACTCACTGCTAAAGTCATCTGGTCCTGGACTTTTCTTTGTTGGAAAGTTTCTTATTACAGATTTTTACTTGTAGATTATTCTTTACTTGTTATAGGTCTGTTGAGATTTTATATTTCTTCTAAAAATTTTGTAGTAATTTTTTTTTTTTACAAATTGGTCCATTTCATCTAGATATTATTTGTTAATATACAGTTGGTCACCCTGTTTTTTTTATTTCTATAATGTAAGTCTGGAAGTCATACCCCTACTTTCATTTGTGATTTTAGTTATTTGCATTTTTTTCTTTTTTGTTTCTTTCTATATGGCTAATCATTTGTCAGTCTTATCATCTTTTCAAAGAACCAATGATTATGTTTGTTATTTTTCTATACTCTATTTTATTGATCTTTGCTCTCATCTTTGTTATTTCCTTCATTCTGCTAGCTTTGGGTAGCAAAGCCTGCTTTTCTTTTTCTAATTCAGCAAGGTATGAAGTTAGATTATTGATTTGGAATATTTCTTCTTTTCTAAAGTAGACATTTACACCTATAAAATTTCTCTGATTATTGCCTTCACTGCATCCCCTAAGTTTTAGTGTGTTGGGGGTTTTTTGTTTATCTTAAAGTATTTTCTAATTCTTGTGATTGTTTTTTTGACACAACGGTTGTTTAAGAATGTGTTTAATTTCCATGTATTTGTGAATTTTCCAGTTTTCTTTCTGTTGTTGATTTCTAGCTTCATTTTGTTGTGGTCAGAGATCATTTGTATGATTTAAAAATTTTAAAATATATTGAGACTGTTTTTTACCTTGACATATGGTTTCCTTCCATGGTTTTTCTTACCTTTCTGAGCATATTTAAGACAGTTGTTCTAAAGTCTCTGGGGGTGCCTGGGTGACTCAGTCGGTTAAGCATCCAATGCTTGGTTTCAGCTCAGGTTGTGATCTTGGGGTTGTGAGATCAAGCCCTGCACTGGGCGGAGTCTGCTAGAGATTCTCTCTCCCTCTCTCTCTCTGCCCTTCCTGCTCATGCTTCACTCTCACTCTAAAGTAAATAGGGGCACCTGGGTGGCTCAGTGGGTTAAAGCCTCTGCCTTCGGCTCAGGTCATGATCCCAGGGTCCTGGGATTGAGCCCCACATCGGGCTCTCTTGCTTCCTCCTCTCTCTCTGCTGCCTCTCTGCCTACTTGTGATCTCTGTCAAATAAATAAATAAATAATAAAAAAAAAAAGTAAATAAATAAATCTTTAAAAAAGAAGTCTCTGTTTAGTAAATCCAATGTTTGGGCATCCTCAGGTGTAATTTCTGTTCCTTTGAATGGACCTTGTGATTTTGTTTTTGAAAACGTGACATTTGAATATTATCATGTAGTAACTCTAGAAATCAGATTCCCTCCTCTTATAGAGTTTGCTCTTTTTTGATTGTTGGAGGCAGTACTCATTCTTTTTAAAGTAACTTTTACAAACTACTTTTGCAAACCCCATATTCCTTGTCTTGTGTCATCCCTGCATTTCCTATTATGTTAGCTTGTGTTTAGCTAATATTTTGACAGAGATTTCCTTGAACACCAGAAGCATTTTTAAGTTGCTTTTTTTCTTGATTTAGTGTTTCCTTGGTTGTTAAAAAAACCTTTTGATTGCTTTCCAGAATTCTGACAAAGTTAGCTCTGACAGTTTCTGCTTGTTTTTTGTTTCTGTTGATGGGAGCTTGGAGCTGCCTACTCTAATATTCTGTTCTAGTTCCTCTTAATCTGGTACCCTAAGTTTAAAAATAAAAATTATTTTGCTTTACAGTAAAGGTTAGTATTTCCAAGAATAATCAGAAAAGATCATGAATCTCAAAATAGCACTCTATCTACTCTTTGACATCAAGGTTTTTAAAATGTGAGGATCAATCTTGGCAGCTCATTACAGTATTACCAAGTTCATTCATTCATTTATTCAATACATGATTATGAAGTGCCTGCTATGTCAGGAAATGTCTCCGACTTGCTAGTCATTGCTGCCCTTAGCAGTACACAGTGCTCTGGGAATTATTCACTCATCCTAAGTGAGGGTCCAAGTTAGGCTTTCCAGAAGAGCGAACATCTAATCTGGTTCCTCTTCTGGCCCAAGCCTCTTGAACACAGCAGGAGTATTTCCTACTGTTGGCAACCATTTGCCATTTTGTTTCTTTTGAAATAATGAAGGCATTTCTAAATTCTCAGGATATTAAGTCCTGAAATGCCCTTCTCCTTTGTTTTCTGTGCAGTTGTCTCTATTCAACCTAGAGGAACCAGATCTGGAACCAGATCTGGCTTGGAAAAGAGGTCAGTGATCCAACCATGATCATTTTAGTGATAATGCATGGTCTCCTACTACTCCCTCAGTCTGATTCCTGGTTAGGAAAAAACAGGCACAACAAACCCATTGGCTTATCTTCTTCTCTAAATTCCATCTGCTTTCTTATTTGGCATTTCATTAAAATAGAAATTTTTATAATGTAGTCTTTTTTTTTTTTTAAAGATTTTATTTATTGATTTGACAGACAAGTAGGCAGAGGCACAGGCAGAGACAGACAGAGGAGGAAGCAGGCTCCCCGCTGAGCAGAGAGCCCGACTCAGGGCTCGATCCCAGGACGCCGGGATCATGACTTGAGCCGAAGGCAGAGGCTCTAACACACTGAGCCACCCAGGTACCCCAAAATGGAAATTTTTAACATGATATTTAGCCAAATTAATTGTATTAATAGAGCCATCATTTTCATTTAAAGATATGCTTAGATATCGCACAAACCTGTTAACCTGTGTTTTATCTGATCTGTTTGTTTTGGTTAAATTGTGTTAAGAGGGGCACCTGACTGGCTCAGTTGGTTAAGCACCAACTCTTGATTTTGGCTCAGGTAATGATCTCAGGGTTGTGAGATTGAGCCCCACATCAGGCTCCATGCTGGGCGTGGAGCCTGCTTGAGATTCACTCTCCCTCTCATTTTTGCCCCTCCCACCCTCTCTCTCTTTTAAAAAAATTGTTTTTTTTTTTAAAGATTTTATTTATTTATTTGACAGAGAGATCACAAGTAGGCAGAGAGGCAGACAGAGAGAGGAGGAAGCATGCTCCTTGCTGAGCAGAGAGCCCAATGTGCGGCTCGATCCCAGGACTCTGGGATCATGACCTGAGCCGAAGGCAGAGGCTTTAACCCACTGAGCCATCCAGGAGCCCCTAAAAATTTTGTTTTAAGAGATGCTAGGGTGAGAGGGAAGAGAGAATTTGCAAGATCTATTTTTCCTATGGACATGTATGTATATCCTAGAAAGCTTTATTAAGGGGAAAAGCCCTATAATACCAATTTTGTGTATGGGAAAATAAAATCTATTGTAATCTTTTACATATATCTTATTTTATATATTTATTTTTATTTATATAATATATACTTGACATACACATCTATAAATATACAGTTGTATCAATGTATATATATATTTATACATATACTTACATAAACATGTATAACTCTAGTAGAGTTGCTTTATTTTTGTTTTTTAACTTTTTCATGTGGGAAAAGAGGTGAGGGAGTCATGTCTCAGATGCCTTTTCAACTTGTAAAGGTAATCAACGTAGATATTTACACCTTAGGGGAAAGGGATAAATATAACTACTATCACCAGGCCCACAGGTTATTAAGGAAGGTTATTAAGGAAGCAATCCACTGGACATCGTTGACACACTAGAGAGTAAAATTTATTTCCACAGGGCTTATTAACAACCTCTGACGTCCACAAGTCTTATAAGAGACCTTCTTAGAAATATCTGCTAGAATCTGTTCTTGTGTGTATGGGGGTGTTTGTGTGTGTGTTATTTTTGTTTTTGTTTGTCTTCATGATGAAGATCTCTTATCTGTAGCTATAAGGGAGAGGGAACATTCTCTTCTTTTCATCTTTACTCATGTAGACGTCTTTCACCCACCATTAGGAGGCTCTGTATGCTTCGAGACTAAGAAATGGAATCATGTTAATGAGTACAGAGCAGAAAGAGGCAGGCTTAAAATGCTCTAAACTTATAAGGATAAGAAAGGGGTAGAAATACCTTGTTAAAAGACAGAATGTGGGGTGTGTAACTATCTGCAATGATGGCTTCTACATGTTGAACAGTCAACGCTAATCCAACCAGCATGATGGCAAAATGATCTTCAATAGACTGTTTAAAATCTGTTAGAGAGTGCCTGTCCCCTCTCTCCAGTAAGAGCTATCATCTCTTGTGAATGCTTCCTACTCTGACTGGATGAGGCAGTGTGTAGTGGTTACTTCCCAAACAGCTATATGATCCTTTTAAATGTAATGACTTAAACATTAACTCAGGAATCCTTTGTAAGCGTTGATTCCTTTATATTAAAAAAAAAAAAAAAGGAACAGTAATAGGACCTATATGATCAATCTGAGGAGGAAGTAAGATGATTTTAGGAAGGCATATTAACAAATAACTGTGTTAAGCTATGAATTTGTAAAAGGCTGACAGCTTATCATATGACCCCTTAGACTTCTCCTCTGGGTCCCTATTGCATTAGTGCTTCTCAACCTGAGCATCACACTTAACCCATATAGGAAAACTTTTTTAGTATACTGGTATCTGGGTGCCACCCAAGGTCAGTAACATTTGAATCTGGGAGTGTGGCCTGGGCATCAGTATCTGAAACGTTCTGCAGGTGATTCTATATATGCAGCTAAGGTTGCAGTCCAGGATACGACTAAATAAAGCAAAGCATTACAGTTTTCCCTTTCCTCCCGTCTTCTCATTTATAAAATGGAATTGATATCAGCACCCATTTCATAGACTTGTTCTGAGTCAATTAGTACATGTAATGTGTTCGGCAAAATGATTAATTATTATGTTTTACTCTTCCATTCTACATCCTAACTCCTATCTTCTTTCTTTCCCATGTCCCTACTTTTGCTCCTATTTATGTCAGATGCCTCTACTTCTTTGCTTCCAGAATATTCTCCCTTCATTCCTCTCTGCTCATCAACAACTTTCAAGTATAGAACCAAAAAGACAGACACACCACCTAGCTGGTCTGCTGTTGAGGCGAATGATCAAAGTTCTCTTCTACTACCTCCTGAGATTTCCACCTGCTGCAAACCCTTGAGATACTTTTGTTGCCATCTCCATGCATACCAGTATAATAGCCATCAGCTCTGCTCATTTCTGAGAAGCAGGTTCAAAGAGTTCTAACCAACCTTTTCCTTCTCAGTCACATAAGACCCATTCATCCTTCCACTCTCTTTGCCTCCCTCTCCTTTCCCTCATCATCTCTTTCTGGCTACTGTTGTTGACTTATCCATGTCACTGAACTTCTTAAACTTTTTCACCTAAAGCAGAGGAAAGAGAACATGTTGAACGTGAATGTTTCAAGGACCGGTGTGGGTGGGTGGGGGGCAACTCATGGGGTCGGTGTGGGTGGGTGAGGGGCAACTCATGGGGTCTGCAGTACCAGCTCATAAACTCCTCTCGGAGTGTCTATTTTATATCTTTAAGGAAAACAGAATTCGGTGGTAGAGAAAAAAATTCACATGGATTTCTACATTTTAGTTGATTTTAATCTTGATTTGTAAGGTTAAAAATATTTTTTAAATGTATCTTTTATGTTATATTTTAAGTAACATTTTATATGTCCATATATGTATATAAATGTTTATATATGTTTACGTAAATGTTTTGTTTATATATATTCTATATAGACATATAAATAAACATAAACATATTACACAAATTTACATATATTTTAATACAATGATATATATTATGCATAAAATATATACATATATAAACATATGAAATATTTTATATGTAAAATATTAGATAATATATATGTTTCTGTATTTATGTTTTTTGTAATACTTTAAGTTTAAAAAAAAAACCACGGCGAACTATTCTCAAAGAAAAAAGAAACCCCAACTTTCAGCTCAATTAATCAAGGTAAAAAAAGAGAGGACCCAATCAGTAAAATATAAATGAAAGAAAAAACATTACAATGCCTCTCTCTAAGAGCATA
The DNA here is from genome assembly GCF_030435805.1 of Mustela lutreola. Classification (NCBI taxonomy): domain Eukaryota; kingdom Metazoa; phylum Chordata; class Mammalia; order Carnivora; family Mustelidae; genus Mustela; species Mustela lutreola. The sequence goes on from NC_081294.1 coordinate 84,479,247, forward strand.
GAAATGCTAAGGAGCAAAAAAAATCACTATGAACAACTATATACACAACAAAGAGGACAACCTAAAAAAAATGGGCTTTTTTTACTAAGAAAAATTCTTAGTAACATACAACCTATCAATTCTGAATCAGGAAGGAAATTAAAGATCTGAAGAGATCAATTACTAGTAAGGAATTCGAGTCCGTAATCAAAAATCTCCTAGCAAAAAAAAGCCCAGAACAGACAGTTTCACTGGTGAATTTTACCGAACTTTTACACTTGATCTTAGCCAAAAGGCCGAGAAGTGATTTTACCAAACTTTAAAAGATGAATAAACATTAATCCTTCTCACACTTGTCCAAAAAATCAAAGAGGAGGGGAAATCCCCAAACTCCTTTTATGAGGTTAGCATTACCCTTGATTCCAAAGCCAGAAAAAGACATGAAAAGGAAAGGAACCGTCAGGCCAACATCCCTGATGAATACAGATGCAAAAATTCTCAATAAAATACTAGCAAACCAAATTCAGCAGTACATTAAAAGGCACATTTACTCAAGTGGGATATATCCCTGGGATGCATAGATGGTTCAACATATGCAAGTCAATAAGTGTGATACATCACATTGATAGAATTGAGAGAGAAAATCATATCATCTCAAGAGACACAGAAAAGGCATCTGACAAAATTCAACATCTATTCATGATTAAAAACTCCTAACAAATTAAGTAGAAGGAACATACCTTACCAAAGGCCATATATAATGAGCCCACAGCTAACATCATACTCAGTGATGAAATACTGAAAGCTTTTCTTCTAAGATCGGGAACAAGACATGGGTCCCCACTCTCATCACTCCTATTCAACAAAGCACTGAAGTCCTAGCCAGAGCAATCAAGCAACAAAAAGACATAAAAGACATCAAAATTGGAAAGGAAGAAGTAAAATTGCCTATTTGAAGATGATATGACTTTATATATAGAAAATCATAAAAACTTCACCAAGAAACTCTTAGATCTAATCAATGAATTCAGTGAAATTGCAGGGTACCAATTTACCATATAGTAGCATTTCTATATACTGACAACGAATTATCTGGAAAAAAATCAATACCATTTACAAGAGCATCAAAAAACAGTAAAATACTTAGGAATGAATTCAACCAAGGAGGTGAAAAATATCTGTACTGAAAACCAAAAGAAATCTGATTTTTTGGATATAATACCTAAATTATTTCCTAGGATATAATACCTGTATTATAAATGATTTTTTAGATATAATACCTAAAGCACCAGGAATAAAATAAACAAGTAGGACTGCATTAATAAAAAGACAACAAGACATTGATGAAAGAAATTAAAGACAACACATATAAATAAAAAGAAATCCTGTATTCATGAATGGAAAAATTAATATTGTTAAAACGTCTGTGCTACCTGAAGCCATCTATAGATTCATTGCATTCCCTATTAAAATTCTGATGGGATTTTTTACAGAAGTAGAACAAAAAAATCATAGTATCTATATGGCACCACCAAAGACCCCCAAATAGGCAAAGCAACCCTGGGAAAGAAGAACAAAGCAGGAAGTATCATAAGTCCTTGTTTCAAGCTATACTACAAAGTTATATTAATTAAAACAGTATGGTACTTGGAGAGAAACAGACACATGTAATAGAATCAAGGGCCCAGAAATAAACCCATCCAAATACCATCAACTAATATTTGATTGACATGGGAGCCAAGAATACTCAATGGAGAAAAGACAGTCTTTTCAATAAATGGTGCTGGGAAAATTGGACATTCCCCTGTAAAAAAATGAAACCAGATCCTTATATCTTGCAAAAATTAACTCCCTAAAATTAATTCAAAATGGATTAAAGAGTTAAATATAACACCAGAATCCGTAAAACTCCTAGAAGAAAAGGTAGGAACAAAGCCCCTTGACAATGGCCTTGGCAATGATTTTTTGGATATAATACCTAAAGCACCAGGACAAAATAAACAAGTAGGAATTCACCAATAAAAAGACAACTTATTAAATAAGAAAAATATTTGAAAATCATATATTTCATAAGGTGTTATTATCCAAAAACATATAAAACTCATAGAACTCAAAAGCAACAAACAAACCAAAAAAACAAACAAGCAAAAACAGCAAATAATCCAATTGAAAAAAGGAGAAAGGACGTGAATAGACATTTTTCCAAAGAAGATATATGAAGGCCCACAGGTACCCAAAAAGGTGCTCAACATCACTAATCAGGGAAATGCACATTGAAACCACACACAACTGATAGAATAGCCATCATCAAAAAGATAAGAAATACCAAGTTTTGTCCAGGATGTGGAGAAAAGGGAACCCTTAAACGCTGTTGGTGGAACTGTAAATTGGTGCAGCCACTATGGAGAACAGTGTGGAACTTCCCTCAAAAATTAAAACCAGAACTACCCTATGACCCAGAATTTCCACTTCTGGGGTTATATCGGAAGGAAACACGAATACTGTGTTGAAGACATACCTGTACTCCTGTGTTCACTGTGGCATTATTTACAATAGCCGAGGCATGGAGATATGGATGGGTGGATGGATAAAGGTGTGGTATGCTCACGCACACACATACACACACATTAGTATCAATTCATTCTTTAAAGAGAAGGAAGTCTTGCCATTTGCAACAACATGGATGGACCTGGAGGGTGTCACGCTGAGGGAAATAAGTCAGATAGAATGACAAACACTGTGCAGTCTCAGTTGTATGTGGAATCAACCCAACCAACCAACTCATAGGAAAAGAGATCACATTTTGGGAAACAGACACGGGGGACGGGGTTTGGGTAATTGGGTGAAGGCAGTCAGAAGGTACAAACTTTCAGTTACAAGATAAGTAAACTCCAGGCGTGTGACGTACAACATGACAGCTGCACCTCACACTGGGATATGATCTAGAGGAAGGTGTGAAGACAGTAAACTTTAAGAGTCCTCATCAAATGGAGAAACCATTTTTTCTTTTTTCTTTGTTAATCAACAGGCCAGTAAATGGTTAACTGAACTTGTAATTCACAATATATGAAAATCAAGTCATTATGCCATACACCTTAAACTTATACAGGGCTGGGCACCAATTATATCTCAATAAAACCAGGTGAAAAACAACACTTCTTATAAAGATGTTTCTTGGGACACTATGTATAAGCTACATATATTTATTTATATAAAATATAAATTTTTAAATAAAAATCTTGGGGTAAAACTGCTGCCGAGAAGCTCTATCAGATTGTATTCACTCCATAGTTTCATGTCCCCCATGACTGACACTAGAAACCCTCAGGGTTACAAATACCCCATTTTGAGAACAAGAGTAAGTATAGAAGAGTCTCCTTTCTCCCTTTTGTCTTGCTCCCCTCCCCACTCCTCTGAAATGTCTTCTCCTTTTCATTTGCCTCTTCTATCACCTAAACATTCACTCAGGAAAGAAAATTCTCCAGTACTTGAAGACTTACTATTTCTTAATTCTTAGATTTAAAAAAAATGAGTGAATAAATATCTTTTCATCTGGGAATATTTTTTTCTTCAGAAGTCATTTGGAAGTATTTTATTGTAGGCTTGTAAAATATTCGATCTGAGTGGGACACTGTCCTGGGCTTGATGATTATCACCATTTTGAGGGTAAATTTCCTCATTAGGATGGAAAAGTCTTCAAAAGATGTTAAAAGCTGGATAATACTGTCAAAGCAAATGTTTTGCCTGTCTGTGGAAAAGTCACAAATAAAGATTTTGCTCACTGTGCATGAGGTACTGTTAATCAACCCCAGCACAGTTGTTGAAGGGAACATTCCCCTAGAACTATGTTTCCAGATGGTTCATTAAATCTAAGTAGACCCTCCAGGAGATGACTGACGAGTAAGCAACCAGCTCAGTAAACCCTCATCCCCACCCACCTCGAAGCCATTGTTTCTTCATGGGCTGAGAGGCTGAGAGACATCAAGGAGTGGAAAGGGGAGCAAGACAAAAGGGAGAACGGAGACTCTGCTATACTTACTCTTGTTCTCAAAATGGGGTTATACAAGAGGAGCTCTGTTCTCCCTTTCTACTGTTACCATTGTTTTTCCATGCAGCCTTTATCTTTATTTTAAAAGGAATATTTAGATGTAGATTTATTTTTCCACTCATTCTAACTACACTGTGATAAATGGGCAAATGGACACTGACGGGTGGCTGATGACTGTGTAAGGCTCTTCAGAGCTAGAAAATTTCTTAGAGGGGCAGAGAGCCCCCATCTGACTGAGGAGAGAGAAGGAATTCAATCAGGAAGCAATGAATGGGAGTGGATTAGAAGTAACAGATTTCAGATTTCAGATTTCTGTGGCCATAACCCACATCTTCCTTGCTGTGGGGAACAGAGTTGCCATGTTTTATCCTCTGGCTGTTTCTTCCTTATTTGTGCCCCTACTACTCTGATTGGGGTCTTCTGCCACACATTTTCAGATAGTGTTCTTTTGGAAGATACCCTTGTGCTTTTGAGATTTGAGCCAGTGAACACACAGGGGGTTCCTGGCTGTTTGAGGCTCCCCCCGATCCGCTAACTGCATCTCTTTCTCTCTCCCCCACTCCCACCTGCTCCCCCAGAAGACGTGCCTTCTTCAAGAGCATCTGGAGTCTGTCCAGAAGGAGTTCATCATTTTCAACAGAGAAAAGTAAGTAAGCCTTGGTTCAACAGCAGCCCAGAGGATGATGGATGCTTCAGCCAGACTTACCTGCAGAGCCTTAACTGATTTTTAACACTTTCTAATTTTTTCTCACATAAAAAATGATACATATCCATAATAGAAAGATTGGAAAATTTAGAAGTCTTTTTCCCCCTATATGAGATTTCAAAAACTGCAATAGGTAAGTTAGCTTAGCATCAAGTTTCGGTCTCAGGGAAGAGCAGAGGAATGGGACCAAAACACTTAAAATTGGTGACATGTTTAAGATGGTTTCCTTGTGTCATGCTGCATTATAAATTGTGGGGCCTAATTCTGTCATTTCAAAGCTTAAATCACTTCTTTTTCTTTTCAATGATAAGTCCCGGTTGTTTTTCTTTTTTCTTTTCTCTTTTAAGAGTAAAAAGGGACTTTAATAGAAGACCGGCTAATCTAGCCTTGGAACAAACCAAAGACCCTCAAGAGGAGAATGGTCAGAATAAGAAGTGAAGTCCTCCGCATCTTCTGCTTGGGACCTTTCCTGCCACCTCAGGCCAGGAATTGCTGACAGTAGTTCTCACCTCTCCACACCTCACACACCTTAGAAAATGTGTATGAACGCCTTTGGGAGGAGGCAGCATGAGTTCCAGAGACAGAGTTCCAGGTCTCCTGGGACCTCGTTTCACCACGAATTAACTACGTTGCCTTGAGCAAGTCACTTCCTCTATGGTCTTTGCTTTGGGTCATTCACCTAAATGAGAGGGTTATACAAGAGGAGCTCTGTTCTCCCTTTCTACTGTTACCATTCTGTTTTTCCACGCAGCCTTTATCTTTATTCTAAAAGGAATATTTAGATGTAGATTTATTTTTCCACTCATTCTAACTACACTGTGATAAATGGGCAAATGGACACTGACGGGTGGCCGATGACTGTGTAAGGCTCTTCAGAGCTAGAAAATGTCTTAGAGGGGCAGAGAGCCCGCATCTGACTGAGGAGAGAGAAGGAATTCAATCAGGAAGCAATGAATGGGAGCGGATTAGACGTAACAGATTTCTGAGGCCTTCTAGCGGCATTCTGGAATCAGCACACCCTGTCAGCTCCAGTAAGCCAGCAAGAGCCCAGTAAGCATGTCCTTCCCATCTCCCTGGACAGAGATGTGAAGCTGGGGAGCTGAAACTGGTCATGACTGGTAAACACTGGTGATATTTACATCACAGAAATGGGCAAATGCTTCAAATCAAGGCTCCCCACCTTCCCAGCCCCCGTAAGCTGGTTGTAAAGCAGTTATCAGCATATCGCTCACCTCCTAGCCTTGAGAGTGAATTGTCCTCTTATCAGAGACTCTGACTGGAGAGATCAGAGAATCTTACTGTCACACTGAGACCATGTCCACCTTTTAGTAATCAAGCTCTCCCTTACCTATACAGGGGTTACAGTCTGAGTAGAATGGGAGGGGAATTTGGAAGAGAGGAAAATTTACACTTAGAAACCCCTTTAAATTACCCACACCATGGTGGGAATCTTTCTCAGCAAAGCCCAGTACAGTGAGCCACCTTCCAGTAATGAAGCGAATCACCATGTGAGGGTTTATTTTGTCTTTTATTTCTGGTCTCATTTTTGGCCAGTATCAGATGAACCAAAATGTGTTTCAGATTATACATGCCTTTATAGACTGGAATAAGAGAACTAGAAGATGTAGTCAGGCCACCTAAACCTCGTCCTTACAGACAGGGCCTTGCCTATATGGCAGAAAGCAGGCAACAGGGAAGAGCAGACCAAGAAACCAGGCAGAAGTAACAGATCCCACACCTGCCACACCAAGGAGGGAAGCAGCACTCGGGCAATTAAACACGGGTCGGAAGCCAATGCTGGATTTTAACTTGGCCTCCAGGATTTCCTCCTCGCTGAGTTAACAGGCCCAGAATTTCTGGCAGAACTGTGAATAGTGTGTCTCTACTTTAAGAGCAACCACATTTTTGTTAAGAATTAAAACCAGCTCTTTTCTTCTGTTTGACTTTTTTTTTTTCTACATTTCCCACATACTATTTTTCCCGTGCTGTTTTGCTTTTCTCCGAAAGCTACAAATTACGCACTGGCTCCGACTCCATTTCTGATTATGTATGGAAAGAGGAAGGGGAAGGTGACCCGGGTTCTGTTCCAGGCTGGTCACTCCAGGAGTGTCAGGGGCCACTGGCATGGTTTACCATCTTGCATCTTCCATGTGTTTTGCCTCAAGTCCTGATGTGCTGTGGAATTGTCTCTCCAGTCACCTGGTCCCTCCTCTTGCTGTGACCTTGTATGTATCCTTGAGGAAAGACTTCAGGAAACACTTGCCATGGGGCCATGGGATCAGGGGGCTTTGCATGGGGAAGGGAGCCGGCCATCTGTGCCATTTCACATCTATACAATGTTTAACAGTACAGGAACCCCATAACATCTATGTAGTGTGAGCCCCTAGTTTTTATGTCCAGTGAGTTCCTGTTGTGCCCAAGGCACCTCTGTGGACATTCAGGAACTGTGGACACACCAACCAAACAGCACAGCCTCAGAGTGGTAAGATGGATTCTCAGTCCCAATCAGGTTACAGACCCACAATGTGTTTCTAGTTAGAATGAGAAAGAACCATATTGAAAGCGCCCAACAGCTGACTGTAAGCATCTCCCACCACCACCCATTTTCAACATTAGGACAAAAAGGTTTCCAGAAACCAAAAGGAGGCCTAAATCTGTACCATGATTGCTAGATGTTGGTATTAGCTTCTTCGGTTTTATTCCTTAACTTGGGCCCAGAGTTCCTACCCAAACCAGCCAGAACATGTCTCAGCAATGAGATGACAAGCAAGGCTTGGGGCTCAGAATTTTAGAAAATAGGCCGAGTATTGCCACCCTTTGCCTGGTATTCTCCCATCTCCTTCTAACTGCTTCCTCCCTTCTAAGAGCCCCTGAAAAGTCTAGAAAAGTCTAAACAAGTCCAGAAATATCCAGGTTATAACAACTCTTACACTATAGCTGGGTCACCCACCCCCTGGAGTTGTGACCCCCCTCCCAGTGGCTGGGGGGTGAGAGGGCACGCCAGTCCTGCCACCCTGCCCATGCCCTGAACTCCATGGAAGTAAATACTCTGCTAATGGCTGACACATCTCAAGGACAGCCCTGGTTCTGGCTGGGATCATTGCTAGGGCAGCAATAAGTGTCCAGCCACACAAAGCCCTGCTAAGTGAATTATGGTCATTAATTCGTAGTGAAGCTTCTTGTGATAGGAAAGTTTGAACCGGAAACTAGTGGGCTGTAGATCATCATAGCTTCTCTAGATTGGATGGGCAAGTACATAGCTCGGGAGAAAGAATGCTGATAGAGCTGGCAGGAAGCAGTCTTGCTGCTTTCCACGGTACAGTCATGCTAAACCTTTTGTTCGCCAGCCAGACGAAAAGGCAAAGGCATGCAACACATCGTGTTTGTTTCAGTAGCCAGTCGTGCCTGCCTTGTCTACACAACATTGTTTCCCACTGTCCTCCTGCAATTGCTCTTTCTTACAAGCTCAGTGTGTCTGACTGATGTTAAATGCTGAGGTTCGAAAGCCAAACTTCAGTGATCTGCACTGTTGTGAACAGGAAGCCACTGGGTGGGAAACATGTGCTTCTGTCGCTAGAATGTAAATGTGCCTTGGTGTATTAAAACATCTTCTGTATACAGTAAGCCACTGGTGCTTCTCAGCTGTGTCACTTTTTTTCCTGGAGGTAGGTCTGTAGGTGCCCAAAATTATTTGTTCCTACTTCCATTTCCCACTGTGAGCACCGTCCTTGGCCAGGAACATGCTGGTATTAGAGATGATGTCCTAGAATGGTGGAATACAGCATAATTTAACTGATCCACCAATAGAGAAACTAAAAGTCTGACCCCTTGAGCATTCACACATCAGGGAGCACAGCAGGAGTTCCAGATTTTGCCCTCTGCTCTGATCTTGTCCATGACAGCCCATGCCCCTCTTTTACAGCACTGTGCCTCGCTACCCTTCAGTATCTTCATCCTGTCCCATCCCATATACCAGGACAATAGGTAGATGGGGACAGGAGGGTCACAGGCAGCTCTGGATCCTTGTAGCTGGAAACAACTTCCCCTTAGGCCCACAGAAGCTAAGTGGCCAGTAGACCAGCTGGTTCCCTGGGCTTGTCCTGAAATCAGTACCCTCTTTTAAGTCATGTGAGCTCCGAAGTCCTAAATGCTAAGTGACCTGTTGTCCAGGCCATGTCAGGGGTCCTGTTTTGTTCCCAGTAGCCAACTGAGTACATGGCAAGATCCAGAACTCTTGATTCTGAAGAGTGCTGGCCTTAAGTTTGTGATCTCATTTTAGTCAATTGCTTTGGCCCTTCCATCCCCCGTGTCCTACTCATGGTTGGTGTCCCTTTTGTGATGGTTTGATGGTAGCAGAGCTGATTCCAGGAAGTTCTTCGAAACCTGTTTCTTTTTCAAAGAGAGACCTTTATATGCCTGTTCAGTGTTCTCATCCCCCACCTGGTCAGGTATGACTCCGCCCCCAAAAAGTTCTAGCCCACAGATGTGTGAAAGTCACTGTGTCTGTTTCACGACTTTTTTTTTTTTTTTTTTAACATGGTTTCATCTCTTTGTAAATCCTGCAACCTGAGTTCACTTTAGTTAAGCTCTGCCCATGCCCTTGAACCCACTCTAATCCTAAGCAGAGCTCAGCTGCTGCCTTTGTCCCGAGCTGGAACAGATATTTTACCAATCCTGAGTTCAAGCTGCAAACTGAGACTGTGGGTCAAACCTTGAACCTCAAACTGAAATAATTATGTGCTGAGAGTAGCATTTGATGTTTTCTAAGCTTCGAGGTTGAAAGTTATTATCATTCCAGGCTCCTGTACTGACAGCACTGTTCTACAGAAGTAGGGTTCTTGACACATACAAGCAATGAATAAGAAAACAGCATTCTCTGATCCCCATCTCTACCTGCTCCAACCTACACACAGGCTCTTCACTCAGGCCCTGCAGGCTTGAGAAAGGTACCATGGCCATCTGCTGGTTTTGCCACCTGGTATCCAAATCTGGTATCATAAATTGGTTGTTCTGGGGGTGATCCTGAGTCCTCAGGCTACACGTGGCTCTGGGGCTAGGCACATGAGGGCTCAAGAGTCTCAGTGCCCTGGCCAGGGTGCCTAGCCCTGCAGTGAACACAGGTCCCAGGCCAGGCCAACCGGAATGGGTCTCTTTGGTTGTAACTAGTGAGGGAGTCTATCTCCTTCCCCTGAGTTGCTAGGCAGGCAAAATGAAAACCTGTGGACACCGATGGCCAGTTCTGTTCCCATAGCCAAAAGTTTTCCAAAGAAGCACTTACTGAAAGCAAGCGGGGCTAAGAGATTAAGAGAAACCACGTTCTAGACCCAACTATGTTTCAGTCAACCTAATTGTATCCCTGAAGTTCTCATTACACCAGACTTTACCCTTTTCAAAAAATTTCTGTGCATACAGTAGTCTGCCATTTGCAATGAGAAGCATCCCAATGAATACAGAAGTGGATCCCAAAGAGAGTTTGGATAATAGGTTCACTGGAATGTTTAAAGAGGATATAAAAGGGTTCCGCAGCCAAAAAAAAGTTTGAGAACCTTCAACAGGATAAATTCTGAAAGGCTTAGATTTCTCATAGCTTTTAACTTAATAATAGGACTTCACATCTGTCAGAGTAGTTTAGTAAATAATCCTTTCCAACACTCCTATACAACTTGGGATCAATATGTTAAAGAATATACATTGAGGGGTGCCTGGGTGGCTCAGTCAGTTAAGTCTTTGAGTCCTGGGTTCGAGCCCAGAAGTTGGGCACCCTGCTCAGTGGGGAGTCTGCTTCTCCCTTTCCTTAGACACCCCACCCGACACCCCACCCATGGTCTCTCTCTGGCTCTCTCTCAAAAAATAAATAAAATCTTAAAAACAACAACAGAAAGAATATAGTTTGAAAAAAACATATATACACCTTGGAAAATGCTTAGTTTGAATTTTCTCAAAGTCCAGACTTTTAGGGAGAAGCAGAAAATCTTTAAGGGGATGACAAAAAAACAAAGAGATCCAAGAAACCCTTTCAGGATCTGTACCGGACTCAGACAGACTTTATCTCAAATGGTGATTCATTTTACATGAGACAATCCCCAGAAAAACTTCAGTTACTCTAAGTTTCAGTAACAGTCACCAAACTTGGTGTCCAAAACAAAACTCAACCTCAACTGGTAAGATAGAAACCCCCCAAATTTCCTTAGGAAACCTCTTGTTGTCATCGAATCTGCCCCTCTCATCAACCATGTCAGTTTTATTGTCCAGTTTTGATACTGTAGGTGAAACGGCACGTCGCGTACAGAAGAATGACCACATCCGTAATTTCATAGTTATTTTAATAACCAGGTGTACATTAACAGTCACTTGATGAACTTCTCTTTAATCTCAGCTAAACTCAAAACACAGTTTTCTTCACGGTTCAAACCAAACAGCTCTTCACGTTCCAGAGCTGCCTCACAGCTACCACAGATCACAGGGAGATTTACGGTCTGTTCATATTCACCGGACACAGAACTGAACACCCACACACCGTTTTCCAAAGAGGGAACTTGTACAATGAATGCTGGCTGCCCGGGACAGCTCAGGGGTATATCTGGGACTCAAGCTGGAGTTTTCCAAGGGGGGAAAGCCTGGGAAGCTTGTGGCTAGAACCAAAGCTAGGGGTTCATCTGCCCTGTTGGGAAGGGCCTCCCATGGTGAGTGTAAGTCCAGGCTTGGGATTAAGGCCTTTGCCGCAGAGTGTGACTCTGGGTGTAGGCATGAGGAAAAAGGCCAAAGGGTGACTGGTCTTTGAAGAAAATCTATTTTCAGGATGACTACAACACTGCCATTTTTAGAAAACAGAAATAGAAGAAACACCTCTACGGGGTTGGCTGATCTAACAATTCCACAAATACCTTCTCAAATGCCCAAGGTTATGGCCATCCCAGAGAGAACCCCAGTGGACTGCCATCTGGGTAAGGAATAACATGAGAGGGTTGGGGGGGCAGTAAGCCAAGGGCATCCTTAGAGAGGGGCCAGGCCAACAGACGAGATGGCAAAAGAAAGCTTGGGCAGGAGAAGGTCCAGCAAGCCCTCCCACACATGGATGATATGTCACAAATTTTGCGAAAGCTGTAACTTGCATCATGTTTTTTTCCTAAACCCTTCTATAGGGAGGGCTCTTTGATGCATCTTATGGAATAGGACACATTTGAATATAAATTTTAACTTAAGTAACAAGGTACAAGAAATCAAAGTCAAGAAAAGAGAGGGAGTTTTCGTGCAATTCTTAGGAATCTCTATGCTTGGGAAGTTACTTGTAGTAAGTGAAGAAAGGGAGGCTTTCCCAGATCATGTTGCCCATCAGGAAGGCATTAGCGGTGGTTTCTACAGCATGAAAAGCTTGTGTCGGATATGAAGTTCTGGTTGAAGGCTTCATTCAGCAGTCCCAGTGTGGTGCAGATGACCAATGTGGCCATGAAAGACTTACTGTAATGGCACAGAGAGGTCATGGAGGGAGGAGCTGGACTCTGGCTAGGAAGCAGGAGTAGACAGTCCCCAAGAGGACGCGCCCACTAGTTTTTTGTCTTTTCCTCCACCTGGTGGTTGTGGCTGGTACTGCAACACATCCCTGCAGAATGGCCCAGCCACTGAGGTATATAACGTACATGCTTCAGATCTGACAATCTCCCTCTGCCTGCAAAACTGTCACTCTGAGTTCTACGACAGGCCCCCATATCTTCGGAGTTATCAATCAAGAGCTACATGCTCCCCTTAAGTTTGCTTTAAAATAAAGGCACCATGAAAAAGCCTTAAAAATAGCAAGATTCCTTATTACAAGAAATGGTTGTTTTCATAGTAATTAGATGGCTAGGAGAAATCCTCTTCCTTGGCTATTTCCAAATTCCTTTTTAGCCACGCACGTTCCCTTTTCTCTAGTCTTCAGCTTATGAAAACTGCTGTCAGAGAGAATGGCTTCTACTGAGCACCTGAAAGGTGTCTGAGGCCTGCTCTTTTTCTTCCAAGTACCTAGTACACACAGTCAGGGGTCCTACCAGCCAGATCCCCCAAGCACAGATATCTGATCCCAGGGTGAATGTACTTTTTCAGCTCTGGGCCTTAGTTCTACAAATCCTCATCTGGCTCAGAGAACTTTCCCCAACATTGAATTTTCAGAAGTGGCAGGATGAGAAAACAGACATTGAGCTCCACTTCCATTCTGGGCCACATCACACAACACCGCATGTCACTGCCACTCACCTTGGGAGGCTTTATAGGGGAAAAAAAAAAGCTCCCACAGAGAATGTGCTAAAGGAAAGGGAGACAGATGGTTCAGGGCTGAAAAGCAGACCCACGGCCCCAGAATGTTCCCCCCAGCTCTACAGACTAGCTTTCCCAAATGCTTGCTTGGCTCCCGTCTCAACTGAGATCATCTGTTGGGAGCAAAACTTCGAGAACACCGAAGCACTTAAGTTTTCAAACAAAAAATCCTATTCAATCACCAATGTGCCTGAATCTTGAGACGGAATAAATAGATCACTGATCAGCAGCAAGAGAAGCCCTTCCTGGGGCCCTGCCTCAGCTTGTCCTAACTTGGGACGCCGGACACATGCTGCTCTTCCCGGATTGGTTCGCAAAGCCGCAAGAATGCAAGAATTTGAGGTGATCTCCAACACTTGGTTAGAGGAAGGGGTGTGGCCGTGGCTGTCCTCCCCACCGAGGGCCTGTGTGTACTCCCAGCCGCTGCCTTTGAAAGAGCACCAAAGAGGCAGGCAGGAAAGAGGAGAAGGGTGGTTTCCGCTCTCCTCGCTTCCTTCCCAGCCCAGGAAAGAGAATTTGAAAGCAACACTGAGAAAGAGGCCCCACCAAACTCTGGCATGATCAAGCAGGTGAAAGTAATGGTTGGGTTTTGGTGTTTTAAGAAAATGTTCAAAGGAATAAAATCTAGGAGGGATGTGACAAAGTCTGGAACCTGAAGACTGCCTGCCTTCTCCACAGACCCCGGGGACTGTGAGGAAGAATGGCTGCCCCAAGTAGCCATCTTCCATGGAAATAAACGTGCTTCATTGACACAATACACAAGCCCCCTTATGCTCACCCACCCACCTGCCTCCCCCATCCATCCCACCCCAGCCCCTCTGAGGCTTCCGCCTCACTCTGGGCTCCCACCACCTCCTCACCCCAAATGACCATGTCCCTTTGTTGATTTTCCTGACATCCCAGCTTTGTCGGTCCCCTTGTCGTAAAATGCAGCACTACACACGCTCTCAACACTATATAGCAGACTTTTACCTTAGTAGCCTGTCTGATTGCATGCATGTAAATGCGGGGAGGCAGGGTCAAACCAATCAAAGCTATGCATGAACAGAAAACAAAGCAATATTTGTAAAGCTAGGCAAGCGAGTGTAGCATTGGAGAAACATAAGGCTTGAGGCTTATTGATTCTTTAGATCGCAACCGTTTGGATTCGCTTTCCTTCTTAAATATTGGTGTACCATTTTGGCTTCAAAAAAATCTCTTCTTGCTTCTGCCCCTCTCTTTGGGGAGGGGTCGCTTAACTCAGGGACGTGATGTTAGAACGGCCTCCGGGGGGTGCCACGATGCGCTTGCTGGCCGAGCGGACCCCCTCATCCACTTGGGTGCCTGCAGTCGGCAATGCATTCCCAGAAAGAGAAAAGGGAGAACGGGATGAGGACAAGAAAGAAACCGGACTCATTTTCAGAGCATCAGATGGCAAGCGCCTTCCTGGCCTCATCTCCCAAGAAACTTCCATTCTAGTCTGTCAAGCATTCCAGGCGTTTTGTATCCACCCTCCTGGGGAACATCCATTTGCATCAAGAAGAGCCAGGCTCTCACCTAGATACCTTCAGACCCTCAGCATCATTAAGAACAATAATAAAAAAACAAGGCCAATGATCTAAGCAACAGCTGCTCACATTCCCCGCGACAAGCAATGTTTCAAGTGCGCCTCGGACACCTCACTTGATCCTCACCACTTTGCTATGAGGGAGCTACTAGGATTGTTCCCATTGAAAGAGGCAGCAACTGAGGCTGTGAGAGCTTGGGGAACCTGTCCCTGGTCTCACAATCTGGTGCAGTGCTGCTCGGGCCCCTACAGCCTCAGCACGAAAGAATTTACATGCGTCACGTCCATTCACAGAGGAGCAGCCAACACGTTAGGGAGCAATTCAAATGCCCCCCCCCAAAAAAAACCTGACAAAAGTCACTTGCGACAATCATAACGTGAGCCATGGCAACGCTGCCTCAAAACTTGCAGCCTTTTCCTTCTGCCTTCCTCCCCCTCCCTGTCCGTCCCCTCGACTCTCTCTGGCTTCCGCCATCCCTTGCTCCTCTTCTCTTCCTTCCCCAGATCCGCTCCTCTTTACCTCTCCCTGTACCTTCGGGTGGTCTTGCTTCCCTCACACTGAAATTATTCATCGTGGAGACACATATCGACATTCACTGCTCCCCCTTTGAAAACGAATGGTTATGGAGCAACTGGGTAATTATTTTCTATTAATAACAGTTCTTAAAGCGGAGAGGAGAGGAAAGGTCCGGCCAGCCGGGGCTAAATATTTACTCGAAGGCAGCGCAGGTTAGCACCGTCACCCTCAGGAGGAGAGGGTGGGGAGGGTAAAAACGCCGGGTTCGAAGAAGCCCCCGCAATCCAAGCTCTCTTTTTATTCTGGGCACACAGGGGCGGGACAACACCACGCACAGCTCCCACGGTCTCACGTGGCAAGTCACCATTAATTCCTCATGGGAAGCATCTCGCCCCCACCCCAGCAGGCTGTGATCTCTTAAGCAGGACTGGTCATCCTTCTAACCTGATCTTTAACCTCAACCAGCCTTACCCTGCCTTCTCACCGGGACGCCTTTTTGACTGGGCAAAGCCTCCTGCTGGCCCCAGCCACTGTCTCCCAGACCGTGGTCCGGGCTCAGGCTCCCTCCCACAACACCCGCCAGCTTGGAGCACCCGCTTCTCCTCCCTTGGCCCCACTCACCGGACAGGCTGAATCCCGACTGATGGAGGTTCCTCACCGGTGGGTTGGGCCGCGTGGGGGAGCCCCGGGTGGAGCCCGCGGGGGTGCCTCCTTTGGGTGTGGTGGTCAGGTCAAACACCGGGCCATCGTACAGGCCCCTGGGGACGGCGTGCAGGTCTGCCATCTGCAGCAGAGAAAGCCCATCACCCTTGATTCTGTCAACAGTTACCGTCTGTGCTCGGTAGCAGAGGGAAGTCAGGGGATTCAGGGTGTGGTGGGAGCCAGAAAATAATAGAAACAATAGGGTCATTTTTAAGGAAAGGAGAAGACACAGACAATAAAGGGGGTGCGGGGGATAGTGACAGCGGAAGAGGTTGCGGAAGTTCTCTCAGTAGCTGAGCTTCTCTCTGAAGGAATAAAGGAGACCGTGGTGGGGCGGGGCGGAGGGAAGGGGGGACGCGACGAGTAGGCAGACGACGCTGGTGGAAGGCAGCGTTTCTCCACAGACGCCGCTACAGGTGGAAGGACCGCCCACAGACCCGGAAGCGGAGGGAGCCGGAAGGGCAGCGGATTGGGCCAAGGGCCTGAGAGCTGGTGGTGTGAGATTTGGCGGGAGCTCCACCCACACGCGCCTCACCTCAGGGCAGAGCTGACAAACTGCAAGGTTCTGCAGTCTGACCGCTGGCCTCTCGCTGTGGCTGTGAACCTGTCCTGGGACCGGGGGACCAGCCAGCATCCACGCCCCCTGGGTATGCTCGGGGCTAGGCCTGGTGTGGGGAGGGTCACCCGAAACACCGTGCCTGCCCCAGAGCGGCCCACGGTCTGTCAGACACGCGCTGGTGGGCAGTCCTCGGCCTGGGTCAGACCCCTGGCAGCCGGAGGAGGCCGTCAGGACAGGGCAGCTCACGGTAAGACGCCGGGCACGTCTGCCACAGAGCCTGCCCTCCCCTCCGGGAGCAACTGGGGTGCAGGCACACGGGCGACCCTCATCACGTTTGCAGATGCTCATGACTCAGGTGGGACCCTGTCTCTGGCCGCGTTCCCCAAACAGCTTGGCCAGTAACTCTAGATCATCATTTCCCTGGGTGCAGGGAATGGAAATAAAGGCCTGGCGTATATGGGAGGCTTCGGTTCCATTCTCTTCTCTAGAAGGCTACAAGCGGAGTGTGGAATGAAACTCTGTACCACCGAACTTTAAAGGAGCACTCATAAAGAGGGTAGGACCGGTACAGGGATACAAAACATCCTAAGGGGCACCTGGGAGGCTCAGTCAGTTAAGCATGTGCCTTGGACTCAGATCATGAGCTCAAGGTCCTGGGATGGGAGCACCGAGTCAGGCTCCCTGCTCAGCGGGAGGTCTGCTTCTCCCTTTTCCTCTGCACAGGCACGCTCTCCCTCAAATAAAATCTTTAAAATAAATAAAATAAAAATAAATAAAACACTGTCATAAAATAAGCAAGCGCAGGCTACAGGGATATTCAGACTAAAGGACAAATGCCCTTGGAAACAGACACGCCCTACAAGACGGTGCACCTCCTTCAGTGAGGGCTGGGGGAGCAGAACAGAGCTGGCCTGGTGACTTCAGGGAGGGAGTCTGGCAGCCAGCCGGAAGACACGGGTTACCATACGTGGAGCTGGCAACCTCCTCCTCCCTGTGACCACACTCAAAGGCGGGATGGCCAGTCACTGGGATCACTGGGGGTCTGGGAGTGGCTTGGGTGTGTGGGTATGAAGTTTCTGTGAGTGTCCCCAGCCTCCCAGCTCGCCATCACTATGACTAAAGACTCATTCTCCCAGCTGCTGGGTGCTGGCCCATCCCACGTGGATCAAGGAGCGTATGCCTTCCAACAGATAAGGTTGGGACCAGGGATCAAACTCCACCCCCATCCCGGGATTGTTCTAACCCTACTCTGTAGATCCCTAGTCTTTTTTTTTTTTCTAAAGATTTTATTTATTTATTTGACAGACAGAGATCACAAGTAGGCAGAGAGGCAGGCAGAGAGAGAGAGGAGGAAGCAGGCTCCCTGCTGAGCAGAGAACCCGACGCGGGGCTTGATCCCAAGACCCTGAGATCACGACCCGAGCCGAAGGCAGGGGCTTAACCCACTGAGCCACCCAGGCGCCCCTGTAGATCCCTAGTCTTACTGGAAGAGACCTTGTAGTTGGTGTGGCGGTAGCAGGGGGCTCTGAAAAAACAGACTTCTGGACCTCACCCCTATTATCAAGTAGAGCCCTCTGTAACATGGAGATAGATACATAAACACACAGATAAGCATCTGCCTATCTATCTATCTATCTGCCTATCAACAAAATTAGGGACATAAACAAGATTTTATGTGAACCACAGAACTAGCTAAAAGGATCATAAACATTTGCCCTGTGGAGCAACACTGGATGGAAGAAATGAGACTGGGGGGTGGGGGGTAGGTGTAGGCTGCTAATTCTCCCTGTAAGCCTTCAAGAGTTATTTTTTTTTTAAATATATGAACATTATTTTGAATTATTAAATTTTGAAAAATGTTTCTTGGGCCAAAAAGTTTTGGAGACCCCCTTTTTCTAGACCATGAAATCTGTGTGTATCTTGGGAAGAGATCACCGCTGTGAATTTCTCTAGGTGGGTGCAGGACATGCAGACCCCTCCAGGTCTCATGCTGGAATGGGGCACAGGCCCCTTCCCCTGCACTCCCACCCCAGGCTCAGACAGCTTCTCACCTTCCTCCGGGCTTTAATGCGCTTGTAGACGTAGTCAGAGAATGGGCTGCAGGGGATGAAGCGGCCAGCCCCCTGGGTCACGTGCAGGTTGCCATCTTCCAGCATGATCTTGCCCTGGCAAATGACCACCAGAGGGGCCCCGCGCAGCTCCAGCCCTTCAAAGATGTTATACTCTGCAGCCTAGAGATGGGGCGAGGGGCAAAGCCGTTAGTGCGGTCACAGAATGGTGAGGGGAGGAACACAGTTTTCCTGGGCTGGAGACCCAGCCTTCAGCCTCAGTATAACGGACGCCCCAGGGAGGCCAGAAAAGGTTTCCAATGCTCCATGTAAGCTCTGGTGGGGAGAAGCCCCAGGAGAGAGATGGCTGCTAAGTAGAGACGGGACTTCCCAGCAAAGAGAAACATCAATCTTTAGAAAGGCCCTGGTGTGGATGTACATTTTGTCACTGGCGGTGTTCAAAGAGAAGCTCGGGAATTATCAGGGATACTGCATTTGACACTCCCGGACAGGCTGGGTAAATGGCTGAGGTCCATGACCCTTAGGTCTCCACTAGCCCAAAAGGAAATGATGTAATGTGACATAATGTTTAAACAGAAGCCATACCCACCAAAAATGGGATTTCCCTCTCCTGCCTCCATGTATTCACCAAGTGCAAGGCATTATTGCAAAGCATCAAGGACATCGGTTTGGAGTCTATATTCCAGAGCTATGTGGGTCTGAATCCTAACTTCACCATTTACTCACTGTGTGAATGACTGACTCTGCACCCCTATTTCCTCCTCAATACAATGCAGGTGGTAACAGTGCCTACCTCTTGGGGACGAATACGGAGATTCAGTGAATGAAAAGCTCACTGCCTGAAACATAAATGCTTTAAAAATATGAACTATTTTTACCAACATGGATGCAGCCCTTTCCCTTAGGGACTGGGGTTTAATTATCCTCCACACGAAACTCCTCATGAGGAAGTTGTCTGGGCTGCTGACCAATTTTTTTCACGTTCTCCCTTCTTCTCGGTGCAGGGGGGGGATCCCTACCTTCCCTGGCCTCCTGGGTAAAGTCAAGCACAGAGGTGGCTTGGAACAGTGTACTGTGAGAGGAAGTGCCCTATACCACTTCTCTTAGGAAAGCTGTCTGAGCCAGGACTCCAGGGACCAGGATCTGGCCCCCGCCTCAGCGATCATGGTGGGAGGGACTGGTGTAGACATGGTGCCTCCATGCACAGGGACTATGCTGGAAGCAGCCCCCTGCGGACCCATCCGTGACCTGCTGAGATATAATGTCACTGAGAATTGGGTACGGTTTGTGACCCATCCTGGCTTGCTGGCCTGAAACGAGGGGCAGGCACACATCTCTCCTGACCAGGTCCCACACGCGCCCTCTCCATGCTACTCTTCTCCTGCCATGCCAGCCTTACCGATTGGTGGCTCTTGGCAGAGACGATCTTCACTGCGTCTGGATCCCAGATCACCAGGTCGCTGTCAGAACCCACAGATATTCTCCCCTTGCGGGGATACAGGTTGAAGATCTTGGCAGCATTGGTGCTTGTCACGGCCACGAACTGGTTTTCATCCATTTTTCCAGTGGCCTAGGGGAATACCAAAAAAAATCAGCACCAGGCTCCTACATTCGGAGCACGGTGACCACAGGGGCCAGAAACTCGCACACCGGTCTAAGGAGATGAGCACAGACCCCACCCACAAGCTGCCCAGTGGCTGCAGCTCACCTGTGACTTCCAAAGGCAGTTAGAGCTCCTGGCATGCATGTTTTTTTTCTGGATATGTGCACACACTTACTTCTTTGCCCTTCTAATTCCAAAAAGAAGTACGGAGTTCCCAGTAAAATTAAATGTGGTTACAAGCCCATTTTTTAGACATTTGTTTGTATTTGTGTGGTCACAGGATAAAATACGGAAGAGCCTCCCATAAATGATAATAATGGTTATTTAATCCTGGGTTGTCAAATTATGATGGATTTTTGTTTTCTTTCGTGTGTGTGCTTTTCTCTCCTTTCCAAGTGCTCTTTTAATGAGAATGATTCATGTGGGTAATTAGAAAATGTATATATCTTATTTTCAACAGTTAGAATGTACCTATTATATATTCATACATACATACACACACACACATACAGTGTTTAAGAAAAAACAAAACTTAAGTATGTGAGAGAGGAGACAAAAATATTTATACTTTCCCTCTTTACAAAACAAAAAGCCTGGATAAAGAGAAAAGAATTTAATTTCAAATCTATCTTTGAGCTTCCTAGGAGCCAAGATGAAAAGGGAAATAATTTGGTGGCTTTCACTGTGTAGATGAGTGAAACATTAGTTCATATACA
Organism: Mustela lutreola; assembly: GCF_030435805.1. NCBI lineage: Eukaryota > Metazoa > Chordata > Mammalia > Carnivora > Mustelidae > Mustela > Mustela lutreola. Next base: position 84,499,981 of record NC_081294.1, read on the forward strand.
ATATATATGGCTCAGAAATAAGTGTCCATAGAGTTTTTAAAATAAAAGAGAAGGGGAGTGCCTGGCTGGCTCTGTCGGTGGAGCGTGTAACTCCTGCTCTCGAGGTTGTGAGTTGGAGCCCCACGTTGGGTGTAGAGATTAGTTAAAAATAAGATCTTTTTAAAAAATGGTAAAAAAAAAAAAAAAAAAAAAAAAAAAAAGAGAGAGAGAGAGAGAGAAGGAAGTGATCAACTTACTAATGAGTTAACTATTATTTTTACTAAAATCTCTGGACAGCCTTCATTTGCACGGCTATTTCTTTTGCCAGCTTCTGTCATGTTATTAAAATAAAACCAGGCCTACCTTTAGAAGACACTGGTCAACAATCACTTGTACACCTGGACGACCAAACACTCAGGGAAGGGCATCCTCGATGAGCAAGCTGACTTCAGTCTCTTAAGCACACAGCCCTTGCTTACCATTTCAAGGGGTTCTATCCAGCCCTTTCAGAAGAAGTGACAACGCTCTCCAGAAAAGAATTTTAATTCACTCTTAAGTACAGATCATTCACGCCATCACTTGAAGGGTCTGAATGTGTGGTTCCTAGTTCTTAACAGTCTAGAGAAGGAGGTCTCCTCAGAGTCTCAAGGTTTATCCCCCTAGAAGTGACATTCCTAAACAGCTTGAGACATGCAGTTCCAGAAACATCTCAGCAGGTGTGAGGGCTTACCTACAAAGACACAGTGGCAAGAGGGTCTGATCTGGCCCTGGCCCCCATCCATGACCTTGATCCTTACCACAGCCTTGTCCCAGATGACAGACATCCGCTCTTCCACACCATTGGTGCCCTCAGGGATGGCTGTGAAGTTGTCCTTCCCAATCGCCTTCTGGGCAGTGCTGAAGGTACAGTGGGCACTCCCGGAGAGCTGCAGGTCTCCACTGGCAAAGGAAAAGAGCTCCATGTAAACTGGAGAGGTGGCACAGAGGCCACCAGGGACAAGCAGCGAGCATCTAAGGTCAGCATTCGGGATGCCAAGACTTGAGTTTACGATCTTTTGTGTACTTCTTACCAGCTGCATGAGCGTGAGTTCTTTCCCTCCCTGGGACTTAACAGTTAGCCCATCGGAAAATGAGGGGGTGGGGTGAGATCACCTCTGGGTAACAATATAAAAGGGACCCGAATGAGGAATGGGACTAACCCTATATGTCCTGGCCAGGGTTGGGCAGCTACCAATGAGTCTCCCTTTAATTTCAGTTAGGTGCTGTTCAAAATTAGGCCCTACATGATCTCACCCTCTGTTGGTTAACCTGTAAAATGGAGATGACAGTCCCTCATTCATATAGTTGTCGTGAGGATCAATGAGATTCTGTGTGTCATCTCACCACAGTGCTGGGCATGTGACATGTGTTAACTACAATGGCCATTATTAACATGGTTGTTGTTAGTAATGTGTAAACTATGATGGGGGAGAACCTGTTGTTCTCCACGAGGTTCTCCTCAGCACGGACTCTAGTCTAGCTGTGGATGGGCTGCTCCCATCCCCAATCCCCTCCCCGGGTCCCACGAGGTTTCCACAGATCATGCCACTTTTCATCCCCACACCCACCTGGCCAGCAAGGAGTTGATGTAGTCAGGAGTGGTCGGATCAGGGCTCAGAGGCGGGGATGTCACAAAGGCAGCTGCCTTAGCCCAGTTCTTGCTCCAGTAATGTGTCCCATCTGTGCCAAGGCTGGCAGTGATGGGCTCACCAAAGACCACGTTTCCTGCAAGGGTAGGAAACAGGCGATGGGTTTTTGTAGGCGATGGTTATAGGAAACAAGCATCTGTGCTGCTTCAGGCCTGACTCAGGTTATCACAGCCCCTAGCCCTCCTCCTTAAGGCTTGTGGCTTTGAAGTCAGCCAGGCCTGGGGTCAAGTCCATGGGCCCACCTTTTCTAAGCCTCTACTGATCTATCTGCTAAACATGAACAATGTCAGATCCCCTAGTTCACAAGAAGCCATTGGTTATAGGATGCAGCTTTAAGCCCAGTTTGAGGCAAATTAAGATTTGAGGCAAAACAAAAAATGTATACTGATTCTAAGATTCACTGACGTTTCGTAAATATTAAAATGTGGACTAGGTCTCTCCTGGAACAAATGAAATAAGACCATGTCTACTTCTCGGGATCCTGAAAATGAAGGGCCAGGCACATACAAAGTGTCTGGCACATAAGAGATGCTCGGTGACTATGATTTTCTTGCTACTCCTTCCCACGGTAGAGTCCCAAGCCCCCAGCATGCCTGCATCCCTGGGAACTGCTAGACCCTTCTTGTTGCAACGATAGGCTTTGGGTCAATGAAGTAAGTCTGCTCCCTTGGAAAAGAGGCACTCATGGTCTTCCCACCATGCTTGTTTTTCCATAACCTAAAGAAAGGAGTGATCTGCTCGAAGGTACTAGTAACCTGGGACACATCAAAGATGAGGCACTCTTCTTGGACCTGTGTCTGCTATTTGGAGTTTATACGCCCAAACCAAGCAGCGAGGAGGAGGGATACTAGGAAATAAACTGATCTAAGCTGAGCTTTTTTTTTTTTTTTTAAGATTTTACTTATCTACTTGGCAGACAGAGATCACAAGCAGGGAGAGAGTCAGGCAGAGAAAGAGAGAGGAGGAAGCGGGCTCCCTGCAGAGCAGAGAGCCCAATACGGGGCTCGATCCCAGGACACTGAGATCTTGACCTGAGCCGAAGGCAGCGGCCCAATCCACTGAGCCACCCAGGCGCCCCTAAATAAAATCTTAAAAAAAAAAAAAAGTGGAAGAACCTTCCCTTTGGACTATCTTTAGATGGAAGAGTAGAATAAGCAAAATAAAATAAGCAAAAATTGTAACTATAGCTAGGTTTGAACAGCAGCTCCCCCGGCTGGGAGACCCTGACATATTGTGCTTTAATTTCCTCATCTGAAAAATGTCTATTTCTCAAGGGTCCTTGACAATTCTACATAACAATAAATCTGAAGTATTTATCTCAGTGCGGGGCAAAGAGTGGGTCCTCGTTAAACAGCGGCTCCCCAATATTAATTCTGAGCCGCCGTGCAGAGTAGCCAAAGAACACTCGGTGAGTGAGCACGGGGCTTTAGGTCAGGATGGGAGAGGGAGGCCCGCCACCCTCCCTCTTGGCTCTGAGTACTCTTCTGAGAATGACAGGTCCCGAGATGTCTCCTGGCTCCCATGTCAGGAGTCAAGATCGCAGCCCTGAAACAAGGCCTTCCAACCTCCCTGCATCCTGGAGAAACCACTAGCTCTGTCTGCCCACAATCATGAGCCAGGAGGCAAAGGGCGAAGCATCCTTCTCCAGGAGTTTAAAATAAGACCCAGTGTAGAGCAGAAGCACTCTGTCCTTGAGACCCTCGGGTCATCCTGAGAATGGTCCTGAGGAAGGAAAGAGCCATGAACAGAAGGCACCAGAGCAAGTGTGGCAGGTGGTCTTGGGGAGCGGGTGGGAGGGTTCCCCATGCATTTTGCCTGCTTGCTTCCTTGGTTTTAGGGTTTTCTTTTCTTTTCTTTTTTCTTTTTTTCCTTTCTCCAAGAATGGGTTAGAAAGATTGGGCTACTTCTCTGGCTCTCGTCCAATGACTCATACCCAGTAGAGCAGGCACACCATGTCATGTTGAGAGATTTAAAAGCAGAGAAAGAAAACATCAGATTTACTGTGAGCGGGGTAAGGCAGGAGATGCCCCGGAACGTGCCAGCTACAAAGCCCGTCTAGACAATTAGGAAGAATCCCCTTCCAGAAGAAAAGGGTCCCCTTTGCCAGAAGGCAGGCAGCCCAACACCCAGCCATCAGAGTCAGTCAGTGGGACTATTTTTAGCCGCCTGAGCCTCCCCCAGAATGGCCACTGGCACAGAGGTAACGACTACACACACAGGCCCAGGAAAACCTCTCTCCCAACTAAACACAGGGCCCCGAACCTCCAGGTTCTCAACCACATGCTGATCACAAAAGAGCCCATTAGTGTGCCACTGAAGACAAGAGCAAAAAGCGGAAGAGAAAGCTCTGAAATGAGAGTAAACTTCCAGTTGGCCCCAGAGGAGCAAATGCAGCCCAAGTTAACAGTCATGGAAGAAAACAGTACACAAGTCAGAAGGCGGTGGGGACAAAGCCCTGGGGCATAAAGGTTGTGCCACTAGTCATGCTTTAGAGACCCCCTTCACCCCCTTTTCTGAAATATCCTGTGCTAACCTGTATGGCTCAGGTGGTGGGACCCCACCCCTGCATGCTGCCCCCTACTACCCTGGCCTGCCAATTCCAGCATCCCCAGAGTAGACGCATGGTTCAGGGAGGGGCCATGACCCAAGCCGAGGCAATGAGAGCCCTCCTGGGTGCTTCTGCTGGAACCACTGGAAAAGATGTACTCTACTTCCTCATCGGGCCCACCTCCCATCAAATCCTGAGGGCAACATAAAGCCTCTTAGCCTTTATTCTTGTCACCACGCACCCTGAAAGCCAAAAGAGAAGAAAGCAGGGACAAGAAAGGATCAGGAGTGATAGAGCCCCAACATCATAGCACCTTGATCCAGCTATGCCTGAAACACCTTTAACCCATAATTTATTTGTGTTTATTTAAGTCCATTTGAGTGGGATCTTTGATTTCTGCACCCACTATAATCTTGACTAGTATGTCTAATCATAAGGCTCAGACAATGTGAAATGACAGTGAAGGACCAAAGGGAGGAAAAAGACACCTCAAAACACTGACCGAAGCTGTGCCATCTGGGACAAACCACCTGCCCTTCCTGCCAAGCGGGATAAATGCCAGGGTCCTGCCATCCACACAGGATGCTAAGAGGATCCCCTGTGCTAACATGGAGGAAGGGCTTCCCAGAAAGCCAGGCAAGGAGCAAAAGAGGCACCATTTCTACGGGACAGCCAGAGGGAGAAGGAGCCACATGGCTGGCACTGAGCTCTTAGGAGCACCCATCACCTTTTTTCCTGGCTTGAGAGATCAGGTCTGCAGCGCTCTTGCTCATGACCTTCGTGACGTAGAGTGGACAGTTGGTTTGGCTCGCAATGGTGATGGCACGGAACACAGCCTCGGCTTCCAGCTGCAAAAAGAAGTCCCAGGAGTCAAGAGAAACACGAGCTTCTCAGCTGCCACTCCCCACCTCTACAGGCTGAGGATACAGGGCAAAGCTGAAAACACAGATGATCTGCATTCGGTGGCCCCTGACACCACGTCCCCGTTGTGGCACTTCCCGTGGCTTCTCAAAGTCTCTCCCTCACCTCCTCTCTTCTCTCACCTGCTTCTCTCCTCTCCAGGTGTTCCTCGCAGTGGCTACATGTGATAGAAGCCTTTGCTCCTCAGTTTTCCCAGACAGATTCTCTGGCAAAACAGCATCCCAACACCAGTATGGAAACAAGGACCAGTAAAGGTAAGTAACATCAAAGTCTTTCCTGCAGCCACGGGGGGTCCGTGGGGGCAACTCCAGCAGGAGTTTGTTACACTGGTAATCCCCAGGCTTCCAGGGCCCTGGGTACCTTGGTCAGTTAAGCGTCTCACTCTTGATTTTGGCTCAGGTCATGATCTCAGGGTCGTGGGATCGAGCCCCATGTCAGGCCCTGCACACTTAGCATGGATTCTACTTGAAATTCTCCCTCTCCTCTTCCTCTGTCTTTACCCCCACATGTGCTCGCTCTCGCGCTCTCTCTCTCTGTCTCTAAAATAAATAAATAAACAAAATCTTTAAGAAGAAAATAATTCCCAGGCTTCTCAGCAGAGACTTCTCTTCTTCTTAATTTCTTCCATCCCACCCTAAAGTAGAATCTGCATGTTCCAACATGCTAACCAATGTGGTTGAATTTATTCAGTAAGAAATAATGAGTTTCCCTTTACTTATTAACAAAGCAGGGTCTTTAGAGCTCGGGCTCTTTCAAATGGCCTGGCTCTGAGTTCTGGTCCTGCTGGAGAAGCCGGGTGACCTCAAGCATGGTACATAACCTCCAAAAGCCTCAGTTTCCTGTCTGAAATGGGGAAAGTAATAGGATCCAGCCACAGGGCTGTGAGGATCTGAGCGCTCATCCTTTAAGGCAACTGGTCCACCCCCTGGGATAAGGCAAGTGTGCCTGGCAGGCTGGCTACTATTCTTACTGTTGATCTTAGCTCCTGACCAGTGTGGGAGAGCCTGTGTCACTACCCAAAGCCCACAGAAGTCTGATTCAGCCCAAACTGGGGATACCAGCATTCTCCCATTCAGTCAGCAACAGATCCATTTTGGACGGATAGGACATTCTGGTCAGCCGCCTATGCAGCCCAACACTTTAAAAAATACCAAAAATAGCTTGCAGATACCCGGTGTTTTCATAACGCAAACCAGCCACACTGGTGGGTGTGGTTCAGCAGACAGACTCTAGAACTTGGCGGGTCCTGCCTGCGGGCATCCCCCAAGCTGCATGTGGTTTCAAGGGGACAAGCCCCTGGAGCCCCCAACCCCAGGTGAGATGTGCCGCCTTCCTCTAGCACCCGGACCTCAGGAGCACAGCTCGGGTTCTGCTCTCCCCGCACGGCATCACTGTAGATGGTAGTGGGGTGTGCTCTGAACAGAAGAGGGGCCGCTCCTCTTCCTCCCTTTCCTCCTTCCTCACACCTGCACTGCCCCCTACACTCCCCACGGCCTCAGTCCTGACCCCTCGGACCCCAGGCCCCCGCCAGCAGCACTTCAGGTTCTTCAGCACCTTGACAACATGACTATCTTTGGAAGGTGACATCACCCTCCAGCTTCACCCAAAAGGGCTTCCAGGGTTGTCTGGACCTACAGCTGAGAATCTTTTTACTAAAAAGGAGACGGGAACAGGAGGAGTGGGGTGGGGAGGGGTTGGAAAAACAAACCAAGGAGCAAAAATAGACTTTGCTCAGAAATCCCCTGGCTGCTGCTACAGAAATCCATCTTGCCAGCAAATCTCTACAGGGACCAGCATTTAGGAACAGTTTCACAAACAGTGCTGATCACCCTGGCCCACTCACACTGTGGAAACAGCTTTCCAATCCTTCACATGGGAAGAGCCAGGGGCTTAACCTCTTGAGCTCTTGCTTCTTCACCCAACAATAATGCCACCTGCCTCGAGCAGCAGCAAGGACAGCTAAGGTAATCAGCACAGCGCCAGGTGTGGGCTCGCGTTTCATAAAAAGGGCCTGGTATTCAGGGGACAGACCTTTCTGGAATGCTGGGAAATAATGATAAATGATTTCAACTGGGAACAACAATGTCATCAGACACAGAGGAGTTTCGGGAATGCTGACAGTTCTGCTTCTCCACGGGGGCACAAGTGACACACCTGTATTCAGCTCGAAAAAATTCCTTGAATGTTTATGATAGGGATGTTTGTCTGTGGCTGCATTACCTTTTAATTTTTAAAAGCCTCTGAAAGAGATAGGCAACAGGAATACGCTCTTTCTGGTTCTGACTCTTGCTTCCTTCTGCAGAATGGAGGGCTGGGGACCGGAGAGCAGGAGCCAGGCTCAGGGCACTCGCACCAACGGCCCCAAATGCAGTCTGGGTGCCACTCTGAGGCTGGTCTCCCAGAGCCAGTGTGCTCTTGGCCGTACGGGCAGCCAAGTTCACACTCTGTAGCTAAAGCCGCAGACATCCCAAACACAAGCAATGAGCCACTGGCTATCTTTTAGTCCCTCGTCAGCTGCTAAGCAGGCCCTGTTCATCATTCATCTTACACGTGGGAAACCCCCATACCCGGATGTCATCATCACCTTACAACCAATCGATAGACATAAAGTCTATGAAACACCCCCTTCACCTACTGCGCCTATGGCCGGTATTGTATTTGGCAGGACTCAGAACATAACATGGAATAAGGGAGGACAGGGAAATGTCTTTGAGACGGACACTGACTAAGAAAGGATTTAGGTGTTTACCCTCCTTAGGAGGACCCTCCACCCCTTGTCCTCTTTAAAGAGATGAGGGGTCACAAGTAAGCATTTTCCTCACATTGCTTTCTACTTTGCTGAGTCCCTTGACTTGGTCCATCAGACGTGTGGCCTTTGGAACAAATGTTCCAATATCGCTGTCTGGTCCTCACAGACTCTCCTCACTTTTCCTCAAGGTTTGTTCTACACCGTGTAAGCAGGTGCCTGGGGAAGGCAGGCCGAACATAAACTCTCCAAATGACAAATAAGCAGCGGGCTATACGGCAGCCTACTGGGGACTAGAGTCACAAGAGTCTCCCAGAGGATGCTGGAAGGACAGAGCACTTCCACCACTGTCCTGTTCCCCACTCCAGTCCCTGGATCCCCACAACTCACCTCCTCTGGTCTGCTCAGCACATGGCCTTCTGGGCCAGTGATCCCCATTTCCAACATCCGGGTTTGCTCCTACAATGAGAAAAGAGAAAGAGATAAGAGCTCCACTGAGGTGTGGAAAACCACGCTGCTATCTTTAAATCTGAAGAAAAATGATCACGGGGGAAAAAGACTAAAACGTATATGTTGAATACATTTGTTAAGGTTCCATCTGGAATTGTAAAATAGGGTCAAGTCTTAACTAAGAAGAGAAAAAAACGTTTCGGAGTAGTGGCTTTTTTTCATTAAAAGGATGGCAATCTTAGAGTACCAGAATTTTTTTTGCCAATATACATCATAAGTCACACCAGCTCACTTATTCCTTAGCGTCTCCTGCTGTGTTTTGCAACAGTCTAGCTGTGCACCACACACACCCCCTCCCCGCCCCTTTACATCAGGATCGCCCGGCTCACTTTTGCAGGCATGTGGCTGTCTGGCCTTCTCCAAATCAGGATGGAGAGGTGAAATTCTAGGAAGCTGCACTTTAATAAAGCCCTTGGGCTTTCTTGTCATTTAAATGTATGCCTGAAACAAACGGACTCAGAATTTAACCAGACAAAATGATGCCTCCGAACAGCATTACCTGACTCAGTCTTGTGGTCAGATTCTATTTAATTAGTCTGTTTTGTGACAAAACGGCCTACCCCCTCACAGCTGATGGCTAAATTCCTCTGACTTGTGGCCAGCTTTCTGGAAGGAGCAGGTGGCTGGGCAATGAGCACATGCATGGGCTAATTGGGACTGGCAGGAATCCTTAGCCGCCGTTTGTGCAGTTTTGCTGGCCTTCAGTCTCCAAGTATGAAGGTCAGTGCCAATGAACGTGTGCGCTACAGACGGGGAGATGAGGGAGAGAGCGGGACCTGAACAAAGCCTTGTGCACCTTGGAACTATGAGAAGTGGAGAAAGGAAAGGAGTCCTTTTCCCTGCGAAAAAGCTATTCTGTTGTTGTTGTTATTGTTTGTTTGTTTGTTTTGTTTTTAATAATATGTATCATTTTAGAGGTGTGGGAAGAAAGATGCATACGCTCTCAGCGACTGTGAGAAGTGAAATGATCTCCGTCTCCAGCTCTACAGCAGGATTAGAGAAAAGGTCAGAGGCTGAGTTTTGCAGCAAAAGAACTTCACTTTTCATTCTTACTGTTCCTTTTCTCGAAACTTGGACTGAACACAATTTCTTCTGAATTCTGGAGAGTCTCTGCTCTGCATTGCCTCCTGAAGTCACATGAAGGTCAAGGTGTCCAACTATCTGTCTCATCTGACACTGTCACGTCTCTCTTGTTCAAGAGCACGGGCACTGTGCACAGGAGGGAGCTTGCTCAAGTCATGGTTTCCCAGCAGAGTCACATGGCGTGCCTGCCCTTTATGACCGACCTCCTACAACAGAACCTCTGGAACCTGGATAATCCCAGGAATCCCAAAGCTCTGCAGGGGACTTTAATGCACTTCTCATGCTGGAAGGTCCCATTCTAAAAGCCATGGTGTCCCTACAGCCAAAGGTTAAGAAGGGCACGCAAAGACCCTTCAAAGCTCCCTTACCTGGGTGCAGGGGGCCTGGGCACCATGAGGCACTGACCATGCTGTAATTACATCCCAGTTAGGGGCATGGCACAATTTTGGTATGCTCCATGAGGAAAGGAATGCTGCTTTATTCATCTTCCCTCTACATAGTAGGTGCTCTACAAACCCTATTAGATGAATGGCTAAAGATGCTACCCTCTTGGATGGTCCTGCTGGCTTTTAACTTTTGATAATGTTCATGGCACGTATCCATGAGAGAGAGAATTCTTGCTCCTTGGTGACTTTGCATCCACCAACTCTGAAAACAGCAGCTGCCTTTATTTAGACGATGTGATAAAGTCTTTCAGCTCAATCTGAATGTAGTGAGCACACATAAGAAACCTTCCCTGACTGAGAACGGAGCCTTCACAAGGTAGAGAAGAGAGGGGATAGGGGGAACCAGGGACAGTTCGGTGCTAAAAAGCCACCAGAGGAAGCTGGAAAGGGGGCTTAGCATCGGAGCCCATCTGCCCCCACACGGGCTTGGAGGGAGGAACAGGGAGTTTGGTTTCTAGGGCATGTGGGAGGGCTGGGTCCTCTGCAGCTGTGCCGAAAATGCAGAACAAGAAGAGTAACGGCTCTACCACCATGGGGATGCCTCCCGTGAGCACTGGACCCTCTTTGGAAAATGATTTCATTATCTCTGAGTGTGTGGGGGAATGTGGAAGAAGGCTGTCAGAGGTCCGACTAATTAATCTTGGTCAGTAAGAGGAAATTACACATGTAGTTCCCCTCCTCCGCTGGTGAGATAACGTCCAGAATCTGAAATCCTAACAGCTGGAGCCCTGCACGGCCAGGACATGCTGTGTCTCTGGGGGATCTGCAGCGGGACTGGTGGGGCAAGAGGCCTGGGACACACCAGCTCTGGGGAAGCCATACCACCTCAGAGTTAAGATTTTCTTCTCCCCGTTACTGACTGTGATCCTTGGCTGGTGACCAAATCCTTCTGAGCCCCATATCCTCCTCTACAGAACACGGCAGCCATCTTTGAAGGGCCAGCTGAAGAGAGAGGGACAGTACACTAGAGCACATACCAGTGCCCGGCACACAGTAGTATGTGTTCACCATGTGGCAGCTGCTGTTAGAAGCTCACGGGTCTGGGATGAGGGTCGGCCCCACGGTTCCCACATCTCGCTGACCACATCCATCAAGTCCTCGACAACTTCTAAAACGAAGGCACAGCCCCAGGACTAGTGAGCTACAGAGTGCGTCTGTTTTGGCTCACCTCAGGTAACCTCGTGCCCGGCACAAAGCACTCAGGAGATACTCTTTGAAAGAATGCAGGATGGTTTTTCTATGAATGTTATTAAATGAACCAAGAGGGCTCGCTCTCTTCTGGCGGCCTCCTCCTAGTGGAGGCCAATCTTGGATGCTTCTGAGATAAACAGACCCTGGCTAAGACCCATCTGTGCATCCAGCCCATTAAGCGACCCAGGAGATGGAGAGAGTGCCTTCTGCTTCCTCATAAACGATCGCTTTGGGCCTTGGGGCCTCGCTTTCCTCACTCTTGCCTCAGGTTTCTCAGCACAACTTCTAGGAAACCAGTGGGGCGTCTGATCCCCACAAGACCCACACTCTTTATTACCTAAAGCTGTGAGCTCCATAGTCCTGGAACAGATTTCTGAGAAGTGCTATTTTAGGGTTTTTCTCTAGGACAGAGACTGTCCCATAGCTTGGACTCACTTTTCAAAGAGAATCAGCAACGTTCTCCCACTAAATGGCCCAATTTGAAAACCTCTTCCGGCATGCCTGTTCTGATCCCCGAGAATGGCCAGACAGCCCCCCTTTCTACAGTGTCCTCAGCTTTCTCCCTCGCTTGCCTTCACTGCCTCCTCCTAGCCTGGTGCGTTCTTTAAGGGAGGTCCTGTTTTTCGCACAGGGTTCAGGACCGAGCCTCATGGCTGTTAAGATATCACATAATACTGAAGTAACGAGGGAAGAGACAGGCCTGAGACCCAAGCCCATGCAGAGAGCACACCCTGGGGAGCCGCGCAGCCTTACCTGGGCAATGATATCCCCATTCTCAGCGTGAACCTGCGCAATGGCTCCCAGCTCGCCCAGACAGGTGAAGATCTCGTAGAGCTGAAAGAGAAAGGAGTCACTGTCACTTTCCTAAGCCACTGAGGCTTTCAGCAACTCCACGCAGGGGTCCATCACGAGGGCCACAGGTAAATCAAATGAGGGAGGAAATCAGTGATTAGGGCAGAAAACACAGGCTAAAACATGCACAAGCAGGGTGTGAGTCCACAGGAAAAAACAAATGAAGGAGGAAATCAGTGATTAGGGCAGAAAACATAGGCTATAACATGCACGAGCAAAGTGTGAGTCCACAGGAACTCTAGGAAACTGTCTCTATACAGAACACATCCTGTCTCCTCAGGGGACAGGGCAGACATACAACAAAGTCCTATGGAGCCTTCTGCTGTGCCTCGAGCACACGTTTTTAATGCTATTCGATCCTGTTTGGCTGAGACAGACTTTCACAGTCCTTCTCAACAAATGCTCCTGAGAGCTGCTACAGCCGGGCCAGCAGCTAGCTCAAGGGAAAGTTGGCTCCCCGATTCCCTAACCTTTCAAGATAGACCTCCCCCAACCTCCTGACCGGGAGGGATGGGCATTTGTTCTTCGCATTTCCTCTGAAAACATGAGAATCGTCTCAAACCAGCACATGCCACAAGACCACCTCGGGGAGAGCCAGAAGCAAGCTGCTACCCCAAACAGCAGAAGGCCCTCCTTAATGCTGCAAGGCAGAACAACCTCAAACTCCACTGAGCTCATGCAGGGTTTAGGGCTTGTGAGCTACATGGAGTTCAGCATGCCTTTCCTCTTGTTCTTTTGAGAAAGTTGCTGCCAGTGGAAATTCTAGCTCGCGATCTGCCTTGCCATGAGCACACTGCCTTGCTCCCTTATTTAAAACACAGCATGGACCCTTAGGGCTTTAAGAAGCACTCAGGCCCAGTAGCCTCCCACAGCAACCACAGTGAGTCATGCTCCAAGAGCCAAGGTCATCGGCAGCAATGGGAAACCCATCCAGATACCCCAAACCACACAGCAATGGCTTGTTACCTCTGTGTTGGACACTTGATACAAGTCCTTATAGGCCATGTAAACCATGAAGGAGTTAACCCCTGCAAGAGAGGGAAGGGAGGGGAAACAGGAAGAGGACAATATTAGCACGACCACTCTCCTTCCTTTGCTCCCGTCGCCCGTGGGGGCCCAGTGCATCACAGGAGCCTGTCTAACATAAAGCAGATGCTTCCCATTCTCCGTTCTCTCCTCACGTGCAAAAGCAGCCATGCCTACGTGGTGTCAACAGCAGAATGTGCTCTGAGGTGTCTCTGTCTGCTTCCCCCAAGCCATTCCCCAGCCCAGAGGGTCAGTAAGCTTTGCCATTGCTCGAGGCAGTACACACTGCCAAGAATCAGGGGCAGCAACCGTTCTGAGCTCAGTGAGCTCGGAATACCTCACCTCTTGGTCTTCTCACCTATAAAATGGAAAAATGACAAGAGCCTGCTTCGTGAGGCAGTTGGAAACGTCAAATGAGACAACAGATACCGGAGGTCTCAGCACCAGAGCAGCCACCATATCTGAGCTTCATTAATGGAGCTCCTGGGATGGGTTTATTTAGCCACTTAAGGGCTCTACACTAGAGCCTGGGGGGAGGGGGCTGCATCTAGGATGGAGACCATGTCCTCAGGGTGCTGGCTTTGTTTTATTAAAAGGATGGCAGCAGCTAAGGGGCAGAAGTCAAGGTGCACCGTGTAAGACCTGTAAGGGCTATAGGGAAGAGCAATTTAACTCTTCACCCCAAAAAAGACTATTAGTCTCTTTTACTGTAGTAATTTATATAAATAGGTGAGGCTGGGGAACAGAGTCATTCTGAGGAAAGGAGGATAATTTTGGTCTCCAACCATTAGGGCCATCTCAGCCCATAGCATTCCAGACCAAAAGCGGTTGTAATGTGAGAAGTTCCCTACCCAGAGTAGTTCAGCTCGGGGCAGCTTTTCCCAACACTACCCTTCCCATAAGCCTCTGCGTCATCTGCGGAATGACCCGGGCCCTTTGGAAGTGAAGTGGGTGTTAAAGCCGTTTCATTTTCTACCCCAGTTAAGACGCCCAGTGTAAAAGGACTCACAAGAAAGGAGGGGGTTGTAATCTCATATCCTGGATCAGGAGGGTCTGGGCAGAGCTCATCGGTTGAGGAGGGACATGGAACAGAAAACTCATCCTCCGGGAGCCCGTCCTCTCCGCTGCAACCCAGAGCCCACTCTTCACCACTGCCCTCCAGCAGCTGCATCAAGGCGGCTCTCCGAGAAGAGTCTTATTAAGTTAGTGTTGTATCAATGCATGTTACTATGTTAGTTACAGGACCGTGACTGTAATGAAATTAGTAGAATGCTATTACTATTACAATGATATTCTGTACCCTGTGGCATTTATCCTGTTGCCCTTCACTTGTCTGCTTCCCTTTTGCCTGGGACGTTCAGCAGTGATCATACCTTACACTTCCCTAAATCCGCAGGCCCCGTAATGATGCCAAGCACACGGTGTGTCTGTGCGTGTGTATGGGGGGGAATACGGGTAGGCAAAGTATCTGACGATCGAAAGGCAGAAAGAAGTAGAGAACAGAAGAATCTAAAGACGACCAGGGAAACCTAAATCATGGATTCACTGAGAGGACACCCATGTTTCCATGTCCTAAGCCCCAAGCCTGAGTATGAACACGTCTTTGCTCCCACAAATGCCGTTGACTTTTCTGAGGATGCCACTGTTTGAGAACGTAATGGTTTGATCTTTGGAGCATAAGTTACAGAGGCTAATCATTCCTAATCTCGTATAAGTGGCTGTGTGACTTTCCATAAGATGCTAACCTCTACTGGCCTCAGTTTCTTCCTCTGTCAAAAGGGCAGTGTTGCATGAGGTGAAGGGCACAGACTTTGGATACTTTTATTGCTAACTAGCTCCATGATCCCAGGCTACTTATTCTTAGCCTCAGGCTCTCCATCTCCAGCTGAGGATATTCATCCCCTAGTATGTGGGTCCCGAAAGGAGTGAGATGGCATCCACCCAGACCGAGTGCCTGGAATGCAGTGGTACCCCTGAAGGTTCCAGGCTCCGAGCAGAGAGAAGGGAGGCGGGCACACAGGGGCTCACCTTTGTCCTTGATGAGGTTCTGCACCTCCTGCTTGACGCTGTCGTTCCAGTGAGTGATGTCTACATGCAAGGCATAGTCGCAGCAGCTCTTCCCATCCGCCCACTCTCGCCACTTCTCATAAGCCTCCGTGAGGCTGGCCTCGGGCTCGGGCACCACGTGGTCAACTGAACGACAGAGACCCCAGATGGGGAAGTCATTAACACCAACTCTGCCCCCCGCTCTACAGAGGCCTGCTCCCACTTGTTTAGTTAACACTGCGAAGCCACTATTTCCTGAGCATGGAATTCACCCTAGAAAGTATTCTCTGGCAGTTTCCAGATTGCTGATTATTTAACTGTTGCTTAGCCATGTTGCTTATGGACAAATTACTAGCTTCTCTAAACCCCAGTTTTCTCATCCTTGACATCGGTATTCAGTGGGATAGAGGGTGGAATGTCATAGTTCCTTGCTTCTAATTTTGTTACATGACTAAATGGCAAAATGCACGAAAAGATTCTCACCTGAAGCCTGGCACACAGTAAGTGCTCCATGATGTCAATGGGTGCCTACTATGTGCCATTATTGCCAGTATTACGGGAAGCAAGTCAGACTCCCTTCTAAGTTGGAAAGAGGGTAAAGTGATGTCAGAGTACAGGACACTGACGTCCTTGTGCTTCTTGCCATAGCGAAGAGCCCGTGTCATAAACCCGATGCTCAGCCCACAGATCTTATTTCCATGTAAACTTTTTATCAAGAGTATCTTTACGTGGGGCATCTGGGTGGCTCAGTGAGTTAAGTGTCCAACTCTCAGTTGTGGCTCAAGTCACGATCTTGGTGTCTTGAGATCGAACCCTGCAGCGAGATCAGTGGAGAGACCATTTGTTTCTCTCTTCTGTGCCTCTACCCCTGCGCTCTCTCTCTCTCTCTCTCTAGAATAAATAAAATCCTAAAAAAATATATGTTTTCTGGGGCACCTGGGTGGCTCAGTGGGTTAAAGCCTCTGCTTTTGGCTCAGGTCATGATCCCAAGGTCCTGAGATAGAGCCACAAGTCGGGCTCTCTGCCCAGCAACGAGCCTGCTTCCTCCTCTCTCTCTCAACCTGCCTCTCTGCCTACTTGTGATTTCTGTCTGTCAAATAAATAAATAAATAAATTACATATATTTTTTCTTTTAAGGCCCAAATCTACTCCTGTAGCACCTGCCACCGTGGAAAGCACTATTCAAAATAATGACATTTATAATTGGGAAGGCTAAGACAAAAGGGCCACCCTCATACCTCCCTTGGACAGGTGAGGGAACGTGCAAATTGGTACAACTTCCCTAAGAAAAGTTGTAAAACACACATCAAAAATCTTGATTTTTTCATACCTTAATTCGATGATTATGCCTGTACCTAAGACTTATTCCCAAGGAAATAAACATGCTGTTTGCAAAATGTAGGTGTTGAAGATGCTTGCCACTGCAAGCCTTATCTACATATTTATTTAAGTGAAAAACTGGAAACCATCAAAGTCTTCAACAGTAGAGAAGTTTGGCTACATCATAAATACATCTTCATAAAATGGAAGATTAGGCACCCATTTTAAATGCTGTTGTGGAATGAAAACAGGTGAACGGAAAGACATCCACGCCAGGATTATTTGTGAAATGATACACTAAAACACCACTAAGATGCAGTACATCTATTTTGATCTTGTTTCTGCTTCATAGGAAGGAAACTATAGCCAGACTATAACAGGGACGTGGATTTTATGGGTTTTCTTCTCTGGTTGCCTATCCAGGGGCTTAGATTATCTAGGAAGGACACGTACAGCTTTGGGTTTCTTGGTATGGTTTTCTCACATCCCCTGCAGCTCTGGCTTCCCTCTAGCTCCTTCCCTAACCAAGAGGACCTTGCACAATACACACTCCCTGGACACTGAACAGGCACAGCTCCCTGCCCGGAAGGCAGAAAGCCAAACTAAGATCACTCACTTCCTCAGCCTCCTACCACAGGCTGCCCACATGCGCTTATCAGAAAACAGACGCCAGGAGCCGCATCCCTGATGTCTGGACCAGCATCAGGGCTCTGGTGGGCAGGCAGCTGCTGAGAGGTCAGCTGGCTTCCACCCTTCGACTGGAGAAAAGCTTCAGTCTCCCTGAATTGTACCTTTTATGGCCTTGGTGCAATTTTCCTGGGCTTCCACACCCAACCTGCTGGGGACCAACCTTGCTAGAGCTCCAAGTCACAAAGGAGGCAGAAGAGAATGAGCCACCCCACAGCTCAGCCACTCTGTGTTCTTGAATGGGTATAGACAGTGGTAAAATAAACAGTGCTCTTGCTGACCAAGTTTAGGCCTGGGACTGGGAGGGGACCCAGTTCCTTGGGATTCCTTTGGAACAGGAAGGACTGCCCTGGAATGCTATCTGTTCCGTAATCCCAAGGCATGCAACTCCCTTGGTTTTCTCTGGAATTGCAACAGTTCCCAGGAAAAGAAAGAGAGGGAGGGAGGGAGAGAGAGAGGAAGAAAGGAAGGAAAGAAGGAGGTAAGGAGGGAAGAAAGAAAGAAAACAGAAAAAAAAGGGGGGGACCTCCCTCACCACTTGCCTCATCTTCAGACAATTCCTAACTGGTCAAGAGACAGGGCAGACCGGGTAACAGTCAATGCCACCAAAGCCCACAAGTTTCTCAAGCACTGCAGGTCCCCATTACCCTTCCCGCTCAGGGAGGCTGAGCCCCATCCACACAGCTCTGCCTGCACCCTCTGCCCCCTCCTACCTCGGGCCCGAGCTGGAAATGCTGAAATAATGTGTAGCCCATCTCCACACTTTTCCCAGTGTCCAACCCAGAGATGACTGCAGATTCCCCACTGGCCACACACCCAGCCATGCTCTCAGGTGGACAAGAGGGGACAGCTGTTTTCCTGGCCATGAGCCCCATGAATCTCCTCTAGGCAACTTCAGGGAGCTGCCAGGCTCCTCACTACCACCTGTTTTCCTCAGGTCCTGTCAGGCGGAAGATCTGTATACCAAACTGACAGACATATTCAAGCTACCGCCAGAGAGCACGCGGTTAACCCATCAGTGAAAGAGTCACTTGTTGGGACCAGGAGTGTGTAGGGCCGGGTGACTCACTGATCATGGTGGTGCCCCCTGCTAAGGCAGCCTTCGTCCCTTGGAAGAAGTCATCCACTGTGGTCATTCCCTTGTACGGCATCTGGAAGTGAGTGTGGACATCGATGCCTCCAGGGATCACCATCTTCCCATTGGCTTCGATGGTCTTCACTCCTCCAGGGACAATCAGATTGTCTCCGATTTGCCTGGTGACAGAGGAAAGCAACTGATCATTTAAAAGAGCCACTTTGAAGACAAACATAGGATTATAAAAAGTTTAGACATGGCAACTTGTACTGATTGGAGTGATCTTTGCAAGTGATTTGCAAGCCGAACAATCAAGAAATAAATGAAGACAGGTGCACACCCAGAAAACAACTTCTACAGATGCAAAATGAGCTGATCTGCTGCTGGGTGGAACCGTGGGTCCTGGCTTCACGCTATAATCCTGTGGGTTGGACAATGTCTACAATATAGGTGCGTAAGAAATGTTTTTTTAAAAAAAATAGGTGTTTTGGGTATCCCTTTCATTTTGTTCTTAATCTTAGGGAAGGGTGGAAAGTAACATTTGGAAAAGGATTAAGAGAATGTAAAATAATGAACCACTAGGAGAGACTGAAGGAAGTAACGAATCTTCTAGAGACTACGTATGTGAACTTAGCTACCCTCTTTAGTGAGAGCATCTGTGTTCCTAACAAGAGGGATCTGCTGGGGTCATTTTGTACATCGGTCTTGACTCCCAATTCCACCCTTCCCTGATAACTTATCTATAAATCACAACCAAAGGCAGATCGAAAGGCAGAAGCCAAAGGCGGACACACCCAGCGGTGGACATCTTAACAGAAACATCAAGAAACAAGAAGGAAGGTGAGGGTGACCATCTGTACCAGACACACCTTTGCCCAGGAAGCTTTGGCGCATCCCTGGAAGGAAGAAAGGGGACCCAGGTGGGGAGGAAGCTGATGAGCACTCCAGAGACACACTACCTACACCAGGCAAGTGACAAAGACAAGTGCTCCTGGCCAAATGTTACCTCATGAACTGCCTGATGTTGCTTGGTTTATAGGTGACTTCACACCTCTGGCTTAAATGGCCATTTAATTCTAGGGAGACTTAAGAGTCACAAGCCTCAACATTATGACTAAACACGTCCTAAGTCGGGAAGACCTGTACCCCACTACCAGTGGCATGAACACATTCCCCTTTTGTTCACAGCCAGCCCAGAAAGACTTCCTCTTGGGTGAGTAAGAAGTCCACCAGTGGCCTCCCAAAGTTTAAGCTCTGCAACTAAAATAAAGTATTCCTGACATCCCTAAGAGGTCAACTTCACCACATCCCCCCACCCCCGCCCCAGGCCATTTCAGAGCCACCACAATTCAAAACACACTGTGGAAAAAAATACAGCCTCTGACTGTACCTCCATTAGAGTCCAGATACTGGCCCCTATGTTCCCATTCTTCTCCCTCCCTGATCTTCCTCAGAGGCAGATGGAGAACCAAGGCCCTGAAGAGGCAGTTACCCAGCCCGTGTGTGTGTGACTGCTTGTGTGTTTCCACCATCTTGAAAATGAGTAGAATACCACGTCTAAAACAGAAATCCTTCCCCCTTTTTCTCCACGGAGTCACTCAAGGTCACATGAATCCTCAACTGAAGGCTTGGCTTCCATCTCCCCTCCTTGGTCAAATCCCGACTGACAGCCGGGTCTAATAATTAAGAGCAGATCTGCCCTAGAGGAGACTATGTGGGTTCACGATCCTGGCTCTGCTAATTACTGGCTTTATGACCTTGGCCAAGTTGTTTAACCTCACTGTGTCTTAATTCCTTCCTCTGTAAAATGTAATAAAAAACGTTTCCTCCATAGGTTTGTGGTGTAGATTAAGTGTTAGTATGCATTAAGCCCACAGAACACTGCTAGGCACAGGAAAATTCCGTAAGTGTCAGCTATGGTAATTAATAAACATGCTAATCCCACACAGCACCCTCTTCCCACCTCAAATCTCATCTACTCCACTACTTCAACTGTGGTTACTGACAGTGTCTGGTCATGTTATGTCCCTTGAATAAATACAGATATCTCAGTCCCCCTCAGAGACTGTAAGGTCTTGGGAAGGCAATGTAGGTCCCAAGGACAGCCACCAAAACATGTGACATAGTGTGGGTCTTGTGCCTTGGGCAGCCACTTTCCAGACAGCAGGCATTCCATAAACATTCACAGACAGACAAACAGCCATGTAACCACCGGAGGGAATTATTTCTGTTTTCGTGCTCTGTGATTTCTGAATGTTTTTAAAGACTGAGAAAATGTCAGGACTGGATGAAGAGCCGCCCTTCTCTCTACGACCGACACACACATATGTGATGGTTACATTCCTTCTATAAGTCCTTGGCAAGCGGCCTTCTCTCTTCTAGTAGAGATGGCATCTCTAGTAGCAGATGCCTGGCTCATGGCATGAAGATGGATTCTGAGCCTATGCTTAAGGCTCAACTGTTCAAAGTGTTGTGATCAATTAGGGATACCCATCATGAGCTCTGAAATGAGGAAGAAGTATTAGGTACTACCTTTTGTCCATCTCTGAGAATCTCTAAATGAGGGAACTTACCATCTCCAAAGAGAGCTGATGATACACTGTAATTTTTTAGTAAGAGAAAAATATAAGATCATTTGGGGCTTATCTTTTGAAGAAATTCTTGTTTCATGTTGGTTCACTTGCCTACTGTTTCCATTTTTCCAACAGTGTTCCTGTAGGTAAGGTGACTAAACAAGAATATCTTCATTCATGCAAGTTCATTCATTCATGCAATGTACTTGATTAATATGTTGATTATTACCAAGTTACTTCCTCCCTGTGCTCCTCTCTCTCCTCATCTGAGAAAAAGGTAGTAATCACACTTGCTTCGTGGGATTGCTGGCAGATTAAAGGAAATGAGGCATGTAAAACATTTAGCCGCCACTGGCACAGGCTTCACTGTCACTAAAAGGTAGCTCTTATAAAAGTCTCTCCGTGCCAAGGACTGAGTGACGTGCTCAGATACGGAACTGAACAAGACAGGGTGTTGCCTTCAGATGCTCAACACTGTCAGAACCACTGCTGACTTCGAAGAGCACAGGGGGTTTTGAAGTCTCATAGAAGGGAAACCGGCCTAGATTTGGCGGCTGACAAGGAACAGCCACCTACAGAAAGTTCTATCTAAGCCAGGGCTTCAAAGATAAGGAAAAGATCCACTATGACCAGAACCTTACACGAGCTAATGAGTTTACAAATATAAAAATAAAATGTTAACAAGGCCCGGGATGGCCGCTAGATGCACTGCATACACTGATCTTATCCAAAATCTTCTCAGGGTGGGAGCCTGTCTCGCTGTCCGTGATGAAAGGCTAAGTACAGACCATACCTCTTCTACAGGTTACTCCAGAGGGAGCCTACACAGAAAGGAAACGCGACTGCACCACTTACAGGCACCCGGTAACAAATCATTTTGTAAGGTAAGTGTACATCCCTGAAGCCTCTATTTGAAAATCTTGTCTGAGGTGTATGTCCCATCTGTGCTCAGCCCACCCAGATTCTGCCTAAGTCACGGCTCGGTTCAAATGCCCTTTCCAGCCCCACACCATCCTCTGAAGGGATTTCTCCTTTCTGGGCATTTATCTTCACTTGAACTCCTTTGACACCAACTGTACAAGGCCTTATATTTCTAGGGTGCTGTCATTTTGTACACATTTTTTCAATCAACTTAAGGACAACAGTCACATCTTCCACCTCTCTAAGGTGCAGAGAGTGCCCGTCAATATAGTTCACACAAGGGAGCCCGCAGCATCATTTGGTTGATCAAATTCAAATTTCTCACTTCATTCACAAGACCCATATAAATTAAGGCAAGCTCCCATTTTAAGGGATTATGGGCACCCAGAATGAAGGGTTCAAATAAAGATTCACTTTGGGGCGCCTGGGTGGCTCAGTCAGTCGAGCATCCAACTCTTGGTTTCAGCTCAGGTCATGATCTCAGGGTCCGGAGATGGAGCCCCATATAGGTTTCATGCTCAGTGGGGAGTCTGCTTGAGGAGTCTCTCTCTCTTTCTCTGCCCTTCCCCCTGTGCACCCTATCTTTCACTCTCTCAAATAAAGCCTCATTTTTAAGGAGAAGAAGAAATGAAACACAAAGAACCAAAGGTCTAGGAAGCAAAAAAGAAGCAAGCTTCTTTCTGAGCCTCTGATGAAGAGAGGAAGTACAAAAAGATAAAGGCTCTTCATACTTACTTTATTAAGCCATCTTCCATGTAAATATCAGCATAAAAGGACTGATCATCATTGACAATTCTACCGCCCTTGATGAGAAGACGGTCACTCTAGAAAAGAATGCAAACAGAAGTTATTCTCAGAGCTAGGAACTCAGAGAACAAGGGTCGGCCGAGGTTTTCCCAGTTCACTGTTCTAGAGGTCTAGTAGGAACCTATTTACTTAAGACAGCTGTGTGCTCAATGCAGTAGGTGTTCGAACTGGGTATATTTGTTGGGGATCCAGTCTTTCACATTTGCCCCAAATTCAAACTATTTTACAGTTCCACCTCTTGCTCCTACAACCTACCATAGCCACTGAGAAACATCACTACCTGAGGGAAGACACTATTTGTATTATCTTTCCTGGCTAAGTAAGCAATAAATATTTAAAGCGGTATATAATATGTACACCAGTGCCTAGCACCCTGTTGGCTCTCAACGGTGATTCTCAAAAAGGGAATTTAAGATCAGGCAGTGAAAAAACTTTTTGAAAGTCTTTATAATGACATGGGGATATTTTAAAATTTTAAAATTCAGGATATTTGCACATGTATGCACACATACACACAAGGTGGTGGAAAGTGTAGGACAAGCAGTGAAGGGAAAAAAGATAAAATAGCTCTACTGTTCTATAGTATTTAACCCAGGGTGGAGAAATTATGCAGTATTCATATTTGCTTCATTAAACTCCCATTTTTCTGAAATGTGTTTGTTGCCATTATTATGGGGAAAAATGGCCTTTCTTATAATTAAAGTCTTTTTAAAAATTATAGCTTAGATGAAGTTTGGTTAAGGGATCCAACTGGAAACAATGCACATACACTCCAAGGTTATTAAGAAAATATGGGGTCAGGGCACCTATGTGGCTCAGTCGTTAAGCATCTGCCTTCAGCTCAGGTCATGATCCCAGGGTCCTGGGATCAAGGCTCATGTCGAGCTCCCCTCTAGTGGGGAGTCTGCTTCTCCCTCTCCCTCTGCCCTCCCCTTCATTCGTGCTCACTCTCTTCTCATGCTGTCGATCTCTCTCAAATAAATAAGTAAAATATATTTTTATAAAAGAAAATATAAATATATAATTCATATATTTCAGGAGGAGAGCCAATCAGAGTCAGCTTTTAATATCCCAGATTTCATTAAAAGAATGACTGGAGTTTGGATTGCAGCATGAGGGGTACACATGGCTTTACTGGATTCCTGAAGGAGAAGAGAATTTGCAGGAGCCTGGCTGAGTGGAACAACTTGAAAAGACAATGGTACATTGCATTTGTTAAAAATTCAACTGACAGACTTCAAGTCCATCCATCCTTTCATCCATCCATCCACTCATCCAGCAAGTAATTAATATGTATGACTAAATACATACAGAGGATCCTGTTTTTAATGAGTCATACCGTGCCACTGTTTCACGAAACCAAAAAGGGATACAATCAAGGAAAAAGGGATGGCAATCAAGGAAAAAGAAAGTCAATAAAACAAATAAAACAACGTAGAATTGAATCAAGGGTCACAAAGTACAGGGGAGCGAGTTTGTTTAACCAGAGGTGGAAAGAGACCTTTGTGGGGAAGATCATGTAGATGGAGCAGGGATGGAGAGCTGCAGGCAGAGGGAATAGCACGCCCTGTGGCAGAAATGAGTTTTGTTTCTCGGAAAACCGGAAAAAGATCAGTTTCAAGATGCGGAGCTCAGGGATCGAGAAGAAAAGCAGCAGAGACAAAGCGGGCAAGGCAGACAATTAGCTTTCAAAAAGGACCTCAGATTAATGGGGGAGAAAGCCCACAAACAGGCTGACTTCTGGCTTTGGAAATAAAAGGGTGTGAACAAGGCCAAAAAATGAGACTTGAGGCTAGGCATCCACACGGGTACAGCAAAGTGCCCCTTAGTTCCGCCCACTCCCGGGGATTACATGAGAGTAGATTTCATCATGCCGTACTGTCAGGGGAGAGGCTCTGAACAAGGTACGGATCAAATGAGGCACCAGGGAAAACACCCACGTGTGCCCAGCAAGGAAGATGTGTGAATGACATCAACTGCAAAGTCCAACCACACGTGATCCACGAGCCCCTCCTGATCTGGGATTAGTCCGTAGGCCCACCCTCATTTCCGTCATGGATGGCCTTGTGTTTCATACCACAACAAAGTAAGACGCATGTAGTTATTGTCACATAGCAGGCTCTGTGGCCACTAAGACTTTGCCACAAAGTTCTCCCTGCCTTCTCCTGTGTTCACGTGGCTTCTGACGACCACCCTCTCCTTTGTCAAGCCTCCTGTCGAATGGCTTTCTCCTATAGGATGCATTACCTGACTTGCCAGCAAATCCCATCTGCTCCCCTTGCCATTTAGTTCAAACAATTCTATTGCTCTCGAATAGCTGCTTTCCTGTTTTGCCTAGAGCAAACCCTCCTTTGGTCTTGGGACCATGCCTCTTTTGATCTCTTTACCTTCATTCCTGGAGCCCATCCTAGACAGCTGTTAAGTTTTGGTAAAACAGATGGTTGAAGGGTGGGACACAGTAGGTTGTATCGTGTCATTATGATGGAAAGGCATCTGAGTCACAAAATGATGTGATGTGGCCAGAAAACTGGACTACTGTTTTAACAGTAATTGCAAAATTTTATGAGGCAGTCCCAGGGCTATGCTTCCCAAACTAGGGTGCACATTAGAAGAATATGGATTCCCAGGCCTGGCTCTAGGCCATGAGATGTGTACTTTATAAACTCCACAAAAGGCTCTCGTGCAGCCATCAGCCAGCCCAGCACCACGTGAGAGATTAGCACAAGAAAGCCCAGTTCTGTGTGTCCCAGGCACAGTTCTGTGTGTCTAGAGAGGCAGAAGAAGCATCTCCAGCAGAAACTTCATATAATAGTCTTAGTGACTACACGGTTTTTCTCTAATAGGTCAGCGCTCTTCTGGTGTTCTTTATTTTCTTAGCAAAGAACTGAAGTAAACGGCTCCGTGGAAAGGGGCCAGCTGCGAGCCCAGGTATGAAATATGACTACCCTCCCACCTAGGGAACATCTAGCCTCAGGAACGACATGCATGATCATTACTTCCTTCAACAAGCATCAGATATCAGCCAAGGGGCAAAAGCTATCTCAGGCCTATGGTATGTACAAAGACATGAGCCAAGTGGAATTAGCATCACTGAGATGGCATCATTGGAAACTCTTCAAATGCTAATTAAATACACCTTCTCTGGCTCAACAGTCAGGAATCTAAATAGATAGAGCACGGAGATGGGTTACAGGCCTGGTGTACGTTTCAGAGATAGGAGTAACAAGACTCTTGCTCTACGGACTGCTGTGGTGCTAATATTATTTCTTTTCATCAGGCAGACCAGAGATATCCAAACCTCAGTTCACAGAGTTTGAACAAATGCTGTCCCTCGAGGTCCCCAGCTTGTCCTCCACCTTTTATTAAAGAGGCTCATTAAACTACTTCGTTAATTTGAACGCTTTCCATGCATGTGGGGTCCACTACAAAGGGTAGCCTAGGCAAACGGTCCTCAGACACAGGAAAGTCTGAAAGACAGGCTGTGGGCTTGGCCTTGAAGAACAGCATAACTGCTGACCACCCCCAGGTTACATAAAACCAAACCTTACTGGTTACAAAACATGCTTGCCTGTGAGTTCACAGACCAGCCCTATAGATGAACATATGCTAGGGTTGAAAACCCACAAGACAAGCAGATCTGCCATCTGTGATTAAAAGTCATCCTCCATGATGTTAGAAAGGGCTGTTGCCTGGGGCCCTGCAGGGTTCCTCACATTCCATGCCCAGCCGCTGACAGGGTCCAACATCCATGAGCTGATGTCCAAAGAGGTGAAATGGTCTAGTCTGGACATCTAGCAATGATGTCGTATGATCTATACAAAGAATGATGGTATTTCTAGAACACACTGGGACCATCTGGAACCCCAAATAAAACTACTCAGAGCCTAAAATAGCCAAGGACCCTCACTGCCTTGGGTCCTGCCCTGCTGCCAAGGGCTAAGTACAGTGAGGTCCTGCAGGCCAGCAGGGTGCTAGGTATACCAGCAGACCGGGTTGGGTCCAGCTGGCTACTCCCCCGGCTGGGAAAATCAGGTGGACAACTTAACGAGGTGTGGGATCTTGAGTTAGGACATAACCTCTCAGAAGCTCAGATTTTATCAGTTCAGAGTGGATAGTAATTCCTAGCTCACTTCTCAGTGTGGCTGCCAGGAATAAACGGGTGTGTGTGTGTGTGTGTGTGTGTGTATGCATGCCCATGTGTGGGCACATGCACATATTACAAAACTAACAAAGTAAACACGCTCGAATATTAGTTATATTGATTCCATTCAAATTATTCACAGCACTTAAAAGTATTTCTAAAAGCCTTAAACTAAGTATATTGAAGAGAGACTGTCCCCATTTTCCAAAGGGGGAGATGTGCACAAAGGCGAGTGACTTTCTCCAAGCGACAGAGCTAATTAGTTCCAGGTGGAAGCAAATCCACCTCTCCTACCTCTGGACCCTGGATCCACCAAACCACTGAACCAAAGATCCTGAAACCTTACGACAAAGGGCTCTTTCTGACGGGGCTCTCTTTACTGTTTGCTACTGAATCTGACTGTTCCAGGGCTCAAATTGATGACCAGTTCTCTATGGAGGGTAACTTAAGGAATCCAGTAACTTTGAACCCAAAGCTTTTAAAAGCAGTGCTTTAAACCTGCTCCTTGTGGCCTGGATATATTCATGCAGTTTATAAAGGGATCTAACTTACAATCTAGGATAGCACCGGCCCTTCAGGTCTGACAATGCACTTTCTTTTCACCCTCACTAGTGTATGGTAATGATTAGAAAAAGCAACCATAAAAAATGCAGAGATTATCAGAAAAAGGGCGAGAAGAGAGAAAAAGAAAGGAAGAGAAGGAAAAGAAGAGAGAGAGAGCGAAGGAAGGAGGAAGGAAGAGGGAGAGGGAGGAGAAGATAAACTCTGTGAGGAGGAATGTGGTTACGAATGGCTGGATTCGGAGCACCTGGGTGGCTCAGTTGGTTAAGCATCTGACTCTTGATCTCAGCTCAGGTCTTGACTCAGGGTCGTGAGTTCGAGCCCTGCATTGGGCTTCACACTGGGTGTGGCGCCAAAAGAGAGGGGGAAAAAAAGCTGGATTCCAACTAGAACAGAGAATGAAAGAACAGAATCTTGAACTCGAGCCTACTGGAGATGTGGGTTCCCATTTTAGTCTTCCTCGTCTAGTCTTCAACTTAAAAGAATTTAAATCACCACTTCTGTCGATCTGAGGTAATGAGAACACGCCTCCCAGAGAAACCGGAGCCCTCTGTGGACTTCTTCCCAGTGAACAAAGTCAGCCTGAGAACAGTACTTAAGACACATCTGTTCTATACTCTGCCGACATTCCAGCTGCTCAGAATAAGAACTATAATCCTAGGAACAGAAAAGGAGAATATAAAATGAAGAATGTGTTCCAAAATCAAATATTTTGTTACCTGCGTTCAAATCACAAAGCACAGACTCTGATCCCAGTGGGGACTTGAGATCTTTTTAAAGACGAAGGTGCAGGTGGTTATTTAAAATAAAATCCCATCTGGGTAATTAAAGTTAGCTCCCTAAAAACATTCCCACTCTGAAGAATACATTGGGATGGACAGACAGCATGGATGAAATCTTGATGGGCTTTCTTCCTCTAGAGCAGCATCATTTAAAGAAGAGAGAGAAAGGGCTTTCTAAGAGTCTGGTTGACCCAACAGAGTATGCAGGGAAGATACTGAGCAGGACCAGAGCTCCCATCCTGGCTCTGCTGTCAAGTATGCAGCTTTAGGTGAGACACACAGACTGGAGCTTAACCTCCAGCATCATATGCTACCACCTGTGCCTGGACAAGTGACTTGGCTTCTCCAGGCTTCCATTACCTTGAAGGGGACAATGCTAGCCTTCTCTGAGGGCACTGGTGAGCATTATGGAGCTACTGTGTTCAGCCCTGTATAAACGCTGAAGGTATGTGAGCTCCCATCCTTTAGAGCTAGCCAGCGTAGAGTGGCCCGCTCACAAAAACTCAGGAAGACCTGAACGAGCACTTGAGCAATGAAAACAGAACAGACGTTGCCAGAAAGGGAATGCCAGAGATGACAGGGCCCACACAACTCCCAGCAACTGTTCTCACTCCTGCCACCAGGAGCCGGGCTCAGCCAAGACTTCTCCTTTATTTATTTTTTTTTTCAGACTTTATTTATTTATTTGAGAGAGAGAGCATGAGAGGGGAGTGGGTTAGAGGGAGAAGCAGACTCCCTGCGGAGCAGGGAACCCGATGTGGGGCTCGATCCCAGAACTCTGGGATCATGACCTGAGCTGAAGGCAGGTGCTTAACCAACTGAGCCACCCAGGAGTCCCAAGAATTCTCCTTTTGGGAGCGCCTGGGTGGCTCAGTGGGTTAGGCCTCTGCCTTCGGCTCAGGTCATGATCTCGGGGTCCTGGGATCGAGTCCCGCATGGGGCTTTCTGCTTGGCGGGGAGCCTGCTTCCCCCTCTCTCCCTCTCTGCCTGCCTCTCTGCCTGCTTGGTCTCTCTCTGTCAGATAAATGGATAAAATCTTAAAAAAAAAAAAAAAAAAAAAAAAAGAATTCTCCTTTTAAACGCACTCCCCAGAGGACAAGTTCCCATGCGCCACCGCCCCCCACCCAGGTCATTCTTCCTCTGGAAGAGGAGATAACACAAGGAGGTAAAAATCCACTCGCTTTCTTACAGCAGTAACAGAGAGTGGAAGGCAAGATCTTAAGCCTGTCCCCAAACCCACTCTCCCTGTGCCATGTATGGATCTGTTTCTAGGACCCTCCATGACAAACAGGCCTTGGCAACAGATGGAAAGATTAAGATCTGGGAGAAGAGAGACACCTTGAATGGAAATGCAGTTTCTTGGCTCTGGTTCTCTACTGAAACTGAACACAATTTCACAGCCTTGGCTGTCCCAGACCTCTGAAATGTGACAGACAAGTCTCAAAAACATTGTTTCACTCATCATCCAGACATACTTAAGGCCAGGTGTGCTAGGTTAACCTAGGGCACTCCCTTGAAAAACAGAGCCCACCAACCAGGATTTGTAACAGTGAGAACCACCATTTTTTGCTTTCTTTATTATGTTCTCTTTGGCCCTGGCGGGGCAGAACCCAAGGCAGGAAAAGCAGGAAAGAGGTGCTAACAATACAGTAAACAGTAGCCAGGAGAGGAGTACTACCCAGAGCCGGGTGGCCGCTCACTCCTCTGACGTTCTAGAACACCAAGGCCAACTGCATGCGTTCTTCCCTCCCCGGAACCATGTCAGCCATTTTAAAGGGGTGATTATCAGAGGGCCAGACAAGGTATGTGGCCTGCCCTGGGTCAGAGTGGAGTGGCGAATGAGCTGTGGATGGCATTGTAATCCTCGCCCCCTGATAACGGTCCCTCAGTCTTCTGCAAGGTTCCAGACACACATCAGCACAAGTGGATAACAAGGGTGGGAGTGAGAGCACAGGGAGGGGAGGCAGACAGGAGGAGCCATGAGGCTCTGTCCCAGTTGCAAGCAAGAGGGTCAGCTGGACCTATGAAGCCCAAACCTTGGACATGTGTGTGCCACTTTCACGATGGCTGACATAATCTGGTAGAGATTGTGCTGTCCTTTACATAATATTATCCTTACATAAGCGTATTTTCCAAGTAAACACTGTCTTACTCCCAGAGTACTTACTCTAAACCAGCATCACTTACCAAAAATAGACAGCCAACCTAGGAATGGATATTATAAAAACATCACTGCATTTTGGCGACATTCTGCTGCCTTCAAGGGGGTTCTAAAGGAAGAGCCCAGATCTGCTACGTTTGTTAAAAGGCAAAGTTACCTAGTGTCAGGGAGGCGTCCAACTGAGACAAGCACTATGCTGAGCCTTCTTCCCCGAACTACTCAGGTGGTTGGAAAAAGAATCAGAAAGGGGACACAAGGCCTCACTGTGGGATTCAATGTTATCTAATGCCTTCTTACAGAACAACCTCATGTAGGACCTCAGGTAGGAATGAGGGACCTTTGCTCCTCATCAGGGACCACTGTGGGCCGACATGGGCCAGTGTGGGTCCACACGGGCTTGTCAGAAGCAAGAGCAGAGCCCAAAGGGGAACCACAGGGAGATTACTGGGGCCCACGAAGGATCTCTGTGTCAAAAGATTCGGTTGGGGGAGGAGGGTGAGAGAAGGAGGCAGACTGGGGAAGAGGGGTGTGGGAACACCCCTGGAAGCACCAGACCTGGAGAAAAGAAGAAACCAGCACATCTCTAGCTGGACTCTGGGAGGGAAAGATGGAGAGGTTGCTATCCAGGATGGAAGCCAGCCCTGACAGCAGCTGGCAGAGTCATGAAAGAGTTTAGGGAGAGACCAAGAGTGTGGAATAGCAGAATACAGACTAAAGAACGGTCAGTGCTTTGAAGAACTAAATCATGGTCAACTTTGGTGTGACTTTAGGCGATAGCTTTGTGTTTTGTTTATGACCTTTTTGTTTTTGTTTGTCTGTTTTGTTCCTTTTTAGGCCTCAGATCTATGCAGCTACAGGTAAGAGTGCTCTGCACACAGGCCACCTAGAAAACTGGGGTCCAGCTCTGTTCAAACACAATCCCATGTCCCTTTAGTTCAATAGCCTGTGCAAAAGCCAAATGCTACTTCATCAGGAAGGACTGCATGAAATTTCAACCCAGGCCTTGATTCTAGGGATAAATGGGCTTAATAATTCATTCCTGAAACACACTGGTGTGCCTACTGCCTGTGAATGTGTAGGTTCAGAACGTGTAGGAAAAGTAAGCTATGAACACAGAGAGTGAATGAAGTCAAGAGAAAAAGGGTCAAACTCTCAACATAAAATGATCAGTTGTTGCTAGTAGTTTGGGGAAGTAGGCAGGAAGGGGGGTGGTGAATAGGTGAACAGATAGTACCCTGAGGTTTGGGGAGGGCAGTGAAACTACGCCATAAGATACTTTAATTGTGGGTATGGGATATTACACATTCCTCAAAACCACAGAACTGCACAAGAGTGAACCTTCATGTAAAAGTAGGACTCTGTTACTAACAGATCAATACTGGCTCATCAGTTGTAACAAATGTACCACCCCAGGGCCAGACGCTGATAACAGGAAGCTCTGGGGTGGGGGGAATGGAGGGAGATCGTGAGAGTACTCTGGGCTTTCTACTCAAATTTTCTGTAAACCTCAAAGTACTCTAAAACGCAAAGTTTGTCAATGAAGAGAGAGAAGGAGAAAGATCCTCTTTCCAGTAGAAATCAGAGAAGGGTTCACAGAGGCCTTATCAAGGTAGGTCTTGGGAAAAATTGCTAATCTGGACACCCGGGTACGGCCAAAGAGATAATTCTGATCAGAGTGGGAGAACAATAATTTACTTTTTTAATATTTATTTATTTTATTTGAGAGACAGAGAGCCAGAGTTGTGGGGGGTGAGGTAGAGCAAAAGAAGGCAGAGAGAATCTCAGGCAGAGTCCCTGCGAGCACAGAGCCCATCAGGGGGCTCGATCTCAGGACCCTGAAATCACAACCTGAACCAAAACCAAGAGTCAGATGCTCAAATGACTGAGCCACCCAGGTGCCCTGAGGAACAATTATTTATAACTAGCATTTACTGAAACTAACTTTCTTTCTTTCTTTCTTTCTTTCTTTTTAAGATTTTAGTTATTTATGTCAGAGAGAGAGATCAACAGGCAGAGGGCAAAGTAGGCTCCCCACTGCACAAGAAGCCCGATGTGGGATTTGATCCCAGGACCCTGGGATCATGACCTGAGCTGAAGGCAGATGCTTAACTGACTGAACTACTCGGGCATCCCTACCGAAACCTTCCTACCGAAACCTTCTTGTGTGCTAGAAGGTCTTCAAAGAGATCAATGAATCGTCAGGGAAATGCTTTTATTCTCCTCACTGAATTGAAGACATGAAAGCTTACAGAGGTTGGCTCATGGTCCAACATCACATAAGCAGTCAGGAGGAGAACCAATTGTACCAGCGCTAGAAATGCATTTCAGTGGGCAGCTGTGGTATTGGGCAGAGTCTCCGATGCCTAGGATCCTGGAATGGGGGATGCAAGAGATGGCCGGCTAAAAAGCGTGACCTTCATTCTGTGAATGCTGGGGAGCTCTAGAAGGATTTTGAGCAAACGAATGAAATGCAATCTCCAAGTAGAAGAAAAAATTAAGCTGACAGAATAACCATGATGGAGATAAAGGAAGGAACCAGTTGGAAAGCAACAGCAGATGGCAGGATATAAGAAAGAAAAGAAACAGCTTATACCTACTATTCAGGGTCCCAGGAAAGTGAGACTATTCTAACTGGATTATTAAAGAGAGTTTTACAAAGGGATTCTTTAACAAAGTGTGGTCAGGGTTTGGGCCATTAAATGGATGGGCGGCGTCAAAGGCCCACCAAGGGCAGGGAGCTACCCCATCCCCAGCCTGAAGCCGACCAGGGAAGGGCCAAGCTGAAGAGGGCTGCTGTATACACAGCTCTGTGTGACTGGGGCTGGGACCTTCAGGAGAGGCAGGCAGCCACTCCTCAGTAAGCAGCAGGAAGCAATCAGGAGGGTGAGATGCCCTGACCTCCACGGTGCCCCTTGCTTCCAATTTCCTAGCTGTGCTGAAGGAACTGAATCCAAGTAGGAGCCCAAGGGCAAAGGGCCTACAGCTGCAGGCCAGACAGCTCCCCAGCATGGAGCAGAGCAGAGGAAGTAGAGGGGGTAACTGGAAGGGTGAGCTGAAAAACGTCCCGCCCAGGCCCTGAACAGCCAACTGTGGGATGTAAGGGAGTAACACTACAAGAGAGCCACGCAATGGGTTGTCCTCCACCTATTTTTCCAACAAGTTAGGTCTATATCTTGACTTTAAAATAAGCCACAGATCAGGGGCGCCTGGGTGGCTCAGTGGTTTAAGCCTCTGCCTTTGGCACGGGTCATAGTCTAGGGGTCCTGGGATGGAGCCTCACGTCGGGCTCTCTGCTCAGCAGGGAGTCTGCTTCTCCCTCTCTCTCTGCCTGCTTGTGATCTCTCTCTCTCTGTATCAAATAAATAAATAAAATCTTAAAAAAAAATAATAAGCCACAGATCAATTTGCAACATATGACTCTATTGTTCCAAAAGCAAAAAATACTCTATGTGTGTTTATTATGTTTTTGTGTGAGCAGGAGAAAGATCTGAAAGGATCTTTCATCAAATTATTTTCAAATATTCATCACATTATAACAAAATATATCTATATATATAAATATATCAAATATTCATCAAATTATAACATCAAATTATTAACATTAGATATGGTTGGGGGAGAGGATGAAGATGGAAAAGGTATGGAAAACTCACTTGTCCCTTTTTCTTTCTCCACTATTTACTTACATTATGTCACTAGTTGTACAAAGCACATGCCGTTTTATAACTTTGACAAAGGGCTCAATAAAGAAAAGTATAAAGAGCAAAAAGAATAAGGTGATGGCTATGGTCCCGGCGACAGCAAGGATATGGATCAGAAAACTCGTGGCCTGCTGTAGAGGAAAGCTAGAATCAACTCAGCGACTGA
Source organism: Mustela lutreola (assembly GCF_030435805.1). Classification (NCBI taxonomy): domain Eukaryota; kingdom Metazoa; phylum Chordata; class Mammalia; order Carnivora; family Mustelidae; genus Mustela; species Mustela lutreola. The sequence goes on from NC_081294.1 coordinate 84,533,912, forward strand.
AGGGGAAGGGAAAATGATGTGTCTGAGTTGACTGAAGTGTCAAGGCAAGGTGGCCAGGAAGGACTCATGAATAAAAATGGAGAACAGAAAAGAGGGGAACAAAGTTGAGGTACAAGAGTCTCAGTCGTAATTTTGAGGTGCTGGTCAACCATACAGTCATGAAGCAAATAGCTAGACATGGGGGCCTGTGACTTAGAAGGACGGGCGGGGTCAACGGATGAACTTGAGATAATGCCAGACTGAACTTGGCCATCCCAAGTGAAAGGCAACAGAGGAGAGTCGAAAAACTCCTGGAATGGGGGTCAGGAGCCCCAGATCCTGGTCTTAGCTCTGTGACCCTGAGCAAGGCACTTGGCCTCTCTGGGCTGCTGTCCAGTAAGTGGTACCCACCTCCTCTTTTAGAAGTAGACGCCTCTGTGATCATTTCAGACTGGCAGCTGGCTTTGACGGAGCTTTTAGAATGACAGGGAAGCCTAGTGGAACTCCCTAGTGCTCATCAGAAACAAGAAACTCTTTCACTGACTCTGAAAGCCAGCCCATCGCAATTCCCAGGGGAGGAATGCGGGCTCGGGCCTTGGAATGTGTGAGCGGCACTTTCAAATGACAGGCAACTGCTCCCTGGCTATTTGCGGAGGCCACAGGGATTCTTCTCCAAGTCTGACCTTATACTTTTAAAAAGCGGTGGGGGATTGTGGTTATAAGCACATAACCACTGGCTTATGCAACTTCCCCAAACCTGTCCCACGGTGGATGTGTTAAGAGAGCATACAGCTGATGCTCCAGCTCACACCACTTTGCTGTGGAAGGACCCTTGGAGAGGGATCATGGGAGTAAGGGACTGTGTCTAAGACCAGAGATGTCCCCCAGTCTGTTCTGCCTCGGGGCACAGGCATCAGAGGTCGGGTCTGTAGAGGAAAGCAGAGAGAAGCCCCATCACTCATGCTGTAGCTAAGAACCCAAATGGCAAATCAGTGCCAGACAGACTGGAGGAAAGAGGAAGGGCTTTGGAGCCCAGTCCTCACCGTGAAATGAAGAAAATGACATCCACCCCAAAGTACTAAGGTGAGGAGTGAGCCCAAACTCTGGCACATAGTAAGTGTTCAATAAATGCAGGTGTCTCTACAAGCTAGGACACAAAGCTCAGGTTAGTGCTTCTCATCTGGGTGCCTACATGCTCTCTCTCTCCTCTATCCCTGAAAAGTAGCTTGACATTTCTTTTCTTTTTAGTGTGTACGTGTGTGTGTGTGTGTGTGTGTGTGTGTACACAAACCACCTTCTTACAAGAACCCAACCACTTCCCAAGGAGCATGGGGAGCTGAGAGGATGCACCAGCTCACTCTTTTTTCTGGTTCTTTCTCAACACAATTAGCAGATAGTGGTAATGACCAATTCTCTTGCTCATTCTTCTGCCTGGAAACCTACAAACACACAGCTCTGTTTTTATTTGACAGACAGGTGGCTACTGAAGCAGTGGCTATTTTTTTGACTCTTGGACCCCAAACTTTTCCAAGTAATACAGAGAAAAGCGCAGATGCTCTGAGATCAAGAACTTCAAGAGGTCAGGTGGACACTGAATAAAATGAACCCTTAAAATAAATACAACTGAGCCTCCATTTAAAAATTATCAGAACTCGGGGGCCCCTGGGTGGCTCAGAAGGTTAAAGCCTCTGCCTTCGGCTCAGGTCATGATCCCAGGGTCCAGGGATTGAGCCCCACATCGGGCTCTCTCCTTGGCAGGGAGCCTGCTTCCTCCTCTCTCTCTCTCTGCCTGCCCTGTCTACTTGTGATCTCTCTTTGTCAAAAAAATAAATAAAATATTTTTTTAAAAAATTATCAGAACTCAAAAATGAGATTGGCAGGCAGTTAATCCCACTACAAAAGGTTTCTTCACACAATAGGCACCTCCTAGGATGTATTTCAGACTGCCTTCCATTTGCAAGTGTCACACCGAAATCACAGGACTGTATGCCCCACGCCTGAAGATTTACACACTTCCCCCCCTTACCTGCAAAGCCTTAACGGTGCTTCTCCGCCTTATAAGCACTATTTCACATTCTATGATTCTAACACCAGCAGAATAATCCTTTGAAATAAGTCCCAAATAGTCCTTTCTTTTATGACCTGCCTCTCCTCAGAAATGTTTCCAAAAGGGCTCTGAGGACTGACCTTTAGAGTAGCAAACACTGGCTGCATACCCAAGTAAGATGTGCGTTGTGACATGTATTCAATTGTGTCTAAAAAACAGCAAGCAAGCTACAACTGTTGCAAGTCTCTTCCCTTTGGCTCAGAGGGAGCAGGAGTCTGTCCATATATTACCGCTTTTGCCACTGTTCTCAAATCTTTCCGCCTTCCTTCACTGCTCCATTCATTCAAGGTGAGACCAAGCCAGGCCTGGGTGATACAGTGGGGAAGGACACAGAAGTGGTCCCTATCACCTATCAGTAGCCTTCGGATAACCCTGTTTCCTTGACACCTGTTCTCCCAAACCACAGACCCCAAGGAAAGCACATTAGCCTACAGTAAAGCAGTAGTGAGCCTTTTCATTCCTTGATTTATTTATCCATTCATTCTGTCATTTAACGTTTATAAATGCCTCCTGTTCACAGTAGTAGGGATACGACATGAACAAAATACTTTTCCCTGCCACTGTAGTGGTTAGAAAAGCAAGGAATAAATACACTAACTACATTAGTAATGGACTTGCAACAGTGATAAGGGGAATTCAGACAGAGGGGCAGGAGAGAGCGGAGGCTTGGGAGAGTCTAGGACTGTGACTGAGGAGGTTTTCGGAGAAAACATGTTTAAGAACCTGTCAGTTGAACAGAACTCTGAATGATTTGAGGGAGCAAGCCAAGTCAAGAATAGCTCCTAGGAAAGACGGCTCCCCACTCCCAGGGAGCGGCAAGCACAGCAGTCTTGAGCTGGAGACGAACATGGCCCAGGGAGCGAGAGAGCTGAGGACAGCTGATGTCATGTCACTGAGGAGCAGTGGCAGGGCAGGGGGTCTGGAGAGGAGGACGGTCAGGGCCAGGCGACGTGGAATCTGAAGAGCCACTGTCTGTTTCATTCTAAGGGCAACAGATGTTCGAGCTGGGGGAGTGACTTGATCTGATTTACATTTGTAAAGATCACCCTGGTTATGCCCACAGAATGATGCATGCGTAGGCAAAGTGGGAGCACAAAGATCAATTAGGGGGTTACAGCAAAACAAGGGAGGCTTGAGCTAGGGCGGTGGTGAGTGATGAGAAGTAGTAACAAGGGCTTGGATTGAGATTCTACTCTAAAGGCAGAGCCAACAAAGCCGCATGGCTAGTCTGGAGCTGACTGAGCCGGAGCCCCAGCATCTGCTGAAAACAAACCCTAGCGCCCTCCTAACTTGATTGTGCCTTCTTACCAACAAAGTCCGAGTGACTTTAACCTCCACAACGAAGCACTCACAGACCACACAGAACACGGAGGACAATTACCTTATGTCTCCATAGGATAAGCTTTGGGCTTACCATTTGCTCAAATTAGTTTGATGTTTTCTTTCGTTCTTTTCTTTTTCTTTTTTTAAGTCGACTGCATATTTAACAGGCCTTCCTGTTGAAATTACTTCTAAAACATGTCATTATAAAACTCTGGCGTCGACAATTTCCACATCTGTTCATGCGGCAGATGTATGGGTCCGGATTCCTGCTTTAGCAAACATGATCCAGTATGGATAAGTGACTCCCCTGCCATGGGTCAGATCTCTTCGGGGCCTGGGGTCCATCATTCCAAACCTTAATTCTTCACTATGTATAGCTGTCCATTTTGACAGGTGAAGGTATAAAGCCACTGGGCAGACTTGTAGTGAAATTCAGATAACTTATCTTTTAAAATTTTCCTGTTTTCTGCATTATTCTTAAAATCAGGGGCCAGATAGTTCCTGTTCAATCCATTAAGTGGATTCCAAGTCACTGAGACTCTGGAGTACATTTTGTCTTCTTCCTAACTTTAAACAACTAGATGACACTGGTGACTATGCAGCTTGGATGAAATTCCTGCCTGGGAAGCAAGCTGCTCCACCAATTAGTTATTAACTATGTAACTTGGGATAAAATAACCTCCTGAATCTGTCCCTACAGCTGTAAAGGGGAGCTATGAATAATTATAATCTGGGCATAAGGATGAAATGAGATGTCATGGATAAAATTATGACTAAAAATCAGTATACGCTCTGGGAGCTGTATAGGCTCTGCCATGCTCTGACATGGCATTATTTCTTACATTATTTATGCGGGTTTCCCTCTTCTGTTCCTTGAGAACTTCTCAAGTTCGAAGATTTGAATCTTTAAATGTCTTTGTCCTTAACTTCCCCCTGTATCCATCTACTAGGGCTGCCATAACAGAGTACCACAGACTGAGTGTCTTAAAAACAGTATTTATTTTCCCATAGTTCTGGAAACTGGAAATTCAAGATCAAGGTGTCAGCAAGGTTGGTTTCCCCTGAGGCTTCTCCCCTTGACTAGCAGATGGCCTTCTCCTCCCTTTGTGTTCAGATGGTCTTCCTCTGTGTCGGTGTCCTAACCCCTCCTTTAGGGCCAGTCATAACGGTTTAAGGCCCACCCGCATGACCTCACTTACCTCTGTCATGTCTGGGAAAGCCCTATAGCCAAATCTAGTCACATTCTGAGGTCCTAGGGGTTAAGACATCACCACACTAACTCTGAGGGGACTCAAATTCTCCTGCCTCCGAAAAAAAAAGGTGGAGGTAAGAAAAGTACTAAGGGAAATGAGTGCTGCGCTTCTTTTCTTCCTTAACTATTCTGCTGTGTGACCTTTGGCAAATTACTTTTTCTTCTTCGGCCCACATTTTCTTAATCATTAAAATGAGTGGTTGGGATAATGGATCCCTTATTTCTCTTCCTGCCCTTAACTGAGCAAAGCTAAGTTTTTCCCATAATTTCTCGCATCAAAAAGGGTCTGAGATAGAGCACACCATGAAGTAACTGAAATGAAAACAAAAGAAAAGATACCTCCTTTGTGGAATCAACGCATGATGAAGTCTCTAGAAACAGAGGATTAGATCCAACTGCTTGAAAACCTTCTAAGTTGTTTACGCCCTTTCTCTCCGTAAGGCCGTAATTTAAACCAATTTGGTTGGATAAATCAGAAACCCCAAACTGAATTTATCAATATCCCCAAACAAAGTAATCTCATCAAGATTTGGGGCCCAAATTTGCTTTGAGGGAAAGAGTATATGATTTCAAATGAAGGTCTCCTTGAAAGAATTAAGGGGGGGAAAGTTTTAAAAACAAACATACATACACACAGAGAATGTAAAATTAAAACCAGCTTCTGAGCTCATAGGTTAAGCCATTAAAGAGAGGGGAGAAAGAGCTGGGCATGTTTCCTCTCCAGCTGTGTAGCTTCAGGTCCCAGGACACTGTGTACCTCCACAATGTCAACAGCCTCAGCCAATCCGACAGGCAAGCAAAGGCGGACGTGAAAAAACCAACGTGCTCACACAAGAGCAGAAGAAGAGAGAGGGAAGGTAGAGCTCTCCATGGAAAGTGGCCCAACTGCCAAAGTCATCAGAGTAATGGCAGGAACACAGGAAGAAGGTGAAAGACAGTGGATTTCAAACTTATAGTCTAACAGTCTTGAGCTGAGCAACTCAGGGCAAGTTACTCAACTTTTCATTTGAGAATAGCTTTTAATTTAAGTTCACTGAAAACAAAGGCATCATTTCTTGTTTGTTGTTAATACTACGATTGTAGATAGGGCACCTCGGTGGCTCAGTGGGTTAAGCCTCTGCCTTCACCTCAGGTCCTGTTTTCAGGGTCCTGGGATGGAGCCCCGCATTGGGCTCTCTGCTCAGCGGGGAGCCTGCTTCCCCCTCTCTCTTTGCCTGCCTCTCTGCCTACTTGTGATCTCTCTGTTAAATAAATAAAATCTTAAAAAAAAAATACTACGATCGTAGAAACACACACAAAAATTCAAACAAAATGGGATTAATTTAACCAGATCCCCAAGCACTGGGATAATATGTGAGGTTTTTTTTTTTTTTTAAATTATGTTATGGAAGAGTATCTGAAATGTAGAAAGATGTCATAATATATTGTGGGATGGAAAGCAGTACATAAGACAGCATGAAAACTACATTATCCCATTTTAATAAATGGCATATACAGTCTTAAGAAAAAGTTCTAAATGGATATATTCATAAAATTTACAAGGGCTGTCCCTGATTAATTTCACCATAGCTTATTTGTATTGTCCTCATTTGATTTATTTTGGTAGATTTTTCTATAACCCTCATGCTGTTTTTTTATATTTGGAGGAAAAAAATTCCTACTTAATTTTAAAAATCTCAGTGTCCTACAGTAAACCACATAGAAGAAGCCCTAATTCATTCAACCCCACTTGTGTCTCTGTCTCTGTTTTCTTCCTCTGTAAGGGAAGTCTAGACTAAAATACTCTCTAAGGGAATTCTGACTCTATCACAGAGCTACATTTAATCAAAATCTCAGCAGAATCTTGCTTTGGGTTTATTGAGAAGCTAGGGAATGTCCTGTGGGGTATGGGATGAGAAGGGTTCGTTCAAATCCGCGTTAAGAGGAAACTCTCATTGGCATTTTGTTAATTCAATGCAAAGTAGTCTTTTTTGCTAAGAGTGGTGGCCTCCTCCATGGCAAGCGGGCCTTGGATGTACCATGGTATGGAGCCTCTCTGGACGTACTGAGAAGTGAGGCTACCCGGAGTGGGAAGGATGGAGAGCTTCCAGAACCAGGCAGCGCTCATGCAGAGGAGAGCAGCAAATGGCTGTTCCCTGCGCCTCAACTATTCATGTCTCATAGGAAAGAGGTGAAGGGAAAGCCTTCACCCTGGGCCTGAATTAAGTGAATTCCAATCTGAACGAGTATCTCGTGTCCCTGGAGGTGGGAGGGATAAAAAAACGATAAATTTAAGGTAGCTTCCGCTAGCAGTTGAGAATGTGGGCTGAGTCAGTTCGAATTTTGGTTCCATCACTGAAGGTATACATGATTTGAGGCAAATTTTCTGATCTAAGTTTTCTCCACAGTGAAATGGGAAGACCAATTTGGAAATCCATCTACCTAACTGAACAGTTCTGAGGATCACATGAAGTAATGAATAAAAACACTCCACATAGGATACAAAAAACATTTGTTATTGCTAGGAGGAGGAGTTGTTGTAGTAATCTAATTTTCCCTCTGTGTTCCAGACTAGAGGCTCCAGAGACAAGTGTCACATTGTCAGGTCCAGAGCCAATGGTCAATACTTGTTTGACCATCAAAAAAGAGCCTTGGGGTGCCTGGGTGGCTCCGTCAGTTAAGCATCTGCCTTCAGCTCAGGTCATGATACCAAGGTCCTGGGATAGAGCCCCACATCAGGCTCCCTGCTCAGTGGAGAATCTACTTCTCCCTCTGTTGCTTTCTATGAATGAATGAATGAATGAATGAATGAATGAATGAATTCTTGGGGGGAAAAGAGCCAAATGCTATTATTATACTTGATTATGTCATACATGACATTTTCTAATACATAAAGTATTTCACACACTTTCTGACCTGAAGTGTTAGGTTCCCTAAATAGACTTTAATTCTTCATTTTGCCTTCCCTTATAAATGCCCCTTTTAAAAGGATCTAGGGACTATTATTACCCAAAGATTATTTGGGACCATAAACCGCATGGTTTACAGCCAGGGATGAACTTGACAAAATGTGCTTGAAGTGTAACTGTCTTCACCTTCAAAGCGAAAAATGAACTTCAGAATAAATGCTAATAACAGAAATAGCTCAGAAATAACACGAATATAAGCCCAGAGAAAGCTGACAGATGCAGCGGAGGGACTAAAAATCTTTGTGTAAACACACATACACACAAGCATAAAAACATTCCATCTAAATGACCAACCCTCATAGGGAAGCAAAGAAGACCTAGGCACGCACCAAGCTTTCTAAAAGGTGGGTTTTCTGTACAAATGCAGACTGCCCTATCTAACTGCTGCTAAGAACTCCACTGGCTTGTGGTTTCTGTGCAAAGGCAGAAAGGCCTCAGTTTAGATCTTTGTTGGATCCTTGTTCACAAAGTCATAGTGACAGTCTTCTCTATTTGAAGGGAGGCATAAAGTTCTCTTTCTCTTAAATCATTTCTTGGAAGAGAAACAGCGGGTCTGTTTGCAAGGAAGAAGTACTCAGGTAAGCCCTGAAACAGGCTGAGAATGGGGTCAGATGTAGTATTTGGAAGAAGGGGAGGAAGAGAGGTCTACGAAGACAGAAGTACAAATGAGGGCCAGGCTCGGTCAACCCCAGTCAGGTCCGGGAGCACAGTGGACTCTGCTCGTTCTGCTGATGTTCTGTCCTGTTTCTCTTGGCTTGTGGATCCTCTCCTGGTTTCTTAGAACCAGGCCTTCTCTCTTAAAAGTTAATATTCAAGAAAGAAAGCTGCCAGTGAAAGGGAGGATGATGTACAAGCACAACTGTATGCATGTTCTGATCATCTTCTAGCTTGATTATTCCTGCAACGCAAGTGTTAAATGCACCCATTCATTCAACAAATATTTAGAGGGCTTAATATGTGCCAAGCAAAGACTAAGTGCTGCAGATTCAGTGGTAACAAAACCCAAACCATCCCTACCTCGTGAGGTGTCCATGGCACTATTTGGCTTTTGGGGAGGGGTTATTTCCATTGGATGGCAGCCACCACACTTAAAATATGGCAAGAGCAACTGAAAAGAGCTTAGCAGAGCATAGACAGACTTGGAGCTGTTTTCTGTTGGTCTACCTAGTCGATTGACCAGTGTAATTTGGTCAATTTGTCAACTTTGTGCCCTTATTAATGGTAGCCTTCTCCAAAAGAGAAATTGTTCGTGCCAGCAAAGGAATCATGGTCTCATTTTAATAATATGCATTTGCATTGATACCAAAGTTCTGCTAAGAAAAGGACATCATTGTTCTATTCCTCTCCTGTATAGAGTCTATTAACCAAACCTACCCTCTGAATGAGAAAAAGGCTGGGATTTTAAGTGTAAAAGGCGACCAAAGACCCTTAAACCCAAAACAGATTTGGGCCGGTCCCGCTGAATTTAAACCAACAAGGGCTGCTCTGATTTTCTTCTCACTGCATTCCCTTTGCTTACGACTATTCTCTAAATTCGGAACACAGTGCAGAGGGCTGACCATGATCTCAGGAAAAAAGAGAAGGCACAATGAAGTCTCATAAGGTCATGTGCACTGACAGGGACTTTGGGGATCATTTAGTTCATGCCGTCATTTGACTGATGAAGAACTGAGAGGGATGATCAGGGTTTGCCCAAAGTCATGCGCAAATTAGAGATGAGGCCAGGCCTGAACCACAATATGCTGACACTCCATCCAGGGCTGTCTTTCCCTGTGTCAAAAAACAAGAGGGCTCCTCTGCTCTACTAGCCAGCAAAACTCTTCCCTCAAAAAATAAAATCTCACTTTATCCCACATATTTCATCATCCAGTGCTTCCAAGGAAAAAAGAGACTAATTAAGTCACGAGAAATGTGTCCTTGAATTCCAGATGTCCCAAATAGGGTCCTGAACTATTCTAAAGTCAAGCTCCCCCATCCAGCTTGGAGCGCTGGGTATGTCCTGTATTTCTCTGATGGAATGGGAACGGGGAACTTGGCTCCTTCCAAGTCTGGGAAGCAGACAGGGACAGAGAGTGTGAAGGGGCCTTGGGCAGGAAAACAGTATCTGCTTTTCCACCCAGCACTCATACATGCATCTGGGCAAAAGCCAGAAGCTAACTCAGACAGCTGGCAAGGCAAAGCATGAACCACTGTTGGGAGGACATACGCTCCGTTGTTGTTCCAATGGTGATGTGATAGGTTTGGCCAGATCATCCCCACTCCTTCCATCCAGTGAACCCTGACCCGATGTTGTGAGCTAACAGGTGAGGACAGCTGGAGGCGATGGGGAAGGGAAAACCACCTGTGGATAGGGAATGATGGCTTTCCTGCCGAGAAAACTAGCTCACCTCTGGAGGGATCAATCCCAGGATCTTGGTTTTTCAACTGCATGACTTTAGTCTAGTTACTAAAACTCTTGGAGCCTCTATCCAGAGTGCAAAAATGGTGTTTATTTCATTGCGGCTACAGGAGATATGAGTCAAGTGAGCTCATCCACAGAGCCTGTCAATAAATGGTCGCTTAACAGCTCCACTATGCTTAGTCCCATCTTTCTGACCACCGAGACCCCTACAATCTAATTAACAGAAGAAAGATCCTCGAGAGAAGTTGGTTTCCTATGTATTTATTTATTGGAGAGAGAGTGCAAGCATAAGCAAGCAAGGGTTAGAGCAGAGGGAGAGGGACAAGCAGACTCCGCCCTGAGTGCAGAGATAGAGACAGGGCTCCATCCCGTGGCCCGGAGCTCACGACCTAAGCCAGAAATCAAGGGTCAGAGGCTTAACTGATGAGCGGCCCAGGCACCCCAAGAGAACTTGTTTTTGTAAGTAGACTCCGCATAGAGACTAGGGCCAAACAAAGAGGCCAGGTTGAAGGGCTCATCCTATTCTACTACATGGTGTTTTGGGTCTATTTCAGAGATTGAAATAGACATAGACTGAGTCTGATGAGAGAGAAATTTAACAGAAGAGTGTGAAAATAGAAAAGAGCCCGTGTCTCTGGGTATTCCAGGATCTTTCTTTTTTGTTTCTGAAAGGCCTATGGAGAATGGGAGAAAAGGTAAAACAGAGCACTGATTTGAGGCGGGATTAACTATGGAGCCGGTCAGGCTATTCCTGTTAACATTAATCAGAGGAGGCGATGACATACGCAAACTTCCAGTCCCCTTATGATTAGGAGCAATTGATTTAATCGAAGAGGGGCAGATTTATATCCTAGGGAGACATCCCTACTGGTGTAAACATTCTGTAACTTTTCAAATGTAATAAGCAAAATCAAATGAAATATGTCAACAGGTAAAGAACAGAGGGCCCATTAGGACATGGGGGGTGGTTGTTCTTTTTCAAATTCAGTGGTTTTTGTTTGTTTGTTTTTGCTTTTTGATTTTTCGGTGAAGGAGAAGGGGCAGAGGAAAAGCTACTGAACAGGGAGTCGTGAAGAACCTGCCAGAAAATGTATTCATGATCTGTGTCACATTATTTTACAAGTTAATTAGGACTGAAAAACAATCTAGCACAACCGAATAAGAAAAATGCGCTATATTTAGGATAAGGGAAAGTCTCTATATCAAAGACCAAAGGCAGTCTAATGACCTCTAAGAAGCCTAATTTTGAGGAACACTGAAACATAACTGAAGCAAGAAAAAAAAAAATAACAAAAACTTTTACATAACGTTGCATTGATTTTTGTTTTTGAAAACTTGTATTCAAAAAATAGTTTCATAAGTAGCCTCTTTCTACGCCAGACTTTTATCATGTCTTCCCCTTCACAAATTTCCACATTCCAGAATAGCTGAGATTTCATAAATAAATCAGCCTTTACTACTTTGAAGACCTCGGGGTTCAGAGGTCACTTTCAGAGTCACTATCCTCATTTGGGCCTTTCAACAGCCCAGGGAGATAAGCGGAAATATTTTCATTTATAAGCTGACAGTTCTACCACAAAGACTGGAATTCTCTGAGAAAAATCTATTCCTCTAGAATTCCCCCAAATGCCCAGCCAGCTCCAATACAGCTACTAATAGGCAGAGCCCTTTATACAGCTGAGGTGCTTTGCTCCTGTTTCAGAAAGAGAATTAACCCAGCGGTGCCTGGGTGGCTCAGTCAGTTGAGTTTTCGACTCAGGTCATCATCTCAGGGTTGTGCGACTGAGCCCTGTGTCAGGCTCCACACTCGGCTCGGAGTCTGCTTGGGATTCTCTCCCTCTCTCTAACCCCCTCAAATAAATTTTAAAAATCTTTTTAAAAAAGGAAGAAAAGAAAGAGGAATAACCTGGCTGAGAATCGCCACATAGCAGGTCAAAATATAAAGTAACAAATGAACACCCCAGGCACAGCCTGGCTGAGATTTCCATGATCAGACTTCTAAGATGATTTCCATTCCTAACTTTCCCTCCGTCTTTTACTCTGGAATTTCCCTACCAAGATGCCTTACGCAGATAAAGCCGACTATGGGTGACTTCCTTTCTTTCAATCTCCTAAACACTAGTCTTCCATCTCCTAACACTTGCTCCCGGCCCCAAGTGACACCTCTTGAAACAAGAAGAAAGCACATAGGTAGGAGCAGAGTTGGACTTGTACCGCCTCCAAGTTCTTGGCTGGTTCTAGCCCCCCGGCTTTGTTGTACTTCATAAGGTCCATTCCCTTCCCCTTGGGAATAAAACCTTCCCAGGGCACCCACAACACTCACAATCATACCTTTCAAACAAGACCACAGCACCCTGACTATATACCCAGGAAAGAACTCTCCAGGCTGTGTTCCTGCCTGAAGATGGGGATTCTGTGAATTCCCAAACATCACATCAACCCAGCCTCCAATGAGGCCAAAATGCATTATCGGCAAGATAATATTTACGGAAATCCAATTACCGTTTGCAGAAAGCCAATTCTCTGTGATGCGTCTCCCAGAGAGAATTCTGGAACTCTTGATCCACATCTTCTGAATCTCTGCTGCATGAGCCTCTGGAAGGCAGCAGCTGTTCCAGGACAGGAAACCCTGGGTTTATTTCCAGCTCTGCCCCCAAATTCTCGCTGGCTAACTCTGGATAACTAACTTCACCTCTCTGTGCTTCAGTTTCCTTCAAATGGGCTTTTGCAGAGACTCTGGCAAGAGAATACATATATAGCCATAGAACCCGACTGTTGGATTCTCCCATCCTGCCGTCAGCTTCAAGCAGTAGCATGCAAGAGGGAAACAAGGACTGTAACTATTCTAACCTTCCACCTGCAGAACTGATATGCTACTGTCTGCAAAAGTGTTATTGATATTATTGAATACAAGAAGAAAGAGACCCATGTTAAGGGATCTGTTGACAGTGTCAGGCAAAATACACTTCCCAGATCCTACCAGGACTACTCAGAGAGTGCAAGAGAGCGGTTAATCAGTTAACAACTGGGGGAAGGGAAAGGCCAAGCGGTTACAGAAAGGCAAAAGAACAGTTAATTAGTTAACAACTGGGGGAAGGGTCTTTCACCCCTATACCATTTGCCTTACTAACACCAAGTAATAGTGATGGTAGAAGCAGAAACACCAAAAAGAATGTGTGTGGGGGGAGGGGCATGCTTGACTTCAAGCAGGTGTCCAGGTTTCAGACCTGCCTCTAACACGTACTCAGTCTCTGATCCTGGGCAAAGGCATTTGATTTTCCAGGGGGTTGGGGGTTTTTTTTGGTTTTTGTTTTGTTTTGTTTTGGATCTATAAAATGCGGAGGACTATAGTACCTCTCAGTGTTGAGTCAAGGATCAAAACGAGACAATGGAGGTAAGGCACACGGCACAATACCTGCCACAAAATAAACACTCACTAGGCACGAGCTCTTCTTATTAGGAACAATTTTTAATTCATTTATTGATTGAACTGATAACCACGAGACCTCTATGTGCTAGGGACCATGTTAGGCAGTGGAGACGGAGGTGAAGGGCAGCACGAGGTCCTTGCTCTGATCAGCTGAACCAGCCTGAGCTGCGAGCCCACCATTTAGAAGCAAGGGCTAGTATCGAGGTAGACCAGACAGGTCGTGCACGTGGACAACCTGAGAAAGAACAATAAGATGGGAGGGAGGCCTGAAGTCCCTGGCAGAGAAAGCCCCAGCCAATTCTACCAACAGCAGAAACCCTTCTCTCCAAGAAACCACAGGTATAAGAAGGCTTTGATCCCAGGAGGGCAGCAAAAAGAGGTGGCAGGAAAAACAAAAACAAACAAAGCCTTATGGGCAGTGGGGGGGTCGGGTGGAGGGACAAATTGTGGCAGAGGAAGAGGGTGGTGTCCAGGGAGGCAAAGATAGCCAGCAAGAAAGACTGCCCCCATCAGTCCTCAGATTCTAGTGACATTTTAGCTACTGGGTGGGGCAGTCTTCACAGAAAGGAATACAGCAAAGCTAGAAAACTTAATTCTAATGCCACAATCTTAACATTTAAAAAATATGCCGGAATTGACAGTAGGGGATATATGTCACATTTAGATGTTTCACAACATCCTATATGTGTATATCTGTATCCATATTTTAATGTTTTTCATTATACCTAGGAAGATTATTTCAGCCTTTACATTATGAAGATAAGTATAATCATCTATAGACCCACAAACATGCAAAAATAATTGACTCTAAAATAGGACCCTTGTTCACAGAAATACAACACAAAGCCTGAAGAAAAACCTATAAATGGATTCCTTGCCCCCAAAGACCAATACCCACCCCAAGCCCCCACCATGCTCCTCTTCTCCCTCCCCACCCCAGCCCCCCTGCAACAATATAACTACAAGGTAGCCTGACTTGAAGAAATTCACAACCACTGTTCATTCTTGTCACAGCTGCTGGAGACACACAGCCCCAGCTTCAAGGCAGAGACAGCTATGCAGCACCACGCCCCATGCACAGAGAGAAAGGATGGAAGCCGCGCTGAAAATGAAGGAAGCACCCCAGGGAAGAGCATCCAGACAAGAACAAAAGGGAAACCCTTGCAAACCTGGCCCCAGGATTAGGGCACAGCCACATTTATGGGGGCTTTGAAGGCAAGTTCTCAATCAGGGCTAAATTTCTGTAGCCCTCCTGCAAGGTGGCCTCAGGGATACCTATAAGGATGGGCGTGGCCCCCAATGCCAAGCATACACTGAGTCCTTAAGAAGAACCTTGCAGTCTTCAGACTAGAAAGAAAAAAATAAATAAATGACCTTTTCTCTGCTTATCCCAAACAGGAGAACTGGCAAATGTACATAGAGGTAAGGCAAGCAAGCAGCCTGCTAAACACATGGAACACCATGAGAGCTGGGGTTCATCCCCCCTCACTGAGGGAAAGAGTGTCAAAATTGAGCTTTTGTCCCGTTTTTTTTTCCTTTTCTTTTCTTTTTCTTTTTTTTTTTTAAATGATCCCGTCCACAGCTCTCTGCAAAGACAACTGGTCCAGACAAAGTAACATCATCGTAAAAGATCCACAATGTTTCTTCAATAAGGTAAAGTCAATGATACCGTACAGTGATAAAGGAGGATATGTTTACACCTGACACCTTCCCCTGGCAAAAGGATCCCTACCCACCCCACCACTCTTTCTCCTAAGCAGTGTTTATTCCCTAAGACCAGGTGGATGGCAGTGAGGGGTGGGGTGCCCTTGTGTGGGGTGAAGCTCAGGTGCGTGAAAAAGATAGCATGCTTCAATGAAAGCAAAACCACTTGGGAATAGAGGGCACTGGAGCCAAGAACAGCTTCCACCTGCCTACAAAGAGGTAGGGTCCTGCGTTGGCAATCTCGAGCACACAGGGCGTTCTAAACACAGCAGGGCAAGTGCAAGCAGACTCGTGCCCACAGCAAAATCTGGTGGATCCGGGCAAACTGACTGTAGTAGCAGGTACAGCTCTGCCCTAGGGCAGCTGCAGAGCCTCCCAGGGGCCAGTTGATCACTTCCTTTGTTCGCCTTGCAAAGATGGAGTAGCCACCCATTCCCCCACTATACACATACACACACACACACACACACATACACACACACACACACACACACACACCATTCACTACAGACAAAGCACAACCATACTGCTTCATGCTAGAACAAATGTCAGTGTTTTCTGTTATTATTATTTTGCCCCCCCCCACCACCACCCCCCTCTTTTTTTGGTAATGCCCATCCCAGCCTGTTGTCTGCCCCTTCCATTCAGGGGCATCATTTCAACGCATCCCAAAGAAGCCCTGAGCCGGGGTGCGGCGTTGTGTCCCTAAGAGGGACTCTGGTGAAGATGCGGCTTCTGTACCTGATAACAGCACATCCCCTCTCCACCCCGCCCTAGGCTCTCGCCCAGGGCATTTGACATCCGCCCGCAGCGGGTGGCTCGCTCTTGCACACAATGGCAGTTGGACGTGCAAGGCACACAGCGTGCGCCTACGACCCCAAAACTAAAATCTGCTCTTAAAACTCAGCCTTTTCTTGGGCTGAGGAGGGGTGGAAATGACATGAAAAATGTACAATGCATTGGGGGGGCAGTTGGTCGATTCCCGCTACAGCCACATTAGTTGTCCAGCCCGGAATATGACGTACCGAAATATGAACGGGGTGAATACAGGCAAGAAGGGGACAAGGTAAAAACCCAAGGTCCAGATACCCTACCACCCTCGCGGCGCGGGAGGCAAAGCCACCGGGTTGGAGCTAGGAGAGGGGCGCGGTCCTGCTCCCAGGCACCCCTGGGGAAAGGTGTCATCTCTCCATACCCCGCCTGACCAAAAGGAACCTAAAACAAAAAGCACACCCTGCCTGGGGCAGCGCACACTGACATCCCGGGAGGCGCGGGGGTTCAGGGAGGGCCCCAAGCCCTGTGTTATTTGGAAACTACCGGCTGGGGGGAAAAGAGGAGACGTAATCCAAAGTTCTCCGCGCCACTCTTTGGGTTTCCTCTTTGTTTTGTTTTCCCCAAACGCCAGGGTCGCTCCGTCTGGGTGGCGCCCGGCGCGCCGGCTGGACTGACCGCCGCTCTCCACCCCCGGGACCCCGGGTCCCCGTCCCTCCCCGGGGACCGGACCAGGGAAGCCGGCGGGATCCAGGGCGCCCCGC
This sequence comes from Mustela lutreola, assembly GCF_030435805.1. NCBI lineage: Eukaryota > Metazoa > Chordata > Mammalia > Carnivora > Mustelidae > Mustela > Mustela lutreola. Next base: position 84,550,591 of record NC_081294.1, read on the forward strand.
CCGCGGCGCAGCTAGCAGCGAGCGAGCGAAAGACGCAGGCGGCGGCGCCCGGCGCCCCACTCACCGTGATCCGCGGGATGTTCTTCTTGCCTTGGTAAGACATGGTGGCGGCGGTGGCTGCAGCAGCTGCCTCCCTCCCTCCTTCGTCTGCTCCTGCTCCTGCTCCTGCTCCTGCCTGCCCGCGCCTTCCTCAGCGCGCAGCGCCGGAGATCAGGTGGAGCAAGTGGTGCGCTGGCCGCAGCCGCCGCCTCCTCTCGCCTCCGCCCCCCTCCCGGGCTCCCGCGGCGGCTGCCAGAGACAATAGTAAATCTCCCCGGTCCCCCCTTTCACCCCCGACCCCCCCGCCACACACACCCTCCTCCACTCGCGTTCACGCCCGGGCCTTTTTTTTTTTTCTTTTGCCGTGCCAGCTGGGACCCCGTAAGACCAGAATGGCTGCTCCGCGACTCCTCCCTCTTCTCTCTTATCCCTATTGATTTTCCTCTTTGCATCTGCCTCACCCACTTTTTCTTCTTCTTCCTTTTTTTTGTGACTTACGAATGCTGCGGAGCCAGCCGGCCCACAGCCACCAGGGGGCGCGAGGGACTTTTCGGGGCGGGGATGCTGCAGTCCCGGGTGGAGGAGGAGGAGCGCGAGCGTCGCGCCCCTGGCCTCGCGGGCCGAGCCCCGGGAAGCGCCCACGCCCGCGGCCAGCCCGCGGCTCCGGTTTCCCACCCTCCCGACCCGCATTTCGGGCGGGGGAGGGCTCCCGACTGTCCTCCCGGAGCCCGCTCCCCTCCGCCTCCACGCGGGCTGCGGGCGGCAGCGCTGTCTTTGTTACAGCGCAGGGCGGCACGCCGCCTCTGCCGGCCGCTGCGCGTGTAAACCCGCCGCGGAGGCCGCAAGCAAAACCTAGACCTGCTCGCCCTGGGTGCCGCCGGGCCGGACCGCGGCTCTCCTGAGATCCTGGCGCTGCGTGTCGGAAAATGTGGAAGACACCGGCCTTGCTTGCTCTCACCGGCTTGAAAGGGACTCCGTGTCAGTTACCGGCCACTGTTCTCTGTATCGAAATAGTGTCGAAATAATACGTTGTACAGGGACTCCGCTGCCTGGCGCTCAGAATCGGTGAGCGTGCATTGATGCTGCTCTGTGAGTCAAGAGTAGAAAACACCTGTGGTTGAAAAGCCCCGGCACATTGCTGGTGTGCAGCCATGGATGTGTGAGGAGCACTACTGTTGCTTCCTCTGGGCAGTGAACCGTGGGCACTGCTGAAAATCCCGAGTTTACTTTAGACAGAGCGGAGAGTCCAAAGTCAGTGTGTCATTGGGAGCAAACACATGGCCTTTTAGTACTGGAATATACTGTCCTTTGGCTACTCACTAAAATGAAATGGCCAAGGAAGACCTATTTGGAGGGGCTTTTGCGTGTGAGGGTTACCTGGTGGTCCTGGTGCAGGAGATCCCTCAGGTCTCCTTGAAAATGATTCCAAACATGCCATCTAAATAACAAAAATGGCTCACTTTGCAAAAATTGTAAAAGCCCTTTTTGACGATGAGTCTCACACCATCCCCACTCCCCAGTTGTCATTGCTAATGGCCTACTAAGTATTCTGTAGGTGTCACTATGCACAACTAGGTCTGTGTTAAGAATCTTAAATTCATATTTCTGTAAGGCAGGCCACTGACCACAGTTCTAGCCATCTTTGCATTAAATTGAAGGCCTTTTCTGCAGTAGAGGAACTATATAAAGCATCCACCAGAATAGGAATAGGAATAGGAACAGAATACTCCAGCTTGGGCTTTCCAAAACCCTAAAATGAACCACCCTGGGCACATACTGGAAAGGAGGCTAAGCTCCCTGAAACACTCCTTCCTCTCAAGTGAGTTAATCCAAGCTTCTAGTTATTCATGGGTAAGTAGACCGAAAGCAGTCTTCCCAGGAAAAGTCCACAGCGACCTCCACTTTATTTCTGCGATACTCTGGCTAGAAGGATGAATGTCAGGCCAAGTCACCTCCCTGTACTCTTTTGCAAAGCCTGAGCAGGGTTTAGGGCCAGAGTCACGCCCCAAACATTTTGCTTTGTTCTTATGCTGAGACCACTAGCCAAGAGTTGTGAAATTACAAAGCATTCTGGGGATTGGCATGCAAATGAGCAGGATTATATTTAGAACAGGGTAAAAAGAGAATTGACTACATACTATGAAACCCCGCAGAGCTCTCTCTGTATCTTTCCCAAAGATGTGTCCCAAACTTGCTGGAAGGGATCTTGCAAGTTCTTAAGAAAAGCAAAATATATGTAGGGATATTTACAATCCTAAAAAAATACCACTGCCTTTTTTTCTTTTTTAATACTATGGGTTTCTTTCCCTTTCTTGTACCCTATTTAGGTCCTCTGTTCCTGTCATTATAATCCAGAATACTCTCTACTAAATAGATTTCTACCATGCTTTTTATCGTGTGTGTGTGTGTGTGTGTGTGTGTGTGTGTGTGTGTGTTGTTTCAAATTAGAAGACTTGGGGCTAAACTCTTTGAGGTCAGGTTTGCATGCTAGAGGCCATGGAGAATAGGACTCATGATGTATTTCTCCAGATCGGACTCCAGTGTCAAGCCATGCACAGGAATGCATAATAACCAGCTAATCGGTTCAAGCTGTTGCCACAATCAGAAATGTACGACAAACACTATTTTTTCCCCTCTTTTGTCCCCTCAATCATCTTTTTCTTTCTTAAATAAAAAGAAAGCGTCCAAGATGAGTTTGAAGGAAAAAGCCTTCTTTGGCTGGGCCTTTCTTTGAAAAAGAAAGGCAGCCATCAACACAGGATGCCTCTGTGTCTGGCCAAGAGAGTGAGAAGTGAAATCAGCACGGATGTTTTCCACAGTAGAATGACTCTGAATGGTTTTCCTTGGATACACAGCAGTGCTTGGCTTTAGGTATCTCAGGAAACTATGAGAAAGGGAAAGGAGACATAGAGAGATTTAATTTATGGTCCCAAAGAAACTTAATTTTGGCCACCAAACCTACCACATTGGTATACTTCCACACCTCAATCAAAGCTACTTTATTCTAGTTTCTCTGGCCAAAGGCGTGGCATCAACCTTGACCATGACTCCTCTCCTTCAATCCATCCAATTTACACTCCATATCCAATCTTTCAGGAAATGTTATTGGTTCTGTTTCTTAACTATATCCAGATTGATGAAGTTAATTCATGTATTGAAACCCACAAAACAGAGGTGGCTCCAGTCACTGGGACCATGTCACAAATCTAAACCCAAGTCAGGCTCCACTTACCAGAAACCTAACAGTTGTGAATCACAATCTTCCAACTTAGCTTAGCTAGCTCATTTTACCCTAAAAAGTAGGACCTGCTAGTATTATAAGGAAATCCCTCACCAACCATGCCCTGTTGCTTCTTCTAACTCTGTAAAACTCTCTCTTGCCCCAAATCTCTCAGAAAGTGTGCTCCAATACTTGTGAAGTACTGAACTCCCTCAATTGTTTGCCCTTCAATAAAGGACATCAAACTGTTACGAAGTTGTACTCAACAATATGACCTTTTAATCTGCAAAGCTTATTCCTGTGCCTGACGCCATCACATCTCAACGTGGACTGTTGCAATAACCACCTCACTGGGTCTCTCTATCCTTCATTCATTCAGTCTCACAATATTCACACAATATTTACCTTGTGCTTACTACATACTATTAGTTTGCAGGTGCTAGTGTTATAAGAGGTGAATAACAATAACAATGCCCCAGATCCCATGAAGTTTACCTTATACCCTTATTCAAAAATAAGGTACTTGGTGCCCTTCCATGTCTGCTCTATCTTCATGGTACTTTTCACCATACGTATAGTCAACTATCATTGAGTATTATCTTTCTCCCTATCATTGGAATGTAAGCTTCTTGAGGGCAGAGAATGTGATGGTTTTATTTATAGCTGTATCCTTAGTGTGGGAAAGAGGGCTCTGCCCATAGATATTGCTCAATAATTATTAGGTGAGTGACTATACGAATTTTTTAAATTGTGTCTGAAGAAAAAGGAAGTACCTGGAATAAGCATGTTCCTACAACTAAAGGGTATGTGATAGAATCTAGATTTTAGAATATCTATATTTGGGGCACCTGGATCTCTCAGTTGGTAAGCTTCTGCTTTCAGTTCAGGGTGTGAGCCCAGAGTCATGGGATCAAGAACCCACATCAGGCTCCCTGCTCAGCCAGGAGTCTTCTTCTCCCTCTTCCTCTGTCCCTACCCCTGCTTGTGAGCTCTCTCTCTCAAATAAAAGATAAAATCTTTTGTTTTAATATCTAGGGGTGCCTGGGTAGCTCAGTGGCTCAGGTCACAATCTCAGGGTCCTGGGATCAAGCCCCACATCGGGCTCTCTGCTCAGTGAGGAGCCTGCTTCCCCCTCTCTTTCTTTGCCTGCCTCTCTGCCTACTTGTGATCTCTGTCAAATAAGTAAATAAAATCTTTTTTAAAAAAACTCTTTTTAAAAAAAATTAAAAATAAATAAATAAATAAAAAGAATATCTATTTTTGCTTCTCTAAGACTTCTTAGCATTTCCTGATTTCAGATTTCACAGCAGGTGAATTTAGGCAGGTAAGGAAATCCCTTTGCTAATATGATAGAGTCACAAAATTCTAAGGCGACATATGGGCCAAAGAAAAACTCAGTAGAATAGATTTGGTACCTGAGCACTGATTAGAGAGCTATGACTTTGAAAGGAGCTGCCATCAAAGTGTAAGAGAACACTGGCAGCCTTGTGTTAATTTAAAGAATTAAAAAACGATTGATACTGGGTTTTGAGGGAAAGTAGGGACCAAGAATGGTACGTTATTTAAGGATCTGGATTTGGAAATAGAGGGACCTTGGTCCATATTTACTTATTTATTTACTTTTATTTATTGAGCACATACTGTGGGCAGCTAGACATTAGGAATTCAAATATTTGAATAAAGCAGACAAAAATCCATGCCCTCTTGAAGCTTACTAAAAATTTTAGGAAAGGGACAAGTAAAGGGTTAAAAATGAGAATACATGATGTTTAAAATGGCGGGAAGTACACTGAGGATAAATAAACCAGGAGTGGGAAGGTGAAAGTCATTCTGTTGTCTTGAATTTGGGCTGGAATTTTACATACAGAGGCCACAGAAGGTCAGGTGAGATGATGATAGCTTGATGATGGTAGCATGGACCAAATGGTAACAGTAGAAGCAGGGAGAAATGGTCACATACTAGATATATCTCAAGGTAAAGCCAACAGTATTTGCTGATGGACTTGACCAGGGTGTGAGAAAAAAAAGGAACTGCAAATTACACTAAATTTGTTGACCTAAGCAACTCAAAGGATGAAGGTGTACTTCAATGTGAGAGGGGAAAATGTCAGAGGAATGGGATTGAGGGGGAAGATCAGGAATACATCTGTGGATATTCCTATTGAATACTGAAGCCACTGGGTGGCTCAGTCACTTAAGCATCTGCCTCTGGCTGGGGTCATGATCTCAGAGTCCTGGGATGGAGGCCATAACAGGCTCTCTTCTGAGTGGGGAATCTGCTTCTCCCTCTTCCGATACCCCTCCTACTCTCTCATGCTCGAATACACACTCTCTCTCTATCTATCTATCTCTCAAAAAAATCAGAAATAAAGTCTTAATGGATTAAAGCCTCTGCCTTTGGCTCAGGTCATGATCTCAGGGTCCTGGGATCGAGGCCTGCATCAGGCTCTCTGCTCAGCGGGGAGCCTGCTTCCCTCTCTCTCTGCCTGCCTCTCTGCCTACTTGTGATCTCTCTCTCTGTGTCAAATAAATAAATAAAATCTTTAAAAAAAATTTTTTTTAATAAAAATAAATATATATATATATATATATATAGAAGCAAAATGTTGCACAAGCAGGTGGATATTCAAGATTGGAAATCTAAGGGATGATCTAGCCAGACACAAATTTGGGAGTTGACAGCCTCTAGGTATTACTTAACAATGCTGGAGGAGATGAGCAAGGAAGTGAGTGGAGGTACAGGGCAGACAGCTTTGTGGTAAGTAAGCATCCTGAGGGGAAATGAGCAACCAGGAAAAGGAGTGGAGACGGTGATCAGTGAGACAGAAGGTATACCATGTGAGCACGGTGTTCTGAAGGTCAAGAAACTAAATTAGTTCAAAAAGAAGAATGTACTCACTTTGTTAAATGCTGCTGAAAGTTGAAGGAAGATGAGAAAGGAGAATTAATTAGTGCTGAGGGCCTTCACCTGAGCACCTGTAAAATGAGTATCTTAACTGCTACCTCACAGTAGTTTTTTAGGGGGGCATATATTTAATTATTCAAGTCATAATTCCTGAGTACCTACTGTGTGTGTGTGCATGGCGCCGTCCTAATGAAGTCATGGGGGTGAAAACTGATTGGAGTGTTTCCAAGAGACAATCAAATTGGAAATTGGAGACATCTGAGATAGACACATCTTTCAAGGGATTTTATTGTAAATGGGGACAAGGAAATGGAGGAGTAACAGGCAGAGAGAGCGAAATCTCATGTGAGAAATAAGACCATGGTGGTAGGTCTACACGGCTGACTCTGTATAAGAGGTGGGGACAAGAGCCCTATCATCTGTGAATGGGCAACACAGGTGACATCAGGAGGGTGGATGGATATAAGTTCCCCGTTGACACTGATACCCAGAGACTTGAGTCCAAGTAATAAATGCTGAGGCCAAGTAATAAATGGACTCCTGGTCCAGTTCAGGCTTACCTTTGGCCCACCAGCTTTACAGATCAACCTACTGGTCATTTTCACAAACCTCAATTGATTAATTGGAATGGACAAAAATGGCAATTAGCATACCTCCACACTGGTTTCCTAGCCTGTGGGACAACAGCAATCAAGTTGAAAGATCAAGAAGAAGGCTCTAAAACTGTTTCCCGCCTTTACCCCAAGATGTTAAATCAAGATAGCAAATTAAAAATTTTCTGCAACCTGAGAGAATGACCTTAAAGACCAAAATGCTATGGGGGTGGTAATCCCCATTACATCGTTATTTAAGTCATTTCTCTGGATACTACAAAAGCCAGTCAAATCCTAATGCACAACTCAATCAATTAAGAGCCGAAATTGAGAGTGTTCTGACACTCTCCTAGAGCATACTGTCATGGCCTCAAGTACATGGTACACAGCCACTGAACTACCCAAGAAGTTCTTTTCCATCCCTGCCAGCAAAGCAAAGCAAACCAGCTTGCATGCAGCTGAAATAGATGACAGCACACAGGAAGAGTCTTGAGCAGGGCTCTAATTGCCCTTCCCTCCGTTATAACGCAGTCTGACAAGATCTTAAAGAACATCCTATTGGTACACTCTTTGGATGACATCATGCAAAACTGATGAGATGAGCGAGAAGTGACAAGTATGTTGAGGCTTTGGTAAGACGCATGAGCTCTAGAGGGTACATAAAGGACACATGAACTTCAGAGAGTTAGCACCCCCTCAAAATAAATAAATAAATCTTAGGGGGAAAAAAAGAAAAAAGATGAACACATACTCTGGGTATGGATATGCCTCTGCTGCTGCCGGAGCCTCAGTTCAACATTAAGGAGTCTTTGAGGCATTGGCACGGGTTCCGTAACATCACATCAGACTAAAGGTCTATTTAATAGCAAGTTAGATGTATGAAAGGTCGTATGACTGCAGGATCCAGTAGTTCTATCAAATACTCCCTACCTAGAAGCTGCCATCCTAAATGTGGGGGAACAATCTAGTGAAGGCACAGTCTACAGAAGCACGAATTCTGGGATGATTCCTTGCAAGGATAAGGCACCATTCTCCAGGATGCACTATCATTTTAAATCAGTGCCCTTTATCAAGTACATAATGTCCCAAAAATAAGACTACATGAGTCCAAGAACCAAAGGGAAGAAGCAAGAGTGACCCCTCTGATCATCACTCCCAGGGACCCACATGGGAAATGCCTGTTTCACATCCCTGCAACTCTGGGCTATTTCCTATCTTTTCACCAAAGAGGAAACGTTTTCCACCAGGGGGCAGAGCAAAAGTCCTAGTGAACTCTGAGTTACCGCTGCTATAGGGCACTCAGGTCTCCCTAGGCCCACGGGACTAAAGGAAGCAAGGAAGACAATCAGCAACCTCATAGGATTATCAGATTATCCAGAGGAGGTAAGGTCCATGCTGTTACACAGTGGAGGCAGGAAAGAGTGTGTATGACACCCTTGCAGTGCACGTGGGTTCTTTTAGGAACTACCTTGCCCAGTCTTGATAGTAAATAGACAAGTACCTCAGCCATAACCTGACAAGGGCGTGATGATCTGCGTCCATGTCCCAATGCCAAGTAAACCACCAGGACCAGTGAAGACGTTAGCTAAGAATGAGGAGAATCTAGAATGACTAGTAGAAGACCATAATGAGTATCACTGAGGCTCTAAGACCAGCTGTAGGAAAAAGGCCCTGACACACCCCACCCCCGAAAAAAAGAGGCACACCCAGATTCTAGAGTTGGGGATCCCAAGCCTTACACAAAAATGTCAATGTAAACAGTGTAACAAGGTGTCTGTAGTAGACACTTGGAAGGTCTACCCAGACACCTTCCTCCCCACCCACTGCCCCCTTCAGGATTGAAGGAGGACTCTATCCTGCAGGTGCTCTCAACCTTCAGCGCAATCAGTTCTTTCTGGAAACTGCCCTTGTCTCAGGTAACCCAATCCCCACCCCAAGGGCAGCCTGATTCAATAAGTGGTTAATGTGAGCGCATAAGGGCCTGGCCTCCTCACTACAAAAGGGTAACAACTCCTAAGCCTATCAGGTCAGTTAAAGCCTTTTAGACCACATCACAGCTCAACAATTCCCCAGTTGTACCCAACAATTCCCCCTCCCTTCCCATGTGCAGATGCTGATCCCTAATAAATCCCTGCATATTATTCTTCCAGAATCTGTGTCCCAGAAAACCCAATGTGCAAAGTCAGGCTGGTATTAAATGAATGTATATGTGGGATAATATTGTTTTACTTAGCCAATATTTTAAAAGGTATAGATGTGGGGCGCTTGGGTGGCTCAGTGGGTTAAAGCCTCTGCCTTCGGCTCAGGTCATGATCCCAGGGTCCTGGGATCAAGCCCAGCAATAAAATCTTTAAAAAAAAAAAAAAAAAAAAGGTACAGATGTCACACTCAAACTTAGATATCTTTAAAAAACTGGAAAACTTGGGGAGCACCTGGGTGGCTCAGTCACTTGAGCCTCTGACTCTTGGTTTTAACTCAAGTCAAGTCAGGGTCCTGGGACTGAGCCCCACGGTGGGCTCCGTACTCAGTGGGAGTCGGCTTGAAGATATTCTCCCTCTCCCTCTGCCCTCCTCTCACTCTCATGTTCTCTCTCTCAAATAAGTAAATAAATCTTTTTTTAAAAAATTGGAAAACTTGGTCATTCTGGGCTCCCTGATGCACAATGGTGCCCATCAGCTAGAGTAAAAAACGAGCTGCTTTTTGGATAAAACACGTACTCTCCCCTTAGTTATATCTGCTGCTTCCTTTTCCTTGAAGAAGGGCTGGCTGACGTTTATTTATGCCACTTGCTTGGTGTATAGTCATGTGAATTTCTGACATCAGATCATTTGGAGATTTTTTTTTTTTTAAGATTTTAAAAAATTTATTTATTTGTTAGAGAGAGAGCAAGAGCACAGGCAGACAGAGTGGTAGGCAGAGGCAGAGGGAGAAGCAGGCTCCCCACCGAGCAAGTAGCCCAATGTGGGACTTGATCCCAGGATGCTGGGATCATGACCTCAGCCGAAGGCAGCCGCTCCACCAACTGAGCCACCCAGGCATCCCTCATTTGGAGATTCTTGACTTATTTAGGCATTAAAGAGTAGGGGCTTCTGTGTCTCAAAGATGAGGGTTATTTTTTCCCAAAGCAATCTTTGGTGACTGTTCAGAATTGAGAGAGCAGTGAGTTCTCTCCAGGGAACTACCTCCTTCCCCAGGCCACTCCCACTCCAGCCCCAGTGCACCCTAAACCACAAGATTGAATCCCGGAACTACAGACCATGTGTTAAAAGCCTGTGTGAGAACCTGACTGGAGCTGTGGGACTCTGTGGCTAAGTGCAGTCAGTTTCACCCTTGGACTGAAAGGAAACACACGGGACTAGATTCAGAACCCGTCCCACCCTCCTACCCCGTGGAGCACAGAAGCTCCCTCCCAGATGACAGATGTGAGACTCACTCTAGGATGGAGGCTCACAATAGCAAGCCAGCCCCTAAATGCAAGGTGGCCACTCCAGCTTATATTTTCCAGGTTTCCCCAATCTCTCCAGGAAGGGACTTTGGCTGCATGTCTTTTGGGGTTTTTTTTCCCCCTCTGGTTTCCTATAGTCAGTCACAGCAAATGTTCCAGGGCTGTGGGGCCTCATCAGCCTCTGGCTCCACACCTTTGCAGAGAAGGAGGAATGGCAGAAACATGTGCCTAAGGGTCTAGTCACAAGTATCCATGAGCAAATTTCCGAAGGAGCCACTGAACGAAAAAGAGCCTCCTCTTGCATATCCCTGGTATGTCAATAAATGTGTACTTCTTTGTTGGACTGGGCACTTCAGTGCTCCAATCCCAAGTGAAACCCTGGATTTCTGACCTCAGGACACCCGGGATCAATTGGTGACCTGGGCCCAATCAGAGTGCTTGGTCAGTTTTGAAGGTCCCCGTAGTCCATTTTTCACTGAAGACGTGAATACAGCAGCAAAAACCAGAGACTGAAATAGAGAAATGCTGTTCGATTTTCCAAATTCATCTCAGATTGGTTGACTTTAGAATTAACAGCGTGAAAACTTTCTGAGCTTTACTTGCTTCATCTATAAAATGGGTCAGTAGAATAATGGAGGAAATATGCTAACAGAAACATGAGAGAAGAGGCACCCTGAGGTTATGACCTCAGGGTGCTGGGATGGAGCCCCACATCGGGATCTCTGCTCAGCAGGGAGCCAGCTTCTCCCCACCCCTCTCTCTGCCTGCCTCTCTGCCTATTTGTGATCTCTGTCAAATAAATAAATAAAATATTAAAGAAAAAAAATAAAATATTAAAGAAAAAAAAAGAAAAGAAACATGAGAGAACAGGTCTTATGAAATAGAAAGATGAGTGAGGAGCACCTGAGTGGCTCAGTCATTGCGCGTCTACCTTTGGCTCCGGTCATTTTCCTGGGCCTGGGATGGAGCCCCGCATCGGGCTCCCTGCATGGCAGGAAGCCTGCTTACCTCTCTCCCACTCCCCCTGCTTGTGTCCCCTCCCTACCTCTTGTGTCTCTCTCTGTCAAATAAACAAATAAAATCTTTTAAAAAAAGAAAGAAAGAAAGATGAAAGGTTCATTTAAAAGGAGTTGCTGGTTTTTTATTTTTGTTTTTTGTTTTTTTAAAGATTTTATTTATTTATTTGACAGAGAGAGATGACAAGCAGGCAGAGAGGCAGGCACAGAGAGAGGAGGAAGCAGGTTCCCTGCCGAGCAGAGAGCCCAACGTGGGGCTCGATCCCAGGACCCTGAGATCATGACCTGAGCCAAAGGCAGTGGCTTAACCCACTGAGCCACCCAGGCGTCCAAGGTGTTGCTGGTTTATATCATTATGACATGGAATGATTAAAAGAATAGGTTGGAAGTTTGTATAACAGTGAATGGATGGAAAATGAAGAACCCTTGCCCAACGCAGCCCATGGGCAGTTCCTAATCTTGCTTCCCCTGCTGAAATCATGTACCAAATTTTATGAAGACTTTCTGGACTTATACCACAGTACACTGAGATCTCCCAAAAAGGTATATACAATTAACTAGTGCATATTTTAACAAGTAACCAAGTCCTGTTTTCATTACTTCACATTCACAAATAATTTACGATGGCCTCTATTTTAAAAATGAAATCCCAACGCACTGCTAGCAGAGATGAACACATTTTGTTATCGACACTTACCTAGTTTATACATTTCCTACGGATTCTCTACAGCACAAATGAAAGTAATGTATAAGCAGATGTTAGTAGAACAATGGTTCTGTTGTAATGAGGTTTTAACGCTAATGCCAATGTGGAAAACAATTATCATAAAAGCCCACATATCTCCTGTTCAACCTTAATTAAAATTAAAGTTTAAAAATGATTTCAGCAGGGGAAGCAAGATTAGGAACTGAAAATCAGTTATGTTCTATACACAAATGACAAAGTAGCAGAAAGAGAAATTAAGACAACAATCTCATTTGCAATTGGACTGAAAAGAAGAAAATACCTAGGAATAAACTTAACCAAGGAGATGAAAGACCTGGCTTCTGAAAACCGTAAAACTGCTGAAAGAAACTGAAGATGACACAAACAAATGGAAAGATATTCCATGTTCATAGACTGGAAGAATACTGTTAAAAATGCCCATACTATGGGGCACCTGGGTTGGGGGCAGGGACAAGAGCAGAGGGAGAGGGACAACCAGACTCCACGTTGAGAGCAGAGGCCAACAAAGGGCTCCACCTGGACTCTGAGATCATGTCCTCAGCCAAAATCAAGAGTCGGGCCCCCAACCAGCTGAGGCATCCAGGCTCCATCCCCTTTCTTATACTGGGAAACTCCCAACAATCCTTAAGAATCAGCTCAGGCTTTATCTCTTCTAGAAAGCTTTTCCTGACATCTTTTCAGGAGCTTCTGCCAACCTCCAGTACTGGGCTTATAGACTATGCTATGATTATCTGTTTAATTGGCCATCCTCCCCAGGCTTCTTGAGCAGGAGTGGGGCTCTTTTTAGTCAGTACTGTATCCCCAGTGTCCACACTGTGTCCTGCATATAGATGAAAGCACTCATGAGATATGGGTTCAAAGAATGCCTTGGATGGGGGTGCCTGGATGGCGCAGTAAGTTAAGTGTCTGACTATTGGTTTTGGCTCAGGGTCTTGAGATCAAGCCCTAGGTCAGACTCAGCTCAGCACAGTCTGCTTGAGAGTCTCTCTCCCTCTCCCTCTGCCCCTCCAGCTTGTTCTTGCTCTCTCTCTCTCCCCTTAAAATAAATAAATAAATCTTTTCTTCAAAGAAAGGATGACCTTGGTTGAAACCGTGCTACAGACACGCATACAACTCTCTGCATGCACGCACACACACATACACATATGCATGCATAAACTCAAACCAAATGCAAACCCTACTTGAGAGAAGAATCCTGAAAGATATTGGGTTGGTGGGGGTGGCAGAATGTTTTCGATAGACTCATGTGCCTGTTAACGGGGTGTTGTTTAGGTTAACACCTAAAAAACACCTTGTTAAAATGTTAAAGATAACAATTGCAGTGAAACAATTTAAAAAAAAAAAAAAAGAAAAAGAAAAAGAAGTGGGGGGACTGGATTGGAAGGATCCAAGTAGAGGTATCCAGACAGGCTAGAATCAGGATCCATGATCCACAGTCTTTTACATTTTGACGCCTCACAGGCCTGCACCCCCATTCTATTTATATGTTTTTTCTGAACATTTGGCTGCTTCGTCTTTTTCATTCTAATCACACTGAGAGAGTGATAAATTTTATAAAAGTGATCCTTGAAAACTTAAGTCCACCTGCTTGCCATATGCTAATTAAGTGTTCTCAGTCCAGATGTTTACATGTACCCATATCCCCCCACCCCTTCTAGTTCTTTCTCAAGCTTCTTGGTCTCCATCTCTGGCTGTCTATTTGCACTAGCTTTGTTCTTCTTTTAGATCTTCAAAGAGATAACTCCATGAGACCATAGCTATCAACTCAGTCCTACCGCTGAAACACATGAGACTAGAGAGGGTATATGGTTTGCAAACCCTAAGCCCACCCACCCCTAATGACACCATCAGTGTAGGGCTCTGACCCGTCATTCAGAGATCTGCCATCTGTCACACACTGCCTCAATTCATCTTAGTTATATAGGGGTAGGGTGGGCAGAGCGCGTGCCCTGGTCAAAGCTTCAGTACCACTAACCTGAGTCTCCAATGAAATAAAATGAAGTATTAGAAACAGAGAGGTAAATGCTGAGCCACAAACAATTACTATTCTGAGAGCCAAAGCATAATGATGAAGTATTGTTGCAAGAAGAGAAAAAAAGTAAGGAGTCAAAAGACTCAAGTTTTAGTCATGTCTACTTTATTAAAAAATTGTTCGACCTCACACAATTTAACTACCATCTCTCCATCTCTTTAATATTGAATAAGTTATTTGCTTCCAACCTCTTTGGGTTGAACATCAAATGAGATCACGGAAATGCCCCTGTTTGGAAAAAAAAAAAAATACACTCCAAAGGTTATATGAACACCAAGCCTCAGTATTATGTTTCCATCATGTTACACACGTATCTGGGACTGATATTCACTCAAAGCCTTATTTACCACTGTTGCTTTCCAAGTCTGACCGTGCTTTAAGTACCTCTCTGTTTTTCAAATTATGTATTTCTCCAGATGCACATTTTTACTTTTCCAGGCTGATCTCATTTGTTCATTTCCTGTCCATCCTTCTACTCTCTAGGTTGCTCTGTGCTATGTCTCTTCCTCACTAGTGTCTGTGACACCACCATATTTACCCTCATCTGCAGATCTAATTACCAGAGTAGGTTTACAAGCTCCTTCCAAGCCATCCATAACAAAGCAAAATGAAATGCACCTGACCATGAACTCTGCAGCAACCTCTCGGAACTTGCTACACGCCATTTTTCATTCTCGGTGGGGTTTTCAGCCACTTTCGAGGTCATTCTGCATGGTTCAGAGAACCTCTTAACCCCACCCAAGCCTTGTTTTGTTTTGCTTTGTTTTGTTAATCATATGGGAATCAGACCATTTTTCTCCCGCCCATAATAAAATAAAATAAAGATAAAATAAGTTATAACATGCCAACACATGAAGCTTTATTAAAACCCAGAGAATAAATTAGGGGGTTCCTAGCCAAAGATCTCCTGTCTCGAATCAATATAAGAAAGCTCACTGGGATTCTCGCTCTGGGTTAATCCAGAAGACCTAAGTTTTCCAAGTGGAATTCCAAATCCTTGTGTTTTTTTCCAGTTGTAACCTGCAGCCAAGTTCCTCCATAAACCTGAGGAATGGGAATGCCTAATCTTTGAGGCTCTCTACAAAGGAAACAACTTCTCTTTGTTGTTTTTCTCAATAAATCGGCTGACATTAGAGTCCCATCTTTGCTTCCATTACAACACTTGGCAGTTGCTAAAGACAAAGGAGTCTGAAGAAAAAGAACACAAAGACTCAGCCATGGGTGAATAAACTTGAGAAATGGCTTTGATGACTTACTATTGCAAATGATTTTCTTGTCTTCTGAGCATTTATTTAGTTTTTGTTTGGTTTGGTTTGGTTTTTTGTGTGTTTTTTGTTTGTTCATTCTTTTAAGATTTCTTTATTTTAGAGAGAAGGAGAGAAGGTGCAAGTCAGGGAAAGGCAGAGAGAGAAGGAGAGAATCTCAAGCAGATTGCCAGCTGAGCGAGGAGACCAAGGTGGAGCTTGATCTCACGACCCTGAGATCATGACCTGAGCCGAAATCACAAGTCAGACCCTTAACCAACTGAGCCACCCAGGGACTCCTTGTTTTGTTTTTTAATTGAGGTTCATAAGGTGTGGGGGGAGCACGGGAACTTGGCCTTCTAACTTCTAGAACACATCTCTTCGTCTCTTTCTGAGCACTTGTGGCCATGGACTTTGCCAGGACAGTTTTGCCTTTTACAGTTCAATTCTCATTCAAGCTCTAAGCGGGTGGGCATTCAGGTTGGATAAAACCGTGGTGTTCTTTCTGAACTATCTGAAAGATGTCCATGTTTCTTTTAAAAATCCATTAAAAATATATTTTTTAAAGATTTTATTTATTTATTTGAGAGAGAGACAGTGGGAGCATGAGAGATGAGAAGGTCAGAGGGAGAAGCAGACTCCCCATGGATGTGGGAGCCCGATGCGGGACTCAATCCTGGGACTCGGGGATCGTGACCTGAGCCGAAGACAGTTGCTTAACCAACTGAGCCACCCAGGCATCCCTAAAATAATTTTTAATACCACCACCATGGAAATGCTAAGTCTCCATTTCCAAATAGAGAGAAAATAAAGTGAAAAGCGGCAAGTATGTAAACACCAGAAGTTACTGTTTGAAAAACAGTCTCATAGACATCAGTTTACGCGTGGAAGTGGAAAAGCGCGAACTTGGGACCCAGACATGGGTTTCTATCCTGGATCCCTCAAATTCTTGCTTTATGAAACTGGGAAATGCTCTTAATCTTTTTGTGTCTGCTTGTTCTTCAACCGTACAGGGATACTGCTACTCTCTGTTGTGGAGCAATGTTTTGAAGAAATGCACAAAATGGTGGCTAATAACTACGGTGTCTGGTGCATAGTAGGCGATCAGTAAATGTCAGCTGCTTCCCCTGTGCCCCCCTATACACAAGGGCAGAGTCTGTCATCTTTTATTAATATGTATGGCTCACTTTCTCATAATACTATTACCAGGCAGTTATGAACTGCTAAGAGGAAAATGTCCTCTCACGAATTTAATAACAAGGAAAATGAAACTGGACAGGCAGCACTCTAAATGCTTTTATATGCATTATGCCATTTAATCCTCACAAAGGGAGGTAATTTTCCTTTTTCCATTTACAGAGGAGGATGTGGAAGTTCAAAATGGTTAAATGACATCCTTCTTAGTAAACAGGGCATGGTTCCATGTGTACCAAACACGACATGTAATACCTGCCGCATAGTAAATTCTTCATAAACATCAGAAATTGGGTGACAGAATAAGATTTTTTTATAATACAAGTAGATACTTTCTTGGAACATCCTTTTTCTTCCTACATATTTATTCATATAACTTACATATCATAAAATTCACCATTTAAAGTGTCCAAGTCAATGGTTTTTTTAGTGTATTCACAGAGTTGTACAACCATTACCACAACGTAAGAATAGAACAATTTTCTGTCACCAGGAAAATCCTTTATTTTTTAACATCTGAATTTTCATAGCTTTTTTAGAGGATAAAATACTATTGTGTCAAAAGTACACAATCCTTTGTGTACGGTTGGAAAGCAAAAAGCAACAGCCTCTCCAAAAAATAATGTGGCAGTTTCCTACAACACTAAACATGCATTAAGTATTCAACTTAGCGACTGCCTTTTGGGGCACTTACCCAAAGAAATGAAACTTTGCGTTCCCTCAAAAACTTGTACACAAAATGTTTATAGCAGTTCTATCAGTAAGAGCCAGAAAGTGGAAAGAAACCCAACGTCTTTTCATAGATGAATGGGTAAATAAAGTCTGGTATGCCCACGCACTGCAACCCTACTTAGAAATAAAAAGGGTCAAACCATGGATAGACAAAAAATAGGCATGATCTGAAGGCATGAGGCTTCATGAGCAACGATCATTTCACAAAGTGATACACTGTGTGATTCCATTTACACAACAGCCATAGAATGACAAAACTATAGAGATGGAAAACAGGTTAGTGGTTGCCAGGGGACAGGGGTGGAATAGGTGTGACAATAAAGGGGTAGCGTGAGAGAGTTCTTCTGTAATGATGGAACAATTCTGTATTTTGATGGCAGGAGTGGTTATATGGGTATGTGTGGGATGGAATTGCTTAGAATGATACACACGCACATAAAATGCATGTAAAAACAGATGAATCCTGAATATGGCCGTGGCGCCCAGCTCACATCATTGTACCGATGTTAGTTTCCTGGTTTTGATGTTGCACTGCTGATCTATAAGCTGTGACCAGAGGCAAAAGCTGAGGGAAGTGTTCAAAGAACCTCATGTATTATTTTTGCCACTTCATGGGAGCCTGTAATCATTTCAAAATAAAAAAGCCAAAATAGTTTGGGATTTCAAAAGGGAAGTCAAGATAACTTCTGAAGAACATATCCAAACCTGAAAGCTGGCATGTCTATGACTTTTCAGACCATTCTTATAACCAACACAATGTGATCCTCACTGCAAAAAGCCTTGATAGAAAGAGAAAACCACAACAGAAATTGCTCAAAATGGAAAATTATTCAAGAGAATGGAAAGAACACCTGGAGAGAACAAGAAAAGCAGAGCTTCGAGGCTACTTTACAAACACAACCTACCTTAAAGGAGTAAAAGATACCAGAGGAAAGATGGAAAGATCAAATTAGAAACTACAGAAGTAATCACACGTAAAGGATTGTCTTAACATGACATCATAAAGAGGAAGACGACTCAAACTCTTGAAAGCACTCTTAGAAGTAGGTTTGGTTGGGGCACCTGGGTGGTTCAGTTGGTTGAGCGTCTGACTCTTGATTTCAAGTCAGGTCATGATCTCAGGGTTCTGAGATGGAGCCTCATGTCAGGCTCTGCGCTCAGCAGAGAGTCTACTCCAGGATTCTCCCCAATCTGCCCTCCCCCTCTGCTCTTCCCCTGCTAGCAAGCCTGCTCTCTCTCTCTCAAATAATAAATAAATCTTAAAACAAACAAACAAACAAACAAACAAACTGTGATCTCTGGCTCTAGATCAGACAGCAGTGATCCTAACACTGACTTCTTCTACTAGAAGCTTTCTGATGTTGGGCAAGTTATTTCATCTGTCTCATTTCACGTATCTATAAAATGGTGGCACTCAGAGATGATCAGAATGCTTTGTGCGTTCAGTGAAATGATATAAAATGCTCATGCAATGCCTGGGATATAAGAAACATTCAAGGAGGGACCCTGGGTGGCTCAGTGGGTTAAGCTTCTGCCTTCAGCCTAGGTCATGATCTCAGGGTCATGGGATCGAGCCGGGCTCTCTGCTCAGCAGGGAGCCTGCTTCTCTCTCTCTCTCTCTCTCTCTCTCTCCCCCTGCCTCTCTGCCTACTTGTGATCTATCCATCAAATAAATAAATAAAATCTTTAAAAAACAAAGAAAAAGAAAAGAAACATTTAAGGAGCATTAGCTAATGTTACTGCTATTACCATATCTCATTTGATTTCATAATAGCACTGCAGTAGACATTATTTGTTTCCATTTGCCCAGGGAATTATAGTATCTGATAGTTATTGGCCCATTTAGGATCACAATTAGACTGTTTAGAACTAGGACCAGAATTCCTACCTCCCGTGTGCTAGCATTATGAGCTCTCTAATTATTACTCTTATAAAAATGTTGTTAATAAAGGATTTATCCTGGGTTATCCACTGCGTAGGATGACACATCAGCCAAAGCTTCAAACATCACCTTTGTGTTTGTTGGTCTATTAGAGGAGGCTTCCAGATCTTAATAAACCCTCTGACTTTTTTATTTTCATTGCATGTCCAGGCTGTACACATCAGTGTCAGTTACAACTGGCATTCAGCCATGCATAACCCTGTTGGTAAAGGAAGCTGGAAAATGGGAGTTTTTCAAGCTGGGCATTACTGCCTCCCTCGACAAAAAAAAAAAAAAAGAAAGGAGATAAATGATCATTGGTTAGACAAACACCATAATGTACAGAAGAAATGGTCCGAAATGCAGACGGCATCTCTGGCAAGAAGGAGGTAGCCAAGAAAGCGAGAGAGTCCATGGTCGCTCCCAGGGCTTTGTGGCCCAGCATATGCTCTGCGTGGTTCTGCATAATTTGGCCCTTCGCTGACCTCTCGGCTTTGACTTTTACCCTACCTATGTCCTCACTATCTATAGGATTTCAGGTTCTTAAGCATGCCATCTTTTCTCTCTTACAGATCCTCTACTGGAACACCCCTCCCTCCAGTATATCATATATGCATATTTCGGCAGGCTAACTCAAACAAGCAATGAGACCATGGGAAGCCTCCCCATCCCCCAAGTCTTGGTTCAGTCCCCCATCTGTCACTTGGCTCTTCTGGCCCTTCGCACACATATCCCTTTTGTTATAGGCATCACACTGCCCTCTAAATGTGTTTGGCCAACTGACCTCCCCCACACTTCCAGAACTGTTAACATCTCAAAGTCAGGAACTCTATTCTAATTGCACAGGCCAACTCTGTACTTTGCTCATTTTTGGTTCACCAATTATTTTCTCAGTATCTGGCACCTAACAGGTGACCAATAAACTAATTAATAAATTCAACTCTGAGTATCTCAGGAGTTCATAAAAAACTAGTGCATGTGGGCAGTAATAATCATTATCATGTGTTGGGGCTTTACAAAATTGAGGCACACTGGATTTGGGGCTTTACATGAATTATCTTCATTCATTTTCCTGACAACCCTATATCACACATAACGCCTGCCAGGCTCATTTTACAGATGGGGAAATTGAGGCTTAGGGAGGTTATTTGCCTAAGGTCATACAGCTAATAAAATGCTGAGCAGGGATCCGAACCCTGGTTGTTTCTACTCCACAGTCTACAACCTTAATTACCAGGCGAGGCTGCTGAAACTCCAGTTGGCCGTATGTTCTCAGAAGGCTCCGTAGCACAGAGCTCCAGGAACACTGAACAGCTGTTTGGTGTACAAATCTTGCTGACTCACTAAAGGCCATTTTATCTTGTCTGACGAGAGAATGAAGAGAGAGAGCACTGAAAGGCCATAACGGGCTTTATTTTGGGACAGGGAGGAAGCAGGATGATAAATGAAGTAAACTGAGAATCTCACATCAGAGCAGCCACAGATCCAATCGAAGACAAGCATTTCATCAACACCATTCTGACAACCAGCTAATTAAATATCCCCGGGGAGAGGGTTCCCATCTTGACTCACAAGGGCAAACTTGGAGTTCTGAAGCCTGTTCTCCACATGGGGCTTAGCAAAGCCAGCTTCCCAGATGGCCTGATAATCCCTGAAGCAAGCGTAATACCCCAGCCCCCCTGGAAAACCGGCAAAGGCAGCAGATTATATGGAAAGCAAGCTTAGCATAGTAAGAATGATAAAAGCTTACATTTATTGGGCACTTGCAATCAGTCCCAAGCAACTGAGTGGTTATTTCATTTAATCCTCCAAAAGGATCTAATGAGAGAGGACATTATCCCCATTTTACAGACATGGAACCAAGGGACAGCAATTGTGCACGTTACTTGCTTACTGTTTCTCAGCCCCAAATCTATCCTGCCACATTCTCTAATCTCTGCTTGGCTGGGACTCTGCACACTCCATGACCCAGCACCCAGAACCAGCTGGTTTCCCATTACGTTCTACAAACAAAAGGCAGCAAATGGACTTGCTGAGAAAATCCAAAGAAAGGGAAAATCCAAAGAAAGGGAAAACCAAAGCGAACTTCCTTCCTAACTCCCTGTTCCTTCAGCCTCACCCCTAGAGGGCAGGGGTGCCCAGCCTTCAGCGTTTTTGGCCACTGCTACCCCCAGTATTGCCAAACCCTGTCCACAGCACCAGGAGCAATCAACTGGAGTCACCCTGAGCCCCACCCATACAGGGCAGCCCCTCTGAAGACCTCCATTCTGGAAGCCTCATCTCTTGGTTCATCCAGCCTCAAATGGCTGGTGCTTCTTCAAGCTGCTCTCTCTGGATTTACACCTATGTTCCTTTTTGTTCTTTCAGCTTCTAACACATGTGTACTCCATTCTCTATACTAAATACCTTCTGTCCGAAGGACCCAGTAGCATGTCTGTGCTTATGACTCAACTGTGACTGAGAGTTGTTCAGTATCTTCTCCAGTGTCACACAGTTAGTAAGCAGCATGGCCATGACTGACCTCAGGTTCTCCACAAAGATTGGAATGGGCAGTTTCATCTGCTGTGGGGAGCGACGATCATCACAGATGGCCAGCACGGATGTGCTGAACCAATTTCTTAGGGCTCACGTGACAATTAGAGTTTTATTAATAGTAACATGTATGTATAATGCTTTAGAGTTTGGAAATTTTGCAGCCATTACTTCACATGATTCAGAAAGGAAATATATATATTTTTAAAGATTTTGTTTATTTATTTATTTGTCAGAGAGAGAGTGTGCAGAAGCAGGGGGAGCGGCAGGCAGAGGGAGAAGCAAGCTCCCTGCTGAGCAGGGAGCACGATGTGGGAATCAATCCCAGGCCCCAGGGATCATGACCTGAGCTGAAGGCAGATGCTTAACGGACTGAGCCACTCAGGCATCCCCAGAAGGGAAATACTTTATAGTTAAGGTTATAACCTTTAGCGTAAGACAGACCTAAGTATTATTCTTGGTTAAAGATGAACTTTGTAACAGCTGTGTGACCGTTGGCAAGTTGCCAAAAGTTGTTGAAACTTTCCTGACCTATGAAATCTGGTAACTAGAATTCCCTACCTCATATGACTGCTGTGATGATTTAACTAATGTAATGTAACATAGACAGTATGTCAAGAACTACACAGAGCCTCAGATTTAATGATATTTACAAGCAAACAAGTTAGCCTACTGCTACTTCATAGCTGGGGGCAGGAGACAGGAAACTCCTGGGTCAGAGACCAACAACTTCATTGCTCGTGGCAGAAGCACCAGCCAGAGATGCTTCTTGGTTTTCTTTCATTGTTCATGCCTCTCGAGTCTCACGGGATGACTGTCCCGTGAGACTGTCATGGTTGCCGACACATACAGCGGGTTACATTATAGAACACTGTGCTTGGGGGACTCACTCATTTTAGAGTATGTGGAAAGAAAACTACTCCTTGTCTGGGGGAAACATTATCTCGTTTTTCAAGCTTCCTCAGTGAAAACATAATCATGAGAAATGATCCAGGAAAAGAGCAGTCAGGGCCTTGTAATTTGGGGATAACCATGGGAATACACAGGGCCCACGGTAGACTACCTCTCCCACAAAATTTACTAAGCACTTAGTAACTATACAGTAAGTGGCAGTTATCACTATGAATCTCATAAAACGCAACCATGAAAGAATACTTTCCTCAACTTATGGAGGAGGAAACTGGCTCAGAAAAGTGAAATGACTTGCTCAATGGTAATAACCTTTAGGGAAGTGGTGGTTCTGGGTTCAGAAACCAGAAAGCCTGACCCTAAATCCCATGCCCAAACATCTCCATCAAGATGCCTGTTTGAAAAGATAGGTCACACATACCATTAGCCCAGAATTGGCTATACAGTTTGCAGAGCTCGTTATCCATATTTCTAAAATTCTTGAACTTCAGAATGAGAGGGGCCCTACATATAATCTATTCTAGTAGGTTCTGAACTGCATTTACCAGGAAGCTAGTTATTGGCTGAGCTTTCTCAGAGCCTACCAAGAGTGGGTGTAGGCACATGAAGGGAAGATGGGGAAAGACCTCTACCCATGATGGTTTACGTTTATTGGGGTTATGCATAAGATTATATTTTATTCTTTTTTTAAAGGGGATGTATACCAGAGAACAAACTAGTGGTTGCCAGAGGGGAGGAGAGTGGTGGGGGTGGGCAAAATAGGTGAAGGGAAGTGGAAGATACAAACTTTGAGTTGTGGAATGAATAAATCACAGGGATAAAGGCATAGCCTAAGAAATACAGTCAATGAAATTATACCCACATTATATAGTAACAGATGGTAGTTACACATGTAGTAAGCACCACGTAACATAGCATAGCATAGCATAGCATAGCATAGCACAGTACAGACGTGTTGAATCACTGTGTTGTACGCCTGAAACTCATATGTAACACTATGTGTCAGCCATATTTTCACTTAAAAAGGTGGAGGGGAAGTATGTTCTTAGAAAATCTCAAATTTAACTCAACTAAAATTTGAGGGATTCGGGGTTTTGTTTGTTTTTAGAATTCAGTATTTTAAAAACTCTATTTGAAAAAAATTTCAAACTTAACATAAACATACAGAGGAAATCATGATAAGCTCCATGTGTTAATGATGTACTTCAACAATCATAAAATTTTGTTTTAAAAATGAAGAGCTGGGGTGCCTGGGTGGCTCAGTGGGTTAAAGCCTCTGCCTTTGGCTCAGGTTATGATCCCAAGGTCCTGGGATCGAGCCCCAAGTCGGGTTCTCTGCTTCCTCCTCTCTTTCTCTCTGCCTGCCTCTCTGCCTACTTGTGATCTCTATCTGTCAAATAAATAAATAAAATCTTTTTAAAAAAATAATAAAAAAATAAAAATAAAAATAAAGACCCTGGGACACCTGGGTGGCTCAGTTGGTTAAGTGTCTGCTTTTAGCTCAAGTCATGAGCCTGGAGTTCTGGGATCCAGCCCTGCATCGGGCTCCTTGCACAGCAAGGAGTCTGCTTCTCCCTCTCCACCCAGCTGCTATTCCCCCTGTTTGTGCTTGCTCTCAAATAAATAAATAAAATCTTTAAAATAAAATAAAATAATAAAAAATAAAAACAGAGATGCTAAGGCCCAGAAGGTGAAGGGATTTGGCTATATTTGCATGGAGAGTAACAGAACCATGTCTCTCCCTCGCTCTCAAGACTTTCAGACAAATATGCTCCCCACCAGGGAGGAGGTGGATTCAGATAAGTATAAGAGCTCTTATATAATGAGATATGAGTCTAAAAGCAGAGAGTACCATGCCAATATCAGGAATCCATGCACTTTAAATTGCCTGGCCAGACACAAGAATTATCTCTCCTAGCAGCTAATTCAACAGTGTTGGAGGTCAGAAAAGCTTTGGCATGACTCCCTGATACACTCTGTGATGAGCTAATTGATGTTCATTCCATTAACCATTTCACTCAAATATTCATTGAGGGTCTATTATCTGCCAGAGACTGTGCTAACCGCCAGGATATAACTGTGAGAAAACAGAGTTTGAATAAGTTACTGAAACTTCCCTATTCATCCACTTATTCATTTGAAAATACATATTAAGCATGACTGTGAGTCAACCCCTGTGTTAGAAACTAAGGGCACTGCCTTCAAAAAGCGCCCAGGTTAGTGGGAGAGGGCAAACAAGAATTTATAGAAGTGTTAAATATCAGATACAAGTTCACTAGGTAGCCCACAAGAGCACCTCACCTGACTTGGGGGGCTCAGGGAGAAGTCCCTGAAAACACTCAAAATGAAGCCAAGATAGGAAGGAAAACAACTGAGAGTAGCCAGTTGTCTCATCTGTAAAATGGGAATCATGGTATCTTGTCCCTCAAAGATGCTGTGAATGTCCAAAGCAACGTTACTCTGAGGGCTCTAGCCTAGCACACAGGGAAGGCATGGCCTTGCACATTACTTCCTGTCTCTATCTTCCGATGCACGTGTGCTGACCGGGACCTTGTACCTGTCTGTGGCTAATGATCAATTAAGTCAAGAGACCACATAGGAAGAAAGCCTTGTCCCTTGCCTCATTAGCACCAGAGTCCCAGCAAGTAAGCAGGCCCAGACCCGGGCCCTGGAAAGGAGCCTGCGCTGCTGGCCATTTCGTTTGGAATTTCATCCTGTCGCAAAGACCGTACCAAACACAATCCTCCTCTGAAAGTAGTTTCCTCCTTCCCCCTCCCCCATGGAGTTTCCCCACCCCCACCCCCCACACCAAGTGATTGATGTCTCACTGAGGGCCTTTTCCCCTTCATAGCCCATCTGGCCTTCCTGCCTCAGCCTGCGGGGAGGGTGTAATCCTGTGTCTGCTGCTTTGCCAACGGTTTCTATGGAAATTATGACAATATTACAGCCATTGTGAAGCCGCACCAGTGCTGACTGAATGAGGAGACTTGATGTGAGAGGGGAAATGTGGAATTAAATCTCAACAAACTAGGCCCTCAGAGACAATGACTTTTGTAACATTCCTATCAACAGTAGCAAACGATAACACACAAATATTGTTCTTGCATGAACAATACGAGGAAGGGTTCTCTCTCCAATCCCTCCTAGGGACAACCCAGAAGATAAAAGTCAGGCCCCCAGCAAGTGCTCCCTGGTGATATCAGGCAGTGAGAACAAGGGAACACTTTGGGGAGGGGTGTGAGAATGGAGGAGCCTAACTTGAGTACCTGAACGCTGCCAACCTCCGCCATGTCATGCCAACCAGGCTGCCACCGCCCAAGATGAGGTTGTTCACCACTCTCCCCCAATTCATCACAAGAACTTTGTCCAGAATTGCTTATTTAGGGGAAAGGAGGGGTCAGCAGCCATTCAGAGTTCCCACATGTGGAGGTGATAAAGAAGAAAGTAGCCACAGAACTCTACACCATGTAGGATCTCTCCCCACCACAGCTCCTTACTTTCACTGGGGCCCGAATTTTCTGTCCATTGTCTTCCATGACAGGTTGAATCTTTCGCTCTTTTATTTTTTTTTCTAAGTCCACAACGTTTCGAGGTTAATGTGAACAGGCTTCCCTTCTCTGTGAGAGAAAATTAATGCTTTTACTCAACTTCCGAAGCAATGCTACGTCATTGCAGAAAGGATGGAAAATGTGGCTGAAGGAATAGAAGAAAACACCAGGTATGATCTCCCTGCTCAGAAATAACACTGCTGCTAAGCTTCTGTTAAACGTCCATGTAATTTTCATTGTGGCTGAGTGTGTAGTGTGGCATTTTAGAAGGGATTTCAGCTCTGCAAGCTGTCCGAGCTCCCATGGATTAGGAGAGCTGTCTACACCTCAGTCTTCCGGCCCAGGGCCTTGGGAAGGAGGAGGGACTAAATAAACCAGGTACATGTTCTCTCACTATTATTCTTCAGCAGCACCCTTTTTCATGGCTCTGTAGTACTCTGCCATTTGAACAGCCCATAAATTATTTGCTTCTTATAAATAACTTCTTATGAATATAACATAAAAAACTTCTTATAAATAACTCCTAGTTTTCCTTTTGTTTCCTATGCATTTTTTAGCAGAGGGGTTCAAGTCACCAAATTTATACCAAATACACTGGGCACGTGGACCGTGGTGGACACTGAGCAAGAGCAGTCAGAGTGAGGGGCACGTCCTGCCCTTAAAGCTGAGCTAGTGGGGAGAGTGGAAGGGGCACCAGGCTGGGAAACAGGACATCTGGGGCTTAGCTCCCCCTCAACCTCCTCAAATGAACTGTGTAACTTGGAAAAATGACCTAATCTGTCTTTTCTTATCTATAAAATGAATGTAATTACAGATCTCCCTTCAAGGGTTTTTGAGAACAGACTAAATTAATACATGTAAAGGGGTTTTAAAAAAATGCCTGGCACAGCAGTATTCACAAGAGCCCAAAGTAGAAACAACTGAAATGTCCGTGAGTTGATGAATGGAAAAACAAAATGTGGTATATAGCATACCTCAAACTAATATAACACTGTATATCAACTATACTTCCAAACTATACTTCCAGAATAATTTTTTTTAAATCTTATTCCACTATGGCAGTGAAACCGTTCTGTATGATACTATAATGGTGGATACATGTTACGCTACTTTTTGTCAAAACCCAAAGAATATGCAAAACCAAGACTGAACCATAATATAAACTGTGGACTTACTAAAAAAATTATCAACACTGGCCCATCAATTGTAACAAAATACCACAGTATTGCAAGCTGTCAATAATAGAGGAAATCGGAGGGTGAGGGTAAGGAAGTATACTGGAAATCTTTGCTTCCTGTTCATTTTCTCTGTAAACTGAAACTGCACAAAAAATAAAGTCCATTAAATTAAAAAAAAAAACTATTCAGAAGGGACTTGGAAAATAAAAAGTGGCATATCCATACAATGGAACATTATCCAGCCATAAAAAAAGAATAAAATATCAATGCACGCTACAACATGATGAACCTTGAAAACATTACACTCAGTGAAAGAAGCCAGACAAAAGAAGGCCACATATTGTATGATTCCACTTATATGGAATGTCCAGAACAGGCAAATCTATAGAGACAGAAAACAGATTAGCGGTTGCCAGGGACTGGAGGGAGGAAGAAATGGGGAGTGACTGCTAACGGGTACAGAGTTTCCTTTTGGGATCATGGAAAAGTTCTGGAACAAGATAGTGGTGATGACTGTAAAACACCGTAAATGGAATTATAGTTTAAAATGGTTAATGTCAACTACACCCGAATGAAAGAAGGTCAACCACCATACCTCAATTTTTAAAAATTAAATTAAAAGTGGTTAAAATGGATGGGGCACCTGGATGGCTCAGTGGGTTAAAGCCTCTGCCTTCGGCTCAGGTCATGATCTCAGGGTCCTGGGATCGAGCCCCGCATCGGGCTCTCTGCTCAGCAGGGAGCCTGCTTCCTCCTCTCTCTCTCTCTCTCTCTCTCTGCCTGACTGCCTCTCTGCCCACTTGTGATCTCTGTCAGTCAAATAAATAAAAATCTGTAAAAATAAATAAATAAATAAACAAAAGTGGTTAAAATGGTAACTTTTGTGTATATTTTACCACAATTTAAAGTAACAATGCCTGGAATACAAAAAGCACTCAAAATTTTTTATTTTTCATCCTTATTCCCATCTTGGGGGTCTCAGTGTTCCTATTTATAAAGTGAAAGGGGAAAATGATCTTTGAAAACTGCTCCTAGCTCTGAGACTACCTTCTAATAGGATGAATCTGCCTTGTGATGGAGAAATCTTTTCAGTGAATATCTATTTCCTTCGTTCTCCCTCCCCTGGCAGGAGGGAGTCCCGAAGCCTTTCTTCTGTGTGTTCATCCTGAAGTTGCCATCACCTCCACGGCAAACTTCTTCGAGCACCTGACAGATTCCTGATCGCTGGTGACCCTGAAAAGGCCAACAATGGACTCTCAGTAAGCACCTGTTGGTGTTTACTGTTGGGTCCATGAATGGATGTAGCAATAGCGAAATGAATGAACATTCAAATGGAGAGCCACCAACTCTCACTGCAAGCCCTGAAGGGAGCCAGTCCCCGCTGAATTCCTGACCGCAAGTCACGTTTCCTGAGCGGTGAGCATACATATTCCAGAAGGCAGTACACACCCTCCCAAGTACACCCTTTCTCTGAAAACTCCTAAGCACACACGTATAAAGATATTATTGCAGCTCTCACAACTCCCCATTTTTAATCTGTTGACATGTCTTGCATGTGAGCAAGCCTAGCATTCTCCCCGTTCACTTAACAATGTCACGTTCTATTAACAACTCCAAGAGAACCTATTTTCTACCACTTCCTCTCCTCTTTGCAGCTCCAAGCTGCTGGCTGCCTTCACACCTCTCCTTTTTCTAGAACAGCATCAAAACTTTACTTTCTGCCTGACCTCCTTCTTCCTAATCGTTCGGACTTCCGGTATTTGTTTCTTTCTCGCTGTCATTTCCAGGTTATCCCCTGCAACCACTCCCTTTCCCCTGTCTTTGTTCTTTATAGAACCTTGCCTCAGTTTCATAAATTTGCATTCTATAAAATATCTTGCAATGTTTTCCTCTTCATTTATTTTTAATTTCCTCCTTCAATCTCAGACATCCTGAAAGAAGGACAGGTGTTTCTGAGCCTTTTAATTGTTTGCTCTAGTTATCATATCTACTTCAAGTTTCTGAATATTTTCATATAGAAAAGTTGCTGAGGGGGGCACCTGGGTGGCTCAGTTGGTTAAGCAACTGCCTTCATCTCAGGTCATGATCCCGGAGTCCCGGGATCAAGTCCCACATCAGGCTCCCAGCTCTAAGGGGAGTCTGCTTCGTCCTCTGAACTCCCCTCTCATGCTTTCTCTCACTGTTTCTCTCTCAAATAAATAAATAAAATATTTTTTAACAAATAAGAAAAGAAAAGAAAAGTTGCTGAGGGGCACCTGGGGGGCTCAGTGGGTTAAGGCTCTGACTCTTTATTTCCACTCAGATCATGGTCTCAGGGTTGTGAGACTGGTGGTGATGGGCTTTGCACTCAGTGTAGAGTCTACCTCAGATTCTCTCTCCGTCTCCCTCTTCCCCTCCCCCCTCTTCTCTAACAAGAAAGAAAAAAAAAAGAAAACAAAACAAAACTTAAGTTGCAGGGTCCTCCTCTGCCACTCCAATGCACATACACACATCATCACACACTCACAAAGAAGCACACATACACACACACATCCCACACACCCCTGAGCCCCTCTTATATTCAAGACCAGGAGCTGGCAAACAATTGTCCTTGGGGCAAATCCAGCCCACCACCTGACTTCTGTAAATAAAGTTTTATTGGCACACAGTCACACCCATTCATTCACATATTGTCTATGAATGGCTTTGTCATACAGACTTTGGTAGTTGTGGTAGACATCTTATAGCCCATAAAGCCTAAGATATTTATTATTGGACCCTTATAGACTCCTGTTGTAGACAATTAAGGGATATCTCATCCTTTATTTACAAACTCTTAGCTGACAGCATGTATTGCCAGATACTGGCTTCCTTTCAAATCCCCAACACCCATTCAAACTCCCTGCTCCCCACTCTATAGCCTCACTAAAACGTTCCCGAAGTGTACCATTAGATGGTTTCCTGACTCTTGCTTGGTGTGAGAAGAAAACTATATCTCTGGAAATGTTTTCCCTACCTACCAATTGAGAGATACTGTTATTCATCAATTGTGGGTTTTTTTCCTTCTCATTTAGCATCCATTTATCCCCCAACTTCTCAATTCAGTGATTTTATTTATTTCTATCCAAGTGATAGGATGTGAAGATGTTAGTAAGAACAAAACAGTCCCTCCGCATCTCACCTCCAATTCAATATAACCACTGCATCTTTTCTTTTGGACATAAGCTACTTCTTGGAAATAAACCAAATAATTCTGTCTTCAGTGGAGTCTGTCTAGAAAAGTGGTGTGTGAGCCCAGGCCTCCTGTAGACCTCGATTTGAGCCTTGTCTGCGACCATTCTTTGAATATGATCTGCCCTTAGCAGATAAAGATGGCTTTAAATCAGGTCAACCTGCTAGCAAGCCACAGCATCCACAAAAAATTGTCATTAGGCACTTGGGGCATATCATGAAACTGCCTGAGCCTCTCCACTTCTTCCTTCTCTTGCTCCTATCTCCTGGCTTCCCTCTAGGCCTCATGGCTTCTAATGTCTTCTGCTGCAGTTACTATGTTCACCTTTTGGACTTGATCAAATTCAGGTTCCTGATTTCGATTCTGCAAGTCCCAACCACTCACTCTCCAAAGTTTCCCTAGTAGACATTTTATATTGGATAATAATACTCTTAATCAAGCCAGTTCTAGCGCTAGACCCCATTCAGTACTAATGCTTAGCTGTCACCGTATAAAAGAACAGCAAAATGGTATATTAAAAAAACAATCAGAGAGTCCTTAGGCTAAATTCTGGGCTTTGTCTATTTCCTGTTGTAGGATTGCAGGAAGTCAAGGCAGCTCTCCAAGATCCGGTTTCTTTTCCAGAATGTGTAGTTATTAATACCTATTTTGTAGAATGACTGTAAGGACTGGAGATAGCAATGCCTTGCAAAAATAAGTACTCTGTAAATGGAGCTAGTCGTTAGAACACACCATGAACCTCTCATCTGCACCCCAAAAGCCAAGGACAAGTAAAATTCCAGTAGATTATGGGGAGAAGTACTTTGGTAAAGAAAGAGAAGACACTTTTCTCTTTCTACATTTTTATCTCCAGCTAAGATTTATAATCGTCTTCTTCCCATGTCTTTTAGTTTGTCCCCACTTGCCTGGCTCTTGTGGTGTCTTAATCCCATCTCTGTTGAGCAATATGGCCCTGGTTGCTCTCCTCCCTCTTATACAAAATTTACACAGAAGTGTTCCCTGGTTTACCCAGAGTTCTGCCCTTGAAGTCCACATGGCAAGCGACCACCTCATGCTCAGTAATCCTCCAGCAGGAAAATGATCACACCACATGCCACCATTTCTAGGAAGTTTTCGCTGACAAATGATAAAGAAATGAACATACACAAAGATTTGGCGAGAAAAAGGTCTATCGCCCTCTTATTTATAATAGCAGAAGAAGAGAAGTAAAAGTGAAACCAAAATTGAAAACTAAAATATCAGGGCACCTGGGTGGCTCAGTGGATTAAGCCTCTGCCTTCAGCTCGGGTCATGATCCCAGGGTCCTCGAATAGAGCCCCATATCGGGCTCTCTGCTCAGCGGGGAGCCTGCTTCCTCCTCTCTCTCTGCCTGCCTCTCTGCCTACTTGTAATCTCTGTCTGTCAAATAAATAAATAAAATCTTAAAAAAAAAAAAAAAAAGAAAGAAAAGAAAACTAAAATATCCACGTCTGGGACGCCTGGGTGGCTCAGTTGGTTAAGCAGCTGCCTTTGGCTCAGGTCATGATCCCAGCGTCCTGGGATCAAGTCCCACGTCGGGCTCCTTGCTCGGCAGGGAGCCTGTTTCTCCCTCTGTCTCTGCCTGCCACTCTGTCTGCCTGTGCTCGCTCTCGCTCCCTCTCTCTCTCTGACAAATAAATAAAATCTTTAAAAAAAAAAAAAAAGATTCTCTTAAAATATCCACGTCCAATTAAAAGAAACTAGTAATTCAGGATTTCTGGCTGGTAGAGTGTGCAGCTCTTGATCTCAGGGTTTTGGGTTCGAGACCCATGTTAGGTGTAAAAATTACTTAAAAAAATAAAAATTTTTAAAAAGGAAATTAGTGATTAAATATGTGATACCACACAACAGAGTACTACATAGCCATTGTAAATTATATTTTGGAAAATCTTTGATGCTTTGTAAAGATGCCAAAAAAGTTAAAAAAAAAAATAAGTTTAGTGTTTTCAGTTCAGAATGAGAGAAGCTAAGAAGTTGCCACTCCATTCTAACAACAAGTAAAAAGCTGAGCAAAACTGACAAATCAGCAATTCCCCTTAAATTCAGCAAGAAGGTAAAATTACATGGAAAACCACTGTCCTCAGAACTGGAGAGACAGAGAGGCAAATATAGTAATAACTTACCTGAGATTTAGTCCACAAGCAAACAATTCCACAGAAGCCAGTGCCAGGGTAGGAAAACCTGAACTGTGATGGAAGAATGGATGGAGGCTCAGTGTGGACAATCTCAAAAGAGTTCAAAACTCCAGGGAGACCCAGTTATGGGAGGCCTTCCCAGTTTTATGACTGTTACTTCCAAGAGCTCCCTGAGGTCCTCAGAGTGACTACAAGAGAAAGATCCCCTCCCACTTCTGGAATGAGAGGGGTGAAGGAACTATTTTTTAAATAAACCAGAATATTCCTTTGTTCTTAACAAGGCCTGACTCTAGGAAAATCTATTTTACCAGAGCCTAATTTGCTATCAGAGTTTAATACGCTACCTGAGGGAAAGGGGAAAATACTCAACACCACATCTCTGGCCTTCCACATGAGAGAAGGAAAATATCTAACTCCAGCTCCATTAATCCTTCCAAATAGGGGAAAGGAAATACACATCTCCATTCCCATCCAGTCATCTTTTCCCATCTAAGGGGTGGCAGAAGAAATGAGAAGCAAGATGAAGCTCACAGTCCAAGGGCATAGGCACGCCAAAAGACTGAGATCTAACCATAAGACTACAGAGTGCTTCCCCTCTGATCCACACTTTACCACTACATTAGTAAAGATTTATTTACTGGAGTTACTGTTACCCATTTCATTGTATCCACCTTTCAAGAAAATATGACAGTGGATACTAAAAGGGGAAAAACACAGGTTTAAGAGAACAAACAAACATCAAAACCAGAATCAGATATGGCAAGAATGTTGGAATTACCAGAGGAGGGATTTAGAAAAAAATTGATTAATTTGCTTCAATAGAAAAAGGACATGATACTCAAGAATAGATAGATAATGGGGTGCCTGGGTGACTGAGTGGGTTAAAGCCTCTGCCTTCAGCTCAGGTCGTGATCCCAGGGTCCTGAGATCAAGCCCCACATGGGGCGGGGGGGGGGGGGGTGTCTCTGCTCAGCAGGGATCCTGCTTCCCCTTCTTTCTCTTCCTGCCTCTCTGCCTACTTGTGATCTCTGTCTGTCAAATAAATAAATAAAATCTTAAAAAAAAAAAAGACAATATAAGCAGAGAGATGGGAATTCTAACAAAGAATAGAAAAAAATAGAAATCAAAAACATTGTAATAGAAATGAAAAATGCCTTTGATGGGCTCATTAGACACAGCTGAAGAAGGAATCTCTGAATTAGAAGATATAATAGAAACATCTGAAATTGAGCAAAAAAGAAAAAAAGACAGAAAAAAAATGGAACACAATACCAAAGAACTGCAGGACAACTACAAAAAGTGTAACATATATACTAGTAATATCAGAAGGAGAAAAGAAAAGAGAAGCAATATTCAAAGCAATAATGACTGAGAATTTCCCCTAAATTAATGTCAACAACATATCACAGAAGCTCAAGGAATGTCAAGCTCAAGGAACATCAAGTACACTCCTGAAAAAAAACTATAGCTGACTTACCCTATTCATATTTCAGATAATCAGAGATAAAGACAGAATCTTGAGAGATGACAAAAGGAAAAAAAATAAACACCTTACCTATAATAAGGCAAAGATAAAAGTTACTCTGATTTCTTCTCAGAATCCATACAAGCAAGAGAAGAGTAGACTAAAATATTTAAAGTGTTCAGAGGGGAAAAAAAAAAACCTACAATTCTGATCTTGCAAAATATCTTTCAAAAGTGAAAGAGAACACATGAAAAGACACTCAACATCACTAATCATCCAGGAAATGCAAATCAAAACCACAGTGAGACATCACTTATACCTGTCAGGATGGCTAGAATTGAAAAGAAAGAACAAGTGGGGTGCCTGGGTGGCCCAGTCAGATCAGTGTATGCCTTCTGCTCAGGTCATGATCCTGGGGTCCTGGGATCGAGTCCCACTTGGGCTCCTTGCTCAGCAGGGAGCCTGTTTTTCCCTCTGCCTGCCTCTCTCTCTCTCTCTCTCTCTGACAAATAAATAAATAAAAATTAAAAAAAAAAAAAAAAGAACAAGCATTGGTGAGGATATGAAAAAAAAAAAAAGAATCTTCATACACTGTTGGTGGGAATGTAAATTGGTGCTGCCACTGACAATGGCTGGAAAAACGTGCTGGAAGATAACATAGAAGTTCCTCAAAAATTAAAGATAGAAATGCCAGATGATCCAGTAATTCCACTCCTGCATATTTATCCAAAGAAAACAAGAACACTAATTTGAAAAAATACATGCACCCCTATGTTTATTGCAGCGCTCTAATTTACAATAGCCAAGATATGGAAACAACCCCTGTCCATCCATAGGCAAATGAATAAAGATGTGATAAATATACAGAATATTATTTAGCCACAAAAAAGGATGAGATCTTTCCATTTGCATTAACATGGATGGCCCTAGAAGATATAATGAATGCTAAGTGAAATAAGTCAGAAAGAGAAAAACAAATGCCATATGATTTCACTCACATGTGGAATCTCAAAAACAAACAAACACACAAACTGAAAGCAGAGAAATATCCATAAACACAGAGAAAAAAATGGACGGTTGCCAGAGAAGAAGAGGGTCAGAGAAGGGGCAAAATGGAGGAGGGGGAGTGGAAGATTCAGGCTTCCAGTTATGGAATGAATAAATCATGGGAATGAAAGGCACAGCACAGAGAATATAGTCAGTGGTATTGTAACAGTGCTGCATACTGACACATGGGAGCTATACTTCCGGTGAGCACAGCATAACATATGGTCTTATGGAATCCCTTTGTTGTACCCTTGAAACTGATGCAACATTGTATGTCAAATGTAATTTTTAAAAAGGGAAGGAGAAATAAAGACTTTCTCAGACAAATAAAACTTGAGGGAATTTGTTGGCAGTACATCTGCCTTCCAAGAAATATTAAAAGAAGTTCTTCAGAGAGAAGAAAAAATGAATCAGAGGCTTGAATCTATATTAAAAAAAAAGAAAGAAAGAAAGAAAAGAAAAGAAAAAGCACTGGAGAAGTGAAAAGTAAAGATAATATAAAAACTTCAATTTTTCTTATTCTTAATTGATCTAACATGTAACAGTTTGTTCCAAATAATAGCAATACTGCATTCAGTTATATATGTTTATACACGCTTATGTATAAGTGAATAACAACAATAGGACAAGAGACAGGGCAGGGAAGAATTGGGAATATTTTGTTATTATACAGCACTTGTACTTGAATTAGTCATCAGTGCATATTGTGAACTCTAGGACAACCACTAGTAAAAGTAAAAAAGTATAACTGATATGCTAAAAAAGGAGGAAATAAAGAATCATATAAAATGCTCATTTAGGGGCGCCTGGGTGGCTCAGTGGGTTAAGCCGCTGCCTTCGGCTCAGGTCATGATCTCAGGGTCCTGGGATCGAGTCCCGCATCGGGCTCTCTGCTTAGCAGGGAGCCTGCTTCCCTCTCTCTCTCTCTGCCTGCCTCTCCATCTACTTGTGATTTCTCTCTGTCAAATAAATAAATAAAATCTTTAAAAAAAAAAAAAAAAAAAAAATAAAATAAAATAAAATGCTCATTTAAAACCACAAAGCGCAGGAAAAGAATGGAGGACCAAAAAAGAGCAAGGGAAAGGAACAAGTAGAAAATCCAAGCAAATACAGTAAATACAATTCCACAGTATCAATACTCACTTTGAACGTCAACAGTCTACATGCACAAATTAGAATACAGAGATTGTCAGAGTGAAACAAAAACACAACCCCATGAGGTACCTGGGTGGTTCAGTCGGTTAGGTATCAGACTCTTGGTTTCAGCTCAGGTCATGATCTCAGAGCCCTGGGACTGAGCCCTAGTAGGGCTCCCTGCTCAATGGGGAGTCTGCTTCTCCCTCTGCCCCTCCCCACCACTCATGATCTCTTCCTCAAATAAATAAATAAAATGTTATGTAGGTAGATAGATAGATAGATAGATAGGTAAAATACAAGAACACACATGAGCCAAAAGTAAATGGGTAGAGGAAAAACATACTATGCTAACACTAATCAAAAGAAAGCAGGAAGAGCTATATTAATTTCTGATAGAGCAGACTTCAAAGTAGAAAAGCTATCAGGTATAATTATAAAGGGTAAGCTCTCCAAGAGGACATAATAATTCTTAACATGTATATGCTTACAAAAGGGGTATCAAAGTATATGAGGAAGAACTAATGGAACTGCAAGGACAAACAGATGACTCCACTAGCATACTTGGAGACTTTAACACCTTTCTCTATGGAAAACGGGACAGATCCAACAGACAGAAAATCAATAAAGGCATAGTTGAACTCAACAGCACTATCAATTAGCTAGATATAATTGATACCTGCAGACTACCTCATCTAACAATAAAAGAACACACGTTCTTCTCAAGCTCACATAGTACATTCACCAGGATAGACCACAATCTGAGCTATAAAACACACTATAAAAGTTATAAAAGAAGAGAAATCATATAATGTCTGTTCTCATACCACAGCAGAATTAAACCAAAAAACAGTAACAAAAAGATCACAGGAAAATCACAAAATACTTCATTAAACAACACCTTTCAAATAACACATGGGTCATTAAAGAAATCTCAAAAGAAATGTTGAAATATTTTTGAGCTAAATTAAAGTGAAATATAGTGTAACAAAATTTGTAGGATGCAATTAAAGCAGTGGTTAGAAGAAAATTTATAACATTAAATGAATATATTTTTTAAAATACTTAAAATCAATAATCTAAGCTTCCATCTTAGGAAACTAGAAAAAGAAGACAAAGTAAATCCAAAGTTAGGAGAAGAGAAAGAGTAAAAATTAGAACATAAATCAATAAAACTAAAAACAAGAAATCAATAAAGGAAATTAAACCAAAACTGCTTCTTTAAAAAGATCAATAAAACTGATAAGCATCTAGCCAGAATAACTAAGAAAAAAAGAGAAGGCCCAAACTATAAGAAATGAAAGTGGGGCCATTACTGCAAATCCCACTGACATTAGAAGGATAACAAAGAATATTATGAAAAACTCTATGCCCACAAATTTGATAATCTAAACAAAATGAACTATTTCCTTGAAAGATACAATCTAGTAAAACTCACACAAGGAGAAATAAACAATATGAATAGGTCTATATCTATTTTTTAAAATTGAAACAATAATTTAAAACCTTCCTAAACAGCACTCGACCCAGATGGTTCACTAGTGAACTCTACCAAACTTTGGGAAAATAAATTAAGCCAACTCTCTATAATCTCTTCCAGAAGACAGAAGCAAAGGGAATACTTAATTCATCCTAGAAAGATACCATTACTTTAATACAAAAACCAGACAGACATTACAAGAAAAGGAGACCAATATCTCTCATGAACACAGATGTAAAATTTCTTAACAAAATATTAGCAAATCAAATTCAATAATGTATATAAAGAACTATACACCATGACCAAGTGGGATTTATCCAAGGTATGCAAGGCTGGTTCAATACTGGAAAATTCATGTAACCTATCACATCAAGAAGCTAAAGAAAAATACCATGAACAAAATCAACAGATGCAGAAGAAGAATTTGACAAAATTTGGCACCAATGCATGACAAAAATTCTTAGCAAACCAGTCACAGATGAGGACATCCTCAACACCAATTAAAATCCTATAGCTAGAGGTACCTAAGTGGCACAATCAGTTAAGCCTCAAACTTCTGGTTTCAGCTCAGGTCATGATCTCAAGGTCATGGAATCAAGCCCCATGTAGGGCTCCATGCCCTACATGCCCTCTCTTTAAAATATATAAATAAATCTTAAACAACAACAACAAAACCTATAACTAATATCATAGTTGATGATAAACTTGAAAGAACTGACATCACTCAACTTTAAGACTTGCTCTGAAGCTACATTAAACAAGACAATGTGGTATTAGGCGTGCCTGGCCAGTTCAGTCAGAAGAGTCTGTAACTCAGGGCACCTGGGTAGCTTCATCCCTTAAGGATCTGACTCTTGATTTCGGCTCAGATCATGATCTCAGGGTGGTAAGAGAAGGACCCAGGTCCTGTTTCATGTTCAGCACAAATCAGCTCAAGATTCTCTCCCTCTCCCCGTCCCCACTCCTGTGCACGCTAAATAAATAAATAAATAAAATATTTTTTAAAAAGAAAAGAAAAGCACAAGACTCTTGATCTTGGGGTCGTGACTTTGAGCCCTACATTGGACAGGGAGCCCATTTAAATAACAAAATTAAAAATAAACAATTTGGTACTGGCAAAAGAATGCACACATAGATTATTGAATCAGAATAGAGAAGCTAGAAATAGAGTCATATAAATAAAGTCAACTGATCTTTGACAATGGAGCAAAAGCAACAGAATGGAGCAAAGGTAGTCTTTTTCAACAAATAGTGCTGGACTTTAAATCCTTCCAAAAATTAACTCAAAATGGATCACACACCCAAATATAAAATGCAAAACTATAAACACTCCTAGAGGATAAAGTAGAAGAAAACGCAGATGACCTTGGTATGGCAATGACTTACAACACCAAAGGCATAACCCATGAAAGAAATAATGAATAAGCTGAACTTCATTCAAATTAAAAGCCTCTGTTCTACAAAAATCAATGTCAATAGAATGAGAAAACAAGCCATAGACCGGGAGAAAATATTTGTAAGAGACACACCTGGTAGAGGATTGTTATCCAAAATATATACAAAAAACTCTTAAAACTTAACAGTAAGAAAATGAATGACCCTATTAAAAAATGGGCCAAAGACCTAAACAGACACCTCACCAGAGAAGATACACAGAGGGCAAGTAAGAGTATGAAAAGATGCTCCACATCATAATGTCATCAAATAATTGCAAACTGAAGCATCAGTGAGAAACCACTGCACAACTACTGCCACGGCCAAAACCCAAAACAGTGATAACACCAAATGCTGACAAGGATGTGGCACTGAAGAAACTCTCATGTAATGCTGGAAGGAATGAATGCAAAATGGTATGGCCACTTTGGAAGATAGTTTGGAGAGTTCTTATAAAAGTAAATATTCTCAAAAAAAAAAAAAAAAAGAAAGAAAGAAAGAAAGAAAAAAGAAAAAAAAGAAACCTAAAAAAAAGCAACTAAATGTTCTCTTACCGTACCACCCAACAACTGCACTCCTTGGTATTTATATGAGCGAACTAAAAATTTATGTCCACATAAAAAGCTGCACACAAATGTTTATAGAAGCCTTAGTCAGAACTGCCAAAACTCAGAAGCAAACAGAACAGATGCCAGTAGGTGAATGGATTTAAAAATTGTACATCCAGAAAATGGACTATTATTCAGTGCTAAAAAGAAATGCGCTATCCAGCCATGAAAAGACATGGAGGGACATTGAGAGCACGTCACTAAGTAAAAGAAGCCAATGTGAATAAAGCTGCATACTGTATGATTTCAAATCTATGACACCCTAGAAAAGGCAAAACTGTGAGGACAAGAGAAAGACTGGCTGCCAGGGGTTAGAAGGAAGGGAGGAATGAACAGGTGCAGCACGAAGGACTCTCAGGAGAATGAAAATCCTGTGTGTGATACTGTGATGGTGAGTGGTGTCCTTACGCATTTTTCAAATTCCACAGAAGGAACAACACCAAGAGTGAGCCCTCATGTAAACTACGACGTGTTTACATGACAAAGATATGTCAGTGAGGATTCCTCAAGTGTGACAAATGTGACACTCCGGTGGAAGACACGGATAAGGAAGATACTTCGCCAAGTGTGGGGGCAAGAGAAATAAGGGAAAGCTTCGTACTTTCCACTCGTTTCTCCTCTGAACCTGTAAAGCTCTCAGAAATAAAGCTGATAAAAATGTATTAAAGTGGTAAAAAATAGGGGCGCCTGGGTGGCTCAGTGAGTTAAAGCCTCTGCCTTCAGCTCAGGTCATGATCCCGGGGTCCTGGGATCGAGCCCCAAATCGGGTTGTCTGCTCAGCACCGAGTCTGCTTCTCCCTGTCCCCTCTCTCTGCCTGCTTCTCTGCCTACTTGTGATCTCTCTCTGTCAAATAAATAAATAAAATCTTTAAAATGATCTCTGCCTGCCAAAAAATAAATAAAATCTTTTTAAAAAATTAGTTTTTCATTGCGCACTTACATAGCTGGTGCTT
The DNA here is from genome assembly GCF_030435805.1 of Mustela lutreola. Classification (NCBI taxonomy): domain Eukaryota; kingdom Metazoa; phylum Chordata; class Mammalia; order Carnivora; family Mustelidae; genus Mustela; species Mustela lutreola. The sequence goes on from NC_081294.1 coordinate 84,591,311, forward strand.
AATAAGTGTTTTTTGAATAAACAAGTAGAGAAAAAATGGGGGTTAAAGGGAGATCCAGGGACTCATCATATTTTTGGTGACCCTTGCTATCTACACACTGGCCCAATACCACGTACAAAAAGAGTATACTGAACACTCCCTAACATCTCGTCTCTAGCCTTAGAGCAAGCCTCCAACAGTTGTGAATTCTTAGAAACTGGTTCATAAAAGAGCATATACCAAGGTGCCTGGATGGCTCAGTTACTTTTTCCGACCCTTGATTTTGGCTCTGGTCACAATCCTGGGGTTGTGAGATCAAGCCCTCCATCAGGCTCTGCACTCAGCAGGAAGTCTGCTTGGGATTCTCTCTCTCTCTTTCCCTCTGCCCCTTTTCCCCCACTCCTCCATCTCTCACAAATATATTATTTTTTTTAAAAAAGCATGTATCACTGAAGAACTCAAACTGACAATGAACTCCTTTATGATTATAATATTAGAACCACTGACTCTTAATGGCTTTGAGCTAAAGATCAGAGATTCACAAGCACTAACCCAACTGGGTGGGTAAGACAAGCCACTCAAGTACAAGGATCTATATGTGTCTATATAATATTTTACTTTGTATTTGTCTCTTTAGTGCACAATGGTCACAAGATATGAATACAGTTGACTGTTGAACAACACAGTCTTGAACTGCACTGCTCCATTTACATGCAGATTTTTTTTTCAATAAATACAGTGCAGTACTGTACATATATTTTCTCTTCCTTACATTTTCTTTTATTTATTTATTATTTATTTGACAGAAAGAGAGAGAAATCACAAGTAGGGAGAGAGGCAGGCAGAGAGGGTAGTGGGGAAGCAGGCTCCCTGCCCAGCAAAGAGCCCCATACGGGGCTCGATCCCAGGACCGGGGATCATGACCTGAGCCAAAGGCAGAGGCTTGAACCCACTGAGCCACACAGGTGCCCCTTCCTTACAATTTTCTTAATAACATTTTCCTTTTCTCTAGTTTACCGTATTGCAAGAATGCAGTACATAATACATGTAATGTAGAAAATACATGTAGAATGACTGTTAATGTTATCTGTAAGGCTTCTGGTCAACAGTAGGCTATGAGTAGTTAAGGTTCTGGGGACTCAAAGGTATACCTGGTTTTCTGACTGCATGGGGGTTGGCACCCTCACTCCTGCATTTTTCAAGGGTCAACTGTACATAAGTTATGCATGTAATTTATACACATGCCCATGTGTGTATATATACATAGAGAGAGACCATGTTCAAAAAACTTTTACATAGAGGTGCACAATCAAAAGTTTATAGACCATGGCTGTGGCGACCATCTGATCTACCCCATTCATTTTAGGAAGAAGGAAGCCAAGGCTGAGAAAGAAAGGAGGTAATTTGCCCAAGTTGGACAGCTGGTGAAAGGCTGGGTCTCCAAGCTGAGGCTGCTAATGCTTTACCCCGTTGCTTTAGTTTTTGTTTGCTGCTTTGTTTATTGTTTGTTTGCCTCACGTCATTGTTTCCTGAGGGAGTAGAACTGTTTTTTGAATGTCACGTAAGTCCAGGTAGAGAGTACTGGGAAGTCTTAACATGATATTTTCCTAGAAGTTTAAGTTTTTAAAAAGTGCTTACACACCTTAATGGACTTCTGCCTCTTGCCAAAAATGGAGGTCTGAGCTGCCAGCCACAACCTGCATTCCCCACAACCAGACCGCCTATTCCTAGTAAGCTCTCTCCCGTGCCTCACAGGAACATTCTCTGTAGGAATAACGCCCAGTGGAAATTAATCAGCAAGAGAATCACTGACAGAAAAGCCTTCCCGACAGTCCCCTGGCAATTTTAAACATTACTTACAAGAGCCTGTCAGCAAAACCCTGTCTCCATGGACCATTACTTTGAGGGAACGCTGCCAATCGCAGCATTACTTGGAAGGCACTTTTTTTTTATGTTCCTCAAATGCCTACTGTCAAACTAAACCAAAGTTCTGCAAGGTTTCAAACACTTCCAAGTTTGGGCAAATAAATATAGTCCCAGATTCGAGTGTGACCTGGGGGCCAGGTAAGCAAGAGCCTTTTTTCCCAGCCTAAGGGCAAATTTTCCTTGGTCAGAGCAGCTTTGTAAAATTCACATGCACTCCAGGACCAGAAAAGCACAGGACAAGTGATAAAAAGGTAAGCACCACAGCTCACTTGTTTCAAATGCTCTCCTCCTACAGCCAGAACCCCTACTGGCTTCACAAAGGAAACATCTTGCACAAAAGTGGCCCACGTGGGAAGCAGAGAACTCGAAGAGACCCGTGACTCCTGAAAGGGCGTTATCAATAGACCCATGTAATCATAATGTCATTACTTTGTTTTCACTGGATGACAGAGTCTTCGCAGTATCATTTGCTCTTGGCAGACCATATATCATAATTCTCCTCCCGTAAGTAATTTCTTCGCTGCAGGAAAACCTCTGGAAACCATCTTAAGAAATGGTGAAAAATATTTCCTTTCCATTTAAAATTGCTTTTTTATGTACTTATTGTCAAAAGTTATAAACAAAAAGTTGTATGAGCCAAACATGGAAGATTTGGGCAGTATAAATGTCTATCATAAGAAAAATCTAGCTGCATTATTTAACAGGGTGTTTACAGGTGGGTCCAGAATCACAATTTAACACCCAAGTCATACTTCAAACTTGGCACTTGGCAAGTCAAAGTGTAACTCAGAGACTGTTTTGTTTTTTTTTACTTTTATTCTCCCACACAGTTTTGTTATGAAGCTTCTTCATAATTTATCCATTTATTAACTAAACTCATTTCCTTCAGGTAGGAGTTAATATGTAGATATGCTCTTGAAAGGGTATTATGAGTTCACTGAGACATGTTTTTAAAATCTGTCTTACTAACTTTATATTCAGGGGTGCCTGGGTGGCTCAGTCATTAAGCATCTACCTTTGGTTCAAGTCACGATCCCAGGGTCCTAGGATCAAGCCCCATATCAGGCTCCCTGCTCAGTGGGAGCCTGCATCTCCCTCTCCAGCTTCCCTGTGCTTTTGTTCCCTCTTTCACTCTCTCTCTCTCTCTCGGTCATAAATAAATTTTAAAAATTTTTAAAAACAAAAACTTTGCATTCAACTTGGGGAAAAAAGTATCTTGCAGCAACTGTTTTCATAGACTGAGCAAGTGTTCTAGTATCCTGAATAAGGGGTTGGCAGCAAGATGGAGGAATTTTCTAGAGGTGTGGTGGAAAGCTCTGAACTTGCCCTGCATGCGAGTAACATGTACTCAGAACTCAGAAAAAGGGAGGCTGGACTCAGAAAAATCAGTTTGAATTCTGGCTCCCCACTTATTATCAGCGTGATTTGGGGCTAAACACTTAGTATCTAGGAGTTTCAATTTCCCTATCTGTACAACCATGTTCTATGATAATATCTATGTCTATATAGGTAGATATCAGGTACACATAAAGTGCTCAAAAAGAGTATTTATTATCCAATCTGCAGATGGTCCAAAGCTGGGGAGAGGGATGCTATGTCATAGAATTAAGGTTCAAAATTATCAGGACAGAAAGATGTGCTAAGATGGTGATAAGTATTATAAAAGGAATAAAAATAAAATCCCATAGGTTAAAGGTTTTTGGTTTGTTTGTTTGGTTTCTGGTTTTAAGTTCAGTTGTACAAAATGGAGACATCCTGACTTAACAGCAACTGATGTGAAAAACTTTCTGAACACTTGAATGACAGAGAACGGACTACGGAGACAATAGCAGCACATGGATACTGAGTTATTAGGTGTAATCTCGTACTACAGAAGCATATGTTGTCTATAAATCAAAGAAATGAACTAACCTAATACATTTTGTCATGGCCATATGCCATCTGGAACACTAGGTTCAGTTCAAAATATTTTTGAAAGAATATTTATAAAATATATTATAACCTTAAAAGTAAATTGGAAGGGTGAAAGGCTTACATTACAGGAAGGCTAAAGAAGCTAGAAATATTAAAGCTAAAAAAGACAATTTTAAAGAGAATGTGATAATTGCCCTCAAACATATACAGGGCAGTAAAAAAAATCGAAGAGTAAGATTAATTAATTTGTATCGAGTACTGGGGCGCCTGGGTGGCTCAGTGGGTAAAGCCGCTGCCTTCGGCTCAGGTCATGATCTCAGGGTCCTGGGATCGAGTCCCGCATCGGGCTCTCTGCTCAGCAGGGAGCCTGCTTCCTTCTCTCTCTCTCTGCCTGCCTCTCAGTGTACTTGTAATTTCTCTCTGTCAAATAAATAAATAAAATCTTTAAAAAAAAAAATTTGTATCGAGTACTTACTATGTGCAAAGTTGTCACTGTTATCCACCTTTGCGGGTGAGAACGCCTGGGCACAGTGGCCGAATTATATACTCAGCCTCCCGTAATTTGAGTGGGTGGAGCCAGGTCCCATCCCAATAGTCCCGCTCCAAACCCAGGAAGGATATTAAAACTATATTCCAAATATTTCTAACCTCTGTCTTAGAGGATTAGACACGGATTGATGAGTTGCTCGGGCCAGGAAAATGTGAACCTAAGTCATCTTTGCGACTTCAGCATGGAAGTTCAAGAGTCTGTGAGCAGCTCACCCTATGTTCTTGCCAACATGGGTACGTCAAGCTGAAACTTCCATTAGGCTATCAGTCTAGCTCCCTACGGGGGAAATGATGAGCAGACCTGCCCTGCTGACCCTTGCTGATCAGTAGCAGGAGCAAGAAATAAACTGTTGTTTGCTTCAGCCACTGAAATGTGGGGACTGCTTGTTACTGGGGCAATACCCAGCCTTTTCTGACAGCTAAACAAACCCACAAGCTTCAAGTCATTAAAGTATTTCAGAATTTAAAAAAAAACAAAAAACCAAAACTTTATTTTTGTATTTTAAAAGGTCAAAACTAAGAATAGCTTATAGAAACTACAAGGAGGCAGATCTGGGCTTAATTTAAAATTTTTAAAGTGAAATTTTCCAAAAGTTGTTTCACTTTCCCTGAAAGTGTGGTATTTAAATAGAGGCCAGAAGGGACACCTGGCTGACTCAGCCAGCAGAGCATGCGATCCTCAATCTCAGGGTCGTCAGTTCAAGCCCCATGATGGGCCCAGAGTTTACTTTAAGAAATTAGAAAATTTTAAAAAATATATAAAAAATAAAATAAGTAGAGGCCAGATGATCGCTGTGCAACTATGTAGCAAAAAATATGTCTTAATTAAGGAGGTTTAATGTAACAAACCTTTATGGAGCACCTCCAGTGTGCCAGGCCTTTTAGCCACGGTGATAAATCCAAACACACAATCCCTCTCTTCAAGGAAATAGCCATCAAGTACAGAAGTAGATAAGGTCTGCTGACTCTTTCAGCAGTGTGATTCAACCAAATTAGAGATAATAACATGGCCTGCATGACGCGGACAGCAAGCCTGAACTTAGAAATAACCACGTAGCACAAGAAATCCTGTTGATGCTTAAGTTGTATTATTATTTTTCAGTTAGGAGCCGAAAGTATAGGGTTTGCAAAAGGAAGGAAAACGAGAGAATTTCTGGGTTTACAGGAAGAACATTTTCCCTTTCTCTAGTTACCATTCTTAAATCTTGCAAACCAGGCATATTATCTGGCTTACATCAGGGTGTTCCAGCAAAGGGAACAGCACTGACTCACAGCAATTGTTACCAACCTTTTCCATCACTTCTCCCACCCCATAGAGTCAGGACAGGAACATTACAATCCTATCAGCTCAGACCTAAAAAGAGGCAATAATCTTCCTGTAACACCATTCTTAAGTTTAGATATCAGACACAGCTTTTCCAAAATATCAGAAGTTTTTCCTAAAAGGATGACATGAGCAGGGCCTAGGGGAATGCCATATTCTAAGGACGATATGAAAATCACAGACTAAATGAGTAATTGCAAGGGACATGGACATTGTTTCCCAATGGCACCCTTACAAAGCATGAAGTTCAGTGCTTTCTTTCCCTGGTGGTATCAATAATTAAAGTTTTGTTTGTTTTTTCAAACTTCCAAAAATCAAGCAGTGCAGAGATAAAGCTTTCCTTTGATTGGCTCGCTGGATTTGAATGGAAAAACATCTAGAACTTGGGTAAGCATTAATTGTAATTGCTCTGGGGCACACATTTCCATTTCGGGTTATTATTCGTATCAGTTTTTACACAATAATATATGTGGATGGATTTTGCAGCCATTATCTACACAAGAGTGACCTATCTGACTACTATTGTTTCCCAACTCAACGGCATCAGTTTGAACTTTGAATACTCTGGCTCTGCCCAGCCCTTGAATGTTCTGAACTATGGTTCTGATTTTCTATGACATAAACAAATAGATGAAAGCAAGTTGGATTTCAGCGCCATACCTCCAGTCAGTTCAGTGTGGCATGAGTTTCTCAAAAATCCACATACAGAAGAAATTGGCTTTGGCACATGTAGGAGCCGCAGAGAATTTGCAGCTTGTGCGTGTTTAAAGCGCACCCTTAAAACTCTGGCCTGTTTTCAAAAATAAGTGATATTCTTCCAGAGACAGCTGGATCCCTGTGGTACCCAGTCTTGCAACAAACTACGTACGTGCATAAACGTACACTCTACAAACACAGATGGGAAATGTCGATCTAAGACAGAAGAAAGGCACTCAGATTAGGGTGTTTAGTCTAGTGGCTCCCCACCCAAAAGTTTCAGGGACAGAGCTGATGTCTGAAGAGGGAGAGGGGAGACCGCCCATCCTGTACGTTCATCCGGGGACTATAGAGATGACCCCATTTTCCCAGCGCCAGTTTGCCCTCTGCCCTGCTGACCCGAGTTGAGATTTAATCGAGGGCCAGAGTGGGGCCAAGACAATCGTGCTGGTGGTTACTCAGACGGAGAGAAGGGCTAGAAATCACTAAGCCTCCGCGGCTGGCGGCGCGGACACACCCACCCAGACCCGCTGGCCCGGGGGTGCGGCAAGGAGGCGGCGGGGACCCGCGCACCCCGGTCCCGCGCGCACGAAGATGCTGCCACGGGGGACCCGCGCGAATCCGGGTCCAGGCTGAGAGGTCGCGCGGTAGCTCAGCAGAGGATGCCCTTTTCCTCCTCCTCCCTGTCCCCGGTCCTCAAGCGAAGTAAGCCGGAGAAAGTTGTGCCCGGGTCGGGGCGCCCCGGGTCACCAAGGGAACGAGGGCTGGAGAAGAAGAGCCCCGGACCCCCCTACCTTGTCCTTGGGGCCGAGGTTCTGCAAAACCTCCTTGCCCGTGGCGCTCCGGATCTCCACCCCGGCGGGCGCGGGCGAGGCAGGCGAGGCGGGCGCGGGCTCCCTGCCCTCCTCCCGGCCTTGGCCCCGGCGCGGGCTGTCCCCCTCGACCCCCGGCCGGCTCCCCGAGCCGCGGACGCTGCCCTGGTTGCTCCGGGGAGTCTTCGCGCCCCGCTGCCCCACGCTCAGGGCATCGAAATCCAGCGTCTTGCTCTCGAAGGCGCCCTCCACGTTGCAGAACATGCCGCCGTACTTCTGCCGCGGGACCTGGTCCGTAGTGCCCGGCCTGGCCAGGTACACGGGCAGATCGTCCTCGTGGGAGCTGTCCCAGCCCCTCCGGCCCGAGGCCATGGTTCCAGCGCACAGCGGCCCGCGGCTTTGCTCCCCCAGAGGCGGAAAGGGCAGCCGCCGGCAGCGTGCGCCGAGCCACAGTGACTGGGGCGGGAGGAGGCGCCTGAGCGTTCGCGCCAGAGGCGGCAGTGCAGCTCCGGTTCCTGCCAGTCCCCAGCCAGCCAGCGAGCGCGCGGCGCAGGGGCCGGGGCAGCGGCGCGCTCCGCCACTGGACCTGTCGCCCGCCCGCCGCCCCTCGGCGCGCACCCGACCCCAACGCGGCCTCACAGGGTCGCGCGGCCCGGCTGCCCTTCGAAAGTAGAAATCCCAACTTGCCGCGCGCGCGCACACACACACACGCATGCACACTTCCCGCTCGCCCAACAACCCCCAGATTCACACTCAAGAACTTGCCTCACTCACACGTGCACACACACCATGTTTTACCCACATTGATTTCCGAGTTTGCTTCCCGAAGACAAATCTTTCTGCCCGGCTCTTGCACACAAACCCGGTTGGCTCAGGTGTGTTCATCTGAAAGCCAAATTCTGATTTACAACAACAACACACAGACACACAAACTCAGGTTTACCAGACTCACAGTCCTAGACTTTGCTTACTCATAATCCCAGATCCGTCTCATTCTCATTTTAGAACTGTCTCACAACTGTCCCCAGTTCTAGAATCTGCCTCACAAACCTGCACCCTCAAAAAAGACCCCTTGAATTGGTTGAGAGACAGAGAGAGAGACCCTCTTACTTGGCTGACAATCACAAAGCCTGTAATTGACTCACAGACAAATCTACACTTGAATTATTCTTGCTTCACATCTAGCGCCCTAGACTGTGCTTTTTACCCATCTATAATGAACCTCACAATTATTTTACAGTTCACAGACACGTGCACATCCCTAGACTGAGCCTTGTAAAATACTTCCAGTACCCTGTCATTCAACAAACCCGAAGCTAAGCCCTCACATGCTGACTGAGGTTTACCTCAGTCAGAACCCTCCACACATCAACTAGGATTGACCTAAAAAAAAAAAAAAAAAAAAAAAACACACACTACTAAAGATTTTGCCTTCTGTGCTACCTCTGTTCCACACAGATTTTACTTCTGCACGTGCCTGCTCTCACAACCTCATTCTCCTCCCCGAGGCCACCCACAAATACACCAACCCAGCCTTTGCCAATAAACAGAGTAGGCAAACGACACAGCTCACATTGCATCTGCACACACACCCTACATCCAGATCCTGCAGTGCTCACATTAGACGAGGTCCCCTTTCAGAAACTTTCTCCTTAACGTATCCATTCAATGAGAACCCAATGCCTACTATGTATGCCTCTTCCCAAGAGACTGGAGTGATAGGGTTAGAACAAGGCAGATGGGGGCCCGCCCTCAGCAAGAGTGGCCTCTGCAGCCACCCACCTAGGTAGCACAGTCACTATCTGGCGTGAAACACTGAACTTTCTTTTGTGATCCTCCCTCACTGCATCGTAAGCTTCTCGAGGTCAGAGATCTGGTCTTTTCAGTTTACCATTAAATATCTTGAGCCCGGAACATCTGCAGGCACATAAGAGGAACTCCATAAATCCTTTTTGAATAAATGGGTAATGATAAGAATAATAACAACAGGGGACATTTATAGATCTGTCGCTGTGTGCCAATCACTACTATAATTGTGTCACATACAGTAACTCAATGCTCAGAAGCATATGGCAGGCATCTCTGTGCACACACCATCTTTGAAGGCATCTGCAATGAATTTGATCAACTGAAACTCGCAAGTGGGATTTGGGAGAGTAACTGGGATATTGGAAAATGGATTTGAAAGCAGGATTGTCACCGTCATGAAAGATTGGGGGATGGAAGTTGACGTGAACTCAGATCAAAGACAAGTTAGTAGATGCAAGTTGTGCTTGCTCCCCATCCCCATGAGGAGAAAGATGCTTACTGAACTGCCCACGCTCTATCAGATTATTTATGATTTCTTAAGCTGACTTCCTCTAGGACACTGCTCCTTTTTGTTTGTTTGTTTGTTTGTTTTTGTTTTAACAAGTGCTGGTTGCCAACAGACCCAGAAGTTCACATGAGAAATTGGTGATATGGGCTGTTCCCTCCCTCTTTGCTCACACAGGTGATTTCCCTCCTCTTTCCTGTTGCTCTCACCCTTTCCCCCATTCATTAATTTATATACAGACCTTTAGAGGGACATTTGCTATGTGTCCAGCACTGTCCTGGGCTCCCTTCTCTGCAGAACATAATTCTAATGGAAGCAAAGTGATGATAAATAAGAACAATCAGGTCAGACAGTCATAAGAGTTATAAAGAAGATAAGATTCCCAGCTTTTAGATAGGTGGGTCAGGAGAGTCTTCTCCCTCTGACTCTACAAACGCCATCGGCACCAGCGCCATCAGCAATGGCAACAATAAATAAAGATATTAGCTGACATTTATTCTGTGCCAGGCTCAATGCAAGGGACTCTTCATACACTATCTTGATTAGTTTTGGTTAGTAGTATCTTAATTAACAATACAAGTCACATACTATTATTTCTTTTTTACCCGCAAGAGGGCTGAGGCTCTGAGTAAATGACCAGGTTATGACAGAACCATAATTAGAAGCAAGGTATGTGCAAAAGGTCTGAGGTTTCCTTTGAGAGGGGAACATTCTGAATGTGGATGCGTGCTCCCATGGGCTCATGTGTGTGGGCGCTTGAGCGTAGGTAAGTCCCGTTGTTGTAGTTTCATTGCCTCACCACTATGTCTGTTGCAGTGTATAAGCTCCATAATTACATTTGTTGACAAAACATCACATCTAGAAGTCAACAGCTGCATATACACATGTGTTTAATTAAGAAACCAAAGCAGCCTTTAGAAGAAGGCTGACATGGGATTGGCTGATCTGACTCCCGTTCTGCATCTATGTGGCCTGAGGCTAAGGGTCTTATTTAACTTCTTAATGTCCTTCTGCTTTATATTTGCCTCACCCACCTAACAGGATTAGAAGGATTTCTTTCCTTGAGTAAGACACTGTGCTAAGAACTTCCCATGTATTGCCTTAACCTTCACAACAACGCCATACATGTGGTGTGATTACCATCCTCACTTTACCAGCGGAGAACACGAAGACTAGATGAGTTAAGTTTCCTGCCCAAAGTATCACACAAGCACTTCAAGCTAGAATTCAAACGCTACTAGCTAGTCCAGAGCCTGTGCTCCTAAAAACCACCCCAAGACAGGGTTCTGCTATAAGGATTCAGATAGATGATAATGAGAAGACCAGAAGTAAGGTGTTAACAAATCAAAAAATTCTAAGTGCCCCACTTGCTTTGGAGCAAAGGTAAATTTTAAGACAAACACTCATAAAAATATCCTACCAGGGGCACCTGGGTGGCTCAGTGGGTTAAAGCCTCTGCCTTCAGCTCAGGTGATGATCCCGGAGTCCTGGGATCAAGCCCTGCATCGGGCTTTCTGCTTGGCGGGGAACCTGCTTCCCCCACTCTCTCTCTGCCTCTCTGCCTACTTGTGATCTCTGTCTGTCAAATAAATAAATAAAAATATTTTTTTAAATAAATAAATATCCTACCAATGTCCTTCTATCAAAGGCATTAGTCTCATAAACACAGGCCAATCTTACCACATCTGTCCCTAATAAGGTAGAGGATGCATTACTTACGATAATCACGAACATAAAGGCAGCATCGTGCCTCTGGTCACCTTAAGTCACAATTCTCAGGGAACGGTTTATCTAAAGCAATGTGCAAAGAGCAAGCCGTTTCCATAATGCGGGCAGCAAAATAGAGCTTTCAACTTGTCACACACCAGATCCGATTTGCATTTCCTGTAACTCTGCAGTAAATGACTTGCCACTTCCCATTGACATGACTTGTTATGTGAGCGCATGGCATATCCGATTATAGCTTTAGGGAAATGTATTCCGGAGACATCTTCTATTACCTATAGATCAGCGGAAGGCAGAGACTCCTCTATAGTAAGCAGTCCATGCTCGAGCAATCCTGATATGGCAGCACACAGAATATCCTTTATGCAAAAGAAATTGCACTGAATTCTTATGAAGCAGAAATCTACCCAACAGAAGATACAATTTCAATATTAAGGCTGTGCTGCCATGCTCAAAGTAAGGAGAGAATGCAGGAGTTATGCACTTTTCCTTGATTCAACAGTGAATTAAAATCTTTCCCATCAAAATCCACCTTGTCTTTGCCATCCTTGAATTGCAGGAATTTGAACCTAGGTTATTTCTGTCCCACCCTATAGGTACAGAGATTGGAGACGTCATTTTTCAGCCCACAGATGTCATGTGTATCAGGCAATCTCGGCAAAATATTCAGTACTCTGCCTGACAGATAGGTGCTCAATAAATTTTAGTTTCCCATTTCTTCAGGGTACATTTAGCTACACCATTAATATCACAGTTTGTAATAATGGGCTTGACCTTCTCTTGTAACTTCAGCTTTCCAGGGTTTTATGGAACAAATTGAAATTATGATAATGTCTGATACACATGTTAAAAATTCACTACTATTTTCAATATACCTATCACACCTGAAGAATTCTGACAGGCTACTAGTGAATTTCAGCTCAATACTTGGTGACCAAAGTGTTCATTAGAAACAAAAAAGTAAGGTTCCTGGGTGGCTGAGTGGGTTAAAGCCTCTGCCTTCAGCTCAGGTCATGATCTTAGGGTCCTGGGATTGAGCCCCGCATCAGGCTCTCTGCTCACAAGGGAGCCTGCTTCCCTTCCTCTCTCTGCCTGCCTCTTTGCCTACTTGCGCTCTCTGTCAAATAAATAAATAAAATCTTAAAAAAAAAAAAGAAACCAAAAAGCAGGTCATTTCTCAAATCTATATACAATGTTAAAATCAGTTTTTTAACATATTTTTAATAATCCCCGTGTGCATGCAGAAAAATTCCTGCTATTCAAAAATATATATATGTAGGGAGAAAAATCAACAAGAATATATATCAAAATATTCATAAAGGGAGAGTTGTAAGATTATAAGTAAGTTCCAGTTTCTTCTTTCATGCATTTCTATATTTTCCAAAGTCTTTATGAATGTGAGTTACTTTTATATACATAAAGATTTACTTTTTTATTTGAGAGAGAGAGAGCACGAGCAGGATGATGGATAGAGGGAGAGGGAGAGAGAATCTCCAGCAGACACCCTTCTGAGCTCAGAGTGATGAGGAGGGCTTGATCCCATGACCCCAAGACCACAACTCAAGCCAAAACCAAAAGTTGGACATTCAACTGACTGTACCACCCTGTACACCATAATGTTAATTAATTAGTTAATTAATTAGACTGAGAGAGAAAGTGACAGAATGCTTGTGAGCACACATTGGGGAGGCACAGAGAGAGAATCCCAAGCCAACTCTGTGCTATTCACACCGAGTATCGGGCTTGATCTCACGACCCTGGGATCATGACCTGAGCCGAAATCAAGAGTTGGCTACTTACCCAACTAAGCCACCCAGGAGCCCTCAGAATGTTTTTTTTAAATATGTGTTCAGGATCTTATTTTAGATAAAAACACGTTTATTAAACATGTTAAAAATTGCTGACAGAGAATTATTGAACCGAGCTGTTAGCTCCCTACTCTGTTATGAAGATCAATTACCTGAAAAGAAAAAAAAAATTAGATTTCTCATCAGAGTCAGAGTGTCACCTCATGCAAAAACCGTATCAGCAGCTGGACAACTGAATGAGAACATGATCATTATGACAAGAACACGAAACGAGGGCTTATAACTGTCCTCGAGGCAAATCCTTTCCACCAAAGGATTAGTTAATAAGACATGACATGATCACCTTCCTACTGAGAAGTTGTTGGCGCTTCCTTCCCAGTTTTTGTACACTAAGCATCTCTCTTTGATGTTGCTATTCTCAAATGCTCAAAAGCCAATTCTAGTCACAGAATTTCCTTCTGCCTTAAGTAGGAAGGAGACAATTGTTAGGTAGTTGCTGACCAATATGATAAAACAGATATTCACTTCAAATGCTTTAGGCTCTAGTTTCCTTGGTGTGGGTTCACAGGTACAATTTAATCTCCTAAGTGAAAAAATCTCTAAGGAAGAGCCAGACATAACTACAGGGTATAACAAAATCATAATCATAATCATAACAAAACAAAAGACAAAAAAGCTATAATCTGTCCAACTGTTTAACAAGCACAATGGTTCAAAATCTGTTTCCAAGTTCTTATTTATTTATTTGTTTGAGAGAGAGAGAGAGAGAGAGAACTCACAAGCAGGGGGAGGGACAGAGGGAAAAGAAACTTCCTGCAAGAGTAGAGAGCCCAACGCGGGGCTCCATCCCACCACTCCAGGACCACGACTCGAACCAAAGGCAGATGCTTAACTGACTAAGCCACCCTGGTGCCCCTGTTTCCAAGGTTTTAAAGAAATGTGCCTATTTTGTTATTTTTTCAGCTATTTTTCCTGATTTTTGTCCATTTACAAAAGCATTCCATTGGTTCTACATTATTGTTATAACAATCTCATTCTGATTATTTATTTTTTAAAGATTTTATTTATGTCATTTATTTGACAGAGATCACAAGTAGAGATCAGGCAGAGAGGCAGGCAGAGAGAGAGAAGGAAGCAGGTCCCCCACCGAGCAGAGAGCGCGATGCGATGCGGGGCTCAATCCCAGGACCCTGAGATCATGACCTGAGCCGAAGGCAGAGGCTTTAACCCACTGGGCCACCCAGGCGCTCCTTTAAAATACAGGGGTGCCTTTAAAATACAGGGGCGCCTGGGTGGCTCAGTGCATTAAAGCCTCTGCCTTTCGCTCAGATCATGATTCCAGGGTCCTGGGATCAAGCCCCGCATAGCACTGGGCTCTCTGCTTAGCAGGGAGCCTGCTCCTGCCTCTCTCTCTGCCTGCCTCTCTGCCTACTTGTGATCTCTGTCAAATAAATAAATAAAATATTTTAAAAATAAAATAAAATAAAAATAATTCTCTCTTACCTATTGCCATCCAAAGATATTTTTTAAAAAGCAGTAATGAATCCTTGTCTGTTTTTCTTTCCCTTCCGTCCTTCCTTTTCAAAGAAAATTTCAAAACCAGAAAAGCAGATGGTACTTTAATCAACTGCCATGGACTCACCCTTTAGAATTTGTAAATGTTAACTTTTCACCATGTTTTTCCTATATTTTCAAGCAATAAAATATAGTAGAGTTCAAGTGCCCCCTACCTTTCTACTCTCTCTTCCTCCTTCTGAAAAAAGAACCAATAATCTGTATTCATCTCTCATATTCTCATAGAGACTGCTATCTGTTCTAACTTCATCCTTTCATTGATGTTTGTAAACCTTTTTTTTTTTTTTTTCCTGCCAAATAAACTACTGTCCTTGTTTAATGATTTGCCCTTAAGGAATAACCAACCAAGACATTTGATACACAGAAACCCCTCACTCCTAGAAGGCTAGGTAAGGCTTGAAGCAGTGCCTGTAGGGTTTCTCCTGCTAAATAATGGTAATCACCTAGCTCATTTATCAGGCACTCACGCTCTAAAAGTAGGTGTGTGTCTTTAGATCACAGGTGTCTACATGGACCAATACTGGCTCGGTGAGAGACAAGCCAAAAGCCAACCTTTTCCTCTTAAAGGGAATATTTTTGTTATCCTCCTGATTTGAGTGGCTCCAGGAAACTGGACATTTATTTTGCACTTAAATTTTAAAAAGGTAACTTTTTATTTTGCTATTCCCTTGACCATAAACTAAATCATGGACAAAGAGAAGAAGTCAAATAAAATGACAATCTGAAAAGAGAAGCTCCTTTCATTCCAGATTCAAATTTGCTGGCTCCACAAGACCAGGCCACATCCTGGCTCCAGCTAAATAGCTCACAGGCCAGAGTATAAATGACAGATACTAAGAGAGATGGAAGGGAAAAATGGAACACGTGGGGAAGAACTCTTTCATTGAGAATGTTATAGCCATGTATAGATTCAGACACACAAATGCACTGGTAATGCCTTCATACCCCAGTGCTTTGTCCAAGTTCATTTTTCTGTTAATAAATAACTCCTTGTCCAGGCAGCTCCCTGGAAAGCTTTATTTTTCCAGATCCTTCATAATTAAGATGAATGGCTAGGAAATAGGGTCCTGTCAATGTTTCAAGCTTTTATAGTGATTTATATTGGAAACATGAAGAAAAAAATAAGGAGACAATTAGTTTAAGCATGTAGCCCTGACTTCCTTTTCTTATTACAAAATAGAGTATTCATATGCAATGTGATATGTTTGAGAAAAGCCAGAGATTTGAAGTCATAAAATCCGGACTATAGTTATGGTCCATCCCTAGCTGAGTGAATTTTGGGGAATTACATAAATTCTCTCTTTCTGTTCCCTCACCAAAAAAATGTGGATAAAATGCTATAGTGTTAAAAAAAAGTGAGTTGTGGCATAACAATTCATAACAGCTTTCTACAAATGTAAACTTTGTTTTCCTTCAGTGCTTGGCCCCAGTTTCTGTGACCCTGTATGTAAACAGTAAACGGGTTTTGAATTAATGTTATCTAGAATTTTTGTTTTTCAACAGTAGATGAAACTGTTTATAGTAGGTAGCTAATGATTACTAATCAATCTTAGGTGTGACCAAAGAGAAAAATATACTTGGGGAAACCAAGTCAGATTACCTTCTATTCCAATTCTAAAAGTTTTAGACATTTGTCCCCTACAAGCATCCTAGACCCAGGGTAGACTCAGATGTATATGTGAAACATTATATCAAAATAAATTAAAAATAATAAGATAAATATTTTTAAAGATCGAAGTTTTAAAGCAGAGCCCATTAAAGTTTACTCAGTTTTGACTGCAGGATGTCTAACAACTTAATAATTCTTAATAGTGGCTGGTCCGTAGGAACTCTAACATTTAAATTTTTTTTTTTTTTTTAATTTGACAGACAGAGAACACAAGTAGGCAGAAAGGCAGGTAGAGAGAGGAAGGGAAGCAGTCTTCCTTCCAAGCAGAGAGCCCCATGTGGGGCTCAATCCCAGGACCCTGGGATCATGACCTGAGCTGAAGGCAGAGGCTTTAACCCACTGAGCCAGCCAGGAGCCCCTGGAATTCTAACATTTAAAGTACAATGTTAACTTGCCGAAGTGTTTATTTCTTACCAAAAAATTCGGTATGACTATACACTCAAATAATAACTTCAAAATTATTAGTTGTAATAAAGTACCAAAAAGGATTTTTTTGACCATCAAATGTACACCTACAAAAATATATGTTGTTGTCTTTTGCAATAAAATGGACTAAGCGGTTCTAGGAATAATTAGATTATACATCAAGATGAATTAATCTAAAGTTCTCAAAACTGTATGTTTATCAAAAACATAAATTAGGTTCTCAAAATAAAATCTCAGGTTAAATACTATGCAAAAATTATAGTTGATTAATAATCAGAGGAAGTATTTTATTTTAATATATTAATTTATTTTTATGGTTTATTTTTAGCTAAAAATTAATTATTAAACTAAAAAATTTGAGTGACCTAAGGCATGGATAGGATTTATAAAATGTCTACAGTATCGTGGTTGATAAGTCTGGTAGCTGTAGAACGTGGGAATTACCCTTTTAACAAAACAGGAAGGACGTAATAATGTTAGCAAGCTGGATTATTCATTGTTATTAATATGATTTTTGACAATGGCTGGCAAGTCCATAATTATTTACTTAAAAATTCAATAATCAGTAGTTAAAAATAATAGTAAATCATATAATGATGATTACTTTCACCATGTCGATATTTACCAGTACTTTCTACATCTGGATACTGAGAAGTCTTTAATTCAGGACAAGTCATAAAGGAAAACTTCCTGTGGGGAGGGCAGATTCAAGTTTATTAGAAATACAACTATTCCTGTAGATCTTTAAGTACTTTTCCCAAAGCCCTAGTAAACTTGATGATACAGAAATCAAGTTTATTTGCTTTGTTTTTTTTTTTTTTTTTTACCTTTGAAGACAGTGAATAATGTCTCCACAACCACTTTGAAATCTGTCTTTGTAAGAAGGAAAACTATGAAGTTTTGAAATTGCCTTATTCATTTCATTGTTTTTTAATCCAAAGATCACTTCTGTTTGTTGTCCTAAAATAATTCAAATGCAGAGGAGACAAAATCTGAGCCAAGCCCATTCTCCCTCAGCCAAGGGAGAGCAGAACTCTGCAGGAGCAACAAAAGAGAAACAGTCTGCTTAATCAATTCAATTCATTACATATTTATGGAGCACTGATTTTTTTTTTTTTTTGTCCAGGGAACATTCAAGGTGCTGCGGGACTTTACAACATAGGTGGTAAGACAGCTAGGGAAATCTCACGCTGCTTAGCCTGGCATCAGTGTTGCAAGAGGATAAAGGAACTACAGATCAGAAAAGGCACTCTGAAAAGCAAACTGCAAGTCACAAAGGGTGAGTTGGGTTTTGACAGAGGAAGATGGGTGAGGTCATTCCTGGCAGAGTGAGAAATGGGAAACAGTGAGCAGGCCTGCTGGGCTGGAAAGCACAATGCTCATAGGGGAGTAAGGGATAACGCCAGGAAGACTGGCCAGGGCTTGAATGTGGGAGGACCCCAAATGTAAAGCTAGAAACTTGTTGGTTAGGAAAATAGTGAAATGCTGGGCCATACCTGCTTTGCAAAATCACCTCACCTACAGCCCTGAGTCCCTGGGTTTGATTTTGGCTGTAGCTGTCATGTCAGCATCTGCCCTCTGCCCAAATTTCTCTGTCTGTGTACGACTGTCTGAAATCATCTTTAGGCTCTCTGTCCTATTACTTAATACATCAATGCTTTTGTAGCTATACATTCTCTGACAGTGGCCCCTCCTGCCGCCGTCAGTGTATGGATTTCCCGTCCCTCCCTGAGTGGGTTCAGGGAGCGCAGAGAATGCCAAAGCGTGAAATCTCCACGTGCAATGCAAGGAGTGTTTGGAGAAGGGGTTAGAGTCAGGAGGCAAATTTTCATCACAGAAAGGGACAAGTTTGGGGGCTTTTTTAAAAAAAAGATTTATTTATTTATTTGAAAGAGAGAGAGTAAATATGAGCAGGAGGAGAAGGAGAGAATCTCAGGCACACTCCTTGCTGAGTGAGGAGCCTAACGTGGGGCTTGATCCCAGGACCCAGAGATCAGACCAAAGCCAAAGCCAAGAGTTGGGTCTATGGCCATACCACCCTGAATGCGCCCGATCTCGACTGATCTCGGAAGCTAAGCAGGGTAGGGCCTGGTTAGTACTTGGATGGGAGAGCATTTGACTGCAAAGCCAAGAGTTGGATGCTTAACAGACTGAGCCGCCCAGGCACCCCAGAAGGGGTTAGTTTCTAAATGTGTCTTCAGTGTGTTCACGATGAGAGCAGACCTCTTCTCATCCAGGGTTGCTGGTGCAGAGCAGCTGTTGGGAAACCAACAGTTTTGGTTGTTTCCGCAGCAGTGCAGAGAGCTCAGAGCTGTGACTGATGAGATGAGCAGATGTCCGCTTGACTGGGGCTGGGGTGTGCAAGGTAAGATTCAGTAAAAGGCACCAAAGAAAATTTTTCTTGCTCCGTAAATGAGAGTGCACTAGTTCTCTATTGTGTAACAAGTTCAGCAGTTTAAAACAACACAGATTTGTGATCTCGCAGTTTCCATGCTTCAGGAGTTTGGGTACAGGTTAACTGGGTCATCTGCTCAGATCTCACCAGGCTGAAATGAAGGTGTCTGACAAAGTTGAGATCTCATCTTCACATTGGGGTCCTTTTCCAAGCTCATTGATTGGGGGCCACATTCAGTTTTTTGCAGTTACGTGACTGCAGGGTATTGTCTTGCTGACTGTCAGCCCCAGGGAGGACTCCCAGTTCCTGGAAGGCACCCTCACGTCCTTGCCATGAGATCCCCTTCATTGGCAGTTCACAACGTGGCTGTTTGCTTCTTCAGGATCAGCAGGAGAATCTCTTGCTTTCAGTCTCTCATCTGATTAGGTAAGGATTACCAGGATTACCTCCCTAAATTAAAATCAAAGGATTAAGGGCCTTAATTATATCTGCAACATCATTGCAGCACCTACACTCATGTGATTTTGTTGTTGTTGTTGCTTTTTTGTTTTTTGTTTGTTTGTTTTTTAATTTATTTAGCAGAAATCACAAGTAGGCAGAGAGGTAGGCAGAGAGAGAGGAGGAAGCAGGCTCCCTACTGAGCAGAGGGCTGGATGCAGGGCTCAATCCCAGGACCCTGGGATCATGACCTGAGCCGAAGGCAGAGGCTTTAACCCTCTGAGCCACCCAGGTGCCCCTTAACTCGTGTTTTATTGAGTAACTGGGAAGAGGTAGATACAACCAGGGTCTGGGACTGTTGGAGGCCATCTCAGAATTCTGCTTGTCACAGAGTCATCTTTAGTCACAATCTTTAACAGGTGAGAATCCCATATTGACACTCCTAATCCATGGGGAAAGTTGTTAAAAGTGGGCCAGTCCAGCCATTTCTTCTATGTCTACACAACTCCCTCCACTGTGTAATACTTAACAGTTGAAATTTTACCAAGAATTAAAATAACTATATTTGTAATATTTGAGGATGGTTATGTGGATATGGCTATGGTTATATGATTCAAAATCACATTTTAATAGGTGAATTTTACTTTACGATATTCAGGGCACCATCACAAATGCACAAAACGATGTTATGGTACCTGGTAATACACATTAATATATATACCAAATTAAAGAAAATGCTTTATCTCTTTTTGAGAGTCCTTGTAGAACAGTGGAAGAGTGCTTTACGGATCCTGCTTGTGCTCTTTCTCTCTCTCTCTCTGTCAAATAAATAAATAAATAATCTTAAAAAAAAAAAAATAGTCCTATCAGCAATGTAACCTTCAGATGCAGCCTCAGCAGCCGCTTTCTAGTTGAAGTGGCCTCTGACCTTCTCATGATAAGGCTCAGAAGTGATCTTTCAGAGCTGGAGGCTTGAGAACATAATTTACATGCACCTGGGAAAGTCTCCAGGCTCTGTAGGAGACGCTCTTGCAAGGCATTCTCCACTGAATTGAAAGAGAAGTTTCTTCTCTTCCTGTATCTTGTTAAAAGGGAATGATGGCATTGCATTGGGGAAGATTCAGGAGTTCTACCCTTTATACATGTTGTGAAAGCTAAGTGCTAGTCCAAAAGTAATTTATGTAATTCCCACCACAACTAACTTAATGACATCTATTCCAGTGGTCAGCAAATGACAGTCCATGGGCCATATCCAGCCCAATGCCTATTTCTGTTTTTCTTTTTTATTTTTAAGATTTTATTTATTTATTTGACAGAGATCATAAGTAGGTGGAGAGGCAGGTGGGGGGGGATTCAGGCTCCCCACTGAGCAGAGTCCCAGGACTCCCGAATCATGGCCCAGCTGAAGGCAGAGGCTTTAACACACTGAGCCACCCAGGCGCCTCTCCTATTTCTGTTTTTCTAAGAATGTTTTTATACTTTTAAATAGTTGAGAAAAATCCAAAGATTTCATGATGCGTGAAAATCTTATGACTCAATTTTCAATGTCCATAAATAAATTTATAGGAGGACAGTCATACATGTTTGTTTATACATTGCCTATGACTGCTTTCCCACTGCAATGGCAGAGAGGAATAATGGCAACAAGGCAAAATTGAAAATCTGTGGATCCAGCCCTTTAGGGGATAACTTTGCCGACCCCTGATCTATACCAGTTTGAGGTTGGTGAATGTGTTGCAAAATAGGTTCTCATCGCTTCTAGGAATGTTTATAAAGTGGAGTGATTTTAAAGGACAGTTTGACAATCAATATTAAGACTCTGAACATGGGGGCGCCTGTGTGGCTCCATCAGTTAAGCATCTGCCTTCAGCTCAGATCATGATCTCAGGGTTCTGGGATCGAGCCCCGAATCGGGTTCCATGCTCAGCAGGGAGCCTGCTTCTCCCTCTTCCTCTGCCTGTACCTCGACTTGTGCTCTCTCTCTTTCTCACTCTCTCTCCCTCAAGTAAATAATTTTTTTTTTTTTAAGAGTGAACATACTCTTGAAATCTGCATGTTAAGATGCATCTGCCGAGTATTTCTGCTGCAAGTGGTTCTCAGTCAGGACACATTGTCTGAAATAGCTTTCTCTTGGGTCTCTGAGACCACTTCTATTGAAACTCTTTTTCTGTTACATGGTGTGGATACTTCTAACTTGGGGAAGACCCAGGATTCACTTTCCTGTGTGTGCTGGTATAGGTGAAAACACTTCTGGAGGAACTGTTCTTTCAGCACCGGGTCCCACAGGTCCTTTTGAGGGTCCTTCCATCACCTGAATGCAGATGGGGAACGGAGGTTCCCTATTCAAAGAGCAAATCCTCACAACTCTCAGAATTCTCCATGTTAAATGGTAACAGCCTCATATCAATTGCAAATCACACAATTTGGGTTTTCTCTAACACACTAGAATGCTCTGGGTTTGTTTGTTGTTGTTGTTTTTCTTTGAAGAGTGTGCTTTAACTTGCTCTTGAGAAACAAACATTTAACAGTATTATAGTCAGGAAAAGAATCCTGCCCATGATCCCCATGGTATAACACCCTGTTTTGGCTTTGTTGTGTTTTAAGCTGAAACACTCGGCTTTAAATTTTGACATCCATTCCAAAGAGCTGAAACTGTGTGCCACATGTCAAGAAGGAAAAAAATTGGTCTGATGTTAACAGTTTAATTGATCCAACTTCTCCCTATTGCTGTTTTTACATCTGAAGCCAACTGATGTCCTAGCTAATATGTCTATGTCTGTCAAGAGGTAAACTTTGAGAACGGCCCAGAAAAAGCTAATAATTGAAACAATGACAACAAAAAAGAGGAAGACATTGATCACATAAAACAGTTCTATACATTTCTTCTATTTTCTACCAAATAGACTTTGGTTCCACTTCCAGGAGACTGGCAATTCAGGGATTTGAAATAACACATAAGCTGCAGCCTAGGTGGTCTCATGTGGATCCCAGAAACTGGAACTATGTAATTCCCTTACATAAAAAATTTCCTGGATCTACCATATGTGGACACATCATTCTATACAGCTAATGTATCAGTCATTGTGGTATGGGGGGAACAAACAAGTAAATTGCCAATGAAAATGAAACCTAAATGCTATCAAAGGGATCAGCTCAGCTGTGGGACGCACACAACCATCTGCAGAAGGTAAGGGAATCCTGGTTAGTTCTAAAGAACGGATAGGGAGAAGGAAAGCGGTGTTGCAGAGGCATGCCACAGAAGAGATTACAGGTGACCGTTGAATAAAGCAGAGTTTTCCCTCCCTCCCACACAGTCAAAAATCTATGTATAACTTTTGACTGCCTCCAGACTTAACCACTAATAGCTTACTGTTGACTGGAAGCCTTACCAGTACAATAGGCAATGAACACATACTCTGTATATAATAAGCATTATGTACCATACTTTTATGAAAAAGTAGCAAGAGAAAAGAAGATTTTTTTTTGAAGATTTTATTTATTTCTTTGACAGAGACAGATCAGAAGTAGGCAGAGAGAGGAGTAAGCAGGCTCCCTGCTGAGCAGAGAACCCGATGTGGGACTCTATTCCAGGACCTTGAGATCATGACTTGAGCTGAAGGCAGAGGCTTTAACCCACTGAGCCACCCAGGCGCCCCAAGAAAAGAAGATGTTAAGAAAATCATAAGGAAGATCGGATGCCTTGGAGGCTCCGTCAGTTAAGTGTCTGCCTTTGGCTCAGGTCATGATCCAAAGGTTCTGGGATCGAGTCCCACACTGGGCTCCC
Source organism: Mustela lutreola (assembly GCF_030435805.1). Lineage (NCBI taxonomy): Eukaryota > Metazoa > Chordata > Mammalia > Carnivora > Mustelidae > Mustela > Mustela lutreola. The sequence goes on from NC_081294.1 coordinate 84,614,645, forward strand.
TGCTCAGCCAGAGGGAGAACTCTTGTCTCTCCCTGCTGCTTTCCCTGCTTGTGCTCTTTCTCTCTCTCTCTCTCACTCTCTGACAAATAAGTAAAATAAAAAATTTTAAAAAAAGGAAATCATAAGGAAAGAAAATACATTTATAATGCTGTATTCATCGGAAAAAAACAAACCCCATGTGTAAGTAGACTTATGCAGTTGAAATCAGCGTTGTTCAAGAGCCAACAGTATGTGCAAAAGACCAGAGGCAACAGAGGCTGTTTCTTAGCAAGTTTCTTATGGGCAGAGGGGAAGGGGCAAATAGTATGAGAAATAAAGTGGGTGGATGTAATGTATCTAAGTACATGCCCATAGTTTTGAATATGTAAACGACTTCATTAGTTAAAAAATAAAAAATATAAGGGTGTCTGGTGTCTCAGTCGGTTAAGTGTGTAACTTTTTTCTTTAAAATATTTTATTTATTTATTTGACAGAGAGAGAGAGATCGCAAGCAGGTAGAGAGACAGGCAGAGAGGGAGGGTAAGTAGGCTCCTTGCTGAGCCGGACAAGGGGCTTAATCCCAGGATCCTGAGATCATGATCTGAGCTGAAGGCAGAGGCTTATTCCACTGAGCCACCCAGGTGCCCTGTATCTAACTCTTGATCACAGCTCAGGTCTTGATCTCAGAGTCCTGAGTTCAAGCCTCCACCCACCATCCCCCGTTGGGCTCCATGCTGGGCATGCAGCCTACTTAAAAAAAATTTTTTTTAATAAAAAATAAAAATAAATGAATAAAAATTAAAAATACATGTGGAAGCTCTAGCAGAAGCAGTTCAAAGGAAAGAAGAAGGCATATAAAGGCTGGTGTTTGGTAAGCCCTCAACAAATGTTAGCTATTATAGTAATAGAAATGCTAAGTTTAGGTCTTCTGAGATGGAGACTTCGTTTACTTTCTGTTTGGAGCCAGAACAAAGGGCAGAATCTTGGTGGGTTGAGAAGGAATTTAGTGTCATGGTTAAGAGCCAGACAGATTTGAACTCAAATCCAGATATTACACATTAGCTCTGTACCCACAGGCAAATTTTTAACCTCTCTTCGCCTATTGCATCGTCTGTAAAACGGAGATAATGTGCTTTATTCGCAAAGCTGTTGTGAGGGTTAAATGTAATAATATATGGAAAATAATTAGCACAAATTGACTGGCACAGAGAAAGCACTCGAAAATGGTGGCTTGTCTCATTACAAAAGGAGACACAGGACATGTGGCAGGGAGTGGGGAACATTCCCAGAAGATGCATGGTGATAAGGACAATTGTCTCAGCTGGGCATGAATTTGTCTTGCTGTGGTCGGGTCTGTTTGCAAAGAAGAATAATCCCACGGATGAATAGGCAGCCAGCCAAGATGGCCTGATCCTCTGCATTGGTTCTAGCCAAGAAACGTCTAAGTGTGAGTAGAATGTGAATCACCTGCTTACTGTAAATTAATTATTATTATTCACTCAGCAAAGAGGAAAAGATGCTTGGTCAGAATTAATCATCTCCAAAAACCCAGTTATTTCAGATTCATTACATTTGAATATGGTAATGAGACATTTGTCACTTTTATAACTCTTTGTGGGGGAGAGTGTCTATTGTAGGACGGGAAAGGATTAACATATAATTTTAAGAGGGTGCCCTTCTTTTTTTTCTTTCTCCATATTTATTAAAGCCCAGGATAATATTTATTGCGTGTCTCCATTTTGTAGATAATGAAATGGGTTTTGAGTTTCAAGTGATTTACAGTGAAATGGAGTTTAAAAATCCGGACTTTTCTGACTCTAACAATTCACAGTTCTGGCTATATATTAGAATCATTTGGAGGATTTTTTTAAAAACTAGTGATGATGAAGGCCCACCCCTAGAGATTCTATTGAATTAATTGTTCAAGGGCAAGCAATTCTTAAATATAAAATTCCTTGGTCAAAAGCAACCTTCTTTTTTAAGGTTTACTCAATACATGATTTAAAAAAATTTTTTTTCAAATATGTCAGTGCTGTCTTCTGAGGAATCAAACTGGACAATAAACGGGACTCCCTCCTCTCCCCATCTGCCTCTGTGTTACCCAGTTTGGAGCATTTCAGAAGCAGGTTGAAAGCTGGGAGAATGAATTCAATCATTTATGCTGTCCTTGGGGGGGGTGGGGAGGGAATAGCTTTTTCTCCTCTGACCTTTTCGATGAGTCATTGATAGCCTTAATGTGGTGCCTTTTCAGCTTCATCAGAGAACAAATCTCTCCAAACATTCTAAATAATCAGAACATTATCTAACACTTGAATGAACTTGGGCCACATCACTTAACCAGTTGAACTTGAAGGCTTACTTCTCCAAAAGAAAGATGTATCCATTTTTCCTTTTTTTTTTTTTTTTTTTTGGCACTAAACAGACAAGAATTTTGAAAAGTGGTCTCTTGTTATTTTGTGAAATTGCAATGATCACACCCTCTCGCTCCTGGCAATCACTCTCCCTCTCTGAATTATACTCACGTCAAGTGCTGGCCTTGGAGGAGAGACGGAACAAAGGCTGAGTCAAAATCTCTTCTTCCCTTGCATGTCCCTATTGCCTACTGACTAGAAGAAATTATAAAATTATTCCACTTTTTAAAAATCCTCTGAAGCAGTGAGTCTTAAATTTGGGTTAATCCTGAGCCCTTATAAGTAGCTAACAAAATTAAGGTCCCTGGGAGAATTTATTAAGATATATATGCTGCAAAATTTGCTTTGACCTCTGAAGGGTCCATAAATTCATAATTAAGAAATTTGATACTATGGGAAAAAGATAAATATGGTTTTCATCTATTGCCTATGGAGACAGGCAGAGAGTTGAAAACAAGACAATGCAAAGCAAAGCTATGATTCGGAATCTTTTAAGAATTTGTTCTGATACAGACAAAACAAAAGCAACTAAAGAAAATGCAACGTCCCTGTAAAAAAATTAAAAGCAAACAAACAAACAAGCAAAAAAACCCCAAACACAGCGATGGTTTCCCTGAGATATAATTTCTTTCTCCTGAATAGTGTACAAACTGCTGTGTGTGTGTGTGTGTGTGTGTGTGTGTGTGTGTGCCCATGCACGTGCCGATAAGGCTGCCTCTCCCAATCTGGCTTCCCAGGACAGTCAGATACTCCCTTTTCCCTCCTTCTGCCATTTCTGGGTTCTTCATCCGTTTTTTTATCTTTATCTTCCAGATACCCAGTCAGAGACAGCCATGAAGGAGTTTTGCTATCTTCTGGCCAAAAAGGGAGATGATAAAATGAGAGGTCACGAAGGACCTAATAATGTCCCAGAAAATGCTTTAACAGGAATTGGCTGGAAAGGGATTCTAAATGGGTTCCTTGAAAATGGGTCTCCTGAGACATGTACAACCCTGATAACTGTGCCTCAGCCCCATTTTCCATTTTGAGTCAAAGGGGAGATGTGTAAGAAATCCTGGGAGAGGGAGGGTGTGGGAGATTGTGTCTAAAAGTGAGAGAGAGAAAAACAGAAAAGTCTGTTGTTGGTCCATTAAGTGGCCTTGTTTTGAAAATTTCAGAGTTAACATTTTAATGCTTTATTTGTAAAATGGGACAAGATTGTTGAATAGTATCTGAAATGAGCTTGATTCTGCCTCTTTCTATCACCTCAACTTGTTCTCCTGTAAATGGAAATGAGGCTCTGGACACTTAAGACAGATGACTGGTAAAACTGTGCTTTTCATCTTAAACCTGATAAATTTTAATAGGACCAGGATTTACATATATGTCTCCTTATTAAATAATAATATTAATAGCTGGTATTTACTGAGCCCTTACTATATGTCACACATTGTTTATGAGCTCAGGTAATCCTTACAACAACCCTATGAAATAAGCAGTGTTATCTCCACCCAAGGCACCAAAAGGGTAGCATGCCAAAGTCACAGAGTTTGGGGGGGAAAAAAAACTAAACTAAACTGGTAGATCTGGGGAGGGCTTGACCCAGGGAGTCTAGCTGCAAGTCCCGTACTCTTAAATACTACACTCTATTACCCCTGAGCTCAGGTCTGTTGGGCTTTTCTTCAGTCCATCTTTTTTTTTTTTTTTTAATTTCTAATTTTTTATAAACATATATTTTTATCCCCAGGGGTACAGGTCTGTGAATCTCCAGGTTTACACACTTCACAGCACTCACCAAAGCACATACCCTCCCCAATGTCCATAACCCCACCCCCCTTCTCCCAACCCCCCTCCCCCCAGCAACCCTCAGTTTGTTTAGCAAAATAAGTCAAGCGGAGAAAGACACCTTTTTTTTTTTTTTTTAAGATTTTATTTATTCATTTGAGAGAGAGAGAGTGAGAGAGAGTATGAGAGGGGAGAAGGTCAGAGGGAGAAGCAGACTCCCCATGGAGTTGGGAGTCCAATGTGGGACTCGATTCCGGGACTCTGGGATCATGACCTGAGCCGAAGGCAGTCACTTAATCTACTGAACCTCCCAGGCGCCCTCCTCAGTCCTTCTTCATGATCCAAGCAATTTAGTGCAATTCAATCTTGTTAAAATATAATTTTCAAAAATAGGTAAAATCATAACTCTCGTATAGATATAAATATGACCATATGTTAAAGTTGTTATTAACTCATTAATGAGGAGACTAGAGATGTGCTAAAACCACACATACACAAACGAGACCCAGTTAGAGATCAGAAATACTGAAGTGGGTACGAAGTGGCGGCAAAACTGACCTGCTCCACAATGGGGAACAGAGGTCCACCAGCACATCTAGAGACAAGAATTATTTCACATTGTTGTCAGTTGTTTACAGCTTGTAGAATTGTGGCTCCCATGTCATCAGAGTAAGAGAACACCAGAAGGATGCGCTACAGACAATGCATGGTTTTCCACTAAAATACTAGTTGTTCTGGAGCACTTGGGTGGCTCAGTTGAGTGTCTGCTTTCGGCTCAGGTCATGGTCCCAGAATCCTGGGATTGAGACCGCACAGGCTCCCTGTTCAGCGGGAAGCCTGCTTCTCCCTCTCCCCCTCCCCCTGCTCGTGTTCCCTGTCTCTCTGTGCCTCTGTCAAGTAAATAAATAAAATTATAAATAAATAAATAAAATACTAGTTGTTCTGTATCATACTTAAATTTCATCCTTGCTTCTCAAATTCACATTTACACCTGAGAGGTGTGGAAGGCATGTTGGAAGATAGCCAATGAATAAAAAGTGTTTTACAAACTACCAGAGCAGATATTTAATTTTTTAAAGATTTTATTTATTTATTTGCCAGAGAGAGAGAGAGTGAGAGAGAGAATACAAGCAGGGGAATAGAAGGTAGAGGGAGAAGCAGGCTCCTCACTGAGCAAGAACTCCAATGTGGGACTCGATCCCAGGACCCTGGGATCATAACCTGAGCTAAAGGCAGGTGCTTAATGACTAAGCCACCCAGGGGTCCCCAGAACAGACATTTATAAATAATTTTAATAAAGCAGATTGTTAAAGAATACAAATAAAGAAAGGAGAGATTCCTTCAGCTCTGGGAACCTATTAAAATTTCTATATGAGGGCTTTAGGGGAGACAACCCAATTGGAGGAGAGGATTGGAGGCTATCCTGAAGCTGCTTTTAGAAACCACATAACACCCAGAAAAAGCAGACCATCTCTATTAAAGAATGCCATAGAGCAGGGCGCTTGGGTGAAAGACTGGCTCTTGGTTTCCACTTAAGCCTCTGGTTTCATGCTCAGAGGGGAGTTTGCTTGAGGATTCTTTCTGCCTTTCCCTCTGCCCCTTCCCCCCACCCCGCCCCCGCTCACTTTGTCTCTCTATCTCATGAAAATAAATTAATTAATCTTTAAAAAAAAAAAAAAGAAAAAAAAGAATGCCATAGGGCTTAGTAGGACCACAGAAGCCTCCAAAAGCCATCTCATGTACTCCCTTAGAAGTCTAGAAAACTTGCTTGCAGGAAAAGGCACTTAGATTAACCCGGAAGGGAGTAGGGGAATGTAGGGGTCCTATGCAGAGGGGCATCTTGATCCAAGGTACCGAGATCAAGAGAGGGGAGGTAATGTGGAAATGGGGATAATAAGAAAGAGGCACTTAAAAGTCTGCCTCAGGGACACCTGGGTGGCTCAGTGGGTTAAGTGCCTGTCTTTGGCTCAGGTTGTGATCCCAGGGTTCTGGCTTCTTGCTTAGTGGGGAGCCTGCTTCTCCCTCTAGCTGCTGCTCCCACTGCTTGTGCTTGCTCTCTTTCTCTCTCTCTCTGACAAATAAATAAATAAAATCTGCAACAACAACAAAAAAAAGTCTGTCTCAAAACCTTCAGCCTGTGCAGCCCTAGCATCTACAAATCTCTGTTTCCTTTCATAGGGACCTTGATCAGACTCCACTCCGAAGGCCACAGCCCGGCTGCCAGCCTAAAAATAGACACTTAACACACATTTCCACGATAAACACAAGTATGGGAAGAAGAAGGAAGGAAGGAAGGAAGGAAAGAAGGAAGGAAGGGGAGGACATTGAACTTTCTTAAGCACTCTGCTCCAAAAAAGTTCTTCTACCAAAAAAGGAATTCCCCTGGCTTTCCTGTTTCGGGACAGAGCTAACCACAAAGGACCACTCTTCCCTTATGACTCAGTTAAGACCCACTTCCACTCTGCCTCATGATTCCCTTGTTGACTTCTCTCTATAAAAACCACAAGTCTCCATCTTTTTCTTTGAGATACTCTTCATTAACGAACATTTTCCTTACTCCATTAGTCTGAAGAAAATCATGTATCTGTGCACTGTATCTTTCACAACTGGAAAGAGGGTTCAGGACCTAATCTCTGGGTTTGAAGAGCACTTCTGCGGGTCTGCGGATGAATACAGGATGAAGACATGCAAATCTCGCCTTTGTTTTAACCATACCCTTTTTATATACATGAAGCAGGGCTGGGCTCATGCTCTTTGAAAGCCTCAGATCACACCTTGACCAAGGAAGAAGAGCCATCGCTCCTAGCTCTGACATCCACGTCTTTGTCTTTGGGACACACGGTGAATTCAGGGACTTGTTTCTGTTCCACATGTTTGAGATCAGTGCACCTAACGGAGGGTGCTTTTCCTTTCCCTCTTGGGTGATAGACTGGGACGAAGGAGAAGATTTGAGTTGATTAAATTATAGAGAGAATCACTTTGGGATAATAAATAGGCATGCATTTTTATTGATCGAAAGAGAGTGTTCCAGAGGAGGCTAAAGGTGGATGCAAGCAACAGAGCCACATTTGACCTGCACAGGGCAAAAATGAAATCAGAGAACTTAGTGGAAGGATGTGGTAGAACTCAACGTTTGAAAAAGTTGACGTGTAAGTGCTGCTCTGAGATATAGATGTTAAGAAATGAATAGACAGTGACGCATGAGTCCCTGCTCCCTTCAGCCTCACTGACTCTCTGCCAAAGAATCAAATTCCAGGGAGAGGACAGGTGATTGGTAGGACATGGATCCCATGCTCACCCCTTGGCAGGGGAGGTCCCGATGAGCTGATTGACAGCTTTATCAAGACTGCAGCCAATGTGGAAGAAATTATACAGCAAAATGGAAGGGAGGAAGGAAGGACTGTTACTAGAAGGAGGAGCCAAGGATTTTTGGCAGGCGAAAAAGTAGCTTTACATAGAATTACCATATGACCCAGTTGTTCCAATCCTAGGTGTATATACCCACAAAAAATGAAAACGTATGTCCACAAAAAACCCTGTACTTGAATATTCATAATGGCACTATTTATAATACACATAAAGTGAAAACAGCGTAAGTGTCCGTCAACTCATGAATGTATATTCATACAATGCAATATTATCCAGCTTGAATAAAGAATGAAATACTGATACATGTTTCAACATGATTAACCTTGAAGACATGATGCTAAATGAGAGAAGCCAGTGACAAGAGACCACCTATTGTAGTATTCCACTTATATGGGATGAGCAGGTTAGGCAAATCCATAGAGACTGAAAGTAGGTTAAATAGATTAGTGATTACTTAGTGCTGAGGGAACTAGGGAGTCTGAAGGAAGGGAGAAGGGGACTGCCTGGTAGTGAATATTGGTTTCTTCTAGGGGAAAAAAGCTGTTTTAAAATTCTATTGTGGTGATGGTTGCACAATCTTATGAATATACTAAAAATATCAAAGAGTTTACTGTAACTATATGATATATAAATTCATCTTAACAAAGCTTTTGAGAAAGAAAAGGCAGCTTTTCCATTATAATACCATTACTGCAATGATGAAATTTGTTCCAATTATTATTTTAACTTATTAGTAAATGAAGCAGAAGCTACTGGAGTGGATTTTCAGGGACAGAAAGAAGGTCACTGGTCTGTCATGGTTTCAGAAACAGAAATTATGCCCTTGGATTAAGGCATTATTTTCTGTTAGAAAGAGCTACCAGCAGTGTGGGTCTTTAGTTAGCTTTATAAGTTATTCAAAATCAGTATGGATTATTCTGTTAGTCTGTTCCACGTGTGTCAACCAAACCAAAACAGGTCCTGTCTGGCATGAAACTTACACAAGGCAGCACGGAATACTACAAGGAAGGGCTGATGGGAAATCTGAGTTATTGCCATATAGAAAGAAGGAAAGAAAGAAAGAAAGAAAAGAAAAGAAAAGAAAAGAAGGAAGGAAAAAAAGAAATTCTGGGCAGACAGTAAGATATGGCCAAAACCATGATGTTAAAATAAGAATTATTGAAATCTGGCAAATGCCCTATGACAGGTTTTGCTATAATAGGATTACCTGCAATAAGAGGTTGGAAGCCATTGGCTAGAAACACCATTATTTCATAAAACTGTAGATCCATGTATTGGATTTATGACATCATGTTTCTAAATGAGAACGATGTTAGTCAGTAATTATTATCTGTTAAGGGCTTCTGGTAGGCCATGTCAAGACAGCCGATGGTTCAGGTGACTAGGGAAGGCCTCCCTGGAGAAGGGAGGTTGGGAGGGTGCCCAGGGTTGGTCAGGTAAGGGCCAGGGGCACTTCCTAAAGGTGAAAACAGCAGCTGTGAAGGCCTATGGTTAACATCAAACATGGAAAGGCACCTGGGTGGTTCAGTTGTTAAGTGTCTGCCTTCGGCTGGGGTCCTGATCCTGGGGTCCTGATACCAGAGTGCTGGAATCGAAGCCCCTGTCAGGCTCCTCAGTCCACAGAAAATCTGCTCCTCCGTCTCCCACTCCCCCTGCTTGTATTCCCTCTCTTGCTGTCTCTCTCTCTCTCTGCCAAATAAATAAATAAAATCTTTTAAAAAATAAAATCAAACACAGTGCTTATTTTACAAACGAATATATCCCATGTGGATGAAACATGGAGAATGAAGAAGAGAAACTTACTTTTGCCGCCAACAGGTGCTGAGCACACACATCCCTTCTCACTCTAGGCTAGGGGATTTGCTTCTTTCCAGCCACGGAAAGTCTCTATGGGGTCAGTACCATCTCTCTGCTTTACAGATGGGGACTGGGGCTTTGCCTGTGGTTGCAAACATAGGGAGAGGGAAAGCCTGGGTTTGAGCCTAGCTCGTTGCCTCCGGAGCCAGTATGCTGACCACGACCGGACCTCGTCTACGGACTGCACGCCAGCCACCTCTGCTTCTCCCAAGCCTTGCCGCCCCTTGATTTGCCTCTGCCCCGGCCAGGAGGACAGCCAGATTTAGCCATAGATTCCTTGCTCTGTGATCCTGGTCAAGAAGCCTGTTGTTAAAGTAAACAAGATGCTTGAAAGCATAGCCAAAGCTATTAAAATTTTATAAGCCAACGTTACCCAAGATTCTGCACTGTGGATAAATGTCAAAAGGACTTGTTATGAAATCCCATCTTTTAAAAGTTCCATATAATTTCTTTCTCCTTAACAGGGAGTTGAAGTAGGTAAAAATAACAGTGTTTTATTTTTGCTAGGAAAATAATACAGTTTTATTTGGGACAATGACTGAAAAACCACTGTTTGGTCAGTTTTCTCCCCCACACTGTGATTTGATGCGGCGAGGGCAAGAAGTCTCCCTTCACTACATTTATAAGAGGCTTGCTTAAATCTATGTAACTTCTCAGGATTCAGTGTGTGCTCCTCCTAAGAGAAGAATTCTCTAATAATAACAAACATCACTCCCCACCCCACTGTTAATGCATAAGAGTCTTTGTTCCATATCTCCAATTTACTGTTACTGAAGAAACCGGGAAGACCCCACTCCAGCTTCAACAGATGAAACAAGGGACCCGAACACTTAAATTTCAGTCCAAATTTCGAAAGAAAGTCCTCTTGTTAATGTTTATTATCTTACCATTGGAGAGTCAAATACAAAAACAAAAACAAAGACAGTGTTTACCCATGATGTCTGTGGATTGGACCCGCATTTTGGATACAATTGTCATTCTCTGGAACTTTTCCTAAGAGGCATTGTAGAATGCAGTCATAACAGCTAAAAATCTGTATCATGTTCTCTTAAATAAAATCTTGTTGGGAAAGAAAAACACTTGGGAAGTTAGAAGATTAAAAATCTGAGTGGTTTTTCTTTTTTCAGATATGACCCTTTTCATGATTTCAATGTTCCACAAAGAGATGACTTAGGCATTTCAAAGCTTTCACTCCATTCTTTCTGGTTTTCATTTCTCTGTGTTTGCATCATGACTCAAAGTGATTCAAGAATATTCTGGTTAGGTGTCTGGAAAGAGAATTTAGTGTGACTAACTATCCCTGTTTGCCCAAGACTGTAGCACTTTCAGGGCTAAAGCTAAAATCAAAACAGACCTGGGAAAATCAGAACAACTGGTTACTGCAGGATGGTATTTTTTGCCCTAGTTACAGATCCTTGTTTAAACAAACTGGAGAGGACCACCCCCCCTACCTGTGTCCTGAACCCTAATATCCTGCATACTCTGGCAACTATTATTTTTAAAAGCTTCCCATGTTATTCCGATAACCAGCTTTGGGAGTTTCTGAGGTGGCGTAGGTAGTTCCTAAATGGAATTGTTGGGCTCAAAAGGAAAATGGGCTCAAATGGAAAATCCAACCGATAGATTATGTTCTTTTTCTAATTTTTTAATATCTTCAAAGTTGAATGCTATTTAAGAACAAAACAAATGGCTTCTTTGAGAAGGGGGCCTGTTGTATTTTTATTTTATTCTTTTAAAGATTTTATTTATTTATCTAATTATTTGAAAGATAGAGAGGGAATGAGGGAACATGTCGGGTAGGAGTGGAGAGAGAGGGACAAGAAGATTCCGTGCTGAGCATGGAGCCTGTTGCTGGGCGCCAACCCACAACCCTGAGATGAGGACCTGAACCCAGATCAGGAGTAGGGCACTTAAATGACTGAGCCACCCATGCGTCCCCAGCCTGCTGTAATTTTAAAATTCTACAAGGTGCATACTCTTTTGAACCTTGACTCTGTCCAAGACCCCAAGGATTGAAACAACAGCTACCATGTGGCTTTGAGACACCTGACAGCTATCGTTAGGCTTGAGGATGTTCTATTCCCTGCGGCCTCCCACATCCCACGGAGGGAGAGAAGGGGAACAAACCCTAAACAATTTCTGCTGCTCTTAGAATCTTCAAATATGGAGAACCTGACTGGTTCAGTCTGTAAACCATGAAACTCTTGATCTCAGGGTCATGAGTTCAAGCCCCATGTTGGGCATGGAGCCTACTTTAAAAAAAAAAAAAAAATCTTGGGGCACCTGGGTGGCTCAGTGGGTTAAAGCCTCTGCCTTGGGCTCAGGTCATGATCCCAAAGTCCTAGGATAGAGCCCCGCATCAGGCTCTCTGCTCAGCAGGGAACCTGCTTCCTCCTCTCTCTCTGCCTGCCTCTCTGCCTACTTGTGATCTATCTGTCAGATAAATAAAATCTTCAAATAAAATGCTCACGTTTCTTGTTTTCTTTTTAACTTTAGATTTCTAATTCTTCTTAAAGTTTATGGTTTTCCGTTATAATTCATGCTTATTGTAGAATATTTGATAAATATAAAAAAATTAAAGAAGGAGAAAAAAATTAAAGAAGGAGATAATTAAAGCTTATCCCCAACACAATCAATCTTAAGAGTCTGGTGTATTTCCTTTCTGCATTATTTCTATGTATCACCTTTAAAGATATATAAATATAACGGTGATCATAAGACATACATGCAACATTATATTTTACTTTCCTTTTATTTTTTATTTTATTTTATTCTATTTTTTTAACATGGGGCTTGAACTCATGACCCCGAGCTCAAGACCTGGCTGAGATCAAGAGTTAGACCCTTAAGCAACCGAGCCACCAAGGTTCCCCTTTTGTTTTCCTTTAAACATTATATTGCTTCCATGTCATAGATTGACCATAAATAGAACTTTCAATGGCTAAATTATGTTTCAAGAGGATGAGCATAACTCACTTTATCAGGCTCTTGATTAACTTTCAAGTAATGCCCTTAAAATAAACTACCAAATGCCAGCAGACCATTAGGAGACAGCCCAAAAACATCATCTAGAGAAGAATCACTAACCCGATAAGTCACTACAAGTAAGTCTTTCCTTCAGGTGAAGAGTATGTTCTTCCGCATGGATCTTTCTTTCTTGGTAATTTGTTGGTGTTGTTTTCAATTTAATGATAGACTAGTTTCAGATGAAATTTCAAAAATCACTCATAATCCCACTGTTTTAACATAGCCACTCAAAGATGTCTAGGCATATAGATTTGTCTATAACTACAATCACACAATGGATGCATTTTTGTGTTCCTTTTTTCCACTTAACCTTATATTCTAGCCACCTTGCCATGTTATTACACAGTCCTTCTAATTATCCCTTTTAGTGGTTGTATAATCATCTGCAAGTTATTGCTTGTGGCTACATAATTCCTTTGGGATTGAGAAAAGGTAACAATTACGTAAAATAAGTGAGGAAGAGAAAAATTACTGATGCAGATTCTAAAGCAGTGAATGTCACTTTGTTATCCTTGGCATCCTCCAAAGGTTACCAGAGTACGGAAGATGAAGATGAATCTGGGTCTGACCCATCTTCCCTCTCTAAAAACACTTTTTCTTTAAGTTTTCTTTCAAAGTATGCTCTTAAAAAAAAAAAGAAAGAAAAAGAAAGAAAGAAAAGAGAAAAGGAGGGAAGTATAACATTAGATGATACAATGTTGTGGTCGATTCCATCATTTACGAGCTGTATCACTTTGGGCAAATTACACCGATGTCTGAGTTTCTTTATTTATAAAATTAGGGTATTAATTTGCAGTTACGGAATGAATAAGTCACACAGGTGACAGGTGCAGCATAGGGGATATAATCAATGGTACTGTAATAGGATAATATGGTGACAGATGGCAGCTACACTGGTAGAGAGCACAGTGTAACATACAGAATTGGTGAATCACTATGTTGTACACCTAAAACTAATAGAACACTCTGTGTCAACCATCCTTAAATTTTAAAAACGAGGATGTATATGTCACCTAACTCACTGGATTGTGGTAAAGATTAGATAAACATATATGCAATATAAATGGATTGTATAGATCAATGGCTGCTGCCAAACTATTGTACAAATGTTGGTCAATAAATAAAATTAAAAACTAGGAAAAACCCGTATCAGGGTAACAAAGCTAGAGTGCATTCTTGTGAACTTCAAACCAAGAAATAGAACAGACAGTGACAGATCTGGGAAAGGCAGTGATGGCCTCAAGTTAGAAAAAAAGCCTTGCCCAGAGGCTTGGGGTAAGATTTCCAAATGATATGCCTAGACTCACATTTCATACCTATGTGACTTTTGGTAGTTGACTTAACTTCCTTAAGTCCTGATTTTCTCATCTGGCAAAGAGCGGTGTTCATATTAACTACATCACAGGATTCTCAAGACAGTACATGAAGTAATCCCTCGAGAGCCTTTAGCCCGGGACCTGGCCCATCCTGAGTCTTTAGTCCTAGAGATCTAGAACACTCCCAGGTACCATGGATGGCTGACCCCTTGCTGCAACTTCTTGGCACCCCTGCAACTTGTTTTATTTTTTCAAACTACCAAATACTCTGCAGAAGGTGCCCAGATAGTCAGGATGGAAAAGAACTTTGGTTTCAGTTTGCAAAGAGACAGCAGAGGAAGGAAATCCATGCCATGTCTCTCTGTAAGTTAACATATCCTTTTTTCCTTTTTTTCATTTATTTATTTTTATTCCATTTTGTTTTTATTGAAAATCAGTTAATTAACACATAGTGTACTATTAATTTCAGAGCCAACCCCTTCTTTTCTGTCACCATAGGCATGGCATTTGGGGATCTATGACAACCGTGGAAAGCCCTGCCTGAGGAGTTAGGCGACTCACCTCTTGTCCCAGTTTTGTCCTAAACTTGCCACGTGACCTTAAATAAGCCACTTTTCTGCTCCTCTCTTAAATGATTTCCTGTCTAAGATTGGGTGGTTGGACGAGAGACAATCTCAAAGATCTCTTTGTCCCTTATTCTCTTCTTACGGCATAAAGAAGTTTGTGTTATTTTTATAATCCACAGGGCATCCGGGTTTTGTGGACAAGAAGGTGTTATATGGTACAGAGCAGCACACAGCGCTAGTGAAGATTACCATTTGTAAATCCGTTATATTGACTCTATCTTTTTTCCCTGTGGGAGAGAACCTATGGCACTAAACAGCCAAGAGCTGATGGAGAAATTTCTGGAAGATATACATAGTGTGATGAAGTGTCTACTTTTAAAAAAATATTTTATCCAGATATCCAAATTGTAGTTGGAATCCATGTATTTAGCTTAAACACTCCCTTGTCTGTGAAATAAAATGAATTACCACCCTGCCTTAACATTGTCTCTGGCTCTGCGCAGAGGGGAAAAACATTCTTGGTCAGCGGTACAGTAGAATTAGAGAATGCTTGCCTTATATAGTCATGGTCTGGCCGAGTCATATTGTTTGGAATGAAAACTTGACCAGATGTTCACTTATATGAACTAGAGAGATTAATTATCAGTCCTACCATATTATCTGGAAGGGTGGGTATAATCATCTCCAAAGAATTTCCTGGAGCCGGACACAAAAGCTGCCAATTGTAATCATGGCTAACACTTTATTAAATACACACAATGTACCAGGCACCATTCTAAGGGCTTCACGTGGATAATTCATTTGGCCACACACTACTCCTTGGAGGAAGGTACTATTGTTATACTTAGTTCATGAATGAAGTCATGGGTCTTGAAGAAGTGAGGCAGCATGCCTGAGGTCACTCTCTAAGAAGTGGTAAGGGTAGGACCTGAATCCAGAAACATTACCCCCTAAGCCTATGCTTTGAAACCTATGCTACACTCATTGCCCTATATAATTAATTCCCTGTTTTAGACTCAGAATGTTGTTAAAACTTGAACATACTAGGCTCATCTCTAATCTCTCAATGGATAAAGAGGAATTTGAACTTCGGTGAGTCGAAAAAAGAAAAAAAAAAAAAACCCACAGTGCCTGATCTGAGGGAAGGAAGAATGTGAAATTCTGGAGAAAACCTTCATACACCTGATTAAAAATCTCCTGGGTTACCAAAACTACATATCTACTGTTTATTCATCTTTTAAAGTAATTTGAGGAATGTAACAGGAACTGAAATTGAGATCCCCAATCTTTGTCTGCTTAAGATATCTGGAATGTTCTGTTGCTATGATCAAACCCAAGCAGATGTTGCTTGATGCTTCTTGGTTAACCTTAAGAAGAAGCAATAGGAACTGCTGAATTCTCCTCATTTACAGTGGAATCCCAAATATTTCTCTGTTCTTGTTGGGGTTTGCTAGAATTACCACACTGGTTGACACTGACATTCTTCTCAGTTTATCTTCAGGTCTGAGAGCTCCCTTATTTTGTCAGCATATATTCCCCAACAATATAAAGAAAGCATAACATTTAGACTATAGATTTTGAAATAAAAGAGGGGTTTGAAAAGTGTTGTTGTGGATAGGGGGATTGTGGACAAATCTTTTTAAATCTGAGACTGAGAACTCATGTTTGAGTGGCATAATTTTATCTCAGACTCAACCTTCCATTCTTTTTTCTCCTAAGAATTGTGCTAAAGATATTTTTAATACAGCGTATTTTTTTTATTCCTCTCCGTGTGAAGATTTTCAGTCCATTTGCATGCAACACAAGCTTTCATCTATATAATTAGGATCCCAGAAACTTGCAGCAGTTGGCTGTGACATCTGCATAGATGCAATTTTGTGAGTTCAAGCATTGTGATATGACATATGAATTAGAAGCTTTAGTAATGGGATAAGAAAGGGAGGCAGCTTTAACCAAGTATAAATGTGCTAATCACAAGCAATGGAAGAAATTAGAACTCAGATTAAGACTTTGATTAGCTAAGATATAACCTACCCTAATTTTTAAAAAGATTTTGTTTATTTATTTGAGAGAGAGAGCACAAGCAGGGGGAGAGGCAGAGGAAGAGGGAGAGGCAGACTCCTTGCTGAAAAAGGAGCCAGATACAGGACTCAAACCCAGGACTCCTAGATCATGCCTGAGCAGAAAGCAGATGCTTAACTGACTGAGCCACCCAGGTGCCCCTTATTTATCCTAATATTACAAGAAACCATTTCTACTGTGCCTCCTACTGAACAGAATTTCTGTAATATGGAATCTGTTCCCTATCACCTATTTTTTTTTCCTTTCAAAGAGTTTATTTTTTCTCCTATCAAAAAATATACATGATCAATGAATAAAACATAGAAAAGAAGAAAGATTACTGAGGGTCTCTATCTTACCTAACCCTCAAGCTGCTACTTAAATGTTGGTACTCATCTACTTAGTTCTAACTATGTTCTGCAAGGAAACACTACATCTTTCATTTTAAAAACTGAACATAGGAGCGCCTGGGTGGCTCAGTGGGTTAAAGCCTCTGCCTTCGGCTCAGGTCATGATCCCAGGTTCCTGGGATCGAGCCCCACATCAGGCTCTCTGCTCAACAGGGAGCCTGCTTCCTCCTCTCTGCCTGCCTCTCTGCCTCCTTGTGATCTCTGTCTGTCAAATAAATAAATAAAATCTTTAAAAAAAAATAAAAACTGAACATAAAGCTGTCTGTATTTTCTTTGTATGTTTTCTTTATGGAACCATAAGTTTTACTAGTTTTCATAATAGTTTTCCTAATTGTCTTCTGAGTGGATTCATTATAGTCAACTACCTATTTCTAGATTCCTGAAAAAATAATATGGTTCCAACCTTTCTATTCTAATAAATAATAGGTTAGTATTCATCTTCATGCCTAAACACTTTCCTTTTTAGGATTGTTTCTTTGGGTTAAAGTCTTTCAAGAGAGATCACAACTCAGGAATGTTGTATTCTGAAGTTTATTGCAGATAAACATATTTTACTGCCTTATACTAACTTCTTTTTTAAAAATATTTTTTTTCGATTTTGTTTATTCATTTGACAGATAGAGATCACAAGTAGGCAGAGAGGCAGACAGAGAGAGAGGAGGAAGCAGGCTCCCGGCCAAACAGAGAGCCGGATGTGGGGCTCGATCCCAGGACTCTGGGATCATGACCTGAGCTGAAGGCAGTGGCTTTAACCCACCAAGCCACCCAGGCGCCCCCCCCCCCCGCTTTTTTTTAAATTTTAAGAAGATTTTTTTTTTAATTTATTTGAGAGAGAGAGAGCATGAGAAGGGGGCAGGTCAGAGGGAGAAGCAGACTCCCTCCTAGCAGGAAGCCCGATGCGGGACTCCATCCTAGGACCCCAGGATCATGACCTGAGCTGAAGGCAGTTGCTTAACCAACAACCACGCAGGCGCCCTGCCTTATACTAACTTCTTGAAATACATTTGTGCCATTCTAGAAATGAAGTTTGGAAAGCAGAAATTCACTGTTCCCCAAATGGGATGTTTTACATCAAGTTTCTAAAATTTTCCTTATGTGCCTTGACCTTCCTGCTATAGCATGTTTCCGCCATGAACCTAAATCCTTGAGTCTATTCACTGGAAGCCTTGCCTTTGACCACTGACTCTTGCCACCTAGATGAATTCCCTCTTGTGACCTTAGTCTTCCTTCTGTCTCCTAGTGAGACTGGATACTGTGGTCATTTCCCCACATCCACTCTAGGTGCTCTGTACATAAATACTTTGGGAAACTGACCCTACCACAGCTGCAGAAGTGGTCTCTGATTTCACACAATTGATCTCTCACCTGCCCACCATTCCAGTAATGCTCTGGTCATGTGACCAGTGACCTCCATTTTGTTAAATCCACTAACCCATTCTCAGCCTTCAACATCTGGACCTCTCAGCCAAACTAGCACAGTTCATTATTCCTTCCTCCTTGATACACTTTCTTCACTTGGCTTCCAGGACCTAATCAATCAGGATCCAATTAAGAAAACAGAAACCTTTTTTCAGTATTTGAACAGAAGGAATTTAATTCAAGAACTCGATGACACAGGTGACAAAAGATGAAAAGCCAAATAGGAGAGAGTGAGGAAAGCAGGGGTTGGAAACTGGAGAAAAGCAGTACCAACCTAGGCTGGAGGAACAAAGAGGAGGGAAGGTACCCCTGGGCTTTGGGGGGGAAAAGCAGAAGCTGCAATTATGCACGATTTGTCTAGCAGAAGCCACAGTTCGAGGAGAGTTACAGCTACAACCAGAGACACCACCCCAGAGAAGGAGAGAACATTCCTGGTTTCTCCTTTTGTCCCCCTACTACAATTTTCCATCACTGTCCTTCGTAAGATAATCCCAGCTAGAAACCAACTAATATCAGAAACCTGGAAAAGCAGGCTGCACTGGCCAGATCCACTACCATAAAGGGTCAAGTGGGGGAAAGATGAGGGATGGATTGAGGATCACAGGGCCAAGTTGGGCGCAAGAAACTTGCTTTATCCCATATTTACTGGTCATTCCCTCCCTGGCTTTCTATTGCCTTCTATTCTTCTTCGTGTCCTCTTAATATGCAGTTGCTCCACATCCCAATCTTTAATCCCCCTTTTCTTCTAGTTATCCACAAATGCTTAACAAACTCCACTAACCCTAAATACTTTAGAGCAATAATTTCTGTCACTTCTTAGGATTCTGTGGTTTGACTGGGCTCAGCTGGCCAATTCTCTTAGGATATATCATGAAGTTTATGGTGAACACTCATATGTCAGTTAGATGTTATTTTAGGAATGAAGGACATATTACATCAGTTGTGAGGAACATGGCCGACAGCCCTCCATTTTCAGTCTTATTCAGGGAATGCCTCTGAGGGTCACCTCACCCAAGGTCTCAGACTCTTCCCAGAGTGGCCCATATCCAATGACTGAATTGTATGTGAACATTTAGTCCAATACTTTCATCCCAACTCAGGATACATATAAGGGATTATACCATGCTCAGGACTCCCTTAAAGAGTCAGTTGAGACTTCTGATGAGATTGCTCAGAGTTTGATTTCTCCTTTTGTCAATCATTCTTCCTTCACTGTCCTTCCCTTCAACAGGTATTCATCTTCCAAGCACTCCCTAATGGACCTCCTCTCTCCCAGAATCTGCTTCCTAAGGAACTCAGCCTACAATACAGTTGTTCTCAGACAATGGCTGAGGCCATCTAACATCTCAGACAATGGCTGAGGTCATTATTTTTATTTATCTTAGAGATAGAGAGCAGAGGAGGAGGGAAAGGGACAAGCTGACTTGTATGATGGCTCACTCCCAAGGCTAGCATTTGATGATATCAAACAGGACTATCAGTTGGAATGTCTACATATAATCCCTCCATGTGGTCTGGGCTTCTCTCAACATGGTAGCTTGGTTCTAAGAGGGACCATTCCAAACAAAAGTGTTGAAGAGACCTGGGCATATTATCACTTCTCAGAACATCACTTCTTTCAGTCAAGCAAGAAACAAAAATTCCAAGTGAGGAGTGATAGACTCCCCTCTTAATATGAGGAGAAACACTTCCCTACAAAGGGGCAAGAAAGGGATGGAGGCTCTCTTTGTAGACTTTCTACCACATTTTCTCCTATCTCTACTCCATTAGAACTGCTCCTGTCTTAATCACCAAGGATCTCTATATTGTAAATCCCATGATTTATTCCATTATAATCTCACTTGACAGCAGTATCTCTCACTTCTTTGATGATCTCATAATATCTATTAACTGATGGCTTCACAATTTATACTCCCACTCTGTCCTGTCTTGCAAACTATGACTCCTATTTTCAGCTATCTTCTTATCATCTCAAACTAATGTGTCAGAACTGAATTCTTGATCTTCCACTGAAATCCTACTCTTCCCACAGCCACTTCTTCATTCATTGTTAACACCCTTCTTACAGTTGCTGAGACCAAATAACTTAGAATCATCCCTGAGTCTTGTCTTTTTTATAGTATCTAATTCAATAGAAAATCTTCTTAGCTCAACTTTCAAAACATATCTCAAATCTACTTTGTGCCTCTTCTTGCTACTACCCTATTCTGAGAAGCTATCTTTTCACGTCAAGCTATCTTGATCACGTCAACAGCCTCCTAACTAGATCCTCTATTTCAACTCTTGTCCTCCTATAGTCCATTCACAGCTCAACAGCTAGATGGTTCCTTTTGTTGTTGTTGTTTTTGTTGTTGTTGTTGTTGTTATTGTTGTTATTTTTATCTTAGAGATAGAGAGCAGAGGAGGAGGGAAAGGGACAAGCTGACTTTGCACTGAGATCAAGCCACATGCAGGGCTCCATTCCATGACTCTGAAGATCATGACCCCAGCCAAAATCAAGAGTCAGAGGCTCAACCCAATGAGCCATGCAGGTGCCCCGAGGTGGTTCCTTTTAAAGCAAGTCAGATCATGACATTTCTCAGCTAAAAAATCAGCAATGGCTCCCCCTCTCATTCCACGTGATAGTCAAGCCTTTTCAAGTACTCAGAAGACTTTGAATGTGCCATTCTTGCTCATGCCTTAGAGTCATTGCATCGGCCATGTGCTCTGTTGGAGGGCTTTTTGTGATGATGATCTGATTGATAACTCCCTCGTTTACTTGAAGGTTTTATTCACATGTTGTCTTCCTAATGAGTCCTATATTAAACATCTAATTTAAAATTGAAATCATCGAGGTGCCTAGGTGGCTCAGAGGGTAACGCCTCTATCTTCAGCTCAGGTCATGATCCCTGGGTCCTGGGATGGAGCCCTGCATTGCGCTCCCTGCTCAGTGGGGAGCCTGCTTTCCCCTCTCTCTCTGCCTACTTGTGATCTCTCTCTGTGTGTCAAATAAATAAATAAAATCTAAAAAAATAAAAAATTGAAGAAAATAAAATTGAAATCATCTATTTCAACTTATAACCATTCAATTCTCCCTTTCCTCTGCTTTTTCTTTTTATTCCTCAGCAATTATCACCTTCTAAACAATATAATTCACTTATTTATTGTGTTAATGTCTATCCTTTCCCACTAGGATATGGATCTTTATTTTGTTTATTGCTTTTTTCCAAATGGTTAGAACAATGCCTGACACATAATAGGCACTGAAATATTTGTAGAATGAATGAATGAATCATTGTAAACCAGTACTTTCCCATCAGTCCATGGACTTCACCCAGCTGAGAGTTTAGATTAGAACAGTACTTGTGACTCAGTTAAGGTCAATGAGAAGAAAATCTTTTCCAAGTAATTTTGGAAGTAGCTCACTTTTCTGAGACAGCTGCTAAAAAATAATCTTTTCTCATCTTCTGAATCATATGACATGAGGATATGAAATCTGGAACTGCTGCAGCCACCCTGTCATGAGGGTAACTTCTTCAGAATAAGGTGTCAACTTGGAAGGTAGAGTAGAGTGATGGAAAGATGGCTTCTTGATGACAACACTGAATCAAACCAATTCTGAAGCCTTTGCTAAATCTGAATATTCTATTTATGACAGGCAATAGAGCTTCCTTAGTTAAGTCAATTTGAATTGCATTTTGATTACCTAAAATATAGAATACTCTCTGAGACACGCTTTCAGCAAGATCTTAATTCCATAGTACAGAGATACTTCAAGGGTTTTCAAAGATGATCTCTTCAAAAGTCTTAACATTCGTTTTCTGAGTTCTCCAAAATGTTCTCTATTGTCATAAACTGATTCAAACATATCCCATCCATCAAATTTTCTTGGCTCATGAATGTTTTTGTAAAGAGCAAATCTTTTAATTTTTTATTTACCATTTACTTATTCATCAAATAATATCTATTCCTATGTTCTGATAACTGATCCTAGCAAAAAGCCTTATATATGTCCACTGCTGAGTTGTGATTATTTGAATCTATTTCTGCTCCAAGTATCAATAAATGGTATGGACTCTTATTACTTCTCTGACCTTATTGCTTACAACTCTCTCCCCCTTGCTCAGTCTACTCTAGCCATGCTAGTCTCCTTGCTGTACTTCCAAAGCACAAGCACTCTGCTATCTCTGGACCTTTGAACTGGACATGAGTCTGAAGCACTCTTTTTGTAGTTGTATTCCTGGTTTCCACACTCTTTTGAATTCAAGGCTTTCAAATGGAACTATAATGGTTAATTTTTAAAAAATTTTTTATTTTTTATTAACATATAATGTATTATTAGCCCCTGGGATACAGGTCTGTGAATCACCAGGTTTACACACTTCACAGCATTCACCATAGCACATACCTTCCCAATGTCCATAACCCAACCACCCTCTCCTTCTCCCCCTCCCCCAGCAACCCTCAGTTTGTTTTGTGAGATTAAGAGTCTCTTAGGTCTTGTCTCCCTCCCAATCCCATCTTGTTTCATTTTTTCCTTCCCTACTCCCCAAACCCCCCACTTTGCCTCTCAACTTCTTCATATCAGGGAGATCATATGATAATTGTCTTTCTCTGATTGACTTATTTTGCTCAACATAATACCTTCTAGTTCCATCCACATCATCATAAAAGGCAAGATTTCATTTATTTTGATGGCTGCATAGTATTCCATTGTATATATATATACCACATCTTCTTTATCCATTCCTCTGTTGATGGACATCTAGGTTCTTTTCATGGTTTGGCTGTTGTGGACATTGCTGCTATAAACATTCGGGTGCACATGTCCCTTCGGATTACTACATTTTTATTTTTTAAAAAAATATTTTATTTATTTGTTTGACAGGCAGAGATCACAAGTAGGTAGAAAGGCAGGCAGAGAGAGAGGTGGAAGCAGGCTCCCTGCTGAGCAGAGAGCCCAACACGGGGCTCCATCCCAGGACCCTGGGATCATGATCTGAGCCTAAGGCAGAGGCTTTAACCCACTGAGCTGCCGAGGCGCCCCACTACATTTGTATCTTTAGGGTAAATAACCAGTAGTGCGATTGTTGGATTGTAGGGTGGCTCTATTTTCAACTTTTTGAGGATACTCCATGCTGTTTCCAGAGTGGCTGCACCGGCTTGCATTCCCATCAGCAGTGTAGGAGGGTTCCCCTTTCTCCACATCCTTGCCAGCATCTGTCATTTCCTGACTTATTAATTTTAGCCATTCTGACTGATGTAAGGTCATATCTTATTGTGGTTTTGATTTGTATTTCCCTGATGCTGAGTGATGTGGAGTACTTTTTCATGTGTCTGTTGGTCATCTGGATGTCTTCTTTGCAGAAATGTCTGTTCATGTCCTCTGCCCATTTCTTGATTGGATTATTTGTTCTTTGGGTGTTGAGTTTGATAAGTTCTTATAGATTTGGGTACTATTTCTCGGTTCCCTATTCTGTTCCACTGATCTGTGTGTCTGTTTTTGTGCCAGTACCATACTGTCCTGATAATGACAGTTTTGTAACAGAGCTTGAAGTCTGGAATTATGATGCCACCAACTTTGGCTTTATTTTTCAACATTCCTCTATTTGAGGTCTTTTCTGGTTCCGTATAAATTTTAGGATTATTTGTTTCATTTCTTTGAAAAAAATGGATGGGATTTTGATACGGATTGCATTAAATGTGTAGATTGCTTTAGGTAGCATAGACATTTTCACAATATTTGTTCTTCCAATCCATGAGCATGGAACATTTTTCCATTTCTTTGTGTCTTCCTCAATTTCTTTCAGGAGTATTTTATAGTTTTCTGAGTACAGATTCTTTGCCTCTTTGGTTAGGTTTATTCCTAGGTATCTTATAGTTTGGGGTGCAATTGTAAATGGGATTGATTCCTTAATTTCTCTTTCTTCTGTCTTGTTGTTGGTGTATAGAAATGCAACTGATTACTGTGTATTGATTTTATATCCTGACACTTTACTGAATTCTTGTACAAGTTGTAATGGTTAATTTTACATGTCCACTTGACTGGGATAAGAGATGCCTAAAGAGTGGATAATGCATTATTTCTGGCAGTGTCTGTGAGCATGTTTCTGGCAGAGACTAGCCTTTGAATCAGTATACCAAATAAACATGAGAGGGCAAAATCCAAATCTGAAGGGCCTGGATAGAACAAAGAGGTAGAGGAAAAGTAAATTTGACCAAGAGCAAGAGCTTCTCTTGCCCTTGGACATCAACAACTCCTGGCTCTTGGGTCTTTGGACTTAGATCAGGACTCACCACTGATTTCCCTGGTTTTTAAGGTCTTCAAGCTTGGATGGGAACTACAGCACCAGCTTTGTTGGACCTCTAGCTTGCACATGGAAGATTGTGGGTCTTTTTCACCTCCATAATGGTGCAAACCAACCTCTCATAATGTGTCTTTCTATCTCTACATATATTTATGTATGTATGTATGCATCCATCTATCTATTTATCTATCTATCTATCTTTTCTTTGTTCTGTTTCCCTGGTATGTCCTAACTAATCCAACTTCTCAGTGAGGTCTTCTCTGACCTTCCCATTTAAAATTATACCCTTTCCACTTCACTCTCTATCCCCATTCCTGTCTTTATTTTACTCCACAGTACTAAGAGCCTGTCTCATGTAATTTTAATATATTTACTAATTTTATATCTGTCTCCCTCAGGACCTAATGATCTTGCCTGATTTTTTTTTAATTAATATAACCCCAGTGACTTAAAAAGTGCCAGATACATGTGTAGCAACCCAGTACATGTTTGTTGAATTCATCAGTGATGACGGAGTAAGTTTACACAAGAGAGTATAGATAGAATTAACTACCTTTCCAGTGAAATCACCCTGCCTGTCTTTTATATTAATGTTCTACATGGTACATTATCACATGTGGTGATTCTCAATAAATATTTCACAATGTTGAAGAACTGTTGAGTATCTTCTTGCAAATAAAAGGTCACATACAAAAAAACATGAAAATGTGTACATTTCATATTGCACATTTTATATGAACTACAAGGAGGAACAGAGTCACAGACCACCAGTGATGTCCTTGTGTGGATTTAGAAGTTTACTGGGAGCTAATCTGGGTCTCCTACATGTTCTCAGCTCTCAGAAGTCACCTCGTTCCCTTGAGATTAGAGCTGTATTTCCTGAAGAAGCCGATCCCCCCATTTACATATTTATTCTGACATGGTGTTCAGTAGCCATGAAATACTTCTACAGGCTAATTATACCTTGCAATATAGTGCATGTCCCAAACTTAAACTTGACTCAACTCTGGGTATGTATGTGAATTCTCCAAGTCAACAAAGAAAATAACAGAAACATCATACTTCCTAATTAACTGAACATATGACCTAACAAAGAAAGAAACCATGGTTTGGAGGAGGGTTCTAAATTGTTTCTTGCAGAGCTGGATAACATAACCTCTACATTTTAAATTTTCTTTTTTTCCCATCTGGAAAAACCTAATTCTGGGAAAATGCCTTGTATATTTACAGATGAAATGGCATCCTGAATGGAAATGTGAGTACAACCTGAGATCAGAAAAGAAATATCTGCACTATAAACTGATGATAAGCACACATGGAATGTAGATAATAAGATGGTTGGAAAACAGGTCTTTTGCTTCTCCCTGAATCTCCCTTTGGTTCCCAAAGAGTGAACCACAGATGGATACCTGGGAGCCCAGGGTGTTTCACTACTCTTATACGGTTCTATCCAGGGCCCAATCTTTGCTTTATCAGGTTTCATGGTCAAGGCCATGGTCAGGGTGACCATCATGCTTGCTCTATCCTGGGAGAATGAGGCTAGTTCCTTTAGAGAACTTCTTGACAACAGAACCAAAGTATGTGGCATACAAGGCAAACATAACTTTCTAGGACTAATACTGAAGGTCTCTCAGAAGTATTAGCAATAATTTTTAAAAATAATAAGCCAAGGGGTGCCTGAGTGGCTCGGTGAGTTAAAGCCTCTGCCTTTGGCTCGGGTCATGATCTCAGGGTCCTGGGACTGAGCCCCACATTGGACTCTCTGCTCAGCAGGGAGCCTGCTTCCTCCTCTCTCTCTCTGCCTGCCTCTCTGCCTACTTGTGATCTCTGTCAAATAAATAAATAAAATTTTAAAAAATAATAAAATAAAATAATAAGCCAAAAGACTTTGCCCTAGTGATGAACAGAAGAAAGAATGAATGGATATGGAGGTACAATGAAGTATCTTGCCAAGACAGACTGACACAAGGCACTTAAGTTTTGGTGGTATAGTAAAGTTGTTTAGGTATAAACAGGAGTTAGATCTAACAAGGTGGGCACTCAAAAAAAAAAGGGGGGGGGGAAATGAACAGATTTGTTGGTCAGTGAGTGAACCAATGATCTGTATTCAAATCCCAATTTAGCAGATGTTTGATTTGTGCACAGTTTTTAATCTGTTCTACCCTCTACTTCCTTCAGCTACAAAATGGTAGTAAGTAGGATCACATACAAGAATGTACATAAAGTGCTTACAACAGCACAAGGACAGAGCAATTGTTCAATAAATAGGGTCTATTTTTTTACTATTCTACTTACAGCTTCAAGGTAAGCAAAATGCTGAAGGATGAAGGGAGGTGCACACAAAATAAGAGAGTTGGAAGAAGCCCAAGGGTGATGATGGTGGTTTCCACTCTTCCATCAGAGTGGTGCTTTCCACTCTGACATGCTTATTTGCACATCTGCCAAAGGATCTGGAGACCTTCCTTCTAGCTAAATAGATGGCTAGTTCTACCTAGTACACAGAATTATATAATTGTATATCTAGGTGGTCACATGGACTGCATAGAGACACCTGAAGACACTCCTGCACCACAGTTCCCTTTATATATTTGATGTATTAACAATCTGCACAAGATTTTACTGATTGCTGCTTCTCTAAAAATGGTGCCAACATATTGACTTGGGTAGATCATAAAAATATGTCATAATTTGTTTATTCATTTATCTTCCAGGTACCAAATATCTAACAAAGGAATCAGCAAAGATTTAATCACAGGCCTCATAAAGCTGATATTTGCACGGGTAAGACACAAATGAAAGAACCCAACATACAATAAGTCACTGCAAGTGTAAGTAGTGTTGAAGATAAGGCTTTCAGTGGTAGGGACTTGTGAGTATTAAATTTATATGAAATATTTTGGGGAGCAAAATGGCCTCACCAGATGTAGAAATGATTAGGTAAGTAAACTTGAATCTGTTCTCCCAAAGGACCCACAGATGACTTTTTTGTTTGTTTTTTGCAAGAACCTTAGTAAAATGCATTTCAACATTGAATCTAAAATAGTCAATTTTTTTTTAATTTTTTTAAAAATTTTTTTCAAAAAGAAAGAAAATTTCTGCTGTGCAGAGCAATGGAAATGGCAAGACAAATAGGTCTGTGGAAATAGAACATCTTTCTTCATTTTTCTGAACTTGGGAGCAATTTTGAATGGAATTATTAGCTTGTGGGGAACTGACTGGAATGTGTGGTTTGGTTGTTTATTTCCTTACTTCCTTGATTTTAGGTGATTTTGTGGTAAGGATGGAGTCTTTTCTATGGTTTTGAAACCGAACTAAATAAGAGTTCATCTACACAATGTGCAGTGTGCCAATAAAAACTAATATCAAGCTTTTACAGTGAAGAAAGAGAGGCTGTTTATTGGTGCGGCATTTCCCCAGAAGAACAGGGAGCTCACACTCAGAAACCCAAACTCCCTGAAGGCTTACAGGCAGGGGTTTTTTAAGGGTAAAAACTCAGAGTAAGGTCTCCGGGTCTCAGATCATGCTGATTGGCTAGGGATTAGGTCAGCCATAATGTTTCCTTTCTTGATCATGTCCCTTCTGGCAACTTCCCATCTGGTTTTGGGGTGACTGTAGGGAGGAGGTCGTTCTGCTGCAGGCGCCTGGAATGTAAAACATTCTCAGCAGATGGCATCAGTGGTGCCATGTCCAGCAGAAGTACAAAGGCAGAAAGAAGTTCTGCATCCTATCACTATTACAAGCTGCAAATAGTTACTATTTTCTCTTGCAAACAACATGTTGTGTTTGTTATCTCAAGCAGAAAACCATCCCACAGACTTCTGAGGAGGCAACTTTGTTATATCCTGGGATAATTTTGCAGGTTTCTTGAACATAATAACTAAGGGCCCTGTGACTCTGGCCAGATGCAGCTAGGAGCCCTGCTTCTCAACGGGGAGGTCTGCAGTACTTGCATTTCTCGGTTCACTTCCATCTGTGAGCAAGAATGGAGACTGAAAGTTTGTGATTCTGGGAGGAGAGAACAAGTACCATCTTGCACCGAGTTGGGACTAACACCAAATCCAAACTTTATCAAGGATCCTCTTAAAACTTCTTCCTGAGGGTGCCTGGGTGGCTCAGTGTCCATCTTCGGCTTGGCTCATGATTCTAGGGTCCTTGGATTCAGCCCCCAATCAGGCTCCCTGCTTATCAGGGAGGCTGCTTCTCTCTTTGCCTGCTGCTCCCCCAGCTTGTGTTCTCTCTCTCTCTCTCTATGTCAACTAAATTAATAAAAATCTTGAAAAAACCCAAAAACTTCTTCCTGAAGTATAACAGGACACAAATCCTAAGTGTACAATTCACAGAATTAAGTAAGCATACCTGTGCAATCACTTCCTAGGGAAAGAACTAGAATATGGCTACAAATTCTGCTCATGTCCCCTCCCATTCACTATTCCTGCCTCTCCAAGATCATTACTACCCTGACACATAACACTATACCTTCACCTCACTCTACAGTATTCAACTCTGTATAGTCCTTATATAGCCTTAATTCTATATATTCATTGTATATAAATGAACCCACTGGTATCTAATCCTTTGTGTCTGGCTTTATTTCTCTCAGTCCTATTTTGGTAAGACTTGCCCATGTTTTTACATATATTTGGAGTTCATTTTTTATTATTATTGCTATGTGGTATTCCATGGCATGAATTTATTTATTTATCTATTTTTTAAAAAGATTTTGTTTATTTATTTGACAGACAGAGATCACAAGTAGGCAGAGAGGCAGGCAGAGAGAGAGGAGGAAGAAGGCTCCCCACTGAGCAGAGAACCCAATGTGGGGCTCAATCCCAGGACCCTGAGATCATGACCTGAGCTGAAGGCAGAGGCTTAACCCACTGAGCCACCCAGGCGCCCCCATGGCATGAATTTACTTATCTGTTCTACTGTTGATGGGCACTGGAGTTACATCCATTTGAAGGTATCAAGAAAAATGCTGGGATAAACACCGTTCTGAAGATTTTTAGTGAGAAAATGTATGTATTTCTACTGAGCACACATGTAGGAGTGAAATAATGCTAAATATCTAGGAGTGGATAATGCTAAACAGTTTCCAAAGGGGCTGCTCCCATTTTCAGTCCTCCTGGCAATACATAAGAATTCTATTTGAATTCAAGAATGATCAATCTTTTTAATTTTAGCCATGTTGGCAGGAAATAGCCTCATTTTAATAATGTTTCTTTAGGCATTTTTGCTCTGTCAGCTAATTTTACTTTCATTTATAATAGTTGTATATAAATGTCACTTCATCATAAATCATCCCATAAAATGACATACTCTACAAGCTTTCGTCTTCACCAGTTCCTGACTTTAGTACATTATCTTCCACATAGAGTAGTAGTAATAGTAATAATAATAATAGATAAAATTTGCTGAAGGCTTACGAGATTCCAGATACTCTATTGATTTATCTTAACATCATTTAATTAATTCATCCCTCATAACACCCCTCAGAGATAGGTTCTAGAATTATCCTCTTTCTAAAAGATTAGGAATTGAGGCCCAGAGAAATACACTGATTTGCCCGAAGTCACACGGTTAGTAACTGGTGATAATTGGTTTAATTCATAAGCAGTCCAACCTCAGAGCCAGTGTGTAAAAACAGTTCATGTTACCATGCATTAACACATAGCAGAAAATCCAGCATCCTACCATTATCCCCTAGAGTCTGGGAGGCTTCCAATGTTATCCTTTCATTTTTCCCCATATTGCTGACTTTGGATAAGAAATTACTGTCACTCTTATTTATTTGTCCTATTCTCCCAAAGGCTGGGTGTGACTTGCAACATTTTTTTCCTCAATTTCCTTAGAATATCCCAATTTAAGGGAATGCATGATATCAGCTGAAGACAGTTACATCACATCGTAACAAAGCAAATTATATAAAACCTCATGTACCGTTTTCATGTTCTTAAAATCCTCCTGCCTGGCAGCCTACTCAACAATTTGCCACCAGCCAGCTTCTCTATAGCTCTTCTCACTGATGCCATTTTCTTATTCCATTTCATTTTCTCTTTGTTATTTTCCTTTCGTCTCTCCTAGGTATAAATTCAGCCCAAAAATGTGCATTGTAGAGCCTCTTGGATTGCTCTAGAAAACTATCTCGCTCTGTTATGCAGAACTCTTGAGTTCTTCTGACCTGATTGTTTGGCCTTTCATTCACTCTCGTGGGGTCTCCGTTTCCTCAACTAAAATGGTTGACCGCAATGTTTTGCACTACAGCCTTTTCTATCAACCCGATCAAATTCTTAGCCATGACCTCTTCATCCCGGTCTCTCTTTGGGTGGAAGAAAACTTGTGCCTGTTAGGGGAAAGAGCTGCTGTGACAAACCCACGTCAAAATGCATCATGGCTCCCATACAAGCGAAGTTTCTTTCTTGCCCACATAAAACCCATACGAAGTGTTCTAGGTTGGTGAGCTTCTCTCACCCATGGGGTGATGCAGGTGCCTCGGTTCCTTCCATTCCATGGCTCTGCTTCCTTCAACACATAGCTTCTCAGATTTCTGTCCTTTTTTTCACACCAAGATGGGAAGGAGAACGAGAGTGGAGGACCAGAGCTAGGAGCTGTGTATGAAGCGCCTCTGACCACTAGGCAGTCTGGGACCCATGTTGTGGCTGTGGGCCCCAGAAGAAAAGTGGATGGGTCTGGTGACAGGCCCGTATAGTCTCTGTGCCTGACCAGTATGGAACTTTGTTGTCTCCTGTTATGAATTGTGCCGTCTCTCTGATGCTTCTTACACCAAAATGATTGCAACAAAAACAGTTTCTGTCATTCTGGCATGTTTGTACATGTGTCTAATTAGACACAAAACAGGGAATGCACCTATGATACGGGTTTTGAGTGGCTTCAGATACAATGAGACCAGGAAAGGAAGACAAGCAAGAGGCCAAGGATCAGGGACAGGAAAAGAAGGAAAAGAGAAACAGTCTACTGGCATCACCCAGGGTACTTCTTTGCCATGATCATGTCTTTTATTTATAAATCCTCTATGTTCAAAGTACTCAACAAGAATGGGTACTTGATGATTGCTTCCTGTAAGAGAGAAATTAGGAAGGATGTGATTTCACAAATGAGGGAAATGGGAATTTCAAAGAGGCCATAGTCACCAAATAAGGAATTCTGGGCAAGAATGTAGACTTCCTTGTTCATTTCATGTAATAGCTAAGCACCGTGTCTGTGTGTCTGTGTGTGGGGGCAGTGGCATGTTACGCCTGGTCCACCCCATCCCAATTTCCCCTCCGTTGCTTAAACCCACCTCCATGCTCTTTGCCAGAGAAGTTGGTTGCCCTGGTCCAAAACTGACGTTTTCCCTTCATCTTTCAAAACTATTTTTATTTGGAACATGCTGGAAAACTGGCAAATTGTGTTCCAATTAAATTACTCTTTTTGTCTTTAAGTGGTTGAAAACCTTTCAGTCTTTCTCACTCCCATTTCTACTCTCAGGCAGTGAGTTCTTTGGTTTGTCTACAGATCTTTACAGAGATTTATCTAGAGTTGTTCATTCTTCCT
Organism: Mustela lutreola; assembly: GCF_030435805.1. NCBI lineage: Eukaryota > Metazoa > Chordata > Mammalia > Carnivora > Mustelidae > Mustela > Mustela lutreola. The sequence goes on from NC_081294.1 coordinate 84,646,662, forward strand.
CAGATTATGAGGCAGGGACAGGAAGCAGACGCACATGGGGAGGGATAGGTTTTTGACTTTTGGATACTGAGATTTTTCCCCCTCATTAAATTTTTGACTATTTATAATGGTAGGGAAAACAAAGGGATAATTTGATGATTTTTTTAGGTGAACTCACAGCAAAGTTCAAGAATTGTATGTTTTACCCACTGAGCCAGCCAGAGACCCCACAAAGGGATGAGAGAAGTAAGGTTTGAAGTTTGAAGATTTTAAACAACATGTTGATAAGAACAAATATTACCGATGATACTGATATAATAGAGACAGGTATTTCTTTACCCATATACACTCCTAAGTGGGAAATATTTCCCCATATTGAATAAAAATGGGAAAATCTCTGTATGCTACCTTTGTGGTGAAGAAAGAAAAACTACCTTGGCATTAGAGCTTACTCTGCTAAGAAGTATTTATTTTTAAATTTTTATTTCAAAAGCAATTATCTGAAGAGCTAAAGATTGGTTGCAGAGAATCTTGGTCCTGGCACTCTGTGGTGGTGTGATACTGAGCAAGTTACTTACTTTTCTGCGCCTTACTTTTCTCATCTGTAAAACAGAAATACTAATAACTACTACTACTAATAACAATAATAAATAACCTCTCAGATTATTTGGATGATTATATGAATTACTAAATGTAAAATGCTTAGCACAACAGGCTGGCACAAACTACCTGATCTACAAGGGGAAAAGTGATATCCTCACTGAGAATTTATCATCTTGTTGACCAGAACCCTTGCTCCTCAACATGCCCATACACACATATAACACATATAAGCTCCAGGAATGTTAGTGCTGGTTGTGTATTGTACCAAGCTTTTATCCCTGAACATACAAACATGCACATGCTCACATACATATATGACATAATTATGCTTTTGATCTATCAGAAATTAAATTGAGGTCTAATAAGAATCCTGTCCTATGACTTGATTTTTCCCCCCACTTCATGGTTCTTGGGCTTTATTCTAAGTCTATTATAAAGATCTATTAAACAATTTTTTCTTAGGAATTTATACATTCAATGCAATCCCTCTTAAAATACCATCAGTATTTTTCACAGAGCTGGAACAAACAATCCTAAAATTTGTATGGAATCAGAAAAGACCCTGAATAGCTAAAGTAATGTTGAAAAAGGAAGTCAAAGGTGGCATCACAACTCCGGACTTCAAGCTGTATAACAAAGCTGTGATCATCAAGACAGTACGGTACAGGCACAAAAACAGAGATATAGATCAGTGGAACAGAAGAGAGAACCCAGAAATGTGCTCTTGAGTTTATGGTCAACTAATCTTTGACAAAGCAAAAAAGAATATCATGGAAAAAAGACAGCCTCTTCAACAAATGGTGCTGGGAAAATTGGACAGCCACATACAGAAGAATGAAACTGGACCACTTTCTTACATAATACACAGAAATAAACTCAAAATGCATGAGAGACTTAAATGTGAGATAGGAATCCATCAAAATCCTAGAGAACACAGGCAGCAACCTCATTGACCTCAACCAAAGAAACTTCTTCATAGACACGTCTCCAAAGAAAAGGGAAACAAAAGCAAAAATGAACCATTGGGACTTCACGAAGATGAAAAGCTTTTGCACGGCAAAGAGACAGTCAACAAAACAAAAAGGAATAGGAGAAGGTATTTACAAATGTTTTATCAGATAAAGGGCTAGTATCCAAAATCTATAAACAACTTATCAAACTCAACACCCCCACACACACACACACACAAAAATCCAGTCAAGAAGTGAATAGAAAGCATGAACAGACATTTCTCCAAAGAAGACATGCTAATGGCCAACAGACACATGAGAAAATGCTCAACTTGGCATCAGGGAAATACAAATCAAAACCACAATGAGATACCATCCTAGACTGGTCAGAATGGCTAAAACCAACAACTCAGAAATAAACAGATGTCTGTGAGAATGCAGATATCTCTGTGGATATAAGGGGAACCCTCTTACACTGTTGGTGGGAATGCAAACTGGAGCAGCCACTCTAGAAAACAGTATGGAGTTTCTTCAGAAAGTTAAAAATAAAGCTACCCTATGATCCAGCAATTAAACTATTAGGTATTTATCCAAAGGATAAAAACATAGTTATTTGAAGGGGCAGATGCACCTCAATGTTTATAGCAGTACTGTCCACAATAGCCAACGTATCGAAAGAGCCCAGATGTCCACCAACAGACGAATGGATAAAGAAGATTGGTACACACACACACACACACACACACACACACACACAGAGAGGAATACTACTCAGCCATCAAAAATAATGAAATCTTGCCATTTGCAAAGACATGGATGTATGTAGAGGGTATTATGCTATGTGAAATAAGTCAGTCAGAGAAAGACAAATATCATATGATTTCACTCATATGGGAATTTAAAAAACAAAACAGATGAACACGGGGAAGGGAAGGAAAATAAAATAAGATGAAAATACAAAGGGAGGCGAACCATAAGAGACTCTTAACTCTAAGAAACAAACTGAGGGTTGCTGGAGGGGAGGTGGGGGAATTGGGTAACTGGGTGATGGGCATTAAGTAGAGCACTCAATATAATAAACACTGGGTGTTATATGCAACTGATGAATCACTAAATTCTACCCCAGCAACTAATAATGCAGTATATGTTAACCAAATTGAATTCAAATGGTTGATTTTTTTTTCCTTTGTATTGTATGAATGTGCTGTTTACTTAACTAGTCTTCTACTGAAGGACACTTGGGGTTTTTTTCTTTAAATTTTCATTTTACCAATCAAAATAATGAAAGTCCATAGTAAAAATAAATCTACCTTTGAAATATTCAAGGAAATGTAATGAAGCAGGAGTCATAGATTCCAAACTTGATAAAGATCATGTGTTGTCATTTTAAGAGGCTCTGCTACAACATGACTTGTTCAAGGTCGCACACCTACTAAATGCTGAAATGAGTCAAACCCAAGTCCCCTGGCTTTCAGTAGGTGTCTTTGGTAGAAGTGAGGTATTGGTAAAGGCCCTGGGCTTGGAAGAATTTGATTTTGATCTTAAAAACTGGGGGTCGGAGATAATGAGTGAGTCACCCAGGACCTTATAGCTGGTAAGTAACAGATGATACCTTCTCCCTGACTAAACCCTAGCCAGGCAACTCTGAGTCTTCATCAGAACTAGACTTCAATTTTAATCTAGAAATACTTGAACAAAACACTAACATAGTTTCTGGTAGCTCAAGGCTGTATCCTTGGGATGACCCCTACCTCTTTAAAGTGGCTGTCTGAGAAAACTTAAGGTTGCCAAAAGAATTTAGTGGTTCCTGCCAGCACCTGAAGACAGGGCCTGGTCTCCCAGCCTCTGTGGGAGGGAAGGGGCATAACTTCCCTAAGGGGTAGTTAAAGAACCAGATGGATTCCACATGGACCAACTCTACTGAGCCCCTGCTCAGCCCTCTCCCTACTCCCTTATTCTCCTTTTAAAACACCCAGTCACTCCTGTACCAATCAAAGTTGAGTTCACTCCATGCTGAACTCCTCTCCTACTCCAATAGGGTATTATGATGAAAATCTGTTTTACGGCTCTCTGGTTTCTGGTTTCATTTCTCTTTGACAAAAAACAAGGCTCCTCTAGAACCCAGATAACCTTTTCTAATCTTGAGCTTTGCAACGAATCCTAGGATTCTGTTTTGTGGGGGTGGGGGTGGGGTACCAAAAGCAATCTGGAACACTGCTGTGTTGCTGAGTCCAGTAGCTCTGTCTGCTGGGAAGTTCTGCTCTCTTTTTTCTTTTTCCTTTCTGAAACGTAAATGTTTAATCCTGGGACTGATAGTTTCTATTCCTCTTGGCAGCAAAAAGAGAAGGGATTATGGGTAGCTTTTAGTGAGCTCACTGTGACCCCATCGGTCTGCCAGGTTTCCTGGACTTCCCACAACAGTTCAATCTTGGAATTTAACAATAGGCAGCTCTTTACCAAATGTATTTATTCATAGATGCTCATTAGGCCTTTATATTATTACTATTTTATTATTATTATTATTATTATTATTATTAATTTTTTTTTAAAAGTAGGCTCCATTGGAGCCCAGCATGAACCAAACTCATGACCCTGAGATCAATACCTGAGCTGGGATCAAGAGTCAGACACATAACTGAATGAGCCACTGAGGTGCCCCAAGACCTTTTTAAAAACATAGATGGAGGGGCGCCTGGGTGGCTCAGTGGGTTAGGCCTCTGCCTTTGGCTCAGGTCACGATCTCAGGGTCCTGGGATGGAGCCCCGCATCCGGCTCTCTGCTCCGCAGGGAGCCTGCTTCCTCCTGTCTCTCTGCCTACTTATGATCTCCGTCTGTCAAATACATAAATAAAATCTTTAAAAAAAAAAAACCAAAAAACAATAATTTCCTATTCCCTTCCCCCGCCCAGTCCCGGTGACCACCATTCTACTTTTTCTCTAAGAATCTGCCTCTTCTACATAGATCATATAAGTGGATTCACACAGTATTTGTTCTCTTTGTGACTGGCTTATTTCACTTAGCATACTGTCTTCAAGGTTCATTCATGTTAGGGCATGTATCAGAATTTGTCCATTTTTAAGGTTGGAGTATACTCCATTGTAGATCTAGACCACATTTTGTTTATCCATTCATCTGTCAATAGATATTTGAGTTGCTTCCATCTTTTGGCTACTGTGAATAGTGCTGCTATGAATAGAGGTGTTCACATATCTCTTTGAGGCCTGCTTTCTTTTTTTAAACTTATTTTTATTTTTTTTTAAAGACTTTATTTATTTGATAGAAAGTAAGAGAGAAAGCATGAGCAGGGGAGGGGCGGAGGGAAAGGGAGAAGAAAGCTCCCCACTGAGCAGGGAGTCTTATGCAGGGCTCAATTCTAGGACCCTGGGATCATGACCTGACTTGAAGGCAGAGGCTTAACCCACTGAGCCACCCAGGCGCCCCTCCATCTATTTTTTATTAAGGTCTCGGGGCACCACAGTGGCTCATTCAGTTAAGAAATCCTGCTTTCAATTCTTTGGTGCAGATAGCCAGAAATGGAATTGTTGGAATATATGCTAATTCTATCTTAATTGTTTTGAGGAACTGCCATACTGTTTCTCACAGAGGTTGTACCATCTTACATTCCTACCAGTTTTTCTACATCTTTGCAAACAGTTGTTATATTTTGGGTTGGTTTTTTTTTTTTGTTTGTTTGTTTGTTTGTTTTACATAATAGTCATCCTAACAGTTGTGGAATACTATCTCATTATGGTTTTGATTTGCATTTCCCTAATGATTAGTGATGTTTTCAAGGGCTTATTAGCCATCTGCATATTTTCTCTGGAGAAATGTTTATTAAAGTCCTTTTACGGGGCACCTGGGTGGTTCAGTGGGTTAAGCCGAAGCCTTCAGCTCAGGTCTTGATCTCAGGGTCCTGGGATGGAGCTCCGCATCGGGCTCTCTGCTCAGCAGAAAGCCTGCTCCCCCCTTCCCCCACTGCCTGCCTCTCTGCCTACTTGTGATCTCTCTCTCTGTCAAATAAATAAATAAAATCTTAAAAAAAAGAAAGTCCCTTTACCCATATTTGGTATTCATTCATTTATTTGTTTCTTTTACCTGTATTTGAATTGTATTGTTTGTTTTTTGTTGTTGTTGAGTTGTAGGAATTTTTTATATATTCTAGGTATTAACACCTTATTGGATATGTGATTTGCAAATATTTGCTCCCACTCCATACATTGCCTTTTTACTCTGCTGATAGAATCCTTAATGAATAGATGTTTTAAAATTTGAAATTAAACATAGAATTGCCATTTGATCCAGTAATTCTGCTAATGGTATTTACCCAAAGAATATGAAAACACTAATTCAAAAAGACATATGTCCCCCTCAGGACTCCTGGGTGGCTCAGTCAGTTAAGCCTCTGCCTTTGGCTCAGGTCATGGTCTCAGGGTTCTGGGATCAAATTCTGCATCAGGCTTTCTGCTCAGCAGGGAGCCTGTTTCTCTCTCTGCCTCTGCTTGCTTGTGCGCGCGCGCTCTCTCTCTCTGACAAATAAATAAATAAAATCTTTTTTAAAAAAGACCTATGTACCCCTATATTTATTGCAGCATTATTTACAATAGCCAAATTATAGAAGCAGCCCAACTGTCCATGAATAGATGAATAGTTAAAGAAGATATGGTATATATATTATATACATATATAATATATATAAAACGGAATATTTTTTAGCCATAAAAATGAATGAGATCTTACCATTTCCAACAACATGGATAGAGCTAGAGAGTATAATGTTCAGTCAAATAAGGCAGTCAGAGAAAGGCAAATCTTACATTATTTCACTCATATATGGAATTTAAGAAACAAAACAAATGAACAAGAAAACAAGAGACAAACCAAGAAACAGACTCTTAACTATAGAGAACAAACAGTCGGTTACCTGACGGGGGTGGGGGGTGGGGGGTGGGCTGGTGGATGGGTGAAAGAGGTGAAGGGGATTAAGAGTCCACGCATCATGATGAGCACTGAGTAACGTATGGAATTGTTGAATCACTATATTGTACATCTGAAACTAATATAACACAGTGTGTTAACTACGCCAGAATTAAAATAATCAAGCATTTTCGGGGCACCTGGGTGGCTCAGTCTGTTAAGCATCTGACTATGGCTCGGGTCATGATCTCAGGATCTTGGGATTAAGGCCCCCATGGGATTCTCGGTTCAGCAGGGAGGCTCTTCTCCCTTTGCCTCTACCCCTCCTCCTGCTCATGTTCTTTCTCTCTCTCAAATAAATAAATAAATAACATCTTTTATATTTAGTGAGTGCACATGAGCAGGGGGATGGACAGAGGGAGAGGAAGGAGTAGGCTCCCTGTTCCCTATGCGATATAGGGCTTGATCCCAGGATCCTGGGATCATGACCTGAGCTGAAAGCAGACACTTAACCAACTGAGCCACCCAGGTGTCCAGTGAATAAAATCTTTTAAATAATAATAAAAATGTTTTAAATTATAATGTAGTCTAATTTATCTATTTTTTCTTTTATTTCCGATGGTTTTGGGGTCACCTCCGAGAAATCATTGCCAGATACAACGTCACGAAGATTTTTGCCTGTGTTTTCAAGAGTTTTATAGTTGTAGCTCTTATGATCAGGTCTCTAATCCATTTTGATTTGATTTTTGTATATGGTACAGAGTAAGGATCCAACTTCTTTTTTTGCGTGTGGGTATTTGATTAACATCATTTGTTGAAAGCAAAGCAAGTTCTTAAGGGAAGAGTTAATGTTTTATTTTGGGTTCCTTTGAAGCAGAGCCTGTGACAAAAACTTATTGACAATTTATTTAGAAGGTGACTTCAGGAAGCAGGCATGAGGGAAAGGGGCAGATGACACAGAAAAGGATAAAAATTCAGTAAAAAGTTCTACTTCAGAGGCTGCTGCCATTATTAACAGAGGTTCAGTTTCATCAGGAATCTGAAAATCACCTGGAATATCTCCCCAAAAGACCCCTCTGAACAACAGGAAAATGAGACACTCTTACTTTCTGTCTCCACTGTCTGAGAGTTACTACTAGGTAGATGGGAGACAGTCCTCTGGCAGCTCTAAAGGCTCCTAAATGATGTGTGGGTAGCATAGCCTGCTGGACTTTGATAAAGATCTTCTGTGTGGTTCTCACCCAGAGACACTGGCTAGCATGCCTTAGCTGGCAAAGACCTGTGCCCAATAGCTCACACGTCACATGTGGGCCAGGAGTGGGATGTCAGCTACCAGAACTGTCTGCTATAATTAGTAACCAAGAAATAAACAAGGTCTGCCTCAACATCTACCAGAGGGCCTGCTGTAGGCCCAGGCCGATGTCTGCAGGGTAAGAGGCAAGACACCTACATTCTTTTATCGAGCATAAAAGATACACAAGGCTATGCTCAGGAAGTTAGGAAAATGAACCCGACAGTTGGGTCATCTAGGATGGGCTTGGGGATAGTTTAGTCCTGGCTGGTTGCAGGAGAGAGAGGAGGGGAAGTCTGGGATTCCATGTTGGGGGTAGACTTAAAGGTTGCCTCGGTTGTGCTCTGATGACAGCTGGAAACACAGGTAGAAACACCAAGGTGAGGCAAGAAAAGGTCTGACAAGGTAGGATTTAACAGATACAGCCGCTGTGCAAATTCCTCACCTAAAAGAAAGGAAATGATCAGAGCTGTGTAGGAGATGCGTAGGGGAGGGAGAGGAAATTTCTAGTGACAGGTAATAAAGGCTTCATGAGAAAGGTTGCATATAAATGGATCCTGAAAAATGATGTTCATTTATTCATTCAAAATATAATGATTGATATGCCTTCTGTGTGGCAGCCATTTTCCTAGGTGCTAGGGATTCTGTAACAAGCAAACAGAAATAGTCCCTCTCCGACTTGCACCCTAATAGAGAGACAGGGGCACTGAGTTATTGATTAATTTATCAATTAAATAAGCAAGATACTGTAAGAGAGCATTAAGTGCAATCAAGAAACCGAAACAGGACCATCGGATAGGGTGCTGAGATAGGATGGGGTAACTGCAGACAGGGGTGGTCAAGAAATTTTCTACAGAAAGAACATCTAAGCTGAGACCTAAATGATGTTGGGAAGGCGTCACCCCCAAAACAATCAAAAGTAATTCTTCCAGAATAAGAGAAAATGCAGAGCCAAAAACAGGGAAGAGCTCAGCATGTTTGGGAATAGAAACATCAGTGATTGAAGAGAGTAAGAGCCAAGGTATAGAAAGGAATGAAATGGAGTCAGATCGATGGGCCCAGGCCAGGTCACGCAGAACCCAGCAGGCAGCGTGAGGCCTTTGGACCACATCTATAATATGCTAGAAAAATCACAGGAGAATTTTAAGCCAGAGAATGTACTAATTTGGTTTCTGTTTCTTTCTTGCTTTCTTTAAGATTTTATTTACTCATTTGAGAGAGAGAGAGAATACAAGCAAGGAGAAAGGCAGGAAGAGAAGGAGAAGCAGACTCCCCGTTGAGCAGGGGACCTGATGTGGGACTCAATCCCAGGACCTTGGGATCATGACCTGAGCTGAAGGCAGACACTTAACCATCTGAGAGATTTCTATTTCTAGATTTTTTTTTGGAAAGATTTTATTCATTTATTTGACAGACAGAGATCACAAGCAGGCAAAGAGGCAGGCAGAGAGAGAGGAGGAAGCAGGCTCCCTGCTGAGCAGAGAGCCCGATGCAAGGCTCGATCCCAGGACCCTGAGATCATGACCTGAGCTGAAGGCTTCGGCTTAACCCACTGAGCCACCCAGGCACCCCGAGATTTCTATTTCTAAAAGATCATTCTGACTGCCATGTGGAAAAGGGACCACACAGCCTAGGAGTAGCATCACTGTGCCCAGTTCAGGGACCCTTGTTGGGTCATCTAGGATGGGCTTGGGGATAGTTTAGTCCTGGCTGGTTGCAGGAGAGAGGGGAGGGGAGGTCTGGGATTCCATGTTGGGGGTAGACTTAAAGGTTGCCTTGGTTGTGCTCTGATGACAGCTGGGAACACAGGTAGAAACACCAAGGTGAGGCAAGAAAAGTTCTGACAAAGAAATGAGACCTCTTTCCTCATGAATGGCCAAAGGGGCTACTGACAAATAATGGTGAGGATGTGGCTTTGAAAAAGATCAAGAACTCTGAACACCAGGGGTGCCTGGGTGGCTCAGTGGGTTAAAGCCTCTGCCTTCAGTTCAGGTCATGATCCCGGAGTCCTAGGATCAAGCCTGCATCGGGCCTTTTGCTCAGCAGGGAGACTGCTTCCCCCTCTCTCTCTGCCTGCCTCTCTGCCTGCTTGTGATCTCTTTCTGTCGAATAAGTAAATAAATAAATCTTCAAGAAAAAATAAAAGAACTCTGAACACCAGGAAAGGAAATCAGACTTCATTCTGTAGGCAATGGGAAGTAACTGATGGGTTTTAAAAGAAAAGGGTGATGAGAACCAAGCTGTGCTTTTAGGTTTTGCCATTATTGGGTCAAATAGCACACAGAGATGACAACTCTCTCTCTCTGTGTGTGTGTGTGTGTGTGTGTGTGTGTGTGTGTGTGTTTGAGCAGGGAAAGTTAGAGCCATTTGGACCGTATAAAGCCCCAGACTTGTTGGAGGTTAATTTACTTCTCTGTTTATTGACGTTGCTATGGTGATATAAAATGCTAGTCAAGAGGACAGAGAACAGTCCACTGTCTCTGTACTTAATAATCTGATTTTATGTAAGACATCGAGAAAGAATGCAATAACTCAGGCCCTTTGCAGCAAGCAGTAAGAGAAACCAGATGAGGTTGAGCTCACCTCCTTCCAGGCCACACCAATGCCTTTCCTCGGGTGCAGGGCTTCGGGCCCAGCTGTCCTGGCACCACTAGGCCTGGCATTTGGAGGAATTCATCCTGCATTCTGCCCCATCTCCCCATTGCTCTCTCCAACCAGAAATTTTCAAGCAGCCCACAAAGTGAAATCCAACCCCAAGGAGATGGATAAAGGAATTCTGCCTATAAAACGAGCTTTGCAAAGGGAAACTAGCTTCATTGGTGATGCAAACTACTCCCTCCTGGGGTGTTCCTTGATATGGCCCTGAGCATGGCTTTCTGGAGAAGCTGCAGATTCCTATCTAGATTTGCATGTTTCCACTTTCTTCCAGGAAGTCAGTGTTTGGAAGCTGGTGGTCAGGTATTTTTTACTCCTAATGAGAAACACATTCTTTCTGTTGTTTAGGATAAAACCAAGAATTTTTCACTTTCCTCCATGTCCCTGTAAAGTGAACGTAATGCTCTCTAGCTGGATTTTTGATGTGAGTGGTAAAAAACAAAAACCAAAACAGGGGCACCTGGGTGGCTCAGTGGGTTAAGCCTCTGTCTTTGGCTCAGGTCATGATCTCAGGGTCCTGGGATTGAGCCCCACATCGAGCCCCCCATTGGGCTCTGTGCTCGGCAGGGAGCCTGCTTCCTCCTCTCTCTCTCTCTGCCTGCCGCTCTGCCTACTTGTGATCTCTCTCTGTGTCAAATATATAAAATCTTGAAAAAAAAAACAACACAGAACAAAACCTTAAAGGAAACCTCTCATCGTTTCTGAATTCTAGATCCTGGGCATTCTAGGTTTTTGATAATTTTTTTACTCATTTCACAGCTTTCGGGCTCCTTTCAAATGCCAGGCACCGTAGTAGGCACTAAGAACACAGTCTCGAGCACCCGGGCTCTTCTCTAACGGTTGTTAGAGCGATCCGGAGAAAGATGGTCAGTACGATTTCATCTTTGCCATGCACGTGCCACTGCGGTCCCTCTGCTACCAGCACGGCCTCCCTTCAATCTCCCAGCAATCGAACAGAGTATTAGTATTCTCCTACGTGCATAAGTGAAGAAGCTGGGGCTTCACTGCATGGCAGAGAAACGCACCGATCATTAGGGCATTTATGCCTGGTGTGAATTAAGAAGTTAACAGAAAGACCACGGGCACACTGAAAGAGCAAAGACACTGTGTTCCCCGGGGTTAAGGGTGAGATAAAAATGATTAGTCCTTAATACCTTCGACCAAATAACTCTCTAAAATGCTCCCCAGCTGGGATGTTGTGATTTGTAAGAAAAATAGATATTTGGTCTTCTTCCACGGTTCCTGGCTCACAGCTCCCCACACCCTTGGAATTTCCTAAGTGTTGAGAGGATCAATGCATCTTTTGTTATGTTAATGAGGCAACTCTTGGAAAGAGCCTAAGAATGGGGGCTGGTTGCTGGTGGAGCCCTGCTTCTCATTACGGTTGGAACTTTTCAGTCCTACTATGACCTCTGGGGAGGGGTGGGGGGGCTGGTGATGGAGCCCAAATGCCAATGGCCAATGATTTCATTAATCGTTTGTATGGAATGAAGCCTCCACAAAAACCCAAAAGGACAGGGTGTGGAGAGTTTCTGGCTTGGTGAACACTTAGAAGTCCATGGAGTCCATCGAGAGGGGCACCTCCAAGGAAACCACACCCCAGGAAGCACAAGCAGTTCCATGCTCTCTCCCCAAATATCCCTTCCACTCTCTTCCACCTGCCTGCTCCTGAGTTAATATCCTTTTACAGGGACGCCTGGGTGGCTCAGTGGGTTAAAGCCTCTGCCTTTAGCTCAGGTCATGATCCCAGGGACCTCGGATCCAGCCCCGCATTGGGCTCTCTGCTCAGCAGGGAGCCTGCTTTCCCCCCACCCTCTCTGCTTACTTGTGATATCCGTCTGACTTGTGATTTCTATCTGGGAAATAAATAAATAAAATCTTAAAAATAAAATCTTAAAAAATATATATCATTCATATATATATATATATGTAGAGAGAGAGAGAGAGAGCCCCACATGGGAATCTCTGCTCAGCAGGGAGCCTGCTTCTTCCTTTCTCTCTGCCTGCCTCTCTGCCTACTTGTGATCTCTGTCAAATAAATAAATAAAATCTTTAAAAAAAAAAAAGAATTGTTCCAAATCTGGTACAAAGTAGGTGGAGTTAAATCTCGTAGCCTTGATAAATTTGTATTTAATAGAGTAAGAGCTCCCTTCCTCCTGATCTGTGATGACCTCATAAAATCACAATACCTATTATATCTAGCACACGCTAGAACTGAATTCTGAATCAATATGATTATATACACTTAAAATCAGAAGAAACTACTCCAATAAGCAAAGACTAATAAACTTCATTATAGCACAGAATATTTTTTAAGATAAACAGATTCACACCATCCACTCCAGGTTGATTTTCCAATAGTAAAGAAGAATGTTTGCAAATCACAATAAGAACTACTCAACTGTCCTCCTTTACAATCTGGCATGAGGGGCCTTAAAATGAACATCTTCAAAAATATATGCAGGACAAGAAGGAGAATGCTCATTTAGAACAAGAGTGCTAAGTAATATACTGAACATTTTATTTTATTTTTTAAAATATTTTATATATTTATTTGACAGACAGAGATCACAAGTAGGCAGAGAGGCAGACAGAGAGAGAGGAAGAAGCAAGCTCCCCGCTGAGCAGAGAGCCCGATGTGGGGCTCCACCCCAGGACCCTGGGATCATGACCTGAGCCGAAGGCAGAGGCTTTAACCCACTGAGCCACCCAGGTGCCCCTATACTGAACATTTTAAAGTGTTCATTTCATAGTTCTTTCCTGCCTACCTGCAAGACATTGGGGAGTGTCTACAAAATTTCCACCCTGCCAGATATGAGATAGACTTAGTAGCAAAATCCTGAGTGGTGTTCATTGACTTACTCAAGAGCAAAGTGGCAAGGTTGTTGCCTTCAAGAATAGTAACAAGCCCCAACAAAATCTCTCTTCTTGGGGGAACACATATTAAGTGGACCATGTCCATTAGTATTACGCCCTCTCTGACCCTATGACTTTCATCGATAGCATTTGTCACAAATGCAATTTAAACAAATATTTGGGTAATAATTTGTGTAATGAATGCTTTCCTCATCAGAACATAAGGTCCATGTGTTCTATCACTTTTTGAAGGAATCCAAATGTTTTTTCAATATTGAATTTATGTAAGTTCTATTCATTTTGTTGAGTGAATCAGAGGGAAAAATTTACTCAAAATGACAAACCAAAACATAAAAAGAGTGATTTCAGGCAATAAACAGGAGGAAAAGAAACCCTTAGCTTGACACACATTTAAAAAAAAAAAAAGTGAGTACATTGAAAATGAGCCAAGATGAGTTCTTTCCAAAATTTTGATACTAAAAGAATGGTCTTCCATGACAGTGCCTGTACTTTTAATTATATTGAGAAAGTCTGTAATGATATACATGTCCTTGTGGATTCAGTCATGCCTTTTAAGGTTTTGTATTTTGTTATGATTCTATCTACATATACTTGGAAAATAACAGGGAGTTTTTGCATGCGATGCATGATTCATTCCATCTGCAGAGAAGACCACAGTCAAACGCACACATTTGGTGTTTTCTTCCACAGCTCCTTGAATACCAGGGGACTGTCACCCACAATCTGAGAGGTACTAGGTTGCTGAAACATACCCCCAAATTGCTCCTTGTTGGAAAAGTCTGAGGTTCATAAGCTCCGTGTTTGGCAATAAGGTGAATAAGCAGGTCTAATCCTTAATAATTCACACAGGACCTGCAAAGTCTTGAGAGCATCTTTCAGCCTTCAGTGCTGCACAATAAATATGGTGGCATGTACATTTCTGAGGCTTCTTTTCAGTAACATAGATATCCGTTAAGAAGGAAGCAGGAATGAGGGAGTAAATACCCTCACCTCTACCTCTAGCTCCTCCTGCTCTCTACTTTCTTGTTGTTGCCTCCCATCTGCCAACCCCAACAGAAGCCCATGGGCAAGGGAGTCTGGACAATACAGTCCAAAGACATCAGCATCTCGGGGATTCTTGTTCAAGATGGTGATATAGGAAGACCCTGAGAACATACCAAATTACCCCTATTTATAGGACAATTCCTCCTGAAGAAGAACTGGGGGCCAACTGAACAGCTTGTGAACAACCAAAGATAGAAAGAACAGCAAAAGAGAACAGCAAGAGAAAGGGAGATGGACATAAGCATCCCAAGGCACAGCCTAGCACAGAGAAGGACCTAGATTGGATCTATGGGGTCTAATGTTGGGTAAGCAGCTGTGGTAAAACAAGAAATACATTTGGTTTTTTGTCCTGCTTTCCTGGCACAAAACTCTATAAACCCTTGTCACTTCCCAAGTGATAGGACTATCTTTTGTGATTCATAACAAGCCTTTTCAATCACACCTGAGTTTATATCAATGAAGTGACTGCCGGTGAGGTCCCCATATAGTTTCAGGATGGGCTGAGATAGAGTAAGTAAATTAGAGGGAGATTAAAGGAGATTAATGTTCCAGAAAAACTCCCTTTTTTTTTTTTTTAAAGATGTTATTTATTTATTTCACAGAGAGAGATCACAAGTAGACAGAGAGGCAGAGAGAGAGAGAGAGGGAAGCAGGCTCCCTGCCGAGCAGAGAACCCGATGTGGGACTCGATCCCAGGACCCCGAGATCATGACCCGAGCCGAAGGCAGCGGCCTAACCCACTGAGCCACCCAGGCACCCCTAGAAAAACTCCTGGAACAGGAAGATTTGATATGCTTCCAAGCAGAGGAACCCATGGAAGTGCTGAAGAGTGGCCTGTCCAGAGTGGGTGTGGAAGCTCCATGCCTCTTCCACAGACTTGGCCCTATGCAGCTCTTCCATCTGGCTGATAGAATTATATTCTATTATACTTACACAATTATAATTCCTGAATTTTATCCTTTTATACTAAGTCAGTAATGTAGTAAGTAAATGCTTTCCTGAGTTTTGTGAGCCTCTCTAGCTAATCAGTGGAATCTCTAGTCTATAGCAGATCAGTCAAAAGTAGAAGTGATAGCCCAGAACTTGCAGATGGCATTTGAGGGTGGGCAGGACTGCCTTGCTGGGCTGGACCCTTAACCAGTGGGATCTGATGCTACATCCAGGTGGATAGTATCAGAACTCAATCAAATCATTGCAGAATGGCTTGATATGTGAAAAACTCAAAAGTCTTGCATCAGAAGCAAAGTAGTGTTGCAGTAGGGAACTGAGAGCAGAATGGTCTCAGAAAAACCACAGAATGGTTTTTCCCCAGACTAGCCCAATGGGGAAACTCATGCCTTTGTACACTCCATGGCTTTTAAAGCACTCATTAAGTCCACAAAGTCAGGGACTGGGAAGCTGACAATGGGATGGAACAGAGGAACAGAGCAGTTAAGCCACTGGCCCAAACATGAACAGCTAGTAAGAAGGAGAGTGAGCCCTTTGCTTAAAGATCTGAACTTTGTTTTTCTGGTGTCTTTGATGTTTATGCTTCCCACCTTCCCCCCTTTCCACTAACACAAGATACCAATGAATCTAGAAATTTTTTGGTTCTATGGCTCTACATTGTGGGTGATTGGTGTTGTGTTTCCTTTCTGTCTATTGGGGGATTTTATCTCTGTTTATAAAATATTACCTCTCCCCATTTATAGTATTTGTTGTTGGTAGTGTTGTTGCTGTTGAAGTGTCCAGAACCTTTCAGACCCTCTGTGTAGATGACTTACGGTTAGCATGATGCTTGATTATTCATGCCACTGAGCAGAAGAGTTGGTGCTTGTAAACCTACCCAGGGCTGCCCCCTGGGGGCTGGAAAATGGAGCCCCTTCCCCGTAGGGAGTGGAGCACCTGATGGCTGAGATGATTGTGAGCCCGGTGTGCTTGGTTGGTAGCACTGAAAACTTACGTAGGGACCTTCTCTTCTCTTCTATGCCACTTCATGGTTTTCCTATGCTTTACTTTTCTTACCCCTTGGCTGGCCAGATCCAGTGAAAATTACCAAAAAAAACCCTTAACTTCTAAAAATTAATAGCTGTTTCTTCAAGAAAACTCAGAAAGCAAAAGGCAAAACTGCCCATAATCCCATCACCAGAGAGAACATTTTCATCTAAATCCTTCTATCTTTATTTTCTGTGTGGATACCCATGCCTATTTATACAAAATTTATTTTAAAATGGAATATTCTATACACACTGCTTTGCAGCTTACTTTTTAATCCCATATGGTGTCTTAAGACATAAATGCTTCCAAATTTCATACAGAACTTTTCTTGGCTATTTTCTATCCAGAGATTGCTGTGGCTAGCACTGAATGCCCTCTAGTTGGAGCAAATGACAGGTGACATGCCAGCTTTTCACACTCAAGTGTGCATATGATTCACCTGGGGATCTTGTTCAAATGCAGGTTCTCATTCTGGAGGTCTGGGGTAGGACTTGAGGTTCTGCATTTCTAATAGGCTCCCTGGTGAGACTGATGTAGCTGTCTATGGTCTGCACTTTGAGAAACATATAGGTGTGCTGGAAAAAAACTCCAATCTAGGAGTCAAATCCAAACCAAATCCAAATCCAAAACTCCAATCTGGGAGTCAAAAACACGTGTTAAAATTTTGGTCATGAATTTTGGATAAGTTTCTAAACCTCCTAACTTGAGTTCTCTTCTATAAAGTTCTCATTTCATAACAGTCTGAAAATGCTTGGCACAAAATATGGATTTAGCTGTACAGATTAGTTATATGTGTGTATAGTTAAACTATGAAAGTACACATCAAACCGAACTCAGATCATCATAGAAAAACTACTTGAAGGAGAAATACAGCTCTTTTTTCCCGTATCCCCTATGCCCCAACTCCCACTGCACCTAAAGCATAAAATCTGCTCTCAAAATAGAAAAGAATGTTCTTTAAATGGGCTTCTTGTGCTTACAGAAGTCTAAGACATGGAATTTAGAGAGAGACATTGATCCACTTTGACCTTTTTAAAGCGTTCAATAAAAAAGTGATCTATAACCTAGTGTGACCCAGATGCTCCAGCATAGCCTCTCTTCACCTGTCAGCAGCTAGCAGGTTCAATCTTTCTCTTATAAATATACTAACATCACAAATAGATGTGTAAACTGCATAAAATCCACTTTTCCTATTTGTTCTTTGTCTATTTTTTCTGTCCTGGTGCCAGGCATGTTCTTCCCCAAATCTCCTTTCCTGTGGCCTCCCTGTCTTGCTGACTTCAACTTCCTCCAAGATCTTCCCCTCTGGACCCTCCATATCCCTTTCCTATTGAAGCTTTTGGCTTCTCTCGTGTTTTATCTTCATATGCATTTCTCTGCTCAATAAATGGCTCCTCTCCAGGAGTCCAGTGGGACCTTGTGTTTTTCTGGCCATCATCATTGCATTTGACTTTTTCCCCCTCTCTTCAAAAGCAGAAGAATATAGAATTAGACTTGTGTTTGTCTTTTCATCTATGGAATTTTCTAGTTGCATTATTTTATAATTCCTGATGCTTTTTTTTTTCTTTTTCTTTTTCTTTTTAGAACACAAGGACAGACTCTGGCCTCCCTGACAAAGGTAGGGGCAGAGAGAGCCAGGTCTGACCTGAGAGAAATGACGTGTTCTACCTGCTCAGGGAGCCACTTGGAGGGCTATGGGTGGGTCATCTAGTTTCCTGAGGAGGAGCAGATGCCAGGCTGAGTAGGTCTGGTTCCTGCCTGTGTTTTAGGAATTTCTTTTTATGAAAACTGAAAGAGCTAATTCTTAGGTGCTGTTTGATTCTGGACTGCTATAATGAAATTCTGAAGGCTTCCCACTGAGATGAAAATTGGGGGATTAGGTTCTCTTGAAATACCACCCTAGGTGGGCTTAGCTTGTGGATAGTCAGAGCTAGACAAAGGAAAAAAGTGAACTAAAATAGTTTTATTAATTGACTAAATCAGGCCAAGATAAAATTTCTGAGGCTTACATGTCCAGATCTTAGTAAGCAAATGCTGTTCTTTGTTTATTCCCATGGAGCCTAAATACTCTCAGGCTTTTTAGCACTAGGGTTTTCAAACCCTTCTCTGCAAACCTATAGCAGTGGGGGAGGGGCAGAAGAAGGACAGCTTCTTTGCTAGGACCTGGCCTTTCTTTCTTTCTTTCTTTCTTTTTTGACAGATTCCTGATTCTATATAATAATTGTTTGTACCTGTATGTGGTGTGTGTGCTGAGGGGCAGTTAGGGTTAATTTAAATACATAGGAGATTGCTCAAATCCTTTTTAGAATATTGGATATATTTTTGATATAGAGTCCACTTTTACAGAAGGGAGGTAATGCAGGAGTGAAAAGAGAATGAAGGGAAACAAAATATACCACTTCAGAAAATGCCTCTTTGGCATATTGATTATTGTGAGCTGATTAATTTTGAGAGGCTGCAGACACCGAAGAATGTGAAAACCACATAGAGGTTAGTTACCCTTTTGTAAGACATTTACCTTTATGAGCGAAATCTCTACTTGTATGGGTGTCTCCCTCTCTATGCCTGGAAGAGGGGGATGACCAAATCTCTAGACACTCTCATCAGTGAAGAAAGCATGGACTTAAATCTGCATAATAACCATACCCTTGTTGGCTGTGCTTTACTGGGAAACCTCCCATAACTGGTCTTCCCACCCCTCAGCCCAAATACAAAACATCTTTCTTTCGTCTGTAGCTGGGGTATTTAATTTTGATAAGTTACTCAAGTTTCGCTGGCTATGTCCCATATAGATAGACAGTACACATTTAACTAAACTGTTTGTTTTTCTTCTGTTAATCTGTCTTTTATTATGGGAGTGGGATTAAGGGTGGGGTCTCAGCCAAGAACCTAGAATGGTAGAGGAAACAATTTTTCCCCTCCCTTAAAGCAGGAGCAATAGGGGAAGCCAACAATGAAGATAGTTTTTTATATATTTTAGAGAGTAATTATTAGGAACCAGATCAAGGAGATTGAATTTAAAGAAAATGAAAGAACAAAACTGATGAAGGTTACATGACCTTTAGGAGAATGAGGATAATATCTTGGAACCACCTTGATGACACTCCATACATTGTTGTAAGTTGTTCCCATTTTGGAAAGAAGCTTCTCATCCCGCTGGTCACATCTTATATTTATAAAGTGGCTTCTATTTATTGAGTACTTGCTATGCAGATAGTGAAAGACCCGCGGATCCCCTTACCCAAGAATCCAACACTGCCACTGGATGCAATCAGCAAGAGGTTCTTTATTGTTACGCAGGCACCTGCGGGTGGTCAGCGCGCGCCTGCAGGTGGTCAGCAGCTCCTGCTAGCTGAGCACACCCGGCTGTGGTGGCGCCGGGTTTTTATAAACAGGTACAAACAAGTTTTGGGTGGGGCGCAACTGATTGGTTGACAGTTAGAACTTTTGAAAAAGGCATACGTGGAGTTTGCTGATTGGCTTTGGGGACCCGCTCACGCGAAGAGAGAGGGGAAGGGGGAACAAGCTGATTGGTTCTGAGGGCCCGCGCGCGGGAGGAGAGAGGCAGGGAGGGGGAACAAGAAGGGGGAAGGTAGGAATGCCATCATGGCGTCTTCTATTATTTCTATAAGCCAAGCAGTTACGGAAGGGCAAAAGAGCAATTAATAAGCAATTAATAACCTAATTTACGCCTAAAAGCCAGCGGTTCACAGAAAAGGAAACAAGCGGTTAGTTATCCTATCTATCTTCTAGGGGAGGGGTCTTTCAATAGCAATGTCTCTTAGGTGTGCAGGGCAAGTTTATTGCCACCATCTCATACTTACCCTTGATGATGCAGAATTGGATGAAGGCAAGTACAACTGGCAACATTATAAAACACAGGTTTTGCTAGTTGGTCTACAGCATTCCTGCGCAGAGAATTCTGAACCTCAACATTTTCCACCTGCAAGAAAACAATAGCCAATGGTCATTCTTTAATGGACAGTTCTGAGTTCCCTCTCTTAAAGGCCAGGGGAAGTCCATTTATGTCTCCATAAGTCAGAAGTTCAGGCTTTAGGGTGTGCCAGGAGAGTTGTGCATTTTGGTATATAATGAGTTGCAAAAATCACTCTTTCTCTTTCCTGGAAATGACCATAATTCTCACGAATAGTTTGAACATAATGCCTTGACCAGCATCTCTGTTTATTATCTATTATACTGGATTTTAAGCACTACCTGCTCCTTTTTAAAATTTGTAGATGGCCTATGGTCAAAAAAGGAGATTTGGGGACTCTTGGGTTAGAGTGGGGACAGGAAGAGAATCAAGCATCATCGAAGGTTTTGACAGTAGTGGTTCTGCTTTCCATGACAATGAAAATTCAATGACCTACTGTACCTAAGAACTGTGGAAAAGTTTTTCTGTAGGTCATTTAATTTTCATAGAATTTAGTGGCTGCATTTTCTCCCACTTTTTCAACTGTGGAAACCAAGTTTCAAAGAAGCAATATTAAGTTGGATCAATAGGACATAATCTGAGCAAAGAAAAAAGCTAGGTTTTATACTTCAAGGACACCAAAGGTCCTATTCCTTACCCTTGTAAGGGTAAGGGAACTTCTCCTAGTGCAGAATACATCCCCCATTACTCCCCCACTCCCAGCTGCAGGGAGTAATGGGAAGGGAGTGTCACAAAGGTCTACTGCTCTGATAATTGCTCCCTAAGTAGTTACCAGTCCACTCCAACCCACTTAGGTTGTTTTGTTTTGTTTGGAGAGGGGGAGGAGGGCCTGTCTGTCTGCCAACTACTTTATTCCTTAGAACTGATAGGTCTTGGGATTCCAGTTTAAACTTCATTTTGGAAAATCTGAGCCCAATGAAGCATGTCATGGCCACGTCAGGGTGGGTTTTTTCATTCTTTCTTTTTTTCCCCTTAGCCAAGCAGAGTTGAATGGACGGGCTCTTGGCAACCTCATCATATCTATTATGTTCTGATCATTATTTAAACAAATGGTATTCAGTAGGGTCCAAGTCCAAGGGACGGGACACAGAGAAGGCTTTTTATCAGTCAGCTGGACTGGTCGTCTCTTTCACGAGTCTTTTGTGTTCCCCAAGGGTCCCTCAAGTGTGGAGCAGTTCACAAAGGAATGGGATGGACACAGCTTTTGTCTGGGGTGGGACACCCTATCAGTCCCCTTTGACCCTTTGCAGATGTCTTGATCCTTTTGGTGATTTTCTGTCTCTATTCAAATAAAAAAGTGGGTATGAAAAAGCCAACACATTTTTTTAGGCACTGGGAGCTGCAGAAATGGAGAGTAATGTGCACGTTTACTACAAGATCGGGTTTGATAAACTATCAAACCTGTAGTTGGTGTAGACGCTCAGACTTCAGCAGAGAAGAAACAGGTGTTGAACGATGCTGGCTCTGGAGATAGTGTGCCTTGCTTCCAATAATTATCCAAGAGATCTTGAAAAAAATGCCTTAACCTAGCAAGACTTTGATCCTTTGTCTGTACATGGGGACAATAATTATAGTTATTTCATAGCATTGACCAGAGGATTAAATGAAATGTTGTACTGTAGCTTGCTTATTGGCACATTTTGAAGTTTTATTAAATTCTCACTTTTATAATTAAAGCTGAGAATAGATTTATGGAGGGAGGTGGCCTTGGGTACTGGAAAAGAGAAAAATTATAGAATACCGAGGCCCAAGTCCAGGGAATCACAGGCTTGGGAGAATAAAGACATCTGCAATTTATCTTTTTTACTCTAGGTGCAAAGCTGGTAAAAATTTTACTCACCTGAAAGGTCTCAGGTAAACTTCGTTGGTTTAGCATGCTGACCCTTAAGCATAATTGCCCAAACCCCATTCCCACAGAATAATAGTACAGAATATATTTTTTTTAAGTTACCTCCCTGAACACTGTAAAAAAAAGGGAGGGGTGTTCTTTCACTGAATATATTTGAAAAAACTCAGCATATTTGGCAATTCCTGATCAACAGTAAGATAAAGGCTCAGAGCAGGCCTATATGAAAAGAACAAAATCTAGCATTAACCAAATAAATCTGAATATGAAGTGTTTGTTGTTGCTTCTATTGCTGTATCTGTTGTCTGGTGTCAGGAAGCAGAAGGGTGCATATACTTTCTCTAGGAAAGATGTTTGGGTTTGGTGCTGACAGCCAAGAAAGAATTCTTGAGACGTCTTCAGAGCAAAAAGCTCATTTTATTGAAGCACAGGGACAGTACCCTTGGGCAGAAGGACAGCACTGGGGTTGTGAAGAGTGGCCCATTACATTTTCAAGTTGGGAGAGGGGGTTAAGGTGAGAACAAGCCTCCAAGTTATTTTGGAAAGAAGTAAAGAAGGTTTCCAGGATCCCGAAGCTATTGTTTGGAAAAAGTCATTTATTACTGTTACTGTTATTCCTTTATTACTTTTTATTACTGTTTATAGTAAACCCTCAGTCATAAAACCCTTCAGATGTCTATTAGTGGGCCATATGTTTGGAGGATGATTGGTAACATGTATCTTGGGGTGGTGGTGGCTGAGGGGGTAGGTAGAGATAAGGTTTCTAATGGAATTTAAATGCTAAAGTAGACTTATAAGATCCTATAAAGTAGACTTATAAGATTGGCAACTGAGCCGCGCCTGGGTGGCTCAGAGGGTTGAGCCTCTGCCTTTGTTTCAGGTCATGATCCCAGGGTCCTAGGATTGAGCCCCACATAAGGTTCTCTGCTCAGTGGGGAGCCTGCTTCCCCTTCTCTCTCTCTCTCTGCCTGCCTTTCTGCCTACTTGTGATCTCTGCTTGTCAAAGAAATAAATAAAATGTTTAAAAAAAAAAAAGATTGGCAACTGAGTTCCCAGAGGAAAGTCATTCCATCTATTTCAAGGACTTGTCAGTGGCCTGTAAATAGTAAAGGAATTTAATTCTTACTTTTGCCTTTCTTCCCACATCATACTGACATACTGAAGAACACAGGTCTATGAGGTATGCATTTGAGCTGTCTTCTGGTTTTCCCCAAGAATGGAGTTGGTTTTCAGTTGGTTCACCCAGATGTGTACCACGAGAGCAAGCATTTGTGTGCAGTACATCTAGTCCATCAAACAATATTCTCTACAGGAAGCCTGGGTAGCTCAGTTGGTTAAGCGTCCAATTCTTGATTTTGGCTAGAGTCATGGTCTCAGGGCTGTGAGATCGAGCCCCAGGTCATGCTCTACAATGAGTGAGGAGCCTGCTTGGGATTCTCTCTCTCTCTCTCTCTCTCTCTCTCTGTCTCTGTCCCCCACCCCCACCAACTGGTGCTCTCTCTCTTTAAAAAAAAATCCCTTACAACAATCATGGGGACACCAGGCATTTCCCTAAAGTGGTGGCTCGGAAGGGCAGTAATTCTGAAGGCTCAGGAACTGAGAAGTCTGCGTGGGTGGAACCAACAGGGGAAAGTACTCTATCATGATATTGGGACCTTACAATAAAGTATGACTTTCAGTTAGCCGAGTTTGCAAGTTGTTATCAACTTGCTTCTGAGTACATACAAAAACTTTACCCTCTCCAATTCTTTCCTACTGTAGTATACAGAGTGTGTGGAAGGTCAAGGCATTGGGTAGAACTGAGAATGTTGTGGAGTATATGTTAGGCATGGAAATAGAAGGACAAGGAAGGAAGCCAGGGAAAGAGAATGGTGAAATCATGATATCTGTTTGAAAGAGGAGAGGAAAAAAATCTATACATACACACACACACACACACACACACACAAATATATATGTATACATATATTTGAGAGAATTTGAGAGAATGTGAATATACATGAGCCATATATATAAATTAAAATATTATCCTTATAACAAATCAGTAGCCATTCTTTTAGATTTATCTAGAAATGTAATTTGGGTTTTGGGGGAGTAGAAAAAACCCTAAAGATAACTGATGAAAATTTCAGTGTTTCAAATGCATTTATAGCTATATAACTGTAGATTAAAGTCTGCTATGACTAAGCTTTTATGAATTATTTAGCATCCCATAGGTTGCTGGCACTGCATCATGAGAATTTCTAATTTCTGAATTTTGGGGGGTCTGAGCCCACCCTATGCACTGGGTCTTGGGAAATCTTTTTATGTATTCCTTGGTTTCTGCCTCTGTAAACTGAAAATAATAATTTTGTTTCTGGGTTTTTAGGAAACAATATAATACACTGCAGTCATTCCCAACCACCTGTCAATATGCTGGGGTTAGTTCCGTAACAGAGGTAAAAGAAGAAAAATAAGATCAGTTTGATGAGTGTTAATCAAATTTTGCACAATTTAAAAAATGGAGATAAGTTCTTTCTACTTTTTGGCTTAAAATCTCTTTTACTTTATAAAATATTTTTGGAGGTTTCTCCTTATTTTTGCCCCTCTTTTATTAGTAGGTAAAATCTCAAAGTCCCAGAGCTGCTAAAGTGGTGACATGGAAACACTTGGCCCAGTCTAGACCTGAGTGCTACTGTGATTTTTGCTGCCTGTGGGAAGTTACCCTCTAACAGAGGAGAGAGAGTTCTTTAGATGTAAGCATTTTGAGGTTAGTCCCTCTCAAGAACAGAGTTTTGAATGGTTGTCTTAAAGATGTTATTGGCGCCTATAGAATCAAATAAAGGGAACTTCTCACAAGGTGTGGGCTTATTAGCGTTGAGCCCTACAGACAGAACAAACAGCCTGCAGAATTGGGAGAGAGCCATGGGGCTTTCTTTTCCAAAATGTCTCAGTCTGCATCACACAGCCAAATACTACTGATCTCCTGTTAGTCATTGTTTGGCATTTTCTGTGTCTCTTCTGTGCCCTATTCATGCTCTGATTTCTGCAGGCTTATTCCTTAATTCATTTAACAGCCATTTACTGGGGTCCATTGTTTGTCAGGTATCATGCTGAATATTTTGAATGCTTCATTATCTCATTTAATTCACACAGCAG
Source organism: Mustela lutreola (assembly GCF_030435805.1). Lineage (NCBI taxonomy): Eukaryota > Metazoa > Chordata > Mammalia > Carnivora > Mustelidae > Mustela > Mustela lutreola. The sequence goes on from NC_081294.1 coordinate 84,671,870, forward strand.
TTTAGTGAAACAGGCATTATTTTCATTCTCAATTTTCACAAATCAGCAAATGAAGTTCAGATGGCCCATGTGGCACGCAAGCCCCATTCAGCAAGAGAGTTTCTTAGCTGGGTTCAAGCCCAGGTGTCTCGTGGTCACAACACGGACCATGGAAATGCAATCTTTCCAGTACAGCAGGGAGATCATATGGTGGCAACATTAAAAGCAGGGACTTTGGAAACATATAGGTCTCGGTTGTTGCTGCTGATGTTTTTAGTTTGTTTAGAAAATGGGGCCAGTAATTGAGCTTAACTTTTATGGTGGCTGTAATGATTAAATTAAGTGCTGTATATATATTCGTGGAACACAGTAAGTTTTGTGAAAAGGTGAGGTCAGTAATAATGTTCACATTAGTATTTGGACTGTGCTGTAATTTGTGTGAGTCCTTCCGGGAAATGAGAAAATACATAGACCATGTGATGTGAAGAAGGAAGTCTGGGTGGTGGGTTCCAAGTTGTGTGGAAGGCTTGAAGGATTATAATTGGAGGCGAAAAGATGACTGTAGGTGAGTTCCCATCTGGTGAGAGCATCCTTGTTGAGACCAGCCTGGCCTGGGGGGCCCTGGTGACTTAGGGATGGAGTCCTAGTTTGTCTCTGACCACCATGTTTGCAGAGCTTTGCCTCAGTTCTCCAGGGGAAGGGAAATGATCGGTGAGGGAGAAGGTTCACACGGCTGAGAACTCGTCAAGCGGTCTGTATGCATGGAAAGCTGAGCCAGGCCGGAGGGGACACCCCCATCCTGGCTGTCTGGTTTGTGTTGAGAAGCTCAGTCAGTCTCTGATTACCTTGGCTCCAAACCCTTTCTCACAATGGTCCAAGAACTGAAAGATTAGGACCCTTCTGGCAGTTGCTGGCATGTTCCGAACCACAGCTTTTGAATTTACTCCAAACTTGGAAACCAGCTACCCAGTGGAGTGTATGAGGAGGGGATTTCACATGGGCAAGAACCTGAAGGGAGAAATTGCTATGGATGGAAATGAGGTCACGGCTCTTGCTACATAGCATTTCCTGCAGACTGGAGGACTGGAGCCATGATTTAGATATCTTTTGAAACTAAAGTCCACCATTATGATGAGTATTTAGAAGCTGGCAAAATTTAGGAAGCATGTCATGTCATTTTATCACTTATTTGCACACCTTTTCAATGTAGATAAGCCTCCAACGTCCTAAAACTTCTCCAGAGGATGACTCATTTCTCCTGATTCTTATCTTGGGTGTTGTTATCTGAAAGGGGTAAGGAGAAATGTGTTTAATGTTAATGTATTTTTTTGCATTTTTATACATTTCTACATATACCCTAAATAAACAGGTTAGTTAGGAGTTACTGAGGGTCCACAAGCTGCATTGTCATATGTAAATATGTATGTGTATGCAAATGTGTCCATGTGCATTGCCACGTACATGTACATATACATACATGCTTGCACACACTTAGCTTCTTGTTTTGAAATAATTATAGATCCATAGAAAGTTGCAAAGATAGTATAGACAGTTTCCTTTTTTTACACTTTGTCCAGTTTTCCCCAATGATTACATGTTGTCTAACTGTAGCATAGCACCAAATCACAAAAGTGAGATGGCTACAAGGTACAGTTCCATCTAATTTGTTCCAGGTACAGGTTGATTTAACGGCTGCCTGACTGGAGATACAGAACTATCCCCTCACCGCAAAGATTTTCCTTATGCTGCCCCTTCACGACCACCCTATCCCATTCCCTCCACCATTCCTAATCCCTGGCAACTATTAACTTGTTCCCCATCTCTGTAATTTTGAACTTTTGGGAATGTTACATAAATAGACTCAGAGTAGGTAGCCTTTCGAGGTTGGCCATTTTCAGTCAGCATGATGCCCTTGAGATCCACCTGTGTCAGAGAGTAGCTCATTACCATTCATGGCTGAATTAATATTCTACAGTATAGTCGTACAAGTTTGTTTAAGCAAATTGTCCTTTTGAAAGGATTTTCAGTTTTTGGACATTATAAATAAAGCTGCTATGAACAATACATACAGGACTCATTTGGATGTAGGCTTTCCTTTCTCTGGGGTAAATGCCCAGAAATGTGCTTGCTGTTGTATAGTAAGTACATGTATAGTTTTCTTTTAAGAAAGTGCCAAATTATTTTCCAGAGTGACTATATCACTTTACATTATTATTTTTTTAATTCTTAATGATTTTTTTTTAAATATATAATTTATTTATCAGAGAGAGAGAGAGCAAGCTCAAGTAGGGGGATGGGTAGAGGGAAAAGCAGGCTCCCTGCCTAGCAACAAGCCTGATGTGGGACTTGATCCCAGGACACTGAGATCATGACCTGAGCCAAAGACAGATGCTTAACCCACTGAGCCACCCAGGCGCCCCACCACTTTACATTCTCATTAGCATCTGATGAAAGATCCCATTTCTCCACATCCTTATGGTATTTGGTATTGTCACTATTTTCCATTTTAACTGTCCTAATAGGTACGTAATGACATCTTATCATGGTCTTAATTTATATTCCCACCAGCTGCATTGCCATATTTACATAGCCTTACTGAGATATAATTCACACACCATATAATTCACACTTTGAAAATGTACAATTCAGAGACTCTTAGTTTATTCACAGAGTACTATATCCATCATCATAACAATTTGAGTATTTTTATTACCTCAAAAGAAATTCCTTGCCTCAGTGTGCCTAGGTGGCTCAGTCCATTAAACATCTGACTCTTGATTTCAGCTCAGGTCGTGATCTTGGGGTCTTGAGATTGAACCCCGGGTGGGGCTCTGTGCTCAGTGGGGAGTCTGTTTCAGATTTTCTCTCTCTCCAGTTTAACTATTTTTTGTTGTTGTTCCTTATGCTTTTGGTGCCATATCTATATTGATGCCATATTTCAATGCCTAATCCAAAAGTATGAGGATTTAAACCTTCTAAGAGTCTTAGAGTTTTTTTTAATAACTCTTACATTTAGGTCAGTGATACATTTTGAATTAATTTTTTTTAAAAGATTTTATTTATCCTTTTGACAAACAGAGATCACAAGTAGGCAGAGAGGCAGGCAGAAAGAGAGAGGAGGGGGCAGGCTCCCTGCTGAGCACAGAGCCGATTCGGGGCTCCATCCCAGGACCCTGAGATCATGACCCGAGCTGAAGGCAGAGGCTTTATTTTTATTTTTATTTATTTATTTTTTAAGATTTTATTTATCCATTTGACAAACAGAGATCACAAGTAGGCAGAGAGGCAGACAGAGAGAGGAAGGGAAGCAGGCTCCCTGCTGAGCAGAGAGCCCGATGCGGGGCTTGATCCCAGGACCCTGGAATCATGATCTGAGCCGAAGGCAGAGGCTTTAACCCACTGAGCCACCCAGGCACCCCTTAAATTAATTTTTGTTTATGAGGTAGGAGTCCACATTCATTGTTTGTTTTTCTTCCTCTCTTCCCTTCTTCCTTACCTTTTCCTCCTTCCTTCCCTCCCCTCTCTCTTTCTTTCTTTGTGGCTCTATTTATTTATTTTGGAGAGGTACCAAGAGAGAAGGTGGGGGAAGGGGCAGCCAGAGGGAGAATGTGAAGCAGGCTTCACGCCCAGCAGAGAGCCTAACACAGGGCTCAATCTCACAATCCTGAGATCATGACCTGAGCTGAAATCAAGAGTCAGATGCTTAACTGACTGAGCGACCAGGCACCACCACCTTCATTCTTTTTCATATAGACATCCTGTCCGAGCACCATCTGTTTAAAAGACTACTTCCCCTTCATTTAATTGTCCTGTCAGTCTTATAAAAAATGAACTGACTGGATGCTATATTTTTTAGTGTTGTTTTTTTTCTATCCCAAATCTTCAGTTCCTGAGAACTAAGGAATTTAAGCCTCCAAAGGAAGAACTAATGCTTGATCTAAAGCTCCAGGAGCAACAACCTTCAAAGCTGTCAAGAGTCACTCATCCTTTATCTTAAATGAGATCCAGACACTTTTTAGACAGCAACTTTAGATAGAGTTGAGAGAAAATCCAGTCCAGTGGCTTTGGGTCACCGGAGGGGAGAAGGGAAACAGGATAAAGAGGCAGAGAATGTAAGACAATCCCAAACGTCAACTTTCCTTCTTTTCAGTTGTACTTTAATTAGTCTTGTGTTTCAATTGTTTGCTTGGTCTCTCTCTGTTCTCCACTGAGTACAATATAACCTCACTCTGGCTAAAAATGCAGGATTCTGCATCAGACACACAGGGGCTCAAATCACGGATCCTTTATTTTGCTACTTCCTCTGTTACTTCCTACTTGTTCCATCTCTCCAAACTTCAGTTTATTTGTTAGCAAAACTGGGATAATAGTCATGTCTACCTCAATGAATCAGTGAGTACTAAAGAGTACCAATACATACTTAGCATAGTGCCATGACATCTCTAAAATATTATCTACTACTAACATTTTCCTTAATCAGAATAAAAAACTCATTTGTCCCCTGTCCCATTTCATTGGGTTCTGCTCTGTAAGATAGGAAAACCTACTAATCTGATTTTTAATCCTACAAGCTTTTTACTACATTTGAAATATTTTTCTTATGGAGGAGTTGAGAAGATTTCAATTCAGTTTCTGTTTAACTTCTTGATGTATTATAAGCTGTATTAAATTACATTTACCATTTGGGGGTTTTAAGGCTCCTAAAGTCATACTAAGCCTCTATTTTTTTTAAAGATTTGTTTATTTTGGGGTGTTTGGGTGGCTCAGTGGGTTAAAGTCTCTGCCTTGGGCTCAGGTTATGATTCCAGGGTCCTGGGATTGAGCCCCACATTGGGCTCTCTGCTCGTGGCGAGGCTGCTTCCGCCTCTCTCTGCCTGCCTCTCTGCCTACTTGTGATCTCTGTCTGTCAAATAAATAAATAAAATCTTAAAAAAAAAAAAGATTATTTATTTTAAGGGATGACACAGGGAGAGGGAGAAAGAGTCCTAAGCAGATTCCTTACTGAATGCAGAGCCTAAGGAGGGGCTCAATCTCCCAACCCTGAGATTAGATTATGACCCTTGGCCAAAACCTAAGATCACAACATGGGCTGAAACTAGGAGTCAGATGCTTAACTGACTGCGCCATTCAGGCACCCCCATATTAAGCTTCTACTAACACATGACAAAAAGGGCAAAAGTCCTTGGGGTGCCTGGGTGGCTCAGTCAATTGGGCATCTGCCTTTGGCTTAGGTCATGATCTCCGGGTCCTGGGACTGAGTCCTACATGGGGCTCTCGGCTCAGCAGGGAGTCTGCTTCCCCTTCTCCCTCTGCCCCTCCCCAGGAATCCTGTGCTCTCTCTCTCTCTCTCTCTCTCTCTGAGGGAAAAAAAAAGGTAAAAAAGTAAGGGCAAAAGTCCAAAAATCTGTAAAACTCTGTGACCCTTTCACTTATTCCTATGATTATAGACAAGTTGCTCACCTGTGAGCCTCACTGCTTGTAAAATGGGGTGAAATATCAGACTGGACTATTGTATAAAGTAGCTAGGACATTCCAAGGAGGTAAAAAGCACACAGAGGGGGAATGCCTGGGTGGCTCAGTCAGTTAAGCATTCAGTTCTTAATCTCAGTTCAGGTCTTGATCTCAGGGTCATGAGTTCAAGCCTTACACTGGGCTTCATGCTGGGCATGGAGTCTATTTAAAAAAAAAAAAAAAAAAAAAAAAAAAAGTGTGCAGAGCTTTTAAAATGACAAAGTTTGCCCCACCTGTAAGATGATCTTTTTATTTTATTGAAGTATGGAGTAAAGTGAATTCTGTGACAAAACACCAATATTAAATTTTTTAAATTTTTTCCATTAATATTACACTATAGTACCATTAGCCTTAAGAGATGTAAAGTGAACAGTACAGTTAAAAGCTTTAGCTATGAAACAAAGCAAAGAGTCAAAGACAGAAAATAATTGTTGTCAGTCAAGATTCTAAGGTGAAAATAATTCTAAGATGTTTTCAAGGATTAATTAATGCTCAGTGTATTTTCATATTCTCTTCTGAAAGCTTTAGTGGGCTGGCTTTCCTAATGCTTCCTTTGTGGTATTATCTTTGAGAACGGGAAATAGAACTCAACTTATAATTTTAGAAGCCTTAATTTTAAGGCCAAAGAAATGGTCCCACAGGCTCTGGTTATTTAAGAAATAAGATACTCTAATCTCTGTGTGTATATGTATGCGTATGGTAACAGTAAACTTATCTCAAGTTCATTGATTTTTTAAAATTTATTTTTGCCTTTAAAATTTCAGTATACTTGGGGTGCCTGAGTGGCTCAGTCATTTAAGTGTCTGCCTTTAGCTCTGGTCATGATCTCAGAGTCCTGGGATCTGAGCCCTGTGTCTTGACTCCCTGCTCAGTGAGGAGTCTTCTTCTCCTACTCTCTCTGCCCCTTCCCCTACTCATGCTCTCTCTTTCAAATGAACAGGTAAAATCTTTTAAAAAGTAAGTAAATAAGATTTCAGTATATTTAACACACAGTGTTTTATTAGTTTCAGGTGTACAATACAGTGATTCAACAATTCTATACATTACTCAGTGCTCATCATGGTAAGTCAAGTTCACTGATTCTTACTGTTTAACATCAGGTTCTTTTGTTAAATTCAAGTATAATTATTTACAGGAATTTAAGAATAGGATCTATGATAGAACTCCATTACCCTAAAAGTAGCCTCAACCTTTACCCATACACCTGTATATTTACACAGAAAGATGTCTAGGATAATGTTTATGTATTAATGATGATGATAATTTCTATGTGGTACAATTAGGGGTTAAATTTTACTTCATTTTTCTATTTTTCTATATTGTTTGAGAGGTTTTCCCCAACTTAAATTATAAATTTGAAGTTGGAAAATTGGCACAGAGACCCATGTAGCTTCTCTCTATGATAACAAATTCTTTTTTTTAAGTTTTTATTTTTTAATTTGAGAAAAAGAGAGTGAGCAAGAGAGAGAAAGAAAGGGAGATCATGAAGGAGAAGGATTAGAGAGAGGAGCTGCACCCTGTTGAGCAGGGAGACTGATGTGGGACTCGATCCTGGAATTCTAAGATCATGACCTGAGCCGGAGGCAGTTGCTTAACCAACTGAGCCACCCAGGCACCCAAAAGCAACATTTTTAAAAAATATATATATTTATTTATTTGCTTATTTGAGAGAGAGAGAGAGAGAGAGAGAGAGAGAGAAAGATAGAGAGAGAGAGAACATGAACAGGAGTAGGGGCAGAAGAAAAGGGCAAGAGAGAATCCTCAAGTAGACTTCCCACTGAGCATGGAGCCCAGTGTGGGGCTTGATTCCAGGACCATGAGATCATGAACTGAGCCAAAACCAAGAGCTGGCCACCCAACCCGCTGAGCCATCCAGGCATCCCTATGGTAACAACTTCTACAACTATAGTACAATGGTGAAACCAGGAAATTATCATTGGTATAGCACAAACTACAGAGTTGGTTCAGAGGTCTCCGGTTTTTACATGTACTGATTTGTGGCAACTGTCTCTCTTAACTCTGTTTATTCCTCAGCGAGCACTGCTATTATAGGGTGGGGTAGAGTACAGAGCACACCGCACTTTCTAAGGATAAACACATACCTGCTTTGAAAAATCACATTACTTATCACTCATATGGTAACAAATTGGTAGGAAGTTATCTCATCCTTCCAAAATTACTGGTAATGATGAGCTTGAGTTGGCTTGTACCAACTCTGAGGGCCAATTGTTAAATATTCTAGAATTTTGTCATTGGTAGTTTGAAATCAGCCACGGTAAAAATGTTTATCTTCGAGACATCTGCCAAGAGTATAAATCAAGACTTCCCCTCTCTTCTGACAGTCTGCTTTCCAGCATACCACTGTTCACACAGCATTTACAGTTGGTCTTGGCTAATCCTAGCTGTCCATACAATTCTTCTCATCTGGGTCTCACTGTAAAACCTTACTCCTGGTAAGACATCCCCTTATCATTCATGATGTTTTTTTCCCCTCAGGGTCGTAAAACAGGGCAGCTAGATAATCCAACAAAAAGGTTTTCTGTTAATGGATTCTAATACCTTAATATATGGCCTTTCTGGGTAACTCACTTCCATTTTGCCCAGAGACGTTCTCAGATATATATTTATTTTTAACTCTAGGAGAACGTGTGAGGGCATGTGAAAGATAAGCAGCAGAAAAGTTGTTTGAGGGTGGAAGGAGCAATGCGGCAGGCAGCTGTGGGTTTCACGCAAAAGCAAGAACAGCCCTGCCTTGACTGCCTCAGTCCTGTCCTTCTTTCTGTGGAGCTACAGGGAGTCACGGGGCCCTCTCTGTTAAGGAAGGTGACGGGAATGGGGAAGAGAACTGAGTTTTAGACTTCAAAAGAGGTAGAAGGCCAAAGAGATTCTTTGCAGGTAGCGGTGTGAATATATAAACTTTTATTTAGGGAAGGGCCATATCCTTCCATCTTCAGTTAACATGTTAGCTATGTTTCTTCTTAACTGTTAATATTGTTGAAGAAGAAGAATTCAAGTAAGTAAACTTGAAGCTCTAATTGCCTTTAGAGGTGATTCATGAATGGGGCACCATGCCACCTTGCAAGTAGAAGGGGGTACCAAAAAGTTGTACAAAGTGGAAGGTTTTCACAGGAGAGCAGGTGGGGCAAGGAAGTTATTGGCAAAAAGAAAGGAAGGAGTGTTTCAAGCAAAGTCATTTTCCTTAGGGAGACATGCAGGGAGTCTTATCATGCAGATGACCTCATCTTCCTTTGAGGGGTGGAGGTGGGGATGGAGAAGGCCCACATGACAGATTACCTCATTGGTGCTGACCAGAAAATTCCTGACTGACATGTTAAGGCTACACTTCTGGGGGTGCAGGGGAGTTGAAACTGTAGTTAGGTTAGGTATTAAGCCCCTGTTTGGTGACCTGGGCTAGCATAAGTGACTCCATCTTAGGTCTCTGTTTTCTTTTTAATAGTACATTAATTGTAGGAGCGCCTGGGTGGCTCAGTGGGTTAAAGCCTCTGCCTTTGGCTCAGGTCATGATCCCAGGGTCCTGGGATTGAGCCCCGCATCAGGTTCTCTGTTCAGCGGGGAGTCTGCTTCCCCCCACCCTCTGCCTGCCTCTCTGCCTACTTGTGATCTCTTTCTGTCAAATAAATAAATAAAATCTTTAAAAAAAAAGTACATTAATTGTCGACAAATAAATAAATAAAAACAAAAATGTAACTTTTCTATTCTGTATTCTCCCCCTTGTCTCTCTATGTTGTTCATTTAACAGACATTTGCAGACTAACTGTTGGAGGGGACCAAAATTTGCCACCTCTGATGTGTTTCTTTGGCATGTGGATTTCTTGGGTCTGATGATTTTTTAAGAACAAGAAGACTCAGCAAGAAACTTTGATTTTCTCCTAATTACCTAAAAGACTTTAGATAGAGTTCCTATTCCAATAAGGGAACTAACACCATAGACAAGTCCTGTACAATATGAACTAGATGTGGTAGACAGGGAGGAACGTGGCAAAGTGGAACTTCTTTCCATGCCCCCACTGTTTTTATATGGCCAAGGAAACATTTGCTTACTGGACCTTTACTCTTTTTCATCTTTCTGTGAATTGTCTTCCTTCTCTGTGAAGTCCCAGACCTCTACCCTCTTCTCCTTAATCATGGATGGCAAATAAGCCTCAACTGCCTGTCTATGGGCCTCCTATTCTTATGACGCCCCTGTGAGTTCTTAAATTTTATTTTCTCCTGTTAATCTGTCTCATGTCAATTTAACTCTTAGACCAGTCAGAAGAATCTTGAAGGGTAGAGGAATGGTTTTCCTCCCCAACATGTTTTATGGATAGACTAAGCCAGGTACTATGGGGGAATAGTAAATATTCTCTCAGCTCAAAGCCCACTGGTAGTACAGTATAGTGCAATGAGCACAAATGTGAGAGTTAGATCTGGATTCAAATTCTGACTCAGCCAATTGCTAGCTGAATAAACTTGGACAAACTACCAAGTTTTAATGTGTTAGTTTCTTCATTAGTAAATGCAAAGTTGTTAAGAGCATGAATGATAATAATAAGCCCCAACTCTATAGGGATCATTTTTTTTTTTAAGATTTAATTTTTTCAAGTAATATCTACACCCAGTGTGGGGCTCACAACTTACAACCCTGAGATCAAGTGTTGCAGGCTCTAAGTATGGAGCCCACCAGGTACCGATGTATGGGGTATTTTATGTAGCTTAATAATGTTTTATTTTATCTCACTTTAACTTAATCCTTATCATAACTTTGCCAGGTAAGTTGTATTATTTCCATCTTATAAATGAGAGATTTGAGCCAGAGACATTCATTAACTTGATCAAGGTCATAGAGCTAATGGGGAACAATGTTGGAATTCATAAGATCACTCTAGAGGCCATATGGCATATGAAAAAGCTTATAAAAATTCCTAGATGCATACTAGGGGCTCAGCCGTTGTATATTGTTATTCACTTTATTTATAATTAATTGTTAGTTATATTGATGATTATATTAATATAATTACATATTACACAAGGTTCTATAATGTATCATACAATGCCTTAATTATATGAATTAATTACATATATATATATATATATATATATATATAGGGAAAGTTCACTAAATGTGGAATCAGATTATCTGAGCCATGTCTTGGCTCTGCTATTTGTGACTTCTGCCAATAGGGAAATCATGCAAATATTCTAGTTTACACACAGGCATTCTTGCCACATGGTAGCTGTTCAATAAATGTGCAAAAATAAAAAAATTAAAAAATGAATAAGCAAATGAATAAATGTTTAAGATCAATTCGGATCTTAAAAAGCAACTCTCCTTGTAACGTACACAAAGAAAAACTGACAGGGACATCCGAGCTCACGATGCAGCGGACCACAGAGGGTCCCCACAGTGCCTCGCTGTGGTACCAAGAGGTACTGCAAGAGCATCGCGCAGGCTTCCCCAGTCGCGCCTAATCCTTGGTATGTTGCCAGGGATTTGCCCAGCTACTTACTTGTTTGCTCCCCGTCTACACCCAATTAACTCTTGCCCAAGCAGGAAGACTCTTGCTTGGTCCTACACATAAATCACTGCTTATTCACTGAACATTGCGATATTCTGGTCGCATATGTTTTTCTTGGTTTTGTCAGAGCAGCAGGAGTCAGGGCTGTGAAAGCAGGTATGTTGTAGTAATATTCTTTCATACATTATGCTCTTGTATTATCCTTTGTACTTTTCCCTTTCACACCTACAAAGTTCTTCAAACCTCACAAATAATCAAAATGTGAGTTCTGGAGCCTGTCAGTGACTGCGCCCTTGCACACTGGTCACGCATTAAAACTTCTGGTACTCATCTTGCTACACGTCTCATGTAACTCTGACAACAGCCCAACAAGGAAAAGGATTTTATTCTCTTCCTTTTACAGAAAAGGGAGGCTTGGAATGAGTCAGTAACATACCTAGCAGCAGAGGTGGGACTGGGGCCGAGTCTGCTGGTCTTCCAGACACATAATGTCTCTCATAGCAGAAAAAAAAAAAAAGATAAATAGGTCATAAAGAGAAAAGAACAACATGATTGTGTCTCTGCTTTACTTTCATCTGTAATTATAAGATAATGGGAGCACCTGGCTCATTTTGAACTGTGCTTTCCCATAGCAGCCCCTATACAACCAGGGGGACCCAGTCCTAAGAAGCAGGGATGCTTTGTCAATTACACAGTGACTTACAAAATGCTGTTTATGGTTAAGAATGGCAGCCTGGTGAAATAAAAGCATATTTAGATCATGCTTTGTGCAAACAAGAATTGTTGCTGTTTTTCAGGCTTCTTGGGAGGTAAATGTGTTTTAAGGACAAATCCCCTATTTTTTTTTCAAGAATTCCTTTATGAAACATAATACGCTTTGGCAAAGATATTTAAAACATAATACTGTTATTAAAAAAAAATGCAAGTGCATTCACATAGAGAAACTCTAGACAAAATAACATACCTTCCCTCGACAGTTCCCTGGGGAGAGCTTGCTTCAGAGGTGGAGAATTAGGGAGTGAATCTGATGAACTGCCTTGACCCCTTTTGTCTGGTGTCTGAGAGAGTTTGGAATACTTGGAGACTGTGTAATTGGTCGCCAAGTTTCTCTGAGCCTTTGTGCTTGCAAATGAATTTGCTGCCTGGGTAAAGACAAAAACTCAGCCTCCCTGAAGTGAAGGACAGGCTGCAAAAACCAGAATGGTGAGAAAACATAGTAGGAGAGTGGGAGAGGCGGTGCCTCTGTTCAGATGATTACTTTCACATTGGCGTGTGGAAGAGAAACACAAAACCAAGGCACACAAAATACCGCGAAACATCAGCTAAAGATTTTCCTTGAGCCAACACTCTTTCCTAGAGTTTTGGATAAATGCTTCCCTCTTGTGGTCAGATGGTAAAATGCAGGGGGGATGGAGAACTTGAACCAGGATAAGGTGAAGGGAGCAGGGAATTTTTTTTTTTTTTTTTTTTTTTTTGCATATATTTTCTGAAGAGATTTTGGTTTAAGGAATAAAACTCTCCTTCCAAAAGAAAGAGAGGGAAAAGAAAAAAAAAGGAAAAAAAAGGAAGGAAATAAGAAAACATACAAAACGTCAGAAAAAAACAACAAAATAACTCTCCCCCAAAATGGCCCAGTTTACCTATTTCCACTTCCATGGAGACTTCTTTTATCAGCTAAGCAAGAAGTGATTCCTCCCTCCACAGCCCCATACATGAACAACAGAATCAGAATAAATGAGTGAGACACGGCTGGGTAGTCGGGACAATGTGACACACTCAAGACTGGAAGCTGAAAAAGGCATAGTCTCTGCCCTCAAATAGCTCAGACTTCATTGGGGGGATGGTGGGATCAAACAGAGTGAGTGATTTTAATATACACAGCAAATGACAAGCGAGGTACACACAAATGCTTTGGGAGAACAAAGGGTATTTTGTTCAACTCTTGAAGACGGTGATGCCTAAGCTGAATCTGTAAAGATAAGAGTTATTCAGGACATCAATGGCCATGCTAAGGGGAGTGTGAGCTTTGTTTTCTGGACTTCCTTTAGCTCAAATAGCGGCTTTATATTGGCCGCAGTGTACCCCAGTTCCCACTCCCCTATTTATGTTACATATTTAGTCCAATAAGCATTTGAGAATTAACCCCAGGTAGGCATGGGAAACCAAGAAGAGATTTTAATGATGAGAACAACCTGGCCCGATCTATACATTAAATCAAGCTGGAAACAACAGGTAGGGTATATTCATTATTTTTCTATTCGTTTTTTTTTTTTTTTTAAGCTCTTCACCCAATGTGAGGCTTGAACTCATGACCCTGAGATCAAGAGTTCCATGCTTCCCCACTGATTGAGCCAGTCAGGTGGCCCTGCAGGGCATATTCAAAGAGGGCACAGCTGGAAGCAGTTATTTTACCAGGAAGCTGCTGCAAGGATTCAGGTGAGACACTCTTAGTAGATGCGATGAAGAAGAGAAGACCTACAGGCGGGGGAGGGCTAAAGTCACTGGAACGTGTAAAAGATTGAATGTGGAGGGTGAGGGAAATGCTGAGAGAATGAGGGCTATGAATCCATGAAAATCCATCTCTCACTAAGTTAGGGAACAGGGATGGAGCAGGTCTGGAATGAAAAAAATTAACTCAGAATACTTTGGTTTCGTCATGGCCTTTAGTCATCCTGGATTGACCACCCCCCCCCCCCCTTTTAAAGATTCTATTTATTTATTTGAGAAAGAGAGAGCAGGAGTGAGGGAGGGACAGAGAGAGAGAAGGAGAAACAGACTCCCTGATGCAGAGTTTGATCCCAGAACCTTGAGATCATGACCTGAGCCAAACAAAGTCAGCCTCCTAACCCCTGAGCCACCCAAGCGCCACCTGGATTAAGTTCTATTTCATTGTTCCCAGGCCTCATCTGTCTTACTTTAAGTTCATCAGGAGCAAGGACTGTATCTTGTCTCGATATTCCTTAAATGCCTTTTGAAAAAGTACTCTTATCAAATTACTTAAAATGTCATTTTTACACAAATAAGTAAATATGCATCAAAGTGTTATGTACGTCATTAGTTAAAGAAACCAGGTGAACACCTAAGCTGGTTCAAGAAAGGTTTGAAGAACGGGATAAGATAGGCTGAACTCAAGGCAATATGTGGGAAACCAGGTGGGTGAATTTGTACACAAGACAAAATCCTAATCTTTGGGCTTGTCTTTTTCTATCAAGCTGAAAAAAACAAAAAAGACAGGTCACACCTTACCAACTTTCTGCAAGTTGGTCTTTAACTGTACCAGGTTGTGAAACATTGAGTCTCTCATGATCGTGGCATTTGCCCTGGAGCAGATAACTTTCCAGCTGACGTGTTAGAAATCCCCTCTAAAATGAAATTGTCAAGATACACACTCATAACTTTGTCTTATGCTTACTTAGGGTATTTTTCTATATACTTTCCTATAGTAGCTCTAAGAATACTTCCTGTGCATTTTTTAAAAGATTTTATTTATTTATTTGACAGAGATCACAAGTAAGCAGAGGCAGGCAGAGAGAGGGGAGGAAGCAGACTCCCTACTGAGCAGAGAGCCCGATGCAGGGCTCGATCCCAGGACCCTGAGATCATGACCTGAGCCAAAGGCAGAGGCTTAACCCACTGAGCCACTCAGGTGCCCCCCTCCTGTGCATTTTTACAATTTTCAGTTTATTTCCCATGCTGTATAAACATAGATTTGAGGTGGTATAAATTACAGGCAAAATTAAATTAAAAGCCAAACAATAAAATCAATGAAGTAAAGAGAAAATAGAAAGACTTGATAGTATGCCATAATTAAATTTTAGATTCGTTCGTGCATTTCTAGGTAGTAAAGGCAAAATAATTTATACAGTAAGTTATCTCGTATTATAACAGAATAAAAATCCTGTTTATGAGGTGGTTCTTATTTAGTTTTGTGTTTCCTCCTCCTCCAAAATTCTTTAAAAAAAAAAAAAAAAGTGTCTTATGGAACTTCACATAGATGACCCAGAGGTAGTGGCCCCTGTCGTCAACATTTTGTAGTAACTGCAGGCACAGATTACCAGTGATTATTTGTTATAGACCCTTTTGGTCAAAACCAATAACTTCATCCTTTTAAGTGCATTTGCATGCAAAAAAAAAAAAAGTATTCAAAACAGATTTTTATGTGGATCATTTTCAGTGAGAAAAAACCCTACAACCTCACATTCCATATGTAACTGCTAAGTTGCTTAAATAAAAGAAGCACGATTCGTCAGCCATTTGGCACAAACATTTACCATGAGGTAGGTACGCATTCGACCGCATATCTGTCCCTCTGCCACTGACTGTGCTGGCTCACCGGGAGGTAAGAGGTAGGGCTGCATCCGGAGAGGGCAGGCTCCTCTCCCGGGGAATTGTGGGAGGAAGTGCCTCCCATCCCCCCGCACTCTTTCGGGGGAGACAGGGGCGGGGTCCTTTGTTCTTGAGCTAGGAGAAGTCATTTGAATTGCTGACATGATGGCCTATTTGGGTTATGTATCAGAATTAAAGTCATAAAAACAGAGCTTTTCATTTATAAAATTAGACTCCATAATAGTAGTTGCCTATTTCATGGCATGTTGCTACGCTTGGTACCTTTTTCAGAGATGCTGAGTCAGTTGGCATTCTTCGTTGGATAATATCCATAGTGATGTTTTGAGGGCTGCAGCTGTTTCATTCTTCTCTGTTTTGAAGGTTTGACTTGGCACACAAGGGGTCCTATAAAGGAGTAACAGAAGGTTGTAATGAACTGATGAGCAATGCTTTTTGCTAAAGCACTTAAGTTACCACAAGAGCACAAGTTAAAGATAAATGGGTACAACTGAAAGAAGAAACTTAGTGTGGGTTTTTTAAGCCCACCCACAAATACCAATATTATTTTTAGAAGCTTTTTTTTTTTTAAGATTTTATTTATTTGCAAGAGAGAGTGAGAGAGAGAAAGAGAGCACAAGCAGGGGGAGTGGCAGAGAGAGAAGCAGACTCCCCATGGAGCAGGGAACCCGATGCAGAGCTGGATCCCACGACTCTGGGATCATGACCTGAGCCGAAGGGAGATGCTTAACCGACTAAGCCACCCAAGCACCCCCTTTTTTTAGTAGTTCTTAACAATGACCTACAACACTGTACCTCATATTGTGCCATCTTGGTTCTTTGTTTCATGCATACATGGACTGTTTCCCACATTCATCTGTAAGCTCTTTGAGGGTAGACCCACGTATGCCAGTCTGTAAGGACTGGTCCATAATGGATGCTCACCCGATACATACTTGTTAACTTGCTACCTCTAGTGGTTCTCTATGGTAGGGGAAAAAGGTAGGTGGATACAGGAAAAGAAGTAATATCTAGAATAAGGATGACGAATACCTGGCAAGGTTCTCTCCCAAATTATACTCAGAGCAGGAATGCTAAACGATCATGGGTCTCTCCTCAAATGTGTAAATTCTGCCTTGGACTCTTCCCCATAGTGCTCCTGGCAGGTACAATAAAAATTCAGAGTGAATAGATGAGGAGAAATCCATTTACTCTTCTTGATGTAGAGTTTGATCACTGACATTATGCTGATGGCTCTGATTCTGCTTAACCTTATTTGTCAAAAGTAGGTAAGAGGACAGTTAAACAAAACAAAAGCAAAAACCTATGCAAGATAAAGTTTTAAAAAATGCAGCTTGTTTTATTTTTATATAAACTAAAACACCAGAGCTCATTGGTTCCTATATTAAATACATAAATTATAAAATGACCATTCATAAAACTTTACATACAATAAATTGATTCCAGTCTCTACGGTAATACATACAGTGCATGTACATGTTCAGTGTACTTCAGGGGATCATTCTGGTGAAACTCAGTCAATTGATATTTTTCTCCCATTAATAAACAAGCACTGAACCAATAGATGGAGTCATGCTAATGAGATGGAGATAAAGAACCCCAAATGAGGCAGTTGATCAGATGAAAGCTCTGAGAAATTGGTCCCCTGGTTACATTAGCACAGGAGGCATCTGGGAATCAAGTATTCAAATACATTGGGTCTCTTCTTGAGTCCCCATAGAGTTGGATCTCGAAGGCTAAAACATGCATGAACCCTTGTTGGAATGAGATTTCTAGCTGATAAAATTATGGGAATTTTGGGTAATATTAATACTGTAGGTTGTACTAAACTTTCTGTTGCTCTTCCTAGAAAACCACTGGCATCACTACCAGGCTGGTTTATGGGGCTGGGTAATTGGAAAGCCAATGAGTAGTTCCTTGCCTCAGTCAACAACAGGGAATTGTGGTTGTGAATAGAAGGTAGAGGAGGACAGAGAAGAGGCAGGGAAGGAGAAGAGCACAGACACCAGATGCTAACAAAAAATATGAGTTACTTAGCAGCATAGAAAAACCCCTTCCTTAAGTCCTCAATCCTAGGACAGAAGTACACATTAAGTAAGCGCTCACACCATCACCTATGTACAGAATATATATGTTTTTATATGTACATTACATATCTATAAAAGTGTTTGAATTTTGATCTGTCTCATAGGAAGTTACTACAGTGAATTGGGGGGGAAATAGGCACATTTTGTGAGATGTCAATCAAATATAAGTGATTGCTCTTATTGATGGATGCTGGGGATGTGCTTTTTGGAAACTGCATTACCCACACTCGAGCGAGTTTGTAGAGTCTTGACTTTAGGCAAAATTGGACTCAAAGTTGTTTATCTACACATTTCCATCCTCCAGAACTTTGATATAACAAGGATGGAAATAAAAGCAGGGTGCAAAGACCTTAATGCAAAAACACAAATGCAAACACAGGGAACTTCACCGAATCAGTCCCTGCCACCTCTGAGCATGATACACTAGGTTGAATATAGCAAATTATAACCTATTTTTGACACATTACTCCTTGGAATAGATCTTTAGTAACTTGATTAAACACTGGACTTGAACTTTCAAACAGCAGAAGGTTTATTTAAGAAGAGCCAAATTAAATGGCAGCAAAGGAATGTGAATCTTCCTTGTCCAGTACTGAAATGGAGTTAGAGGATCAACTCCAACTTTCTCTTATGTATGAAGCTTATCACCAATACACCTGAAATTCAGTCTCAAGGTAATATAAAGAAGTGACAACGCAGTTGAACGGGAAGAAAACTTTAGTCCTTTAAGACCTTGTGACCTACTTTTTTCCCTTTAAAAAAGTATCAACTTAAGGAGAAGCCTGGGCCCTTCCTGGAAGTATCAACTCATGACATAAAGTCATCTAAGATTTGCTTTGATTATTGATCTTCCAGAAGTTATATTGAACTTTTTCAACACCCTAAATGTATATGTACACACACACACACATATACCATGTATACATGTATATATATACATACATACATAGTGCCACTCTTTGAAAATAAAAAAAATGCAATTAAGTATTTAAAAATGTCTATGCTGTCCATCTACTTTGATGTAACATAACACACATGATCCAATTATTTAAACATCAACACAAAAATGATATCATTTTTATAGTTCCCATGAAAACCTAAGCAGTTTTTCAAACACTTCCTTTTTAAACAATGAAGATAAGAATTACATTGAAGACATTAAACATGTGAATTACACAATGGGTTTACAGAAAAAGTTGACAATAAATAGGCAAAAGGAACAAGTTTATCAAAGATTTATTATGAACAAAAATTTAGTTGAAATTAAATACTGTAGCAAAAATTATTTGGCAAAACTTTACTTCTCCCATACTAGTAAAGAATAAATGTTCCCTTTCAGCTCCAGTGATGACCCATGAACCCTCTACATCATCTCTATCCTACTGAAGAACCAGGCCACCTATGTGAACGGTTATTTGTGAGTGGAAGAAAAATCAAAGCAAAATTTATTCTTCCACCCCTAAAACCTTACTACTGGCAGGTTTGACACAGGTTAAAAGCACATTCAAATGTGTTTCCTAAAATAAAATTTTGGTGGCATTAAAGAAAAATGGTTAGACAGTCAATTTAATAATAGAGGCTTTTTCTAGTATGATAGCCAAATATAGTTTTCAATTTTGTTTTTCTTTCCTTGTGAAAATTTTCCTGTCCCGAATAACTATCCAAATTGGGGCTTTCCTTTTTTTGTCAAACTATTCTTTAATATCATTAGTTACATTTATTTTCCAAGAGATGAATACTTTGATAAGAAAAATTAACTAAATGAACCCTGAAGAAAGTCATCCTGACCACTACTAACTTATTGGCCAAGTATGTCAGGGTAGTTCAGATACAGAAATTAAACATCAGCGTGGGGATTATGTACTCTCTGTAAGAAGTGGGCCCACATTCAGCCTCTCCATTACTCATGAGATACCCTTTACTATTGCTGAACATAATATGCAAGGGAAACATTCATTTAAATAGGATTCATTTCTGTAGATCCATGAGTCAAACATACCTTTATAATTTTGTTGATGTTCTTATAATTGTTGAAGTGAATAACAGAGATGTATTTATCAAAATATTTAGCCTAATCCAATGGTATGTAAACTTTGAGGATCAGGACTAAGACTTGGTAAAAACATACCCTTTTAGCCTAAAATCTAGAGAACTTTGCTCATTTCCTGAAGGCTAAACAAAAAGTATGAATCCCTCCCTTTTGCATTTGTCCTAAATGTATCTAAAGCTGCTTAGATGGTCATCCTAACTGTATTGCTTGTGTGTGATTTTCTATGTGTGTGATACAATCAGATTTATAGCAGATAAGGTACACAATCAAGCCACACTGTTTTTACAGATGTTTCTAGTCATTTAAATCAAAGTCAGTGCTTGGATATAAAATTTAGCATACAAGTTTCTTGGTGGGAAAAGCAAGATGAAGAGAAGGAAAGCAGGTTTGACATAGCAGATGGAGTATGGATTTGCACAGACAGACCCTGGATTGTCCACTAAAGAACAGAAGAGAAAAGTTGAAGAGGGAAGAGTAATTGATTCTCTTCCACGTACTCTGAGATCAGAAAGGGTTGGGTCACAGACTGTAGCGTAGTGCCACATTCTTTAACATTGCCTGCACAACGAATGTGCTCTTCATACCAAGTAAAGAAACTACCCAGTTGAATAAAAAACCCAGCAGGATGATTATTTTGTATATTCCCAGTAGGACCCATTACTGTACATCTCTCCAAAATGAAAGGGATGATCAGACTAATTATGTGATACTATCAGTAGATTCCACACTTTAATTTCAGAGTTGGCTCTCCTGTGACTAAAGTGTTTCTTCCTTATCATGGCATGCATACACAATAAGGAGAGCTACGAGATACTTCTCAGGGAAATGACGTTCTTCGGTCTTGCTCAAAAACATGAGATGATCTGTTTACTATAGGTTATCAGAGATCCCAGCTCTGGATCTCCCAACCTTTATTGCTAGCGATATCCCAGGTAGTTCAATGGGAAAGCTTCAGTGCTGCGGTGCTTAGATTTAATAAAACTGAAGCACTATTTTATTATGTGGGGGACTTTTTCTCAACAATACAAGAAAGTCAAATAATACAGCAGTCATAATTTTACAAAGCACTTTGTGCTACTTTAAGCACCTCTTGTTCCAGAATTGAAAAAACAAAACAAAACCTTTATGAAAAAGCATTTAACCTCATTTTGCAGATGAGGAGACTGAGGCACAGAGAGGTTAAGTGACTGGGCCAAAGACACCTGGGTCAGCAGAAAAGAGGACAGAACACAGGACCCTCAGCATTCTAGCCTTTCTTGGCCTATTCTTCAGTTCGTGTTCTGGCTTGGAAAATGCCAGCGTTAAAAACCAAAGAATAAGATACGGAACTCACGTATGGAAGGATTTGTGTAGCATTTCATTAGAAAGAGTTTCTGGCTCCCTACACACATTCTTTATGCATGGGAAATCTAGCCCTGTAAATAAAACCTTGACAATTTGAAAAATTGAGGCTGTTTTGTTATCTACAGTAAATGAGGTGTTAAATTTGTTTTTCAGGAACATTTACTGGCTCTCGAGATGAATCCAAGACTCAGTATTACATAACTTAGGAAAAGTACCAGTCTTCTACTCTTCTCTGGTAGAAAACGACCTTATTGGTAACTTATGTTATTTCTATATAAAAAAAAAAGTAGAGCTGTCTTGTTGCTGTCGGCTCTCTGGGGGAAAAAATGTTATCAGTCTAAACGACAAGAGGTCAGAATGCTCTAGGCATATCAGGATACTTAAAAAAAAATCATAATTTTGTTGATCTTTTGCATCTCTGTGGCAAACTCAGCTGTTGGTAGAAGTTTACTTTTCACCTCTACTGTGTTTTTATTCAAACAGTATAACATATTTATTTGCAGGCAATTTTAAGCAGCCATTTGAAAACCAGTATTTTGGAAATGGATTCAGAGATATTCTCGGGCCCGCGTGCCCTAGAGATAGATGGTAGCATTGTTAACAGAACCGAGTCAGGGAACTTGTGATTTAGGGCATCATCTTCTTAATTTTCAATACGAATGAGATCAGTCTGTTCGTGGAGGAAGATAGATGTGGCAGAAGGCCAAGGCAGCATCAAATCTGCTTTTATTTCTTATGTTACATTCGCCTAGGTCCTCCGCCTTGTCGCCAGTTGAGTGGGGGTCATTGTGGTGCGCTCTCATCTGTCCTCTATGGAATGCATTCCACAAGCTCCACCTCTGGAAGAGAAACAAGCGGGAGACTGCTTTCCTTCCCATTCACATTGCAGACGGCTCTGTTCCTGAGTTTTAAACAATAAAGACAAAAAGCAAATCCCTGTAGTAAGAAACCAGACTTTTCAAATGAAACATTTTATTGTAAATAGCTCCTCATAGGTATTCCTCGTGCTTCATTCCCCACCCGCCCTTGTTTTTTCCTTTGTTTTGATTTTTGAAAATGTTTATTTCAGGACTAGTGTTTCCATGGGGTGTGGTGTTACATTAAAATGATCCCCCTGCACAGCAGGGGGAGAGTGTTTCTTTGTAACTTTGGTTCCATGCCCAAGACACATCTTTCCTTGATCTGCTGAAACTGTTTCCATTGCTGAACTTTTTCTTTACACAATATACGTTTATAGTTCTTTTCTTCTGGTTTGACATATACATGTTTCATTAAATGCAGCATATATTGTAGATTTTCAACAGGGTCATGTGGGAACTGTCAAGTAAGAAACCTTGAATAATGGCTTTAAAATACACAGTTGTAGTCCTGGCTACAGGGTAGTTCTTAGCTTTTGATCTCCCTCTCACTGTTGTAAACATTTCTGCCATCTTTGAAGGTCTAGAAGCATTTGCCTTTCTGGGGTCTTATCCGTGTTTTCGGTTACTCTGAAAAACAGGGAAAATTCTTAAATCACCATTGCTGTCATTAACTGAAGCAGGAATAAAATTATTTTTTTAAGGAAAAAAATTATTCTTTACCACCTCTTTGAGCTCTACTATCTAATCCAAGTTACATAAACGAAGTCTCTAAGCTCAATCCCTTTAATTTTAAGTGAGAAAAGAGAACAATTTATTTCAAGGGTTATATCTGCATGGAAAGTGACGAACAGGTCTTATTTCATAGTAAGTGGCCTGACATATAAGCAATTATCATAGTAGCTTTTACTTCTGGGGCCTTCCAAGACAACACCTTAGAAGCTCAAATGAATGATCATACCCCCAAAATTAAATATAAAATTACAAAACATAAAATTATTTTAAAAGCAGATCTTGTCTATCTATGCCTTTCAGTGACTTACATTTATGTCATATTTCCTCCTCAACAATTGTATCCAGTGGCATGTAGACTCCACTCTGAGGTCTTGACCTGGGGATTCCCTGGGAAGTATGCCATATGGGTTTCTTAATTGGCTCCAGAGATGTTCCTGAAAAGGTACTTCCCTGGACTATACCAGTTAGAACTCCTAGCCCTATTTCTCTTTAAGTCTCTGTGCCTGAGTTTTAAACTTGGTTAGATGTTAAGGATATAATACTTTCTTCCCCCCAAAAGCCAGAGATGGCACAAAGGATGTGCTATCATGCGCTGCTCAAAGACTTGGCCTTTACAGCCTCAATAACATGGATGGAGAAAACTGGGATTTCCAGTTTTGGACACTGTATGTCCAATGACAAGTTATTTCAATTCTCTAAGCCTTCATTTCTCCATCTGTAAAACAAAAATACTAATTCTCTAGCAGGACTTTACTGGTGCTGCAGAAATAGTGATCAATATCCAAAGTGGTGGGAGGCAATGCAGTTAGTACCCCAGGAGATTTCCAGTCCACCAACTAGAGGCAAATGAAAGATTCAAAAGAATTCTTGCCATTAGCACCAGTCAGAAATATCTGGAATTCATATTTGCAGAGGCATGTTGCTCCTAAAGACTAGATTAGACGTGAGTGAAAGAGTGATAGGGTCACAGAGGAGGACCAGTGGGAAGGAAGTACAGTGGGTTAGATGTAGGTGGGAGAGACTGCTGGTACTTATACAAATGAGACTCACATTCTAGTGTTCAAATACAGAGCAATGCTCACCTATTGCACATCTTTCTTTGTCTATCTGGGCAGAGAACTGGACAGGGATGGCAGGGCAGAGATAAGGCAGGAGATGCATTCCCAACAAGATGTTGTGGCTGGGAGCACCAATGCTGAGATCCAGAGAAGCAATGGAAGGGCTTGGGTCTCAGCCAGTCAGGGAATAATGCTGTGGGCACACCCTGCACAGCTTCTGAAGAACTCACACATATGTTCCCCCAAATGGCCAGTCTTTCATCACCTCTCATAGAAAGGACATCAGCACTGATAACTGCCAGAGAAAAGCATCAACCACCAGGGGGAGAGTCACAAACACTGTCAATGCAGTTGAGAGACATGTACTCTTTTTTTTTTTTTTTTTTTTTATCAGAGAGAGAGAGGGGGAGAGAGCAAGCACAGGCAGACAGAATGGCAGGCAGAGGCAGAGGGAGAAGCAGGCTCCCTGCTGAGCAAGGAGCCCGATGTGGGACTCGATCCCAGGACGCTGGGATCATGACCTGAGCCGAAGGCAGCTGCTCAACCAACTGAGCCACCCAGGCGTCCCGAGACATGTACTCTTTTCCCTCTGCCTCTTCCCTGCCCTCCACGAGAACCAAGCTTTGAACAGGGAAGAAATGAGATTAGATGGACTCGGAGGTTGAATTTTAAACTGAGCCAGACTTTAAAGAACTGAAAAACTGGGGAGCCAGCTTGAGATTTATTAAAGAATAAGAGGAAAATTAGAACCTGAGTGAAAGCCATGTTTTGAGAAAAATAGATTATGTTCATATTTATATCCCACTGAGATAAGAGCCCCAAACAACTGGCTACAACTGTAATACTCTTATATTCCCTGGTAGAGAAGAAAACTGATCTTAACGTACATAAAATATGCTTTAAGGTGTGTGTTTGTGTATAATATATGTACATATAAAAATATATATAGTGTATGTGTATTTGTATGGATAGAATAAATATGTAAACACAGAAGGGCAGTCTCCCAGAATATTAAATTTGTGTACAGTGAGTATCTGTAAAGGAGCTGGGAACAGAGCCACATTTATTCAGATGGGCATTGTGAATAACTGAAGTCCCATCCAATGGGCCACCATCAATGACCAATTTTCAGTGAACCAAAGGCACACTGTAACAAAAATTGTAGAGAACATACATTCGCTTTTGATTGACAAGGCCCTTGGGATATGACAGAACCTCAGGAATTCCTATGAGTGGGTTGCTTTAACATCACCGAGCTTTAGTTTCCTCCTCTGCCACACAGCGATTGCAGCTACCATTTCTGAGAGTTTACTACATGCCAGCAGACCGTAAGTGAATGAGCACAGTGATGTAATGTCTGACTTGTGATTCCAGTATCCAAGTACCTACTACACTGCCTGGTTCACAGATGACACTTAGCAAATATGAGTTGGGTTTAATGGACTGGCTACTTATGTTCACTGTTCTTTAGGGTTTTCTAACTGCTAGAAGTTATAGTTTTGATCCTTTATGGGCCACATATTTAGAGGTATATTGAGTCACAAACTATAGCTACCTCCTGATCCCTAGTTATCATAAAGAACCCCAAATCCTGGACAGCAGTCACTCCCTCTTCCTGCTTCTGAGGTCTTTGTAAAGGGCACCATCACCCAATAAACTGTACCATCCAGACCCCTACGGGTCTTCCTGACATCTTTCATTTCATATCCCTCATATACAATTTATCATATGGTAAAATAGTCAATAAAGGGTAGCTTTATTATTACCTCCATCTTACAGATGAGGAACCCGACCCTATAGTTGGGTTAAGAGAATCCTAGTGGGAAAGACATAATGATAAATTAAACAAAACTGAAGTCAGAGATCAGAGCAGGCTTCCCTGAGTCGCTGCTTTTACACTGACATGGGTAGGACAAATGGATATTAACTAGTTGATGGTTGTGTGGGAAAGACATTCCAAGTGGACAGAAGCACATCTCATAATGCATGATCCAAGACAGAATGCTTACTGTGTCCTAGGAACTTGGCTTTTAATGAGTCTTTCTATATGCCATGTACTATACTGGTTGCTTTACTTATATAATGTCATTTAATCCCTAGAGAAGTAGTAGAGGCTATCACTTGCTAATCTTTTATATTAAGAAATTAATATTTATAGAGGCATAATAATATCTATTTTGTAGGATCTCTCTATTAAATAAAGTAATAGATATGAAATGCACTTGTCAACCACAAAAGAGATGTCTTCTTTCTCTTCTTCACCATAATACCATAACCATCATTAAGAAATATTTATGGATTGTCAATACAAGCTAGGCGCTATGTGGGCATTAGGGTTACAGGATGAATAAAATATGCATGGTCCTGGCCCTCAAGAACCTGGACAGAATGAGGAATACAGGCATTAATTGAGAAAAATGACAACAACAAGAACCAAAACAACCCAAATGCATGTAAAATTTGTCTGGGAGTACAATCAAGGAAGACTTGCCTGCGGGAGTCACAAGTGAGCTGGGATCTGAAGGATAAATGAGTAGATGTTTACTAGATAAATCAGGGCTGAAAGTACTGTGTGCACAAGGACTGCGTGGGCAAACCCCTGCAGTAGGCAGAAGGGACTAAGGCTCATCAAAGAAGCTTCTAGAGCAAGAGAAAGCCTGAGAGGCTGTTTGCAGTTAGACCATTCTGGGCTCTGTTTGGCCACATTAAAGGAATGAGATTTCACTCTAATGATGATGCTTTCCCAGGCAGGGGGCATGGTTAGATTTGTGTTTCCTAAAATTCACTCAGCTGCCATGTGGAGTGCGAATTATAAGAGCATCTAGAGAAGAAGCACTGAGCCAGGTGAGTAGGATATCACCACCATGGAGATGGGGGAGAATGTATTTATTCATGTATTCTTTCCTTTGTTCACTCTTTTTTTTTTTTTTTTAAAAGATTTTATTTATTTATTTAACAGAGAGATACACAGCAAGAGAAGGAACTCAAGCAGTGGAAGTGGGAGAGGGAGAAGCAGGCTTCCTGCCCAGCAGGGAGTCTGATACGGGGCTCCATCCCAGGATCCTGGGATCACTACCGGAGCTGAAGGCAGACGCTTAACAACTGAGCCACCCTAGCACCCCTATTCACTCATTCTTCAAGTTATTCTCCAAAGACACATAAAGAACAAATCAGATAGCCATCTTGTTATTATAGTCCCATCCTATCCAGGGCTCTGACCTAACATGTCACAAATCTGCTTTCTCAGTCATTTACCCAACCATTTACTCATTTATCTGTCTAGCCTTCAGTCCACCTGTCAACTTAAAATGTGTTCAGCACTTAGTATATAGAAGGCACTGCTGTAGACCTTGAACATACAAAGATCTATAAAGCATAAGCCCTAGTCTATGCTTTCTTAATAACCTAATCTATAAGACAGGGAAACAGCCTCAGTATGACTAGATGAAGATTAATGAATATATCTACATAAAGAAAGACTGATTGGGGCACCTGGGTGGCTCAGTCAGTTAAGGGTCGGCCTTTGGCTCAGGTAATGAACCCAGGGTCCTGGGATCAACCCCCACGTTGGGCTCCCTGCTCAGTGTTGAATCTGCTTCTCTCTCTCCCTCTGTCCCTCCCCCTGCTTATACTCTCTTCCTCTTTGTCAAATAAATAAAATCTTAAAAAAAAAAAAAAAAAGGAAAGAAAGACTGACTAACTGGCATACAATGATTCATCTTATCTGTTAACAATATAAGAGAATAAGGAACAAAATTTTTCATCTTAATAAATATAGTAGAGTCATATTGCCATTTATTTTCTGCAGGCCACCCCCAGGCCTTGGCAGGAGGGATTGAAAAAATATAAATGTAATAAGAAAAAACATTTGCATATTTTCATGGAGAATTTGTAACTAATCAGTTATAGCTGGCTTTTTAAAAATTTTATTTATTTGACAAAGCGAGAGAGAGACCACAAGCAGGCAGAGAGGCAGGCAGAGAGAAGGGGGAAGCAGGCTCCCGCTGAGCAGAGAGCTGGATGCAGGGCTCGATCCCAGGACCCCGATTTCATGACCCGAGCCAAAGGCAGAGGCTTAACCCACTGAGCCACCCAGGTGCCCCGTAGCTGACTTTTTAAAAGGAGTTTTTATTTATTTATTTAAGAGAGGGAGAATGAGAGTGGGAAGGGGCAGAGGGAGAGAGAGAGAAAAGCAGACTCCCTACTGAGCAGGGAGTCTGATGTGGGCTCTATCCTAGGACCCAGAGATCACAATGCCAGCCAAAGGCAGACACTTAACCAACTGAGCCACCTAGGTGCTGCTATGGCTGTTTTTATAATACAGTTTGTTTGTTTGTTTGTTTATTTATTTATTTGAAAGAGAGAGAGAGAGAGAGAGAGAGAGAGATCACAAGTAGGTAGAGAGAGAGGGGGAAGGCTCCCCGCCAAGCAGAGAGCCTGATGCAGGCCTTGATCCCAGGACCCTTAGACCATGACCCGAGCTGCAGGCAGAGGCTCAACCCACCCAGGCGCCCACAGTATTTATTTTTTAAGTCTTTTTTTTTTTTTTTTTAAATCAGAACAACAATATAGTATTATTGGTCTTTTAACCTGTATTATGTTACTAGACAGGAAGTGAAAATACTGAACTATCAAGTTCAAGTGTTCATGGTTGACACTGGGATCATTAAAAACAAACAACAGGGGACGTCTATCAAATAAATAAATAAAATCTTAAAAAAAAACAAAAACAAAAACAAAAAAAAATGAACAACGGTATGTAAATGAAAAATTATGATCACCTCTTCTCGGTATGGTCTTCCAAACTGCATAATGAACGGAGTTGGTTCTGGCATATTCCTCATTAACATGTCCCTCTTCAGAAGAAGAGGATTTTCAGTCACTATAACCTGGTGTAACAATAACCTGGTGATAGTTATTTCTTTACTCCTCTCATTTTCTTCTTTCCTTTGTCTCCCTGTATAACTGACATGGAAGAATTGGTGGTACACTATTTATTTAGAATAAATCTACGGAATGCATGCACAGATGGTATCTTCTGAAACTACCTGGGGTTCCCCTGCTTAAGATGAAAGTCCTGATATAATCTGTGCAGCTGCATTTAGCTGCCACTGAGAGCAGTAAGGGTGCTTTCTTGGGAGCCTTCGGCAGCTTCTAGATCACCACAAAATGACTTAGGTAATTTAATTGCGAAAAGAAAAAAAAGCACGAGTGGCTCCACTTCAAGGAAGGTATCTTTACATATAATTTAAGTGAGTCTTGGGTTTAAGAGCAGAGTATAAATCCTTAATTTAGTAGGAAAAATATTTTTATGGTTATGTGTAATACACCTTTACTACCTGCCAAAGAGCCAAACATTTTTCTTCCTTACTTCTTCCTATCTCTCCTTCATCTGCTTTGGAGATAAAAGTGGCATTGATCAATTTCCAGTCATCTTATTTAAATCTAGAATACTTCCTGAAAAGAGGAGACAAAAAGGAAATTACTTGTTCTGGTTTAGGTGGTAAAATACTTGGTAATGCTAGAAGTTATAATTCCTTTTTTTTTTTAAGTTTTTTTGTTTTTGTTTTTTTAAAGATTTTATTTATTTATTTGATAGACGGAGATCACAAGTAGGCAGAGAGGCAGGCAGAGAGAGAGGAGGAAGCAGGCTCCCTGTTGTGTAGAGATCCTGATGTGGGGCTTGATTTCAGGACCCTGGGATCATGACCTGAGCCGAAGGCAGAAGCTTTAACCAACTGAGTCACCCAGCTGCCCCTATCATTTCTTTTTTTAAAAGGCTTTATTTGTTTGTTTTAAAGATTTTATTTCTTTATTTGAAAGACAGGGAGAGCACTGAGTAGGGAGGAGGAGTAGAGGTAGAGAGAGAAGCAAACTCTTCAATGAGCAGGGAGCCTGACATGGGGCTCAATTTCAGGAAAATAGGATCATGACAGGAGCCAAAAGCAGACACTTAATCAACTGAGCCAGGTGTCCCAAAAGACTTCTTTGTTTTAGAGAAGGAGACAGAGAGCAAGACAGCACTCACGAGTGGGGGGAGGAGCAGAGGCCAGAGAGAGGCAGAAAAACAGACTCCCCACTGAGTGTAGAGCCTGATGCAGGTCTCCATCCCAGAACTGTGAGATCATGACCTGACCCAAAACCAAGGTCTCAGACTTAACTGACTCAGCCACCCAAGTGCCCTTACAAGTTATAATATCAAAGTTATAAACTCACAACTTCAGTAAATGTGGTGCTAAATTTTTGTATAATAATAGCTAAGAGTTGCTGATTATGAACTATGTTCCAAAGAATGTGGTAAGTCTTTTACATGTATAATTGCATTTAGTTCCCTCAACATAATACCAAGTTGTAGGTAATATAACCATTTTACAGAATAGGAAACCTCATCTCAGGTGGATTAAAGTTACCATGACATAGCTTGTAAATGGCAGGATCCAAACATAACAGTTTATCTGACTTCAAAGCTGTAACTCTAAACTACTCAGTCATTTTCCTATACCTATATCTGAATCCCCAGATTCACCGTCACATTAATTTGCTATATTATTATTAATTATAATCATGACTTTTCATTCAGCAGATAACTACTAAGTGGCAGTTTTGTGCTACTCTGGAAGAAAAGCAAATTAAATCCTGTACAACCCTCAGAGTCACAAAAAATGGAAAAAGGTAGAGAGATGAGCACACTGTAATTTTAAAACCTACTAGCCAAGCAGTACTACCCACATTGCACCCTGACTGCTGACATACATGATCACCAACCGCGCTCACAATGTGAGAGAAATGCCCTCTTTCCTTTGTGCGGCAGCATGGTGGTTTGTAAGCAGCTAAGAGCCTCTAGATCGAGGCTGTTGGCGTACAAGTGCCAGTCTTGCTGATTGTAGCTCTATTTCCTTGGGAAAGTCCTGTGTTGGTGTGTCTCCAGCTGTGAAGAAAGGAATAAAAGCAGCCCTTGATCTTGGGGATGCCTAGATGGCTTAGTTGGTTAAGCGTCTGCATTTGGCTCAGGTCATAATCTCAGGGTCCTGGGATCCTGGAGCCCTGCATCTGGCTCCCTACTCAGCAGGGAGTATGCTTCTCCCTCTCACTCTGCCCTTCCTCTCTGCTTCTGCTCTCTCTCTCTCTTAAATGAATAAATAAAATCTTAAAAAAAAAAAAAAAAGCAGCAGAGACTTTACAGGGGGGTGTTGTGAGGGTCATTATATCTATTGCTTAGAACAGCCCTGGGCAAGGAAGTGTTAGCCATTATTGATGTGAATGTTCAAACCTACTCATTTTCTAACCAGTATTTTCGAGTTTTGATTCTTCCCTCAACTACTTGGGTAGAACTTGGGTGCCACTAAATTTTGTCCTATGTATTTATTATTTTTGGTTGGCGAGGGCTACTCATTTTCTCACACCTAGCCATTTCTACCCTTTCCTAGAAAATCTTACCCATTTTTTCTTATATTATCATTCAATTTTTTTTTTTTTTTTTTAAGAGAAACAGTGAGCAAGCAGGAATAGGGGTGGACAGAAGGAGAGTAAGAGAGGAGAAAGAATCTTAAGCAGGATCCATGTGGGGCTCGATCTCATGACCCAGAGGTCAAGACCTGAGCCAAAATCAAGAGTCAGACACTTAACTGACTGAGCCACACAGGCACTCCTATTCTTATTCAATTTCAGATCCTCAGTCCTCTTCCTTATGTTCTGCAAGGCTACCATCCTGATTGCCAGACAGGATGGCTATCAGTCAGAACAGAAGATCTTTTGGAAGATAGAATAAAGCCAGAGGGTTGATTATATGAGGACATAAACTTCCTGGGCATATTTGCTCAACTCCTTTGTAACTGGTTGTGCTAAAACATTTTTGCTTGTTGCTACCACATCTAGGTAACAGAGTTGATACCCATGGAAAGAGAAAGTGTTTCTTCTTTATTTTTCAACTTGTTATAGAAAATGTTGAAGAATATGAGGTCCAGGAAAGATCCCTGTATAATACAATAGGAAAACTAAAGCTGCCACAGACCATGATACCTGGATTTAGAAGAGCACCTGGCCCTTCCTCATTTTTAAATACTGTTAATATGAGTTGTGGTTTCTGTACCTGGGTAGACATCAGAATCACCTGGTATGCTTGTTAAAGACACAGATTATTCCTTGCTTTCCGCCTCTCCCACCCTCCTTCTCACCTCCATCTCCAATAACCTGATCCATTAACTTGGAAGTAAGGCCTTGGGATCTGTATTTTTCAAGCTCTGGGAATCAGTGTCCAAGATTATTTATATGTGTATTCGTGAGACATAGACTTTATAATTTAAAAATGATAAAACTCTTATTTTTCTAAACTGACATTGAAAATGATCTTATTTGAAAAGAAGATCCAATTTCACTTAACAGCCTGCTTTTTTGAGTTCTGATGAAATCAGATGGAGAGAAAGGGTTAAGAGTAATCAGTCATTTTTAGCTTATTAGAATTAAAGGATCAGAATTTTTAAGTTGGAAGAGATACGAAATATAAACTCAAATTTCTTCATTTTGCAGACAGGGAAGCCATTCCTTCTGCATAATGGAAGACTGATGAGAACACTGAGCTCCACAGACATCATGACCTTCCAAAGCAATATGGTTAACTAGAACAAAATTCTTGATTTCCAAAATACTTGATGGTTCCTTTATTTCTTTCATAATCACCCAAGTGGATTGGATCTGCTTCTCACTTTTATAATTCAATTTTTTTTTAATTGAACCACAGTCAACACACAATGTTACATCAGTTTCAAGTGACTTTTTTCTCATTTTATGGCATTTAAGCAAACCAAACTAAGTGGACTTTTTTAAACAAACAAACAAACATGGGAATAGTAACTATATGTAGCATCCTTCTCATCACATACCTCTTAGAATCACATTTTGAGAATTAAATGCAATCTTACCTTTAAGAGGCACCTTGACATCAAGGCCATAGAATAAAGGCAAGAGAGAAGAACAAGAATAGAAACAGAAACTGCAGAAGAAAAAGAAGAAGATTATGTAAATCTGAAAATTTTTGTACTGTCATTTATGTCGTATAAAACCTCAAGCTTTTCCAGTTTGCTCAAGTCTCATCACTTGTCACATACATACCTTCTGTCACATACAAGTACCTTCTGTTTAAAAAAAAAAAAAACAACTGTATGTTTTACTTATCTATTGACAAAATAATTCGATGAATAACCAGAGTCAACTAACATCAGCTCATACATCTTGGAATCCTGAGGGGGTCTAATAGATAATGGAATTAAGCTTGTAATTTTATAAATGAAAAACATAAGCGCCAAAGAGTTAGTCAACAGTCTAATTGCCTGTAATGTTATAGCATAATAAAGCCTGGAGGTTAGCCCTCCTAAGTCCTACTTCAGTCCATACTATAGTCTACTTGTTAGTGTGTGGCAGGGTCTACCAAAAATACAAAAATATGATCAGAGCATACATTTATTCTTAAGGCTATCACTGTTTGGTTAATGTGACAGGTTTCAGGGTAAGGCAGAGCAGGAAGAATATTAATATGTAAGGTAAAGATATGATAAATTATCTACCATGGGATATTTCTGAGGTAGAAATGGGGACACTATTAGTAATTACACCAGGGCAGCAGGCATAACCTGGGTGTGCCCTGGAGGAGTGAGGATCTATAGTATAAAACGGGCTTGCACATCAGAGGACACTTTGGAAAATGAATGCATGATACTGTTCGAACCTCTGTGCTTCTCAGATAGTTCTCTCCTTCTTGACTCAGAAGTTAAATGGAGTCTGATTTGTCTCTCTTCTCTGAGAACCTTCAAAAAGAAGCAGATACTTGGGGGGACAGACATGCTTATGTAGCAATGGAACATAACCAACTGCCTACTAATTATTAAAGGTCACAAGTCAGATTTTTTTTTTTTCCTTCTTCAAATATCAATTTCCTTGGTGATTACTCTTACAGAGTCTGTCTTTAACCTTGTTGTCACGATTCAGGAGCATTCTGTTGCCCACGACATCTTTGAATAAGGGTTGTCTATGGTTTTCTCATGTTGAGCACATTATCCACATGTGTCTTGTAATGCCGTTGTTTATAGGACTCTTGCTTCACTGTAGCAAAATTGTATGGTCAAATTATAAATATGGTGCCAGGAGCCACGTATTGGTGACTTTTAATTAGTCTGGGAAGCAGAAACTCTGTCCTTCTTTTTCAGTCCTTGAAGATGGAGAGTGGTAAAATGACACCCATAGCAGGAGAAGATGTAGGGAATGGGAGGCTTCCACTACTCCTCTGAGGAGCTCAGACACCGGCGCTACCTCTCAGGGCATCAGGAGATACCCATCACCTCATTGGCCATGAGATTCTTTGTCCAGGCAGTGTGGTGAGCCAAGTGTAGCACCTAGAGTCAGACACCCTAACCTCCGGACTTGATTTGCCATGGACTGGTTATATGGTTCTAGGCAAGTTGTTTATCTCTCTGGGCTGTTGTACTGTCTGCATAAAAGGGGATCCCGATATCTACTGTGCCCATCTCACAGAGTAACTCTGCATGGGAGTCAGTGAAGCCAATGACCCGGGGAGTGCTCGGGAGGAGGTAAAGCTGCACAGCTGAGGCAGTTCTGCTGTCTGTAGTTATCAAGTGACGTATGCTGCGTCCATGGAAATTAGGGACAAAGATGGGATATCTCAGGTCCCCTCAGGAGGTGTTCAAGTATCCCAAGGAAAATAAAGAGAGTATTTCTGGTAAGTGATCTTTCGCATTTTCTCTAGGCGTGTATGTATGAGAATGGAGGCAAAGGGAATAGAAGGTGTGTCACAACCCTCATCTCTCATTCAAAGCTCCAGTCAGAAACCAACCAGATTGTTTTGAAGTGGCTTAATTTACTATTATATGTGGAATATACCGCTTTGATAGCTGAAGAATCCTCGTTTGCCATCATGTACATTACCCCATTACCATAAATGGTTAAGAAGTTCAGATATGCGACACGACATATTCAGGAAATTCTGACAGGGAACATAATCTTAATATCTTGCCTCCTAAAATTTCCATGAAATTTATTAAGAAAATGTCTATGGGAGTGATATTAATAGATATATTAAAAATCTACCCCCCCAACTTACAATTTGTTTTTCCTTAGATGAATGGGGACTGAACCAAACTAAAGTTTCTGGTTTTAATTCTGACTTCCTCCTTCAGTCAGCACAGAAAATGACTAAAACCAGGAGCTTCAAAAATGTAGAAAATGAAGAACAGGCATGTGGTCTGACAAGCAGGGAAGCTGGGAACAACCCCTTGCCTCTTGTGGGTCTCCCTGCCAAACCCTGGGAAGTCAGACTCAGTTTGCGACACTCTACCTTTGCCTCATTCAGTCTTACAGTGCTAAATAGCACATTCTGGAAATGAGAACCATTCAAATTTAAAATTTTGCAGAGGATGTATACTTTATGTTTGGAAATTTATAAAATTATACTTCTTAATCAAGCACTTTCAGAGTTTTGTCATTTTCACATAAGTAACTTCAATGGTTCTTCATGGAACCCAGGAGAAAAGGTGAGGGCAAGCTTTATCATCCCTTATTTTATCGGTAAGGCTTAGACACAAGTCTAAGTCACATACTAAGGTCAAATAGATATGGAAAGCCTACATAAGAATCCAGGTGCTTATGGTCTGGCTACTGGCCCTTACCGATTCCCTATGACCTCACATTTAGGGAGAATTAAAGAAGCAACCTGGATGAATAAAATCCTATAGATGGTTTTTTTTTTCTTCTTGGGTGCCCACAGGAGATGCTAGAAAATTGCTGTATTCTTTTGCAACACAGGAATTCAGACTGGAATTCTAGAGAAAGTCTCTTGCCCTCCTTGCTGTGTTCCTAGCACTGGTGCTCCAGGCATCATGGGTGGGAGCATTCTTTGTTGTGTGAGACTGTTTACCTCACTGCAGCTTGCTTGGCACCCATATGAACCCTCTCCCTTCTCCGGCTATGCACATTCTGCAATGCCCTCTTTAGGAACTACTATGCATTACCCCTGAAAGTGCTGGTTGACTTGGAGGACTCTTTCTGGCCATTGGGGGAAGTGACATGAGGGCATAATAACCATGTGTCAGCCTAAGTTTTTGGACTTACTGTCAAGGGGACACTGCAGCTTGGGAAGAAAGGGCTTTTTGTGAAGAATAACAAGAATGGTTTTTTTTTTTCCCCAAAAAGCTATCAAAAAAGATTTTTAAAAGAAAGAGCAAAGTAGAGTCACAAAACTCAAAATGAAGTTTTAGAAAGGAAATGAAGGTAAGAAAGGGGAAACTGAGGAAAGAAAACATGCGTAGAAAAGAACAGGAATCAACACAAAAGGCAAACATGTCCAGGCGAGGTTGCTGAAGGCAGAACCTTTGCTGCAATGCAGGCGCCTGCCTGGCGGTGAGAGTCATACTGTCACTACACCTGCCTGGGCACGACACACAGTAACTAAGAAGAAATGAAACACAACGAGTGAAACTCCTATTATTTTCTGATCTAAAGCGTAAAGACTGAAATTCATACTGAACACATACCTTTTCTTCTAAGTCCTTTATCTGTCGTTTCTGGATGTCTGTTTTATCTTCTAAGTCACGAATTCTCTGAAGAAAGAAAAAAAAACCCAAAGAGTTAGTGGGCATTAAGTTAAAAAGATAAGTTAACAAGAAGACTGTTCACCAACCTAAAACACAGAACTTGCTATGAAAACATTAACATTGGTACTCGCAGCTGGAAACATCACAAATCCAGGAGATTGGATGTTTCAAAAATCACCCACACTTGTGGTGCAAAAGCTAATTATACATATTATACATATATTTAAAAATTTGCTGCCCCTGTCTACTGCATGCATCCCTCCAGACCCTATCCCTCTGAGGGACGGGTGGTTCATATCCCACTGCTCTTGGGCTTGACCATGAGACCTGTTTGGCAGGTGGCATGTGTGTAGGAGTGAGGAGCTGGAAGGCCACTTCCTCATAGAGATAGCAGTATGTCCCAGAACTAGTGAGCAAGAAACTAACTTTGTCATGGTCATTTGGATTGGGATTTTTGGTTGTTTATTACTACAGTTAAAAATGGCTGAAGGTGAACAAACATATGCAAACAATCCCATTGTTTTTTGCTACTACCCTTTCTTTCCAACCTTATTTCAACTCTGCTTCAGGGTGGAATTTCATTACAAAACAGGATTTGCCAATTCTCATAAAACCAAGTAGAGATTATACTTCACTAAAAATTCCAAAGAGGGAAGTGATTAAATTAGGGGAAAACTAAACATAGTAAAAATAGCACAAGTAATCCTAAAGACAAAAATGTTAGTCCGGAACTGTCTGTGAACTTACCTGTCAACTACATGATAAAATTCCAGTGATTTAAATAACACAGATTTGAAACCAAGATTACATAGACAATTATTTGCAAGTGAAAAATAGTCTTCCAATTTCGATCTGGCAATCCAAAGGCCTTTTAGGTTTACAGCACATGGGTATACAGTGTCAGCTTGTTATTTTAATGCCTCTTTTGGAAATAATCAGAAAATGGGGAATTGGAGTCTGAGAAGAAAACAGTGGAAACTAAATGCGGTGATAATATAGAAAGAGAGGTTTTTATAATGCAGTGTGGGGAGAAAAAGGGAAAGCTAGAACAAAGAATACTTGAACTTGGAAATCCTATCTCCCTTTTCTTTGAAACAGTGGTTCTCAATTGAGGATGACTCTGCCCCTCAGGGGATATTTGGCAATGTCTGGACATTTTTTAAAGTTAGTTAATTTAATTTGAAGTATAAGATTCAGTGGTTTTAGAATTTCACAAAGTGGTGTGACCATCATCACTGTCTGACTGGACATTTTGGAATCACATGTGGTCACTAATCACATCTGGGATGAGGGGCAGAGCCCAGGATGATACATAGGACAGCCCCCTACCATAGTTATCTTACCAAATGCAGGGACTGAAGAGACTGAGGAGTCTGGTTTAAAGGGAAGGGGTTAAGGTGCATGCAGGAGTGGATGAGAAGTTTTGATCAGAGAGATTATCAATGCTGACCTTGAAATTAGAGGATAAATGAATGCTGGGTAAAGGAAGGGGCCTGGATGCTAATAGTGTGGGTACATGAGAGTGATGTGTGCGCTTGTATGTATTTCCAGGCACCAAAGCTACTCAATAAAACAATACATTTGCTAGACATTTCCACCTTGAGTTTGCACATAATTCCTTGATATGTCTACTGGATGTGGAGGCAGTATTCTATCAATAAAATCATGGGCCTGTGAGATTACTGCAGTGTCTTTTTTTTTTTTTTTAAGATTTTATTTGTTTATTTCAGAGAGAGACAGTGAGAGAGAGCATGATAGGCAAGAAGGTCAGAGGGATAAGCAGACCCCTCCATGGAGCTGGGAGCTGGATGCGGGACTTGATCCTGGGACTCTGGGACTGTGACCTGAGCTGAAGGCAGTTGCTTAACCAACTGAGCCACCCAGGCACCCACTGCAGTGTCTCTTCAGCCATCAAATGTATGCTTGTTGGGCAACTTCCTACATAGGACAGGACTTTGCTAGATGTAATGGAGAGTCCAGATACCAGTGAGTTCTTGATTTCAAAGAAGCATTCCAATCAGATGGGGAGACGAAGTTGGAAACACAGGGAAAACCAGCTCAAGTAGAAAAGATAAATGATGGCAAAACCATGGTTAACTTCATCACCAATCTCTAGTAGCCAGGACACTGTTGAGTACAAAGAAGCTGTCTCTACATGTTGATGACATGAGTTATTTCTGATAATGTGTGTTGCATGCTCTATTTCCTTTTCCTTCCCAACCGCTTGCCATCTAATCCAAGAAGGAACCCTGTCAGGTCCAAATCAGATCCCTTTTCTACCTATCTTTTCTGTATTGCTAATAAGTCCACCAAATCACTGTTACTGGCATCAGCACTGGCGTGACAGCTCACTGCCAGCCCTTCCTGTTTCTAATTTAGTACATCCATCTACAGCAGCTGTGTGGATTCCTGACATATGAAATCATCAGGGTAGTCCCTGAGTTTAAGGGGGAGAGGAAGAGGAATAAGAATAAGGGAGATGTCGGGGTGCCTGGGTGGCTCAGTGGGTTAAAGCCTCTGCCTTCGGCTCAGGTCATGATCCCAGGGTCCTGGGATCAAGCCCTGCATTGGGCTTTCTGCTCAGCAGGGAGCCTGCTTCCTCCTCTCTCTGCCTGCCTCTCTGCCTACTTGTGATCTCTGTCTGAAATAAATAAAATCTTTAGGGGCGCCTGGGTGGCTCAGTGGGTTAAAGCCTCTGCCTTCAGCTCGGGTCATGATCTCAGGGTCTTGGGATCGGGCCCCGCGTTGGGCTTTCTGCTCAGCAGGGAACCTGCTTCCCTTCCTCTCTCTCTGCCTGCCTCTCTGCCTACTTGTGATCTCTCTCTGTCAAATAAATAAATAAAAATCTTTTAAAAATAAACAAATAAAATCTTAAAAAAAAAAAAAAAAGAATAAGGGAGATGTAGCTAAGCTACACTCAGAATATAAGCCCAACTCTTTTAAGGTCCAACATGATTTAGCCTTGACTTACCACTCCAACTTCACCTCATGACCACCCTCTTGGCTCTCTCTGCTCCATTTTTATGGCCTTCTCTCTGTTCCTCGAATATTCCAAATGTTCCCACAATAAAGACTTAGACTCTGTTGTCCCTATCTTCAGGGACACTTTGCCAAGATCTTTGTGTGACTGGTCCCTGGATTTTAGACATCTTTAGAGAGGCCTGGTCTGACTAGCCAATCTAAAGTGGCGAATCCTTTACTCCCAATTTTTTTCTCCACAGCACTCACAGACACTCTCTAAACTGTCTTGGTCATTGTTTTTTGTGTTGTTGTTTTAACTCCCTTCATCTGTAGGATAGATAGATGAGAACAGTGATATTTATGTCTTTGTCCACTGTCACGTTCCTAGTCTCTGGCACAAGCAGGCCCTCAATATGGTTGTGAAAGAGTGTGTAACAGGGTACACAGGATAGTTTTTTTTTTTTTTTTTTTTTTTTTTTTTTTTTTTTTTAGTAGTATGCAGTCCATTATTATCAGGGAGAACATCCTAAGGGAAACAGATCCTAAACTGGGACTGGAAAAGATGAGAACATTTAGATAAATTAAGCAGACATGGAAGGGCATTTTAGGAGTGACCAGGCAAACAAAGGCTTGGAGGTGGGAGTCATGGCCCAAGTAGTACCAGGAAGAGGTCTGCATGAGTAGAGAGGGAGGTACACTCTGCAGATTATCTCAGATCAGATTTTCAGGGAAGGGGTAAGCTAGCTAATGAAGGACATGGAAAGATCTGCATAGGACCAGATTCAACTGGAAACTGGGATCATGGAGGCTTCTGAGGAAGAATGTACCATCAGAAAAGGTGAAAGAATCTGCAGTGAAATGCATGATGAACTAAGGAGAGGAGAGCTGGAAGTCTTCCCCACAACTGGGTCCCCAAGGCACACCACATATGGTTTTTTATGCCCCTTGTCAAGAGACATCAATTATAGTTATTTTTCTTTGAATTAGTCTCCTGTGACTCCATCAGTAGGTCCTCAGCTTTGTAAAGGCAGGGTCCATGCAAACTCTCTATGTCTGGCATGGTGTTCAAAGTCTAGGAAGTGCACTTTTAAACATCCGACTGAACAAATGCATAGATGATGGAATCGGGTTACATCAGAGGACATCTGGCTGAAGCTGGGCCTGCTGCAGTATTGAAAGGTCCTTTATATGCCTTGGGTTAAAAGTATGGACAAAATGCAATAGCTTCAAAAACACTTCAGGAGAGGGGCACCTGGGTGGCTCAGTGGGTTAAGCCTCTGCTTTTGGCTCAGGTCATGATCTCAGGGTCCTAGATAGAGCCCCGCATCAGGCTCTCTGCTCGGCAGGGATCCTGCTTCCCACTCTCTCTCTGCCTGCCTGCCTCTCTCCCTACTTGTGATCTCTCTCTCTCTCTCTGCCAAATAAAATAAATAAAATATTAAAAAAAAACATTTCAGGAGAAATGCTAGATGGATGCAGTGCTATATTAACTATTAGAGATAAAGGACAAAGAAGACTCCAGGGTTTCCAGCCTGAGTGCTTCAGGAAATGGTAATTCTACTGACAAGGCAGGCAGATGGGGAAAGAAGGGAGCAGTAAGGATAAGAATGAATATTTAGCTCTGTTTCATATGTGAAACATTCAAAGAGAAATGTCCAATGAATAGTTAGAAATATGCTCTCGGATTTAACTGGATCATACACTGATGTATGACAAATTCTGGCCAAGAACTTCTGGAATAATTCTCTCAAATCAAAACTACTGATTACAATGACAGACAAAGAGTAAGAAATAATAACTAGAAAAGGCATTTTCTAGTGAACATTTGCTTGAGAGATAGAGAATTTCAGAGTCCAGAGTGCTAACCATTACAATGGGAATCTGTGGGGCTTAGAAATGTAACATACCTATCCATTCAGACTGATAACTTAAAGCAAACAAAACCATGTCTTTCAGGAGTGAATCACCTTAGCTGGTTAAAGACTCAAAAGAGATGATAAGCTTTTAATCATAAACGAATTGAGATAATAATTTGTACATCTTAAAAATAAACACTGCTGTGACTCCACGGCACAACTGATTAGTCGAAATTAATTAAATGCTATTGTAACCTAAGAAATTTATGCAGAGGACATTTTCATTCCCCAATGAATGATGCCAGGAAGTCTATTATTAAAGGATTTGAACACTCTTTCCAGGGTCAAAAAAATCAAAAAAGTTTATGATGGAATCTGAAGGGCCAATGAAATAATCATGCATGCGTTGACCATCTCCAGGACAAATGGCTGCCGAGTTCCCCTGTTACCTTGGATAGTCTGTCCAACTATAAAGATTCACAGAACCCCTGGCTACATAGTAGGTATGCTAAGTGTCCTGTTCCCTGTAAACTGGTCTTACTGGTGCCATAAAATAACCTGCTCTTTGCCCACTCACCTTGAACTCTGAAGACCACACAATTCTTACTTCTTCCAGAGTCCGTCTGGATTTTGTATCAGTTCCTTGTCTCATCTTCTGAGTACCAAACACGACAGCCCGCCACTGTCAATTTTGGGATTCTTTTGGAATCTGCTTTTTGACCAGGGCCCTAGTCCTCATCTGTCAAGCTAAGACATGAACTGAGAGTTGGAATTAAGAATTTTGGCTATAAATTGAGTGTTCTTGAGCCTTGCTGATCTCGATGAGTCCCATAAATCAGAGATAATTCAGGTTGTGTATAACACTGTAGTGCAGTGGTCAGATGCTTAGGTTTTGAGTCATGCCCACCTGAAGGATCATGCTGGCTCTGGAGCTTGCTATCTGGGTCATCTTGGGCAAAATTAAGCTCTCTTATTATCACTATCATTATCTCTTCAATTGGGATCATAAGAATACTTACCTTAGTGGGCTACTATGAAGATTAAATATAAGGATGCAAGTTTAGTTCCTGACATGGCAAAAGCCAGTAAGTAAGCAGCAGCTTCCAGACATTGTTGGTGTTGCTGTTTGTTCTGGGAATAAAGGAAAGGCCCTTGTTCTCTTTTACCCTATTCAGATAATTGGATCAGGCTAGGGTCTGGACTGGGATGAGTAACAGGACAGTGGCATTAGTTCTGTCCTGAGGAGGCTCTTGTTTCCCTGCATAAGGGAGCTAATCAGGCTCCAGGATACTGAAAGGGTATTTCATGACTAAATAGTTCCCAAAATAGCAGCAGTATGCAATGCTTCCAAAATGCCAATTTCCTTGAGACTGAATCTTTACAAGACTATCTTCCTCTCTCTGAGCCTAGGTGGAAAACAGTTATTTGCCTCTCTGAAAATAGTTTATAGCTCCTGGACTTCTCCACACCCATACTCAGTACCATGTGCTTAGTACTAAGTCCCATTTGCTTAGTACCAACCCTACACAGATGCAGTCACTCAGTCCTCACCTGATGGGCTTGCTGTAAGAGCTCCATTCTCTCCTGAAGAATCTGACAGTCATACTCTCTGCTCTTCCTCAGCATCTGCCGCCGTAACTTTTCTACTGCTGTCCTCAGCTCCTCTTGCTGTTTTTCACTTAACAATTCACCAAACTTGATAACAGTTTCTTGCTGCAGAGCATTGTACAAAGTAGCTTCTAGCTCCTGGATTCTCTGGCAAACAGAATTAGAAAAGTCTAACTTTGGAACTTAACATTGATGTGTGTCAGGTGAACGGAGACGCTTGTGTGTATGGTGGTGGGGGAGTCACACATTGCCGTAGTCATACAGGATCATAGCAATATGATAAACTTCAGAGCTTGTCCAGCCTGACTACCATTTTGCTAATTCCCTTTGTAGGGTTCCCTAAAAGCCATCTAGTTAGCAATATGTGAAGTTCTCTGATGGGGAATTTTTTTCTTTTTCCTGGGATCCTGTCCATTTCATTTAGAGGAAGTTCTTACTATAGTAAGAGAATTGTCTATCCTTTTGTTCCCAAATGTAGCTGAGAATAAGTTTGTTCCCTTTCATTTGACAGTCCTTCAGATATTTAGACATCTATCATGGTGGCTGTACTTTTAGAAATAAGCATTGAAAAGTGGCCCAAGTTGGAATACTTGAAACTGGAGATATATTTCATGCATAAAAGGCCACCTCTCTACCACACAACACATCTATGAACTTGAAGATGGCTGTACAGTCTCCACATCTTAAAATACAAATTGAGAGATATGATCTAAAAATGGCCTAGAGTCTTCAAAATTGGTCTTTTTTTTTTTTTTTTAATACTCTGAGATTTACAGCTGCTTTAGCTATGAAATGCCTCCTTGAGTATTCTCTGTTTTAGGTGAAGTGTTTATTGCTCCTTCTATCCTAGTTATTTTTTTAACATGCCTCAGATATAGGAGCACAGACCTACAGTCTTACCCCGTGACTTTGACAGAGGTGGATGGTCATGCCTCGGTAAGGGGTGTTTTCCTAGCTCTTGTGCTGGACTAAGCAGATCTCATCTTTTTAACATTAAATGTAGTTGTCTGAATGAGTACTCAGTCACGGGACACACAACACACAACGGAGCCCTATCATGTAAAGGTGGAGGAGGCATGGATAAAAGGGTAGGAAGTGAGGGGGAAAGTGCTTCCTTCTTCATTCTCCAGGGATCAACTCTCATTTTCTCCTTTCCCCATCAAGTGGTGCTCAGAATCTCTTACTCATTTTGGAAGGGAAGACTAATTCATCTTTGTTACAAGCAGGGGCTAAGTGCTTCACTCTTATCCCCAAAGTGACTCAGGCTGCTTCCAGGAAAGCATTATAAAAACCTCTACTAGCAACTCCTTGAAATGTTCCTCTTTTAAGTTTGGTCTTTTTCTCCTGAGTCATAACTGTGAATTAATGGTGGGGTGAGGGCTTAGAAGACACACAAGCTGTAGTTCAATATTAGCAATTATGGATTACAAATTTGGTATGGGGAATGAAGCAAAAGTGCTCCTCAGTCAGCACAACGTTCAGTAGGAGAGAGAAAGGCCCAGCCCATTCACCAAAGAGCCTTCCATACTGTGGCTGGATTATGGTAGTGAAGGCCACACCGGTATTACCCACTTGCTTTGTCAGGCAAAGTTCTTTCACTCTCCAAGCCTTCATTCTCTCCTATGTAATATAGGAATAATCAGATTACCAATACTTCACAGACTTGTTGGGAGAAACATGTAAAGTGAAAATGTATATAGCAGACATTAAAAGCTCTATCATTCTATCACTACATTAGGCTCCCAAACAACTGGATTTAATAAAATTTCTCTTTAATCCACAGTACCACCCAATCTGTCCTTCATTAAAGCATTTTATAATAACATACACTTAATTTTTTTTAATGAAGCATAATTAAATACTTATTAAGTTTTGTAAGAGTATTATAATAGGAAAGAGATAGGGAAGCATTTGTTCTAAAACTGGAACTGGAAGCCACTGAATGAATGAGCTTCACGTCATGGTCTATCCACTTGGCGTGACAAGTGAACCAGGATGCTTTACTCCACAGTAGAGAACTGTGAACACTCTGGGTGTCTTTAGTGCTTGCTGCACCTACCATATATGCTTGGTCGAGAGCTTGTTTTCTGTAGTCTAGTTCTTCCTCTAGATAGCCTTTTATTTTGCAGAACTGTTCCTATAAAAAGGGGGCCATAATG
Source organism: Mustela lutreola (assembly GCF_030435805.1). Lineage (NCBI taxonomy): Eukaryota > Metazoa > Chordata > Mammalia > Carnivora > Mustelidae > Mustela > Mustela lutreola. The sequence goes on from NC_081294.1 coordinate 84,716,534, forward strand.
AAAAATAGAAAGAGTCAATTGAGTTTACTAGGAAGTGATAAATTGTACTGATTAATATAAATTGTGCTGATTAATTTTTCTCAAATTTCAACATAAGACAAGTCATTAGCATTTGCAGGGTCAAAGATACTGTCTGTTAGGGAAATGGGAAATAGTTCAGTTTTCATAGCCTCACACAGGGAATGTGAAAATCAGTGGAAAGAAGTAAGAAAGACAGAATGACCAATCTACATGGAATGTTTTAAAGGATTTTTATGCCAGTCCAAGAGAGTACATGGTTAAGGACAGATCTGATTTTCACAAGGTAAGTTAGTTACTAGTAAGTATATCTGTGCCAATATATTGGCAGGGTCTATTTTTGTAAGAATATTCAGGAATGTAATATGCACAGTGGCATAATAAAACATAATAAAAATTATTCAAAATTATTTGTGTACAATTAGCAAACACAAAGATTGATAATGATTTAGAGAATAATTTAAGAGAGAGCTTCTGCTCCTGCCACAAAACCCGGACGAGCTGGGACTTCAACCTAAAGTTCTCCTGCTTGTCCTCAGTTTCCACATGCCTGCTCTCACATTGCTAGCATCTTGCCATTAGCATTTAAAAATAAATCTTTGTGTATGACGTAGCCGCAAAGTACAGTCAGTTCTTTCTTTGTGTGCTTAACTGAAGGAACAAGGACATCTTCCAACACTGGAGGAAAACTTGACTGAATCCACTTTGGAGAGACTGTCTGCATGCGGCAGTTGTGCTGGTGACTTTTCTGATTACCTCTGAGCTCCAGAGCCTAGAACAGTGCCCAGTACAGGCTGACTGGGAAATTAAAAATTTGTATATCTGAAGAGTTTTCAAGGTTCTTGGGTTGTTGTTATTTTTGTTTTTTTAAGGATTTACAGTTCTTGTCACATGCTTTGACTTTAGAGTCTAACCTTTTGGCAAAATAGAAAGTCCATGTAAAAGACAGCAAAAGATGTGTAAGTTGTCACATGCTATATAAATACAAGTCGTCCTTATTATAGGATTCCCTAATCTGATAGGAATCACTACCTGGTTTTTAGTGTAATAACACTAATGACAGTACAGTTATAAAATTCTAATGTATTCCTGTAAGTTATAATCAATAATTCTTGTGCTTCGGAACTTAAAAAAATTTTAATTGTAGTAAAAGACACACAACATAAATTTTATGCTCTTAACCATTTTTAAGTGTATAGTTCAGTAGTGTTAAGGATATTTACATGGTTAAGGAACTAATCTCCAAAATGCTTTTCATTTTGCAAAACTGAAACTATACCCATTAAACAATAATAACACCCCAAGTTCTCTTCCTGTTAGCCCGATAGCCATTGTTCCTACTTTCTAGGAGTTTGACTACTCTGAATACTGACGTAAGTGGAATCATCCAGTGTTTGTCTTTTTGTGACTGGCTTATTTCACTTAGTATTATGCCCCTGAGGTTCATCCATATTATATCATACAATTTCCTTTCTTTTTAAAGCTTGAATAATATTCACTGTATATATAGACCACATTTTGCTATCCATTCATCTGCTGATAGACACTTAGGCTGCTTCCATGTTTAAGCTATTGTGAATAATGCTGCTTTGAACATGGCTGTACTTTCTGAAACTCTATCTTCAATAAATTTGGGCATATACCCAAACATGGAATTGCTGGATTGGATGGTAATTCTATTTTGAATTTTTTCAGCAACCACCATAGTATCTTCCTTAGTAGCGACACACCATTTCACATTCCTACCACCAATGCACAGGTTCCAATTTTTCCACAAGCCCACCAACATTTATCTTGTTTTTTGATAGTGGCCATCCTAATGGGCATGAGATGGTTTGGAGATTTTTAAAATCAGAGTTACACCCATCATTTCTGTAATTTTAACTATGACTCTATATGGTGGAAAAATTATTTAGCCTAAGGGAAAAAAACACTTAATTGAAATTTTCTTCAGTATTAGTTTATAGAAATATTTTTAAAATACAATGTATTTTTGAAGAATATAACTTGAAATTATGGGATATTTCCAGGAATTCTGTTCCATAGTTTGTACACAAAATACTGGAAAGCTGCAAACTTGCTTTTCAGTGCCAGATAAAACTGGTAGAAAATAGTTGTTTTCCATTTGCCTTATCAATTTTTCTTTGTTTTTCTGATACCTCATCTTTGTACTCACCATGTCACTTTCCAATTCCATCATTTTCTGGTGTAGGGCAGCCTCTGCTCCTTCAATTTGCTGGATCCACTAAGGAGTAAACAAGACAAAAAAGTCTGAAACGATTGCCTGATATGGTGTATATTGTGCAGTCTACTGAGCTGCTTTGTCTATTTTTATATCTCAGAAGCAGAGAAGAACTGAAGTGAAAACTTGGTGCATTTTATGTCTTAGGTCAGGAAATATAGTCATACGTCCATTCATTTGTTCATTCATTCAACAAATGCATTCATGGATGTCTACTATGTGTCAGGGACTGCATTACATACTAAGGTTTTGATGGTGAATAAGATCAACATGGTTTTTTTTTTTTTTTTTTTTTTTTTGCCTTCCTTAGAGAATACCATAGGAGGCTTTCTTGGAAGTGACAACTGCAACAGAGTCCGATGAATCTAAGTCAGAGATGATTAGGCAAAAATGACAGAACGGTTTCAAGCAGAAGAGATATCCAGTTCTCCATGGTTGGGGAAAACATGATAAAAGAAAGAAGGTCCAGGTGAGATTGGAGAAATAGCAGTTTTTCAGTGTATGAAGCTGCCAACAGCTAAGTGTTGAAGAATCATTTTTGTTGAGTAGAGACATTTTAAATCACATAAAAAAAAAAAAAAAACAACCACCTTTCATAATACTTAGAATATACCATCCTGGTAAATGGCACTGATGTTAACACTGATTAGCACCCTGAGTAAAATTAGATCTTGAATAACACAGCATGAGCTTACCAAATATTTGGTTTAATAGAACAAATTATTATAATGGGTCTTTCCTAAGTTAAATATCAGCTTATCCCTCAGGGAGGCAGCTGGGCATTATAATCGTGGGGGTTCTAAAGGCACACTACCTTGGGTCTAATCCCAATTCAAGTTTTTCATGGATGTACAGCCTTGAAAGGTTGTCTGATTTCTCTAAGCCTCAACTTTCTTTCCTAAAAAATAGGCTAATAATTTGAGGCTTAAAGGATACAATTAATGTAAGGCACTATTCACAGTGTATTGAATATACTGGGTACCCAATAAATTCTAGTTTGGGGTTACAGTGTGTTTTTGTACTTCTAAACTGTTAAAAACTTGTCTTACTATTAGAAATTTCTTTTTTAGTTTATCTGTGATAAATCATGTGGTACACTGAGCATTTTTTCTATATACCAAGGCCTTGATATTCATAAGGTGACACCTATCTGACAGCCTAGGCAAAAGAAGAAATGCCCAGGGAGACTGGAGGGGATACAATCTGAGTTCTTGTATATGCATGTGACTTCCCCCTGAAGCAAATTTCCATCAAAAGTCATGGGTAAATTGCCTCATAATGCAACTATATACCATCAAGCTTTATCAAAATGCTTCTTTTCACTTGCTGCCCATTTATCATTGTGAAACAAATTCTCTTGTAAACAGTGTTTTTAAGAGTATAATAAATTGAAGCAGTTCGGTCATGGGCTTTAGATACACATTTGTGTGTTGACTCGAAGCCCTTATTACTTGTGATGCAGGAGAAGTTCCTGAAGCCCACATCTCAATGTCCTCATGTGGAGAATGCAAACAGTGGATGAATATAGGACAGCTGTAAACAATAATGAGATCTGTGCAATACCTGGCCCATAACATGTTCTCACTATGGTCGCTGTTCTAACCTTTTTTTCTCTCTTTTTTTTTAAAGATTTTATTTATTTATTTGACAGGGAGAGAGACAGGGAGAGCACAAGCATGGGTAGCAAGAGAGGGAAAAGCAGGCTCCCCGCTGAACAGCGACCTTGACTCTGGGCTCGATGCCAGGACCCTGGGATCATTACCTGAGCTGAAGGCAGCTGCTTAACTGACTGAGCCACCCAGGTGCCCCTCTTGCTATTTTTTTTCTGAGAGAGAGAGAGCGAGCGAGCACAGGCAGGGGGAGGGACAGAGTGGGAGGGAGAGAGAGAAATTCAAGCCAACTCCCTGCTGAGTGTGGTTCCTGACATGGGGCTCGATTCCCTGACCCTGAAATCATGACCTGAGCCAAAATCAAGCATCATACACTCAATCAGTTGAGCCACCCAGGCGTCGCTGCTCTTACTATTTTTAATATAAAGTCACAAGATGATTTATTTGGTGGTCATTTGTCTAGGTTCAATCTCTGATTACATTATATATCTGAGATTATATATATAATCTCTGATTATAATCTATATATAGATTATATTCCTAGGCGGCCGAATGCTATTCAAAGTTGTAGTATCAGAAACTTCAAGATTCACATTTAGAACTCCTGGGAGGGGCGCCTGGGAGGCTCAGTGGGTTAAAGCCTCTGCTTCGGCTCAGGTCACGATCCCAGAGTTCTGGGATCAAGCCCCACATTGGGCTCTCTGCTCAGCAGGGAGCCTGCTTCCTCCTCTCTGACTGTCTCTCTGCCTACTTGTGATCTCTGTATGTCAAATAAGTAAATAAAATCTTAAAAAAAAAAAGAAGAAGAAGAAGAAGAAGAAGAAGAACTCCTGGGAGATAGAAATATTCATTTGCAATTCCCAAAGGTAGAAGGTGACTTTGAAACTTGTGAATTGTGAAGACCTGCACAGAAGGTAACTGCCCAGACTATAGGAGTACTAGTTCTTCCAATTAATCTTCAGTGCTAAGCACACTGTCATCCCTCCGTACATGTTCAACTGAACCCCTCATACCTGTCTTGCAAAGGAGGTGAGTGGAGGCACAAACCAATTCACCAAAGCTCTAAAAGAGCAGGTCCTATGGGCTCCACATAGGGCACCTCTTGCTTTCAATAAGATGCTTAAAGGGAATTTGGGTGCAGCGGTTAAGAAGATCATGGACTCTGCAAACAGACTGCTTGAGTATGAACCCTGATTCCATCATTTTCTAGCTGTGTGACTGGGGCAGTTACCTACCTACCTTCTCTGTGCTTTGGATTCCTTTCATATGAAATTCCTCACATAGAACAGTCATAACAAGACTTTGGCAATTAGAACAGTGCCAACTGTAAAAGAAGCCCTATGCAGGTATTAATTATGGTCAAGTTCAAATTGCACCACCCATCACACAGGGCAGGGAATGGAAGATTTCTTCCAATAATTTAAGTAAATGTGAGGCACAGAGACCCATTTCCCTTTTCTTTTTCCTATTTATATTTTCTTTTCCATTTATCTCTCATTTCCTTCATGTCCGAATCCTTGCCTTTTATAGAAAGGCAAATTTTCTTGGTATTCCCAAACTAAGTTGACTTTTCTTGCAATAAAGAATTATAGTCCTTTAGGAGTCCAACTGAATGAGACACTCTGGCTTTCGCTGCCAAGTAAACGTAGCAGACCTGGGAATACAGACTTGTGTTTTCTTCATCCAACTGGATGTCACTGGAACACTGTCCTGTGGACATTCATAGTCACTTGTTCACTCCTTCAGTAAACATTTGTTGACCACCTCTTAGATGGGCTCGACTGTTGTGAAAAGCTAGGCAAACAAATATGGATATCATATTTGCTCTCATGGAGCTTAAAGTCTAGCAGCACGTGGTTGGGGGGCATATAACAACAGCAAAAAATGAGCAGCCACATTATAGTTGTTAAAAGTCATAGTAGCAGATGCATAGTTCACTGTGGAAACAGAGAAAAAAGCCCCTGACTGGACTTGGGTGAATAAGAAGGCTTCCCTATGTGGGGGATGTCTAATGGTTCAGATTTAGCCAGACCAAGGTAGAAAAGGAAGACAGGAATATCTTCTAAGCAAAGAGAACAGTGTAAAGGGCCAAGGGATGAAAACAGTGATAGAGATGGAGAGAGACAGAGAGAGAAGACTGGGGTCCCAGAAGGATTTGTATATGGCTGGACCTTAGCAATGAACCAAAGAAACAAGTGGAATCCTGGAGAAGCAGCTAAGGGCCAGATCCTCGAGGTCCTCATGGCAAGTTCTGGATTCTAGACCTTAAGTTAGAGATAATGTGGTGCGATTAATTTTTGTGGAGAAGTAAAGTGATAGGTCTGTAATTAAATCATAAAGGAAGTAAGTTTTTTACAAATCAAATTCCAGATATCATTTCACAGGTAAATACCTCAGTATATATCCCTAACAGATAAGGCCTTTAAAAAAAAATCCTTAATTCAAAGACCATTTTTATACCTTGCAAAATAAACATGAACTCCTTTTGTTATCTCATTCCTGGTCCTATTAAAATCTCCCCAGCTGTCAGCAAAATGTTCTTTTCTCCATACTTAGTGTCCTTGAATCAGGATCCAAAAAAGGATCATTTCAATATTTCTTAAGTAACTTTTTATTTTATAGCAGTCCTTGCTTCTCCCTACATTTTTTTCCCTTTATGTCATGATTTGTCAATAGGTCATTTCACCTGGAGGATTCCCTCACTTCAGACTAGAGAAGGCAGATCAGCAAGTTTATGGTTTCATTTAATTTATAACAAACTCTACGCATTTAGGAATTAAGAAAGCATCTCAAGGAATTTATACAGTATCCAACCACGTACACAAGCCTCTCAGGTATGTGCTGATTCTTGCTGCATCCCGAACACAGCCGTCATCAAGCTTCTCCACTTAGCTCTTTGTCTTTCTTCCTACCATTTACCAGGTTTCGACACAAGGGGGCCAGAGCACACTCAGTGTTGCTCTTCTGCCAGTCCCCAGGTTGGGCTTTCTGAATGAGACTGCAGTGAGCCAACACCGAATTACAGAATCAGTTGGGGACAACTGGTCTGTACGCAGCCAGGGAAGAGCTCATAACAAGAGCCAGGCACCATTTTACCATCTCTTGACAAAGCTCTTCCTTACTGCTGTCCCAGTTTGGGAGGGATTGTTTGGATAAGGTAATGCAGAAAGTTTTCCATTTTTTAAGTGACTACAAAGCAAGAATTATCCACCCACCCCAGATCAGTGTGTAGAATTTTTTTGTGTGTGTTTCCATTCTATTGGGGTTGTATCACCCTGAAAAAAAAAAAGGATACCTATTAGGTATTCAGTAACACAAAGTCATGTGCAAAGAGACCATCCTTCAACCCTACCCTGCTCTTTAGGTGTGAAGTCAGACATTGAGATGATTTGAATGTTAGTTTGATGTATTACCTTTTCTGCCAGGGACAGCACAGTGCTGGCCTGAATTATGGCCACTTGTTCTTCATTTCTTAAGTTCTACAAAAGAGCGAGAGAAATAAAGAAAAGAGGCTGAGGATAGTTAACGATAATTTGCACTATCCGAACATACTGCCCTCTGCCTGCCATAGATACTACCACATATGCATGTATGGAACATAACATTCTACTTAGTAACAGTTCTCAACAAAAAGTTCATTCAAAACATGTAAAAGGACATTAAATGTGATTTCTTTTATATCTCTAATACCGATTTGATTTTGTGTTTCTCTGCGTGCATACTTTGTAGGTTATGAGAAAAGCAGAAACCAAAATGAAATAAATAACAAGTAATCTTTTCATAGTGGTTTGATGTGATTTAATGGATTCTGTTCTCTCCTTTGATGATTTTTCAAGGTAAAAAATGGGTAACTCCTTCAACCTATATGCATCATTCCTATAATATCTCAATGAATGGTCCTCCCACTGAATTAATATGCCTTGACCCTGCCTGGAAGGTGTTTAAAAAGAAAAGAGATTATAGTTTCCTGGTCCATTTTTATGGGGCTGCCACCAACCCTACTATTTAGCAGCATTTGCAACTGCATGACTGATTAATTTCATGCTAGATGGCTCTAGGCAACAGTGAGAAGGTAATTAGCTTTAATCACTGCAGATGTGGTCGGCATTCAAATGTGAAACCAGCTCATGAAAAGCACTTCACCAGTTCTCATTTCTGCCACTGCCTTCCGGACAGCCTTACAACCCCTCAACCGACTTGTTTGATAAATGATTGATTCTCTTTAAAGAGCTACAGCCTTAAGTGAACATGGCTTCTCACTTGCTATTATTTTACACATGATGCCCTGGCAAGTATTTCTTGCTTCTCTTTGGGCAAATTCATATATTTACTGCCCTTAACCAGTTCATTACTTACCCCATTATCACCCAGGATATCAAGCTGCTTTATGAGATCAGGGATGTTCACATCCTGCAATATCAAGGAATACATTCAAATCAAAGACATAAATGCGGCTTACTATTTTATCACCGCTTGACCTGTAACAATGAGAAGACATTTTAATAACCATACTTCCTTGGGTTGTTTTCAATCAGGCACACATGGTTTTATGTTTTCACTCTGCTTCTTCCAAGCTGCGTGAACCTGGCAAATAACTTAACAGTTCCAAAATACCTCCTTCATAGGCTGATTTTGAGGATAAAGAGATGGTATGTGAAAGAGTCTAGGATACAGTACAAACTTGGCATTCTTTCATTAGATTTTTTTCTTATTAATTGCCAATTTTTTTGAACTATGATAAACTGTAGGTAGAGAGAAAAGTAACAGGTAATAAATAAAATCAACTAATTTCATTCTAATTAATGGAATTCTGACCTGGTTGAGATTTTGACTGCCACTTAAAAAACTACAGCGCATTCCATTTTTTAGCATTAATTTCATGCTATGGAAAATAGCTCATTTTATCTATATTTCTTGAGTCAGTTTGAAGCAGCTGATCTCTCTGAAAAAGTTCCCCTGCATATAAATTTCATCCGCTAGAGTAGGTTGTTTGAGATTTATCTAAGAAAAGTATCTCAGGAAAAGACAAAGTAAAGTCCTTTTCATTTAATTAGAGCTGAATTTAAAAAAAAAGCCAACAAACTCCTCTGTTTTACAAATTTTGGGGCAGTTGAGGAAGGACAGAAGTTTAAACACCATGAAAGGGGTTTAGGACGGAAAACAAGGAAACACAATTTTACTGCCTAATTTTCCTCCCACTTTTTACTTCATTAGTACGCCTCTCTTCTCTTACAACCAGATACCAGTCCATCCAACCCTTACCACCAGGAATGGTGAGCTCTACCTCAGTTTCACAGGTAAAGAGAAGGCAACAAAAGCAGGTATTATTTGGCAGCTCAAGTGGGAGCAGGAAGGGCCATGCATAAGGTCAAGGAGAGACCAGGAACAGCAGGAGGCTTCCCAGCTTTCCCTCTGGGATTGATATCCACCACGTGATTTCATTACATTGAAGGACAATATATTTTCCAGGAGATGGAGCCACCTCCATTCAACTTTAATGTTTAAAATGGATCCCAATATCCTTAAAGACAGAAGTACATTTTATCTAAATGAACAACATGTTATAAATCATAAGTCCTTCTAAAAGAAAAATCTTCCCTAAATTAAATGTAATGGAAAGAGATGGTGGACTAGATGATCTTTAAGGTCTCTTCAAACATCAAAATTCCAAGCTTATGAATCCCATAGTACTTAGAACAGCATAACAATGGGACTCGACAAATACTTTATCTGGTATACTTGAAATCTGTTTATCAAAGTACTGGGTTTATTTAATATTTCCCCTAGATAACTAAGGGTAATTATTTTAATATTTTGAATCTGTATCTTCTTTACCCTGCTCTGTTCCTGTGTTCTCTGCTATCCCTGTTCATACATCTGTCACACATCTTTTCTTAATAATTTTTTTAAAAAAATTTATTTTAAGTAGGCTCCAATGCCCAACATGGTACTCAAACTCATAACCCTGAGTTCAAGGGTTTACTAACTGAGCCAGCCTGACACCTAGATGCAACTCTTTTCAGTTGCTACATAGTTGGTATCAAAATAACCCCCAGTGACTAAAAAACAAAAGTTTTTTAGTTTTGAACAACCTTCCCCTTTCCAATTCCCAGTTTTTCTACTTTTTACAAACATAAAAAATTGAGTATCTGCCTACCTTGACACCTTCTTTCATACAGTAGATCTGTAGAGCACTTACACCATCAGAGAATGGGTGAATTTGTAGGTTAAATGGAGGGGATCGTCTCTCTCTTTCCTTGAAATACAGTGAAGAATATATGGGAATTAAAAAAAAAAAGAAAGAAACAACTGATCAAACATTAAATCGGTTGTGTGTGTTCTCTCTTTAATGCTATTGCAGTAGCTTATCAATGTCATGTGGCAAAAAAAAAAAAAATCAAACTTAATTTAATGGAAAAGAACTGACTGATCAACTAAGAGGTATGGTAGAAGAATTTATAGATGCTGTCGTTTAGTCTTGCAAATTTTTTGATCAGAGAAATGTCAGAAGTGAAGTTCCCATTTAAACTATATGAATATTTGGAGCTTTCAGGTGTCACAGAGAACGGTCTTTTGACCCACGAAGTTTTATGGCTGCTAAAGGCCTTTTTGCATATTCAATCCACTCGAGCTGAAGATTTGTGAGCTACTAAACAGGACTTTGCTCTTCCTCACTGAGGAAAATGAACTTCTAACTCTATCCAGATCTAATTTGAAAACAAAACAAAACAAAAAAACAACCCCCCCCCCCCCCAAAAAACCCTCAAAAAGAAACTCCGGGCAAAATAAGAGAGCCATCCAATGGGAAATTTTCTTATCTTTATGTATCCACATACATTCAATGAGATTCTAAGCCAGTTTTTTTTTTTGTTTTTGTTTTTGTTTTTTTTAAATTTTAAGTAATCTCTACCTGTAATGTGGGGATAGAACTCATGACCCCCCAGTCAAAAGTTGCACACTTTTCTGACTGAGCCAGCTAGGTGCCTCAAAGAAGTCAGGCTTTTTCTTTTTTCTTTTTTTTTTTTAGAGAGGGAAAGCAGGGGACAGAAAGAGAGATCTTAAGCAGGCTCCATTCCCACTGTGGAGTCCAACATGGGGTTTCATGTCAACCCTGAGATCATGACCCGAGCCAAAATTAAGATTAACTGCCTAAGTCACCCAGGTGCCCGTTTTTTTGTTTTGTTTTGTTTTTAAGCAATCTCTACACCCAGCATGGGGCTTGGACTCATGACCTCGAGATCAAGAGTCACAAGACTGAGCCAGCCAGGTGCCCCCCAGGCCAGATTCTTTGTGATACAATAAAAATCTGATTTGATTGATATGTTTTACTAAAAAAAAAAAAAAAAAAAAAGACTGAAATTTGGTCAGGTTAACCAAGGTATTTCCTAAAACAAGTTACCTTGCTTCTTGGCCTTTTGCATAAATGTGTTATAGATTAAAAAAGTTTACTCACGAATTCAAGTGTGTAACAAAATATTTTTGTATTTAACACAATTGGAAATATAATTCTTGAAACATTTTATGAGTCACAATTCAATGAAGGATGGAAATGATTACTTTAAAAGGTATGAAGTATCAACGAAGTTTGAAATCTATTATGTAAATTATTTAAAAATTATTCACTCTTGTTCTTGAAGGCAATGTGTCGAAAAGTATAGTATCTGAGCAGACAATTCTAACTTGCATCAGGTCTTGGGCAAGTTGTTCAATCTCAATTGCCTCATCTATAAAATCTCGATTATGGGTGTGAGGTAGAATGTCAGTAGGCATCTGAAATGCTTAATTTAGCATCTCACACATAGGATGCGTTCAGTGCATGTTAATTGTTAATGATTATTTTTATCATCATCATCATCATCATCATCATCATCATTTCCTTACTTCTAGCTCTAGGTTTCGAAACTCCAGCAGCTCATTCTGGTCTCGGGCATCCTGTAGTTCCTGTTGTAACCGGTGATTTTCTGCCTCCTGTTTTTCTATCTAATAAAGTAAATCCTCAAGTTAGGTGAACATTGCAAAAACCGTCTACAATTTAGCAAAGCAAGCATGGAGAGCACTTATTTAGTTGGTGAATAAATCATCCAGACTGTGAAATAAAAAATCCCAAGTAGATGTGAATAAAATAAGTCTTAGGGTTTCTCTCTAGTTATCCTTTGGTTGACTTTTTGCATCATAGGGGAAAATGCTATTGAGATAATGTCTGGGGACCCTCTGAGTAGTGAATCTGAGGGTACTAATTAGGCCTTTGCTGTGGGTCAGGGATGGTGTCCTGGCACTACATTTAATGGTGTACATAGTGGAGACTGATACTTCTTGTTTTTGAGTTACAAATGATCAGAAAAATTTCATATTAATAGCTCTGATCATATACAAAACTTTACTGAGTTCCAGTTACCCACAGAATAAAGCCAAACTCATCAATATGGATTCAAAAACCTTTATACTCTGGTCAGCACCTAGCTTTCTAGCCTTAAATATTCTCACAGTCATCTCTGTACATGCACACACTCACATGTGATCACTCGCACACAAGAATCGGGAACACCCCATCTACCGTGTGGACTAACTGCCAGGAGTTGTGTCTTTGTTCATCTCTCTACTAAAAGAGGATCCCTCCATTTCTTTTTCTGTGTGAGGAACTCCTACTTTTCCTTGAACACAGAACTCTAACATTCCCTACCAAAAGAGGCTTCCTTTGTCTACCCATTTATAAGTGACACCTTTTCCCTCTGTTTTCCTGTAAGAATTCTCCTGTAACGTGATGAAGCATGGAATTAAGTAAGTTTTGTAAAACATGCCTCACCCTATAAGACAGGTCCATGTCTACAAGGGACCAAACATTTTCATGATCTGTAATAGGTTTGGGGCTGCCTTGAGATATGAGCTGTGTGAGTGGGCCTTACACACAGGAACTATTTAAAATCTTGAATTTAGAAATAACAACCCAGGGGTTTTTAATCATAGGATGAATCTTACTTTCCCAAGTATACCCACTTGAAGTAGGATGTTTAGCTTTATTGTCACTGTGATTTTTTTTTACTCACAGAAACTTGAGCCCATGAATTCCCCCTTTTAGCCCAAAGAAATCAAGACTGAATAAAATCAGACAGAAGACATAATGGGAATTAGTTTTTAAGTCTAAAGAAATGTAATTAACACTTATTACCAGGCATCTCTAAGACTACTAAAAAGCTTTTTCTCATAGCCTCAGGACATAGAACAATTATAGGAAAATAAAGATGGGGAACTACTGAAATATTAGTGACATTAATTAATGTAGTCAAATTTTTTTTACAAAATCTATTTGTGGTCAAGCGAACTTTCAAAAGTTTTAAGAAGTTGACTTAGATGACCAAAGAGTGTCTACTACTTAGAATCTTACATTTGGATCCAAGATGGGATATTTGGGGAGATTCCTGGTTTTGGCAATTAACACTGGCAATCAGGTCAATGGCTCACAGGACCAACTTGTGATGAATTATCTTTATAGAGACCCTCCAACCCCGAAAGTACCAGCTCCCAATCCTGGAATACCCACCCGCCTTCTACACATCTGCGCTATCTTGTCCTTCAGAAAGGGAGGTAAGCTAAGGACTTTGCTAGACTAGAGGGGAGGAAGGATAAGCATCTTCTTTCCCTTCTCATGCTTACGAGAGTGTTGTGGTTAATTTCAGTAGCCAAGGCTACTGAATACTGGCAGAAAAAAAATCCTAAAATAATTTCTACATAACAAATGGATGAACCTAGAGAATTATTTCCCTTATTCAAATGGGCTTTCAAAGTCCGTTTTTTTTCCCCCAAGAATAATATATTTTGCAATTTTTTCACTAGATTTACAGAAAGTAAATACTAAAGACAAAACCACCTTAAATTTAAAATGGTCTCTGTTGTATTTCATTGCCCCAGTCAAAGCCTATGTTCAGAGACAAATCAATTTATCTACTGGGCCTAAACCATGCTTTTGCATCTTGATTTGTTGAGCAACCTCCTGGACATGCTGTTTTGTGCCTTAGATACATCTTTTAAAATATTCTCCCATTTAAAAAAATATATATATGTATGTATATGTATATAAATAGCCAAGATTAGCAAAACGATTAAAAGTGAGAACACAGTCTATTCTGGGTTGCAGTGGGGTCTTGGAGTCATATTCTGTCATGCCTTGCACAAAATAACAAGTCCCATTTGTAGTGTGCTTTTTGTAGATGGACAACCACATAGTATGTGTGCACCTGTGTGTGTGTGTGTGTGTATGTGTATATATGTATGTACAGTACACAAACAGTATATATATATACATATATATATATATATGTATATATATAGTCAACAAATCAATAGGCTTCGGGATCACATCCCCTCAAGTCGGCACAACGCCAGCACAGAGCCATGCACACAGGCCACTAACTGATGGTAATGGCGGTGACAGGAATGCAGTTGAGCACGCAGCAGAGGAGAGCGCAGCGCCGGAAAAGCCTCCCCTTCCCCAGCCCCGGTGCCACTCCTGAGAGGACCCCCTGCTGCTCCTGGATCTCTCATCATTTTCTCCTCTGCCCCACTAGGGTGTTGCGCCCAACATACCTTTTCTAAAAGCTCCTGGTTTCTCTTAATGAAAAGTTGTTTATCTTCTACCCAGTGTGAGTCCTGTTTGACAAAGAATATTGCGCAGTCAGCATTTCAGAGTGGCACAAGAGGGCGTGTGTCGTCAAACCACTTGGCCAGAGTTGTCTTCTCACCCAGGTTGGTGGCCTGCTGATGGCTGGTAAATGACACCCACCCTTTGTTATCAGCTCCTTCCTCAAAAGATATCGGGGCCAAAGTTGCCAGGAAAATTTCACCCCCTTTTCATCGACACTCACTAATCTCTAACTTTTTCAGACTGAATAATCCAGGACCAGCCTTCCGGGGACTCAGAAGTGACCACACAGGCAAAAAGTGAAAAGGGTCAGAATGCACACAGGCTAGATACATATGGATGGAAAACATTAAAATGCAGAACCATAAATGTAGCATAGAGGCAAAGAGAGGCGGGTCTTTGTCTCAGTAGCTTGCGACCACTCTAGGCTATAAGTACAGGGCTCCTCTTCCTCTGGCCTTCTCTTTCCTGCCCAACCTCATTCATGTTGTAGCGGGGTTCACACTCTGGCCAGAAAAACACCAGGGACAGAAACATCGAGTTGAACATTCTGACACAGTTTGAGAAAGGTCACTGTGGAGAGCCAAGCCGTGTCCTGGGTATGGCCCATGCACAGGGGCTAGAGGACGGTCGGACTGAATTGTTTGCATGTGCAGAAGAACCAGCAATTGAATGCCTACCTGCCCTTTCTGAGCCAGAGTCGCTTCCAGATCTTCAATTTTGGCTTTATATCTTAGCACCTCTGCTTGCAGCTGTTCTTGAGCCTAGTGAAATCAAAATTCCAGAACTCAGTAAGTAAAATAAATGGTAACTCAATATTTCCCCCCACCCGCCTTATGTTTCTTCATCAGAGCTCAACAAGGAAGAAAAAAAAATGTCTATGACCAAAGAACCTTTTAAAACTATCTTTAGGATCTAAATTCTTGCCTAAAACTTTCCATGGTTCCTTTTACCACCAGGTTAAAATTCAAAGTCTTCAGGTGAGACGTGAGAACTCCCATTATATTTGCAGTCTTTCCCCCACCACTCATCAACAGAATTTACCCCTGATCTGCTGGTGATCTCATTTCCTAAATATACCTTTTAACCCTACATTTCTCTCTTATTTGAATAATTCCTCTTCTGGAAAGCCTTCTCCCTCTTTGCCTCTCCCAAAACTTGCCATTCTTTCAGAGCCAACTTTGTGCCCTAAATCTAAATCTAGATCCAGATCCAGATGTATGTATGTATGAATGATGTGTATGTGGGATGAGTATGTGTATCAGAATTTTTGGACACTGATCTTCTATGGAGCAACCTTAACTTCATTTGTTTTCAGATTCTCTTGTCTTCTTCCTACATAGGACCTTATTTTCTCTGAAAAATTAGTGGGTTCCTTGTTTTTTGCCCATACATATATTTTTTACTTATCTTAAGATCTTGATAGGTTCTTTAGTATAATGTGGAATAAAGTCAGCATTGGAAGAGATCCTTTTTCTTCCTTCCTTCCTTCCTTCTTTTTTAAGGGGAGAGAAGGTAGGGAGGAACAAAGGAAGAGGGAGAAAGAGAACCTCGAGCAGACTCCCCATTGAGGAGCCTGAAAGGGGGGGCTTGATCTCACAACCCTGACAACATGACCTGAGCCGAAATCAAGCAATGGATGTTTAACTGACTGAGCCACCCAGGTGCTCTGCCCTCGTCCCCTCTGCCCAGTTCTTCCTTTCTTAAAAATAATCTCTTGGGGCACCTGGGTGCCTCAGTGGGTTAAAGCCTCTGCCTTCGGCTCTGGTCAAGATCCCAGGGTCCTGGGATTGAGCCCCGCATCAGGCTCTCTGCTTGGCGGGGGGCCTGCTTCTTCCTCTCTCTGCCTGCCTCTCTGCCTACTTGTGATCTCTGTCAAATTAAAAAAAAAAATAAATAAGAGTTGGGACACTTAATCTCTATACCCACTGTGGGGCTTGAACTCACAATCCTGAGATCAAGAATTGCATGCTATGACTGAGCCAGCCATGTGCCCCTCCTTTTCTTATTCTTCATTGGGAGGAGAATATATCTTTGGACTGTTGAGCATCATATTTAACTTTATCAGATTAAAAAAATCCCAAACTTAATTTCACTAATCATTTTAACCTTAAATGAGAATGGACTACAATCTATTTTTCTCTTTTATCAAAATGATTACATCTTTTATTTTCATGATACTCATTCATCTATGTTATCTATTTTTGCATTTTCTTTTTTTAAATATTTTACTTATTTATTTAGAGAGACAGGGGGCATATAATCTAGAGTGGGTAAGGGCAGAGGGAGAGAGAGAATCTCAAGCAGACATCGTGCTGAGAGCAGAGCCTGATGCAGGGCTTGATCTCACGACCCTGAGATCATGACCTGAGCCAAAATAAGAGTTGGGACACTTAACCAACTGAGCCACCCAGGCACCCCTATTCTTGCATTTCTACTTTCTCTCAATTTACTCTATTACTCTTTTTTTAACATCTTGATTTGTTTTAGACTATTTTGCTGAGAATGGTTAAGTTTCTTTGACTTTCATGGCCAGAAATAACACTAAACCTTTATTTATTTATTTGAAGATTTTATGTATGTATTTGACAGAGAGAGAGAGAGATCACAAGTAGGCAGAGAGACAGGCATAGAGAGGGGGAAGCAGGCTCCCCACTGAGCAGAGAGCCTGATTTAGGGCTCAACCCGAGAACCCTAAGATCATGACCTCATGACCTGAGCCGAAGGCAGAGGCTTAACCCACTGAGCCACCCAAGTGCCCCTAAACCTTTATTTAGAGGTGGCGGTGAAGTGAGAGGAAGAACTGGTTTCTACATCATCACCTCTTCAAAAAACAAGATGTATACCATTATCTTAATTAGCCAACCCTATGTTGGTGAGAATGCTTCATACATGCTAATCATGAAAACCACAACTATTAACGTATTAGGGAATAAACACGAAGGAACACACATACATCCCTTTCTAATGATTGCCTGCCTATCTACTTCAAATCACAGTGTTTTTAAATTTATTTTTAAAATATTTTATTTATTATTTATTTGACAGATATCACAAGTAGGCGGGGGGAGGGAGCAGTCTCCCCACTGAGCAGAGAGCCTGATGCAGGGCTTGATCCCAGGACCCTGGGATCATGACCTGAGCCGAAGGCAGAGGCTTTAACCCACTGAGCCACCCAGGTGCCCCCTCAGTGTTTTTTAAAAATGTTTATATTCATTTATGTATAAATATGCATGTGTACGTAGGTATGTTACAATTTAAAAATACACAACTATAATATCTATCCTGTCCCATTAACAACTACAAGTAGGTCCTACAACATTCCTCAGCACACTACATACCCTTTAAACTGGGAAATAGGATAAAATCACTGGGTGGGCATAATCCTTTTTGTCCCATGTGAATTAATCTATGAGGCAGTTATGGTACCAGTGGTTAGGATTGTGAACTCAGAAACATGAGGTTGATACCCTAGCTTTCATCTAACTGAGCTATATATCCTAGTTTCAACCTAGCTAATTTACATTTAACTCCTACTAAGCTATTATCTCCTCTCCTATAAAAAGGACATAGCTAAGAATAGCATCTAACTCATAGGGTTGTTTGAGGATTGCATCAGATGATGTATGGAAAGTGCTTAAAACCAAGCCTGCCACACAGCACTCACAAAATTTTAAGTATTAGTATTGTATGTATGTGGCTTTTTTTTAAAAATAAGCTTATGAGAGGCAGTTGTGATGTAATGGAAAGAACATGTGACCCAGCAAGATTTTAGGTGGAATCCAATCCAAGTTTTCTATTAATTAGCTATGGGATCTTGGGCAATTTAGTTAACCCCTCAGAGCCTCGAACTTACCTTTTATAAAACACCTGCCTTAGGGTGGTGTCATAAAAATTAAATGAGATATTGTCAGTGAAAATTCTTTGGAAGTTGTCAATGTAATGCTGTGCACTTATTAACCAAGAGAAGAAAGTGGCTAACCACAGAAGTATTTTTTCCAAGCAAGGAGGTAAAAAAAAATGGATTATCAAAATTCAATATTGCCTAGCTTTGAAAATATAAGCTTTCAAATAGCAAGAATAAGAACTACTATCTTTAAAGGAACAAAAGAATCGATTTAAGTTGGTTCTAATGTCTCTAGATGCAAGGTTTGTTGACATAAAAGATAAAACAGTTCAAAAGCCACAGTGGAGAAGATACAGGGGAAGCTATCCTACTGATATTTTTATGTGCATGGTACTTTTATGTTACGACTGCAGCAAGTCAATTCAGAGCCCTCTCCCCAGATGTATACTGACCTTGGCTTCCCTTTCAGCATCGATGATACCTCCAGTCTGCTCCTGCAGGAGGGCATATGCTCTTTGGAGGGCCTGATATTCTTTTGTTAATTGTCGAAATCGTAGCTCAGATTCCTCAGCTGCTAAACTCTTGAGGTTACAAAAAAAGCCAAAAAATAATTAGGTTATGTTGGGTCCTGTGTTCAATGTGAAACACTAACATTTGTCCACTTTATAAAGAGAAGTAAATATCTGTTTTGATATGGGATTCAGTGTAATTTTATTCTTTTTTTTTGGTAATTTTATTATTTTTTTCAGTGTTCCAAGATTCATTGCTTATGCACCACACCCAGTGCTCCATGCAATATGTGCCCTCCTTAATACCTACCACCAGGCTCACCCATCCACCCAATGAGCCTGGTATGGTGTTAATGCTTCATTTCCGTTTATTTAATCAACTTCCTTAGCTTATATACAGCAGGGTGACCAATAAGGGGTCAAGCAATGGGGAGAGCCAATGAGAGTCCTGTTACTATGCTGATTAAATTTGATACAGCCAATAACTATGTCCTCCTTTAGGCGGGCTTCACCAGAAAGTTCATTGTATACTTGCAGCATGTTTTGCTAGCAGTGAGCCAAGCACCTTCTTGTAATGGCGGGGACTTTCCCGGCCGGAGGCAGTCCCCGACACACCCTCCCCTCCAAAACCTTCAGTTTGTTTCTCAGAGTCCATAGTCTCATGGTTTGTCTCTCCTTCCGATTTCCCCCAACTCACTTCTCTTCTCCATCTCCCAATGTCCTCTGTGTTATTCCTTATGCTCCACAAGTAAGTTTTGTGTGGGGGAGTGGCAGAGGGAGATAAAGAATCGCAAACCGGCTCCACACCCAGTGCAGAGTCTGAGATGGGGCTTAATCTCACGACCCTGAGATCATGACCTGAGCCGAAAGCAAGAGGCAGACACTTAACCAACTGAGCCACCCAGGCACCCTGTGATTTTCTTTTCTTTGCTTTTTTTTCCCCCCTGTGATCTGATTCTTAATTTTAAAGTATGTACATAGACATAAACACTGTAGTACTTTTAAGATGGACATCACATAAATACTTAATGTTTGTTAATATGAGGCGTTTGTTTATTTATACATATCTGATGATTGGTTACTCTTTTGGTTTGGATTACAGTCAATTTTGGATCCAAATGAGAAGAAGTTACACCTAGCTTTTGGATTCGAATGGGAGGAAATGATAGAGTTTTAATCTCAATTCTTTTCCATACATCCATATGCAACATTTCTTGCTTGATCTTGAGATAAACTTAAAAATATACTTCACACAAGATGGGATTGGGAGGGAGACAAACCATAAGTGACTCTTAATCTCACAAAACAAACTGAGGGTTGCTGGGGGGAGGGGGGTTGGAAGAAATGGGGGTGGGGTTATGGACATTGGGAAGGGTATGTGCTATGGTGAGTGCTGTAAGTGTGTAAACCTGGTGATTCACAGACCTGTACCCCTGGGGATAAAAATATATTATATGTTTATAAAAAATTTAAAAATAAAAATATCATTAAAAAATATATACATACTTTCACAGCTTTAGGTCTCAAACTTCAGAGCATAATATAATCACCAAGGAGCTTTGTGAAAAATGCAGATTTGGGGGTTCTACCCGTAAGATCCTGAATCAGGAGGTATGTAGTAGAGTCCAGGAATTTTCACTGTGATTGAACCCCCCTAGATGATTCTGACAATGGCAGTCTACAAAGCACACTTTGCTAAACCCTGTCCTCAACTGTATCTAGAAGCTTGTTCTTCTAAGCCTCTTCCTCGGTCCTCACCTTCCTTGTGAGAAGAATTTGGGATAGTAACTTTTAAGTTTGAAAAAAG
Source organism: Mustela lutreola (assembly GCF_030435805.1). Taxonomy (NCBI): domain Eukaryota; kingdom Metazoa; phylum Chordata; class Mammalia; order Carnivora; family Mustelidae; genus Mustela; species Mustela lutreola. Next base: position 84,737,203 of record NC_081294.1, read on the forward strand.
TCTTCAACTTACAGAACGGAATTTTAGACAAGTCGTAAAAGGGTTACATGACATTGGCAAAGCTATTTTCCAAGAGGTAACAAAGTAAAAATGGAGCTACTGTGTGATCATTTTGCACAGCTCAGATAGGATATAAGAAGTGCAATGCTTTCTCTCCATTTTAAATGAAAGATTTGGTGATAATATCACAGAAGACTAGAGAAGTGGAAAAGCTTACTTCATCTAAGTCATCATCAGGAGTAGCTGGTGTTCGGTCAGTTCTAAACGAGGCCATGGATGATGTCTCTGAATCCATGGAGTCCTCATCATAGCCAATAAATGGATCCAAAACAGGCCTCTAGGGGAGGGAAAGTACATATTTACTGACACAACTAGAAGTGGGTAAAGTCAACATATTATCAGGGCACCATCAACCGGCATATATGCAAACGGACACAGAAGACAGGGGTCCTTTAGTGCTTCTTGGAGGAAATAAACACTCTGGGAATGAACACAATAATTCCTATACAAGTGTGTCTCCTTTTGTTTCATTTATGATGTTTTTGAGGAATGGAATATCATGGATATTTTGGTCTCTTCATAGAAACATTGGAGCCTATTTTACATTACATTTTATATCATGAGGAGTTTATATGATTTGCTCTTTCCAGTACTTAAAATATAATCAAGACATTTAAAGTCCAGGCACCTATTTGGGATTATCAAATTGTAAGTTTTACCATCCAATCTCCTATCCAAATCAAATAACGTACTTGATCAAAACAAAATCAAACAAATAAACAAATTAACAAAACTCTGTGGATTATAAGAGACTATACAGATATGGATGGACTGAGTGTACCGTTACTAGTAATCATTCTCAGAATAGTATCCAAATCCAATGGAATAATAAAATCAAACTAGTATCAATAACACTCTTCAAGTGAATAATAAAAATATACTAATAATTACAGGGTGAGTATGAGACACTAATGTTGTTCACCAGGAGGCATTAAATTATGTGTATCTCTTGCATATTCTTTGTAGTCTGACTCTCCAGCTTGTCAGATAATGCCTTCGACATCAAACCTAGTGCCTTATTCGCTCAGATAAAGTCATAATAAAGCAAACCTTAAAGGTTAAAATCCATAATGTAATAATTTTTGGACTTCTAAGAACTATTAAGAGATTTTCTTCTAGCAAATAGAGCCCATGGTTTGCTGCAGTTTAGGAACATTTGATTTATCACATCTTTGCAGGAAGATTCCTTGGCAAGCCTCACTTCTTTCACAGAGCTTGTGGCAAAAGCCTGATAACCTAGTTTTCCCATTACCTTAATTGGCTTGGAACTTCTTCTATGTTTTCTCCTACGGATGAGCTTTTCTCGGTCCTGGAAAACAGATGAAGAATTCAGATGTTGAGTTGGTACATGTTTCCTTCTAGGTGGTCCGCACCCCACCCCTTCGCAATTATAGAGTTGGTTTTCCCCTGAAGCATTATGCCTTTCTATTTAAAATAAGATTGTGTTTTGTAATTTTGGCAATTTTAAGGTTTGCTACTTACAGATCTTTTTAAAAATTTTATTTATTTATTTAAGAAAGAGAGAGAGAGAGACAGAGAGTGCGCACAAGTAGGGGGAAGAGCAAAGGGAGAGGAAGACGGAGGGGAAAGAATCTCAAACAGGCTTCACGCTGTGTGTGCCGGGCTTGATCTTATGATGCTGAGATCAGGAACTGAGTGGAAACCAAGAGTTGGTTGCTTAACCAATTAAGTCAGCTCCCCTGCTACTTACATATTTTTTAAGTAAAAATACACTACAACTTTTCCTGATAATCTATGTGGATCTGAGAGCCTCCCAATAAGGAGGTACACTGTCTTCTTCATCAGAATCCTTTGTTATACTTGAAGATCAAGTAGCTCTGAAAATACTCATATTTTCCCAAAGCACAATTTTTCAGTTTTCTCAAACCCAAAATTACTTTCTATATAAGTATTAAAAAAGTGCTATTTTGGGGGCGCCTGGGTGGCTCAGTGGGTTAAGCCGCTGCCTTCGGCTCAGGTCATGATCGAGTCCTGGGATCGAGTGTCCTGGGATCGAGTTCCGCATCGGGCTCTCTGCTCAGCAGGGAGCCCGCTTCCCTCTCTCTCTCTCTGCCTGCCTCTCCATCTGCTTGTGATTTCTCTCTGTCAAATAAATAAATAAAATCTTAAAAAAAAAAAAAAGTGCTATTTTGCATAAACTTTATTCTTTTCATTTAATCAGTTGAAAGGCATAGCAAGCTGTCTCAGACTCTTATTCTCACCTGTAGCCTCTGAAGATGGGAACAGAGTATCTACTGGGTTAGAGTAATCTAGTGGGGTTTTTTTTGGGGGGGGTGTTGTTGTAGTTGGAATGTTCTGGGAAACTCAAAGAATATCTAGAAATCACAATCTATTTCCCCTCCCCCCCACAATTGATTTCTTGATTCATTGTTGCTGTGGATGGAGATATCCTGGGAATTTGGTGCTCATCCACTAAGTAGCCAACATATTTATTGTATAAATTTAAAGGTAGATTAAATAAGTGACACTTAGTTTCCCTGAAAGTCTGGATAATATGAGTTAACACATCAAATTCCCTTTTTAAAAAAATATTTTATTTATGTATTTGACAGAGAGATAGAGAAAAAGCACAAGTAGGCAGCAGCAGAAAGAGGGAGAGGGAGAAGCAGACTCCCTGGGGAGCAGGGAGCGCAATGCGGGGCTTGATCCCAGGACGCTGGGATCATGACCTGAGTCAAAGGCAGAGGCTTAACCCACTGAGCCACCCAAGCACCCCAACACATCAAATTCCTTTAAGAAACTTTTAGCTTAAGTTCAGATACTCAAAGTCAAGAAAAGTATGGCTGAGTGATTCTGGGATTTTCTAGAAATTAAGGATGTGGATGTGAAGTAAGAGGCACACTGCTTTAGAAGGCCATATTTAATACATGATCTTGTTTATGCCAGTGATCTTAACCTTTAGGATTTCTTGCCATGTAAAAATATTTTTATTATAAAACCTCAATATATCTGAAACTTTTGAAAATTTATACTTAGATTACTCTAATACAGTATATGCCTTTTAACTCAACATAGATGATTTTAAAAGGATAAACCACAAATAGTTATAACCTAAAATTATCTTTTCTCCCCTCAACAGCAATAAATCAGCTTGCTCACCTTACTCTGGAGACACTTGACTAACCGTCCCCCCCAATCCCAATTGCTGGTTCTTCAACTCTCTGGCCCTTGGCTTGGTCCTGAAGTGAGAGTGACCAGAGATAACAATAATGGAATAAAGACAGAGAGGCAAAGAGGAAACTGAAAGGCGTCTGAAGGTCTTAGTCCACTGCTGCTGGTAAAACAGGCCTTGACCAGATGTAAATGGGAGTAATAACAGCTCTACAGTCACTGAGGTCATGGTCAGAAGATCAGGACTGAAATTTCCACTCTGTCATGCAATTACGATGTCACCTTCTGCACTGGTCTCCCTGTACCCACACTGGAAGTTTGTGCGTGGTGTTCAAGGCAGAGTGAAAAGTGCTTCGACAGAGGTTCATTCAACAAATATTAAACTGTACCTATGTGCTAGACACTGAATTAAATGTTGGGAAATAAGAGGCATATGATCCTGTTATTGTTGGCCAAATATTTAATCTCTGAGCCTCAGAATCTTGATACTGGAATGCAATTATAAGGTATACCCACACTACCTACCTACTCACATGACGATGCATTTGGAAGTTCTTTTAGGGTGTTCTGCAGCCACTATTTGTGTTACCAAACTAGTTAACAAAGGATTATAACTGAAAATGTATAAATCAGTTTAATAATATCAACTATTTTTGGAGTAGAGGCTCTTCAACCTACTTATGTATTGAATATATAAACGTGGGCCTTTAGGGCTAATCGGAAATTATTAAGTGCTTCCAGTGTATGTTGATTTCTCAGCTACTTGCCCTTGGAAACAGCTTAGAGTTTATAGGTTCATCAAGACCTACCCTTGTGAGCTCATCAATAATGTTCTGCTGCTCAATGACTTGAAGTTTTAAAAACTCCGTCTCTTGTTCTTCATTAGCTTGATCGAGGTCATTCAGAGATTTTAATTTCTTTAAGGGTGGGTGGGATGTTATTTTTTCTCTCTGGATTAGAAAAGAAGAAAGAATAGGTAGAGACTTTAAAATTCCCAAACTTGAACAGTTCACATAAAATATCTGTAGAAACTTTATGAGGCTCCAGCTAAATGTGAAAATTGCTCAGCTTCACAGATGCCATCAATGAAAACTCTCAAGTATATTGTATTTTCTACATGTCAAAATCATCAGGGATGTCTGAAGATCTCGATAGCTGTGCTGTAAGTCTGTTAAGAGTGCATGAGCTTATCACCGTCCATACATAATTCAAGTGGTAGCATCTATTTCTCAACTATTACGCAATGTCTCAGAAGATGAGAGCACCCATCGTACAGTTCTATAAAGAGCACGTTAGTGAAATTCTTGGAAGGAAGTCTCTGTGGCTGAGGAGCTATGTTGAAAGTTTGCTTCTCTATTGGGAAGATTTTGGAAAGTATGCAGATCCCGAAGCACTCCTACCATTCTGCAAATTTAGAAACCCCTTTAAATTCAGAGCCAGCAACTTTCTCTTGCTTTCTTCCTTTAAGGTTCCTTGTTTACACAGGGAAAAACCCCAACTTTCATGAATAGCATTGTATTTTAAAAACAAACTCAGAAAGAGCAGTAAGTCAGGTTAGTGGTGTAACATAAAGAGGGAAGTTGCAGTCTTGCAGAGTCTGTGATACACACCATTTCTGAATTTTCCTTAGTAACGGCTTTTAACTTCTCTTCCATGCGTTGCAAAGACACCATCAGCTCATCGTTCCTCTTGGCGAGGCACTTGTTCCTTTCCAGAAGAGGTTTACATTGTTTCTCGGTTTCCCGCACACGTTTTAACTGGGAAGACATAAGTTATAATTTGTCTCTTGTGCTGGAGTGGATGTGGGGGCAGAAGGAGTGAACTGACAGGGGTGAAACCTACCCAGGGCCACCTTGGTCTGCTTCTCTCTGTGTCTCAGAACTGACCATGTCCATCCTTCATTTAACAGCCCGACTGCTTTGTTTTCAGTTTCCTCTAATGGTCTGCCATCAGAGTATTCACAACTGTGTACCAAGTATTACCTTCAAGGAGGTGTGGCCAAGGTTCTGCTTTTAGAAATGCTCAGGAAGAACAATTGCATGCCTTGCTTGCCCTTGATTCTTCCAGCCCAGTTATCCTGCACACTCAGCCCCCATCTCATGCTGCTCATACCTCTCCCCAGGCCTACAATGACCCCTCACTGGCTCAAAGAGATAAAGCAGATAGTGTGAATCCCAAGTCACTAAGTAGTGCAACCAGGACCCAAACCCAAGCCTGGTTGTCACCAAAACCAGTTCTTCCCATGAGAGATGTTGCTACGACTCCTAAAACCGTACTAAGGCTGTTCATTCATTTTTTAAAGGTTTTTTGTTTTTTTTTTTTTTTTTGTTTTTGTTTTTTGTAATCTCTACACCCAATGTGGGGCTTGAACTCCTAGCCCCAAGAGCAGGAGGCTCATGTTCTTCTAAGCCAGCCAGATGCCCCAAGGATGTTTATTTTTAAGAAAATGTTACTGAGGAAAAAAAAATACTCTCAAAACTTTATTGATATTTGTGTTTAAGAATATTTCATTCTCACCGAGCTTAGGAAAAGTATGATTATATTTTTACCCACCCAAAATTAAGAGTGACCATATTCTGGTTTGCTAGTTAGTCTAAGGCAGGGTTTCTCAACGTCTGCACTCTAGACATTCTGGGCTAGATATTTTTTGTCATGAGGAGATGTCCTGCATTGTAGAATGTTTAGCAGCATCCCTGGCCTCTGCCCGCTAGATGCTGGTAACATCCTCCCAATTGTGACAATCAAAAATGTCTCCAGATACTGCCAAAACTGCCTCTAGCTGAGAACCACTGGTCTAATTTTATGAATGCTATCTTGGGGTAATTGTTAATAGTCCCCCCCCTTTTACTCTCAAAACTCCCGTTTACACTTAAAACTCTCATTTATGGTTCCTCTATATATAACAATTTCCATTTTCATGTGAAAGTTCCTGTGCTTAGTTCAGTGACTTTATACTAATGTTTCTGAATGAGTATGTACTGGGGGAGGGGTACTTTAGCAAGGAAAGTGGTGGGGTCTATCAATCAGAATCATCTGACAAGACTTTAAAGTACTCACCCTTGTTTTTGAGAATTTAACGTTTTCGGAAGTACTGGGGTAGGAGAATTAGCTACCTATAAATATTTGAAACAGCTGCTTGTGGGATTCTAAAACAGTACTTCCCAACTGTATCCTAACTGCCATTTGGAAACCCATTTTATATCAAAGGCCAAAATTTTTCATAACCTCATTTAGTCCTCAGATTCAAGTTTCAGTGTCTGAAGAAACCATATTAAATATGAAACATATACAAGGACAAAAAATAATTCCACTAGGTTCACTATTTTAAACTTCATCTCTTTTCTGAAGGTCAATGACAAGGGTTTTAAACAGTTAAATTTACTTAGTAGATGCTATTTACAGAAGATGCAGAAAAACACATGTAAAAGGAGATATCAGTAATTCTATCATACCATACATTAGTAAGACCCAAAGTACCTAAAAAAAAAAAAGTTCCTTTTAAAAGATATAACTTAAATATTATAAAGTGTGAAAGTCAATATAGATATTCATGAAACCATTAAAAGAAAATATCCGATATAGTGCAACTGACATCAGACCAAGACTTTAAGTCAAGAAGTGTTACTAAAGATAAAAAAAAAAAAATCAGGATGCAAACATTTAATAAATCTTAATTTACATGTACCTAGTAATATAACTTCAAATATATATATAAAGCAAACTCGACAAAACTAAGAATAGATATGGACAAATCTGTTGGGAGAAGAAGCACACAGAAAAAGTATAAAGATATAGGAGATTTTAAACAAGACTACTAATGAACTTCACTCAAAACCCTTGCAATGATTGCAAAGTATACCTTCTTTTTATGAGAACATGGAATGTTTCTAAAATTGACAGTATGTTACCATCAAAAAGTAGATTTCAACAAGTTTTTAAAGAATGAAATGATACGGGAGGAGTCAAGATGGCGGAGAAGTAGCAAGCTGAGACTGCTTCAGCTAGCCGGAGATCAGCTAGATAGCTTATCTAAAGATTGCAAACACCTGAAAACCCATCGGCAGATCGAAGAGAAGAAGAACAGCAATTCTGGAAACAGAAAATCAACCACTTTCTGAAAGGTAGGACCGGCGGAGAAGTGAATCCAAAGCGACGGGAAGATAGACCCCGGGGGGAGGGGCCGGCTCCCGGCAAGCGGCGGAGCAACCGCGCACAAAATCAGGACTTTTAAAAGTCTGTTCCGCTGAGGGATATCGCTCCAGAGGCTAAACCGGGGCAAAGCCCACGCGGGGTCAGCGTGGCCTCAGGTCCCGCAGGGTCACAGAAGGATCGGGGGTGTCTGAGTGTCGCAGAGCTTGCGGGTATTGGAACGGGAAAGCCGGCTGCAGAGACAGAGCCGACAGTAAGCTCACAGCTCGGTGTTACCTTGAACCGGTCACAGGCTCGGTGAGCTCGGAGCGCGGCCGGAGGTCAGGCAGACGGGAGTAACTGGGCGCTGTTCTCTGAGGGCGCACTGAGGAGTGGGGCCCTGGGCTCTCGGCTCCTCCGGCCCGAGACCAGGAGGCCGCTATTTGTATTCCTGTCCTCCGGAACTCTACGGAAAGCGCTCAGGGAACAAAAGCTCCTGAAAGCAAACCCGAGCGGATTACTCACCACGGCCCCGGGTAAGGGCGGTGTAATTCCGCCTGGGGCAAAGACACTTGAGAATCACTACAACAGGCCCCTCCCCCAGAAGATCAACAAGAAATCCAGCCGAGACCAAGTTCACCTACCAAGGAGAGCGGTTTCAATACCAAGGAGAGCAGCAGAATTCCAGAGGAGGAGAAAGCCAAGCACGGAACTCATGGCTTTTTTCCTGTGATTTTTTTTAGTCTTGCAGTTAATTTAATTTTTTCTTTTTCATTTTTTTTTTTTTCTTCTCGCCTTCGGGTAAAAATTTTTTTTTAACTGTTACCTTTTTCTTTTTTAACGATTTTTTACTAGTTTATCTAATATATATATTTTTTCTTTTTAAAACTTTTCTTAGGTGTTTTCTTTTTTAAAAAAAATTCTTTTCTTTTCTTTTCTTTTTTTTCTTTTTTCTTTTTTTTTTCTTTCTTCCTTTTTGAACCTCTTTTTATTCCCTTTCTCCCCACTCACGATTTTGGATCTCTTCTAATTTGGTTAAAGTACATTTTCCTGGGGTTGTTGCCACCCTTTTAGTATTTTACTTGCCCCTTCATTTACTCTTATCTGGACAAAATGACAAGACGTAAAAATTCAACACAAAAAAAAGAACAAGAGGCAGTACCGAAGGCTAGGGACCTAATCAATACAGACATCGGTAATATGTCAGATCTAGAGTTCAGAATGACAATTCTCAAGGTTCTAGCCGGGCTCGAAAAAGGCATGGAAGATATTAGAGAAACCCTCTCGAGAGATATAAAAGCCCTTTCTGGAGAAATAAAAGAACTAAAATCTAACCAAGTTGAAATCAAAAAAGCTATTAATGAGGTGCAATCAAAAATGGAGGCTCTAACTGCTAGGATAAATGAGGCAGAAGAAAGAATTAGTGATATAGAAGACCAAATGACAGAGAATAAAGAAGCTGAGCAAAAGAGAGACAAACAGCTACTGGACCACGAGGGGAGAATTCGAGAGATAAGTGACACCATAAGACGAAACAACATTAGAATAATTGGGATTCCAGAAGAAGAAGAAAGAGAGAGGGGAGCAGAAGGTATACTGGAGAGAATTATTGGGGAGAATTTCCCCAATATGGCAAAGGGAATGAGAATTAAAATTCAGGAGGTTCAGAGAACGCCCCTCAAAATCAATAAGAATAGGCCCACACCCCGTTACCTAATAGTAAAATTTACAAGTCTCAGTGACAAAGAGAAAATCCTGAAAGCAGCCCGGGAAAAGAGGTCTGTAACATACAATGGTAAAAATATTAGATTGGCAGCTGACTTATCCACAGAGACCTGGCAGGCCAGAAAGAGCTGGCATGATATTTTCAGAGCACTAAACGAGAAAAACATGCAGCCAAGAATACTATATCCAGCTAGGCTCTCATTGAAAATAGAAGGAGAGATTAAAAGCTTCCAGGACAAACAAAAACTGAAAGAATTTGCAAATACCAAACCAGCTCTACAGGAAATATTGAAAGGGGTCCTCTAAGCAAAGAGAGAGCCTACAAGTGGTAGATCAGAAAGGAACAGAGACCATATACAGTAACAGTCACCTTACAGGCAATACAATGGCACTAAATTCATATCTCTCAATAGTTACCCTGAATGTGAATGGGCTAAATGCCCCTGTCAAAAGACGCAGGGTATCAGAATGGATAAAAAAACAAAACCCATCTATATGTTGCCTCCAAGAAACTCATTTTAAGCCCGAAGACACCTCCAGATTTAAAGTGAGTGGGTGGAAAAGAATTTACCATGCTAATGGACATCAGAAGAAAGCAGGAGTGGCAATCCTTATATCAGATCAATTAGATTTTAAGCCAAAGACTATAATAAGAGATGAGGAAGGACACTATATCATACTCAAAGGGTCTGTTCAACAAGAAGATTTAACAATTTTAAATATCTATGCCCCCAACGTGGGAGCAGCCAACTATATAAACCAATTAATAACAAAATCAAAGAAACACATCAACAATAATACAATAATAGTAGGGGACTTTAACACTCCCCTCACTGAAATGGACAGGTCATCCAAGCAAAAGATCAGCAAGGAAATAAAGGCCTTAAACGACACACTGGACCAGATAGACATCACGGATATATTCAGAATATTTCATCCCAAAGCAACAGAATACACATTCTTCTCTAGTGCACATGGAACATTCTCCAGAATAGATCACATCCTCGGTCCTAAATCAGGACTCAACCGGTATCAAAAGATTGGGATCATTCCCTGCATATTTTCAGACCACAATGCTCTAAAGCTAGAACTCAACCACAAAAGGAAGTTTGGAAAGAACCCAAATACATGGAGACTAAATAGTATCCTTCTAAAGAATGAATGGGTCAACCGGGAAATTAAAGAAGAATTGAAAAAAATCATGGAAACAAATGATAATGAAAATACAACGGTTCAAAATCTGTGGGACACAACAAAGGCAGTCCTGAGAGGAAAATATATAGCGGTACAAGCCTTTCTCAAGAAATAAGAAAGGTCTCAGGTACACAACCTAACCCTACACCTAAAGGAGCTGGAGAAAGAACAAGAAAGAAACCCTAAGCCTAGCAGGAGAAGAGAAATCATAAAGATCAGAGCAGAAATCAATGAAATAGAAACCAAAAAAACAATAGAACAAATCAACGAAACTAGGAGCTGGTTCTTTGAAAGAATTAATAAAATTGATAAACCCCTGGCCAGACTTATCAAAAAGAAAAGAGAAAGGACCCAAATAAATAAAATCATGAATGAAAGAGGAGAGATCACAACTAACACCAAAGAAATACAAACTATTATAAGAACATACTATGAGCAACTCTACGCCAATAAATTTGACAATCTGGAAGAAATGGATGCATTCCTAGAAACATATAAACTACCACAACTGAACCAGGAAGAAATAGAAAGCCTGAACAGACCCATAACCAGTAAGGAGATTGAAACAGTCATTAAAAATCTCCAAACAAACAAAAGCCCAGGGCCAGACGGCTTCCCGGGGGAATTCTACCAAACATTTAAAGAAGAACTAATTCCTATTCTCCTGAAACTGTTCCAAAAAATAGAAATGGAAGGAAAACTTCCAAACTCATTTTATGAGGCCAGCATCACCTTGATCCCAAAACCAGACAAGGATCCCACCAAAAAAGAGAGCTATAGACTGATATCCTTGATGAACACAGATGCGAAAATACTCAACAAAATACTAGCCAATAGGATTCAACAGTACATTAAAAAGATTATTCACCACGACCAGGTGGGATTTATTCCAGGGCTGCAAGGTTGGTTCAACATCCGCAAATCAGTCAATGTGATACAACACATCAATAAAAGAAAGAACAAGAACCATATGATACTCTCAATAGATGCTGAAAAAGCATTTGACAACGTACAGCATCCCTTCCTGATCAAAACTCTTCAAAGTGTAGGGATAGAGGGCACATACCTCAATATCATCAAAGCCATCTATGAAAAACCCACCGCAAATATCATTCTCAATGGAGAAAAACTGAAAGCTTGTCCGCTAAGGTCAGGAACACGGCAGGGATGTCCATTATCACCACTGCTATTCAACATTGTACTAGAGGTCCTAGCCTCAGCAATCAGACAACAAAAGGAAATTAAAGGCATCCAAATCGGCAAAGAAGAAGTCAAATTATCACTCTTCGCAGATGATATGATACTCTATGTGGAAAACCCAAAAGACTCCACTCCAAAACTGCTAGAACTTATACAGGAATTCAGTAAAGTGTCAGGATATAAAATCAATGCACAGAAATCAGTTGCATTTCTCTACACCAACAGCAAGACAGAAGAAAGAGATATTAAGGAGTCAATCCCATTTACAATTGCATCCAAAACCATAAGATACCTAGGAATAAACCTAACCAAAGAGACACAGAATCTATACTCAGAAAACTATAAAGTACTCATGAAAGAAATTGAGGAAGACACAAAGAAATGGAAAAATGTTCCGTGCTCCTGGATTGGAAGAATAAATATTGTGAAAATGTCTATGCTACCTAAAGCAATCTACACATTTAATGCAATTCCTATCAAAGTACCATCCATCTTTTTCAAAGAAATGGAACAAATAATTCTAAAATTTATATGGAACCAGAAAAGACCTCGAATAGCCAAAGGGATATTGAAAAAGAAAGCCAACGTTGGTGGCATCACAATTCCGGATTTCAAGCTCTATTACAAAGCTGTCATCATCAAGACAGCATGGTACTGGCACAAAAACAGACACATAGATCAATGGAACAGAATAGAGAGCTCAGAAATAGACCCTCAAATCTATGGTCAACTAATCTTCGACAAAGCAGGAAAGAATGTCCAATGGAAAAAAGACAGCCTCTTCAATAAATGGTGCTGGGAAAATTGGACAGCCACATGCAGAAAAATGAAATTGGACCATTTCCTTACACCACACACAAAAATAGACTCAAAATGGATGAAGGACCTCAATGTGCGAAAGGAATCCATCAAAATCCTTGAGGAGAACACAGGCAGCAACCTCTTCGACCTCTGCCGCAGCAACATCTTCCTAGGAACAACGCAAAAGGCAAGGGAAGCAAAGGAAAAAATGAACTATTGGGATTTCATCAAGATCAAAAGCTTTTGCACAGCAAAGGAAACAGTTCACAAAATCAAAAGACAACTGACAGAATGGGAGAAGATATTTGCAAACGACATATCAGATAAAGGACTAATGTCCAGAATCTATAAAGAACTTAGCAAACTCAACACCCAAAGAATAAATAATCCAATCAAGAAATGGGCAGAGGACATGAACAGACATTTCTGCAAAGAAGACATCCAGATGGCCAACAGACACATGAAAAAGTGCTCCATATCACTCGGCATCAGGGAAATACAAATCAAAACCACAATGAGATACCACCTCACACCAGTCAGAATGGCTAAAATTAACAAGTCAGGAAATGACAGATGCTGGCAAAGATGCGGAGAAAGGGGAACCCTCCTACACTGTTGGTGGGAATGCAAGCTGGTGCAGCCACTCTGGAAAACAGCATGGAGGTTCCTCAAAATGTTGAAAATAGAACTGCCCTATGACCCAGCAATTGCACTATTGGGTATTTACCCTAAAGATACAAATGTAGTGATACAAAGGGGCACATGCACCCGAATGTTTATAGCAGCAATGTCTACAATAGCCAAACTATGGAAAGAACCTAGATGTCCATCAACAGATGAATGGATCAAGAAGATGTGGTATATATACACAATGGAATACTATGCAGCCATCAAGAGAAATGAAATCTTGCCATTTGCGACAACATGGATGGAACTAGAGCGTATCATGCTTAGCGAAATAAGTCAAGCAGAGAAAGACAACTATCATATGATCTCCCTGATATGAGTAAGTGGTGATGCAACATAGTGGCTTAAGTGGGTAGGAGAAGAATAAATGAAACAAGATGGGATTGGGAGGGAGACAAACCATAAGTGACTCTTAATCTCACAAAACAAACTGAGGGTTGCTGGGGGGAGGGGGTTAGGGAGAAGGGGGTGGGATTATGGACATTGGGGAGGGTATGTGCTTTGGTGAGTGCTGTGAAGTGTGTAAACCTGGTGATTCACAGACCTGTACCCCTGGGGATAAAAATATATGTTTATAAAAAATAAAAAATTAAAAAAAAAAAGAATGAAATGATTCAAAGTATTACTGACTAATATAACATTGCATGTCAACTGTACTTCAACTTAAGAAAAAGAAATAATATGAAGTATATTCTCTGACTACAATGGAATTAAGGTAGAAATCATTAGTAGAGAGATAACTCAAAAATCTCCAAATATTTAGAAGTTAAGCCTTACGGTGCTAAGTAAACCATGGGTTGAAGAAGAAATCATATATTAGAAAAGATTTTGAAATAACAATACATTATGACATAAAAAATGTATGGGATGAAGCTAGTCATGCTTAGAGACTTATGACTTAAAATGTATATATTTGGAAAAAACAAAATGCTGAAATTATAACTTCTTTGTATCAAGAACTACCATTAAGAATGTACAATGTGGGGCACCTGGGTGGCTCAGTGGGTTAAAGCCTTTGGCTCAGGTCATGATCCCAGGATCCTGGGATCCCGCATTGGGCTCTCTGCTCAGCAGGGAGCCTACTTCTCCCCGCCCCCCACCTGCCTGCCTCTCTGCCTACTTGTGATCTGTCAAATAAATAAATAAAATCTTTAAAAAAAAAAAAAAAAGTACAATGTAAGGCACAGAGCCACAGAGCAGGATTTTTTTTTTTTTTTTAAGATTTATTTGTGTGTGTGTGTGAGAGAGAGACAGCATGAGAGAGCATGGGGAAAGGGCAGAGCGAGAAAGAGAAGGAATCTCTGGCAGACTCCATGCTGAGGCTGGAGCCTGACACAGGCCCGATCTTAACACCCTGAGATCACGACCTAAGCCGAGACCAAGAGTCAGACATTTAACCGACTGAGCCACCCAGGTGTCCCCAGAGCAGAATATTTTAAATACAAATATACAAAAATGATATAAAGAATTCCTAATATTAATAAGAAAATAAAGGCAACACAAAAGAAAATTTTATGAAAATCAAAGGGCAAATCACACGACACCCCAAAAGCCAAAAGATATTTGATAATTCACTCAACTTCCTTATTAAGGAAAGTAAAAATCAAAATCCTACAATCAGAATATTGCTCATACCCACCATACTTACTAAGATGATCAACGATCTGTGCATGTTGGCAAAGCCGGGGAGAAACTGCCAAGTCTCCCACATTGGCGGGAGAATAGGAATACAGGAATGCAATTGTTCTCACAACTGTGGAGACCCAGCAACCAGTACTAAGGCTGACCACATGCACACCCTACAACCCAGTCATTCTGCTCCTTGGTAAGTTCTCAGCAGAAAAGAACACATTTTCTCACCAAAGACATGCAGCAGCACTACTAATATTGAAACTGCTAAGAAACACTATGAATGCCCATTAGTAATCGAAGAGGAAATATACTGTGGTGTATTAACTGAATACAATAGAGTAAGAAAATGAATGAGTGGACACATCTAATACAGTGAGTGACTTCCACAAATGTAATGCTGGGCAAAAAAGCCAAACACAGAAGAGTGTAGGATGCCATTTACGAAACATTTAAAGAATGGTGATGCATGTCTACAGTGACAGAATTCAGTGAGTAGATTAGCTCTGGAAGGATGTGACTAGTAGAATTCCCAAGAGAGGGAGGCTCTGAGGCACTGGTAATCTTCCAGGTACTCATTTGAGTGGTGCTAGTATGGGTGTATTTCTTTGGGCATGTTTATTAAACTGGACCTTTATTATCTGTGTACTTGTCTTTATTGTGTTATATATTGTGTTATATTTCCACAACATCTTATAAATTTTCTTAAACAAAACGCATAAGAAAAATCACCAAATAAATAAACAAGTAATTCTGGGCAGAACTCACCAGTTCATTTCGTTCATCTCCAAGCAGGGTGTTCCTGTCTTCTAATTTTCTTATAGTGGCATTCAATTCAGCTATTCTCTTCTGATTTCTTCTCAAATCCTATGCATGGAAATTAAAATGGGTATTTCTTCCATAACACTTTTCACAAAGTTTGAGAATTCCACTCATAAAAGTAAGAGGTTTGGTTCCTTTCATCTGGCTTATGAGGTGAGAGTAAAATGTTCTGTATTCAGAGAAGAGTAAATATTTACTGTCTTCTAACCCTTGATATTCACTGCTTGGGTTGAAGACCAGGCCTGATTGAAACTGAAAATGAATTCCATGTGGCAGATACTCTCTGGAGCCCTGACTCCTGGCAGGGTGACTGGTAGATGGTTGGATAAGCCTCTCAGATTTGTGATCTCTGAGACTAAGGTCATTCATGATTATGTGAGGTTCAAGGAGCATTTCTTAAGTCATGGCTGCACATTGTTTCCTACAGTTAGGACAAATGTCCTATCATACTTGGCCAAAGAATAGAAGATAGGGCTGGGCTTTGAAAATTCCTACATACTCATGGAGAAAAAGGTCAGAGTGAGAAGGTTGGTATATTACCTTCATGCCTTTGTTGGTACATTTTGCCCAGAGCTACTGGAGTCCCCACTGTCATAATAGCCATGGATCACTTTACACATGGCTCTCATGGACTGATTCCATGATCTAGCATCCATAAGACCATTACAGACTTTCAATTCCATTATCATCTTACACTTTGATAGTGCTGTACTGTTGACAAACCAGTTTCCCACACATTGTATCTCCAGATTCATAAAATCCTAGAGGATTTAGCAGAACAGTGAAGAGTCAGGGAGGTCATAATTCATTCAAGGTCTTGCAGCTACTATCAATAGATCAATAATTAATATTTATTGAATGCTAACTACGAACCAGACACCATGCTCAACATTTTACAACCGTTTCTTCCAGACCTCTGACCAGCCATATGGCCCATTAATGCGTCTCTTTTACAGATGAGGAAACTCTGAGCAGGAAAATGATTTGCCTGAGGTCACACGGTAAGTGGAAGATCCAGAATTTGAACTAAAGAGTCTGACTCTAGAGCCCATTCTCTAGACAATTTTGCTGCACTGCAGGTAAATGTCAGGGATAGAACTGAAACTTACATCTGCTAAATCCTGGTTCCGCCACCTACGGGGATATATATATCCTGAATACCAATTCATAAATTATTCATTACTTGGTTCTAAGTACTACTTTGGAACCTATCTCTGTTCCTAAATAATACATTTTCATCTTTTTAGCAGCTACATAATTTGAAAGGTATAAGTTATGAAAGCAAACTATATACAAGCTGATTTCTCTGGCTGCAGTTCTTAAAATAATTTCTCCTATAAAATGATCAAAATCCAGGGTAATAAGTGAGAAGTTCAATCAGACTAGAAGCTTTCAGAGGATGATTTAAACTGTTTAGTTTTTTATATAGTCACACAGTTTGACTCATGTAGATGACAACCGGCTTTGCCAATTTCCAACCCAATGGTTCACCCAAGGGAAAATTACCAGTCTTGGCAAGAGTTTCCCCTAATTTATGACTCTTATAATAGGCTGAAGTTTGCAAAGGTATCACATGGGTAGAAAAATTCTATGAAAGATTTAAAAAGACCTGTAATTCTCTTGTGATCTGCTAATGCAGGGCAGACCACTTTGTTATCTATGGGTTTAGAAAACCCTGTTCCCAAGATACTAGCTGGTTTTATAGGAGGAGGTAGAATTGATTTCTTTGTAGCAAACAGGAAAAGAGCTTAAGTGAAAAGTAAAACTTGGGAGCTAAATAAAAGATGACTCCTGAGTTCTTTGTTCAGCTCAGACAGACTTACAGGGCTGCCGCAGTGCTCAGAGCCGTCTCCTGCTCTTCCCGGAATCTCCCGTTTCGGACTGCTCATGTTACACTCAGCCTCCTTGACCAGAAAGAGCTGTTCATCCAATGCCTCCTTCTGCAGCTGCAGTTTCTGTACATAGCCAGTTTGGGTCTCCAGTTCCTTTTCCAGGGAAAAGATGATCCTGTCCTTGGCTTTAATCTCATCCATCTGAATTAAATGACACCCAGGACATTTTATTTAAAAATGTTGTAAAAAAAAATGCATTTTTACAATGGTAGGAGTTTAACTTCTTTCCTTTGATTGTTATGGGAAAAAATTATGACTGTACAGGTATACCGAATTTATGAACAAGAGAAGGCAACACTGTGTAATGAAAGGCTACCCTTGGATAATGAGGCATCAAAGAGAGTAAATTTTCTCTCTGGTATATCCTGTGTAGATGCTTTAGCTCAATATATTGTTTGAAATAGTCTAGGTTGGTTGGATTTAGAAAGAAGAGGTTAACTTTAAAATGGGTCATTTGTAAAATAAAACAAAATAAAATGGGTCATTTGTGTTAATAAAGACAGATACTCAATATTCTATTACAGTGTTTCCCAGGACAATTTTTGATGTTCCTTCCTGTTTGGAGGAATAGCCTCTAAACAGCAGCATGCACTATGGTCATTTTCTGCTGACAAAGCCGTAGACTTTCCAGGACACTAGTCAGTTCCTAAGGCCAGTATGTTTGCATTCAGGTGGCAAATGTGGAGTGAATTCAGGAGTGAATTTGGAACATTGTTCGTGTTAGGTGGATCTTTCCATTGAGCAAAGAGCTAAGGCAACCATTTTATTACCATCAGAGAAAACCATGGTCGGGACAAGAGGAGGAATGGGAAACATCTGGTAATATTAGCCACTGTTTCCCCTCCTATATCTGTGGGACATATTTATGGACCCCAACTCTCACTTCTTTTAAGTCTCAGCATGGTCTCAGAATTATTTGTCAACTAAAGGCCACAAGCATTTGATAACAACTGATCAGGAGCTTCATTGGACTGAAAAATTTGTGCCATTCCTGGTGAGGGCTAGTGAAGTTAATGACTTTAAACAATTTCTGAAGAAAGCATAGCCATCAGGCAAAATCTTTCTTCTTGTTTTATTATATTTCATGAGAATATTTAAAGTGGAGATAGGATAGAGACATTTAATATAAATGATATTATACTGTTCTCTTTATAAAAATGTCCCCTTATTTATAACAAATCACTTTGTGTAAATCTTTCTTTGCTATGTTCCTTATATAAATATGCCTATGTATATATTTGGAACAAAAATTGATGCATAGTCCCATTTTTCCCCAGGTAACTATCTGCAAGATCCTGTCTCTCAGTCACAGGATTACATTTTAGATCAATATTGGAAGGACATGGGGCTAAATTTTGCATGGTCCTGTGATATCAAATGATAACTTAATGAGTAGTCAAACACTATCCTTAAATTCCAGAATGAAAGCACTGTTTTTAGTTTCTACCTCCTTGTAGAAGATTTGAATCCAGTGTTTTTCTGAACTAGGTAGTACATTCATTTGTTAGACCTGTCATCTACGATGTCATTTACAGTTTACCATGGTTCCACGCCTCCGTGCTCCTAGTTGGTTCTGATGTACCCTACCTAAATGAACTTGCTGGGAATCACTCCCATACTACCCATATAATCATCTCATCATGGCCACATCCCACATCATAACTAAAATTTATTGATTTTTTACAACATTCAAGGCACTATCCTCAGAACTTTATACACCTTATCTCCTCTTATAACAGTCCTATCACACAAATTTTGTTATCACCATTTTACAGATGATAATTGAGGACCCGAAGGGTTTCCAACTTTGTCATAATCCTATAGTTAATAAGTAGTGAAACCAGATTTTAAGTTCAGTCTTCTGACCCCAAAGCCCATTCTAACAGGCTATGCAGTAATGATCCCAACATTACCCTTCCCCTTCCAGCACTTTCCAAAGTAGTTTTCTTTAGAATATCCACTAATCAGTGTCGACGAGTCTCTATTGCATAGTGATTTTAAGCATAGACTCAGGCTTCAGAATACTGAAAATCTTCCAAAATTCTAGTTTTTAGATGGGAAGGGGTGTCTACTAGAATTCCCTGGATAAATTTTCTAAACAGAATGGCTTTCATTTCTCTCCCTTCCAGTTCCAAAAAAATGGATCTGGGTGTAAGGATAGTAACAGAACAAGAAGAAAAAGTAAGTACATCTGCACTACTGAAAAACTTCCCATGTTATTCTGTTTGCACCCAGTTTTTTAACCACTCTTAAGGTTGCTTAGATTTTACATTGTTACTAAGAGAGAATGCATCGTCTACTTTAGCAGTATGCTGGTGAAAGGAAGTCAGAGAAGAAACTACAGATCAACAAGTGAATATACTTCCAGATTTTATATCGAAAACCACCGACAAACACAAATAGGTGTACAGCATCCTTTTCATTTACCCACCTGCTGACTCCAGACATAGTCCTGGTTCTTTCTTCATCAACTGTTGTCATTTCAAAAACCAAAGGCAAGGCAGAGACCAAAGTTTCTGCACTGTGTTTGGTTGCTATTGTCAACCAGGGCAATAGAATGAATTGCAAAGAATTTGGAAAGTGTGGCAAAGGTAACATTTTACGGTCACCCTATATTGTAGTACAAAGAAAACGACACATTTAGCTTTCAAAATATTCTATGGTAACCACTTTTACTTAAAATCGAGATCCTAGAGATATGGTCGAAGGAACATAACTGGAGTTCTTACAAAATAATTGCTTAGAATTGGCGGACACAAAAGGGAAGTGTAGTTTTCCTAAGAAAATATTATTATTTTTAAAGATTTTAAAGTACTCTCTTGGGGCTTGAATTCACAACCCTGAGATCAAGAGTTGTATGCTCCACCAAACGAGTCAACCAGGCGGCCAGAAAGTATTATTGTTGGAGAAGCATAAAGTGCATTCTAACAGGTGAGGGGTAATTTGATAAGACAGGACTAAGATACAACTAATGCTAAACATTCTGAGTATAGACGCATGTAAATGTTTCTTCTAAAATAATGGGACGTGGTCAACTTAGGACATTATGGATTTCAAATAATTGAAATAAAATAATATAATGAATAAATGAAATAATGAATAATGAAATAAAATAAATAATATAATGAATAATGAAATAAAACAAATAATTACATTTGTTTTATTTTCAGGTATAGTGAGAGACCAATGTGGTTTTTGGCCATACGTATTAAAAAGAAAGATTCAACTCTATAGGCTTGAAATAAGTCTTGGAAATTGGCAATAGCAAATAAAGTACTTAGGAACAGTTTAAAAATTATAGTGGCCACTGTTTTGAATGGCTCTTATTTATTTTGAGAAAGAAGATCTGTCTTAGAAATGACCAGAGTTCTTATGGCTCTATTTCTTGTTTTCAGACACAGTTCCTGGAAAGAAGACAGGTGAATCACTCAGGATGCTCTCAGCGGCTGCCATTTCAGATACCTTGAAAGCCACAGAAACTTTCCCCACTCCTGTAAAAAGCCAGTGGCATTTTATAAATAGAAAGCTCACAAAACATGTTGATTTTAGAAGAGCTCATAATTTAGAATATTTTTATAGACATTCAAGAAAATAGGAGTCATTGAAAAGATACTCTCCATATATGGCTGAAAGAAGCCAGTTGTTATGAGAAAGGTGATTCCCATGTTTTCTACATTTTACAATTCCAATTTTGGCTTGTCTTATCAATCCATTTATCTACTTACCTACCTACCTACAGACTTATCTTGTATTTTGGTCAGTGCTAAACAGGAGGTGAGCACTATTTATAATCCGCTCATGAGATACACCCGTAGAAGCATACCCATGGCATTCTAAAACCTGGGGAGAGAATGGTTGTGCGCCGACGTGCTGCCCTGGGTTACTGACCAGCCTCCGAATGTCCCGCTCTGATTCCCACTTGATCTTGGAGATGGCTTCCTGGTGGGACTGGTGCTCACTCCTAAGGTCGCCAGCCTTGATCTTATCTGCCTGGATCATATTGCTTAGAGCCTCGTCCACCTGCTTCTTGGCAGTTTTCAGGTCCGCAATTTCCTGTAAGAGCTTAAGGCGCTCGGCATCAAACAGCTTCCGGGCCTCCTCCCGGGCCTCAATGGTGAGCGCTGTCCTTACTTTGTCACTGCTGCCGTCCCGGAGAGCACACAGGGCCGACTTGAGCCTCTGGATCTCTCCATCCCGCAGCTTCACTGTCCTTGACATTTCTTGCTCATGCTGCTTGATGAGATTCTCCCTCACAGCCTGCAGCTCCTTCATCTTCTCCTCATGGAGCTTGGCTTTGAGTTCCGTCACCAGGACCGTGTGCTTGCGCTGCTCCAGCTCACGGATCCTCTTTGCTTCTTGAGTCTTCTCTCTTTCAAGCTTAGACACCTAAGGGCAGAGAGGCGAAAGGATGAAACTGGTGAGCCTCAAAGGGAAGGTGGGCTCTTGAGCAGGCCTGTAGCTCAGAGGCCTGGGCTCTCCCAATTCCTCACCTTTTCTTGTCTAGTCACTGAGTGCTCAGAGGGAAGGGAACCACAGGTCCCAGAGCTAGGAAGACAGTATAGGAAGGAGGAGATACCTGGAGATGCTTGTATTATTTGGTGCAGACAGTATCTGAGGTTTGGGGCCCTCACTATCCATCTGTGGTCTGCAGATAACCAACACAGGCATCGCCCAGAAGCTTGTCAGAAATGCAGAATCCAGGGCTCCTCTCCAGACCTACAACCAGGACGTGCATTTTAACAAGTCCCCAGGTGATTGTATGCACATTAAAATTAGGGCACAGTGCTATAACGGTTTTCACCTTGGTGGGGAGAAGTTCAGAACAGATCACCTGCAGAGCTTTTTAGAACACATCCCTGGCTAGGTGTAAGCTGATACATGTGTGCATCTTAGGACAGTTCAGAGCTCAGAATTATCATTAGACTAATAAAGTAGTGCCCAAAGTGATATTATAAATATTTCTCCTATTTCCCCCTTCTGTTTTGGCTGCTGTAATGGAGAAATAAAACCAACTGATATATCTTCAACCTCACCTTTTTTCTATGGCAACTTGGTTCTACCAGCAAACATTATGCATAAACACACACTAGCCCCAAACACTGTGGTACATTGGGCCACCTCTCTGTTCAAGGGGTCTGGTGGCTGTTACTTCTGCATGCTCCACGGCTGTCCCTTTGTGTCCTTCCCTGCCCCACTCAGCAACCTCTCCTGCTCCCCCAACCAACTAACCGTCCAAGCAGTTTAATAAAGTATTCCTTCTAACATTTAGACCTTTCAGGTATTTTGGTTAACAAAATCTTCTGTTTTGCTTCACTTCCGTTGATAATGTGGGTCTCCTTATAGATTAGCCATGGCACTACCTTAAACTGGCTGAGTCTGGCTCTGATTCAGTAGATTGGGAGGTGGAGGGGGGGGACCTGGCATGTGTGGCTTAGAGAAGCCTCTCAGCAAATGTTCTTTACTATCGTCTTCCTCCCCCTCTTCGTCTGTACTGTCTTTGTTCCTCTGCCTCTGTCGTGTACCACAGAATTACACTCTCTCTCTCCACACACACACACATTAACCTGGAAAAAAGGAAGAATTAGGGAACCCTGGGAGTAATATCCGGTTCAGTGAAATTGGGTCTCTGCCATTTGCAAAATAGGAAAGTTTCATGAAAAAATCATAAAGAGCCTCTCCAGTTAAAAAATGTTAAGATTCAAACTCCTTACTCAGATTGTTGTAATTATAATGGAAAGCGTGTGAGATTTTACTTACCTTAATAGTACCTACCTTTGGCTAGAACTGGATTTTCTAAGTCCACATGGCAATTTATGAATATTTTATTTTAAAGGCATAGCAATTATTACCACACTGGATATCCTAAAAGAACTCAGGGCACAAGGAGACTTGGGAAAATAAATAGCCAGGCATCCTTCAATGACTGTCTTTGATCTTGCCTCCACCTTCGGCCAGGGTCCCTTCCTAGTCACTTATTATTACATATGCTCTAGACCTGTGCTGCCCAATACAGTGATCACTGGCTACACAGAGTACTTAGAATATACCAAATCTGAACCAAGACTTACTCTAAATGAAAATACACACCAGAATGTAAAAACCTCAGCAATAATTTTTATATTGATTACAAGTTAAAATTATAATATTTTGGATGAATTAAATACAGTATGTTATTAAAACTAATGATTTCATTTTTACATTTTATAATTGTGGTTACAAGAAATTTAAAAATCACATACATGCCTTGCATTTGTGGACTGTTTGTATTTCTCCTGGACAGCTTTGCTCTAGGGTTCTTGTGTGTTGAATGAGGCAGGCTTTCATGATGGTGATATTTCTCCTAGTAAACCCCAGTATTTTTTTTAAGATTTTTTTTTTTTGAGAGAACAAGCATGGGGGAGGGTTAGGGTAGTGGGGGAGGGAGCAAGAGTCCCAAATAGACTCCACAGAGTATGGAGCCAACCCTGGGCTCAATCTTACCATCCCGAGATCACCACCTGAGCCAAAACCAAGAGGCAGATGCTTAACCAACTGTACCACCCAAGTGCCCCAGGAAAGCCCAGTTCTGACCCAATTTATGTGCTCAAAAATCACCCAGGGCGGCTCCTTTATGTTGCTGAATAAAACCCCAACATCTCAGCTTCACCTTTCCTGCTCTCAGAAGATTTGGTTGGACCCTCCCAGCTCCTGTTTCTGTTTCTCACTCTACCTCTCCTCACCTGTCCCACATTATAGGTACTGCTTCATTTTGTGATCTTGTCATTTCTCTCAAATTATAAACACTAATCTTTTGTGTCTAGACTGGAGATGAATGAAAAAAAAATGAAAATACACGTGTATGAAAAATATATTCCAGTCTGAAGATAAAAACAAATACAAACAAACACTGGCTTTCTTGTCCATCACTTGAAGGAATCCACAGAACCCAAAGAAAACTCAAAGGCATTGATTGATTACATTTGGCATTTTTCATGTCTGTTTATTTTGGTTGCCATGGAAACTGGCATTTTTGCAGGATTTCTAGGTATGACTTGTTTCTTAAGCTTGGGAGAAGTGTTTCACTATGAAGCAGACACAAAGGATGTGACTGACATTCAGGAAGGAAAAAAGCCAATTAAAATTTTTATAGTAAAATCACTTTCTGAAAATTATTTGCAGCTCAGACTGTACCAGTAAGAAAATAGAATTTACTATCTTACTGTAAATCGTACACAAAAAGAGAAAAAAATACTTAGAAGAAGAATCAATTTTGATAAGTGCTGTTGGATCACATAATAGCATTTATTGAGGGCTTACTGTGAGTTATACAGCTTCCTAAAGACTTCACACACATTACTGCATTTAACCTGGCAGCTCTGTGATGTAGGTAGTATCTGTGTCATCCGAATGTCAGATGAGAAAAGTGAGGACGAGTCTCTGCACAAGCACAGTGTGAAGAAGGCTGCTTAGCACCCAGCGTGGGCCAGCAGCTAGGTATGGGTTGGGTCCCAGACCTCCCTATGCGCTTAAAATAAATAAATAAATAAATAAATAATTATTCATTTCATTTCAGTTCAATTCAGTTTAATTTGGGAGAAAGAAAGAGTGCACATGCACCAGCTGGGGGAGGGGCAGAGGAAGAGGGAGAAGCTGACTCCTTGATGTGTGGAGAGCGCAACTTGGGGCTCTTGAGGGGCTCGATCTCACAACCCTGAGATCATGACCTGAGCCAAAACCAAGAGTTGGGTTCAACCAACTAAGTCACCCAGGTACCTCCTTCCTGTTAATTCTGAAACCTCTGGCAAACTGTTCTCTTCCCCAGCCTCCATTTTCTTATGTGTTAACTGGGATTCGGGGTCTCGTTCTCATATGGTGAGGGCTGACTTAGATAATGTATTAAAAGTCCTTCGGAAAGACTGGAACACCTGGGAGATTAATAATTATTAATACATGGTTAAATAGTATAGTATTAATTTTGATGAATATTGTTGATGCCATATTGGTATCATTATATAATGCAATGCTGTATTAATACCAATGACATAAATATAAGAACCCATATTATCAGGATAAGACTAACATGACTATTACTATATTATTAAGACCATAATAACTGTTCTCCTAACAGAAACCTTGAAAACAAAGGTAAAATTGGGTCTCCTGGAGATATCTTGAGTTCCCTGGCATTGGTGGCATCTAATTTTAACTTGGAAGATACTCAGATTATGTGTATGCAGGAGTGGGGTGTGGGATAGGACAGAGTAAGGGGATGAGCAGTGAACAGGCTTTGAAAGATATAGATTCCAAATTCCTTCTCCCCTGGAGGTTTTATGGAAGAAAAAAGTCACCAGGAAAATTTAATCCTCCTGGGGAGACCTTACACTGTGTCAGAAGGAGAAACATTCTGACTACTACCCCACCCTGCCTCACATGGTATTTTCCTTTCTAGTCTGGCCTTTGAAAGCCAGTGTAAATTCTGCCCAGATAACGATGGTCATGTCTGAACTTTAATGTGACCTTAGAAATCTAGGATGAAAAACTGGATGGCCTGATCCAAGGTGAGGAAGTTGAGAGGTTATCTAGGCAAGACAAGCTAACATGAGCTTGGGTGTGGATTATCTGCACTGGATGTTCCAGGATATCTAAACTCACAGTAGGCAGGGAGGCTCATGGGCACTTAGTAACTCGCAGTCAGAAGATATGAAGCTGCCCTATAGAAGTTTGTTTATAAGGGAAATTTTATAAAACCCGTAGAGGTACAAAGGCTTCTATTTTTTCATTTCTTACTTTTAGACACAGGCTTTCTGAACGCAAAACTAAAGGTACATAAAACAAGAAACGCTGCATCCCAAATTGGGGCGCTGAGCATGGAGGCTTTGGAGCAGTCATTTGAGGACAAGGATTGGCTGATTCCCTGGGAGTTCTAGAGGAGTTCAGATACTCAGCATTACCCAGGTCATTTGGGAATTTCCATCTTAGCTCCTCTACTCCCTATGTCATCGGGAGCACATCAGTTAAACCATTCGAACTCATTTTCTTTCTCCATGAAACTGGAATAGTAATCACACCTTGCTTTCCTCCCAGATAATGAAAAAATAGAAGCCTTTGTACCTACAATGAAGGCTGTCTCTGAGGGAAAGGAGGGAGCCCTTGGGAATAGGTGGGTGGGTTCCACATCTCACAGCAATCCCTAGTGAGCTCACACACCCCTGGGCTGCAGATCATTGCCTCACGCTGTTGACAGGAGAGACAGAGGAAAACACTAAAGTCTAATGGCTCAGAAAGCCATTAAAAAGCCCCCCCCCCCCAAAAAAAAAGACAGACCTGGGTGGAAATCTTTTCTTTGCCTGAGCCTGGAGTTTTCCATCTAAATAAATACTGTAACTGTATTTCTGCCATGAGGTTGTTGGGAAGTTTTTAAAAGGGAACATGAAAATGTATTCCATAAGCAGTATCGAGCATTTCCGGCATGCCAGGCAGCATTCAAAGCTCGGAAGGCACCTTCCTTAGGGGATCCCTTAGGAAGACATGGTCTCTTACGCATAACAAGCTTACATATTACTGGAGACAGGCAGGGGGCGGTTTGGCTGTGGGCAATGCATAAGCAAAAGAACAAAATCACTTCAGGCAGTACAAAGTTCTATGCTAAAGATGGAGTAGGGTGATGTGATAGAGTAAATGGATGTCAGAGCATTACTTGGACCAGGTGGTCAGAGTGGGGCTGACACCTGCGGGTCCTAAGTGCTATCTCAGTGCAGGAAGAGCCAGAGCACATGGCTGCCTTCCCTGACCAATCCCTACCATTTTGGAGGGACCGTAGCACCTCTCTGCTGCCCACAATCCATTCATTTTAGAGATGGGAAAATGCAGGCTCAGAAATGACAAGGACACGTGGCACAGAGGCCCCACTGTGTGTTCTTTCCTCTCCACCCCATGGTTCCATCTTCTTGGGTGTTGTACTTGAAGTTCAGTCAGAATGACCTGCTTACCTGCTTATTACTATCGGTGCTTGGAAAATCTTTCAGACAAATTTCTATTCATTAGATGTTGATTATGTCTAGTCTTTTTGTTTCATTTCCCTCCAGTGGAAATGCAGACCTATGAGAGAAGGATTCAGGTATGTTCATACCCCCACCCCCAACACTTCGTTTCTTTCTTTGAAATTTGGTTAACAGTGGAGAGTAAACTTCTGATATTCTCTCTCCCTTTGCCTAATGCTTCCAGTTTTTTCAAGATCTTCACATTTTTAAAGAGCACAGGAAGTACAAGACATGGAAACAACCTAAGTCCATCAGTGGATGAATGGATAAAGAAAAAGTGTACATATTATATACATATACAGGCTATATAATATATATATATATGATATGTACACAGATATACACAATGGAATATCATTAAGCCATTAAAAAGAAGGACATCCTGCCATTAGCAACAACAGAGATGGACCTTGAGAGTATTTTCTAGGTGAAATAAGTCAGAGACAGATAAACAAATACCATGTGATCTCACTTACATGCAGAATCTAAAAAACTTGAACCTACAAATACAGAGAAGAGATGGGTGGTTGTCAGAGACAGAGGGGGAGTTAGGAGTATGAGAAATGGGTGAAGGGGATCAAAAGGGACAAATTCCTAGTTATAAGATGAGTAAGTTCTGGGAATGTAATGTACAGCATGGTGACTATAATTAACAATACTGTATTATATTTTTGAAAGTTGTGGAGATCTTACAAGGAAAAAATTGTACAACTGTGAGATGATGAATGTTGAATAAACTTATTGTTGTAATCATTTTCTAATACATGCATATGTCAAATCATTACACTGTATACCTAAAATGAATATTATATATATCAATCATATCTCAGTAAAACTAGGGAAAATATATCACAAAAAGGAAAACAAGACCGTAAACTCTAGAGGAGAGGCAAAGGGAGTGGAAGAACTAGCTCTGCCACCTCCTAACATGTGACTCTGGGTGAATTATTTAACTTCACTGAATCTGTTTCCTCATCTGTAAAATGGGGATAACAATGCCCACTTATGATTAAATCATAATACTTAAAAAAAAAAGATTTTATTATTTATTTGAGAGAGAGAGCATGAATGGGAGAAGGGAAAAGGGGGAGAGATAGGGACAAGCAGTCTCTGCTGTGAGCACAGATCCCACCATAGGGCTTGATCCCACGACCGATATCAGGACCTTGAGATGAAACCAAGAATTGGATGCTTAAACAACTGAGCCATCCAGGTGCCCCTTGACTCATAATACTTAACATGCTTGACACAAACTAGCCACTCAGGACCAACACACACACATATACATTCTTATGAAGCAGATACTGCTATTTTCCCATTTGATGGACCAGGAAAGGAAAACACTGAGGGATTTTTATAACCTGCTCAGGGTCACTCAGGTGGTACATGAAAGAGGTGTGATTATGTCAGGATTGAATGTGCTTATTACAGTGTGTGATAGATAGTAAACATTCAATAAAGTGCAGCTATTTTTGTAATCACTTTAAAGCATTTATGACTCTGCTCTGTCGGCAGTGTGTCCTGTAAATGTCAAGGGGTGATGTATCTTTCTGGAAAAATGACTAATGCTCCACCATTTCAAAGGTTTCCACTCTTTAGCACATTTCCCAATAGCTGAACTGTCGTTTTATCATCATAGCTTAGGAGCCAAAGTGAGAATATGAATTCACATCTTGGAATTCTTTATATTCTCTCTCTTAAAACCTGGACTTTTAGAAACACAATCATTTTTATGATTATAAATTGCTTTATAACTTGCTTGCCCTCTAAATTCCCTTTGCTCTTTGGGGAAGGCTGCTGACAGGCAGTGGGGTTTTGTTTTAGTCCCTGTGCTGGGATTGCAATTAACTGCCACGGAGAGGGAGATGGGCTGCGGGGTGAAGACAGCAGAAAGAAGGCTAAAGACAGTGCTTTTATGTGTGAGGCTGACTTTCCCGGCTCTTGTCAGTGGAAAGGGGAGATGACGCTTGATCTGCTGACTTAGAGACTAGGCCTTGGATAAACAGGGAACCCTGTCCATGCTCAAGAGTCACCCCTTTTAAAAGTGTTGAATGTGTGGAAAATTGGCAGTGTAGGGTCTGCAGGACCTCTGCCTTTCTGAAACCTCTTGAGTTTGCTCTCTTTAAATCATCATCAGTTTATAGTTACCAGTCTCCAGACCAACAGGCTTCTCCCTATGAATGTAGTTTGTCATCCTGTCGTTACTACAATTAAAGGAGTCTGCCTCCCTTGAAATGTTACGCTGCCCCAGGGAAAGTTAAAACCAATGAAATGTTTTTAGACCGTGATACCTGGATGGAATCTTGAGAGCGCTGTGTTTGCCAATGCAAAGGCAAAGAACCACCTCTGTGGGGACTGCCTGGACCGTCTGCTAGAATTCCAAGTCCTGGCTCTCAATGTGCCTGCTTTAGCAAAATCCACAGATTGTGGGCCCAAAGGTCTCAATTTTTAATAAGTTCCCCCAGGTTATTCTAACGCACAGTGAAGTTTGAGAGATACAGATATGGAGAAAGAGATTCAGTCATCTGAATTACAAATCGAGATACTGAGACACTTAAATTTGTCCCCGAGGAGGGATAAACACAATGCCTTGATCTTCTGACTCTCAAACAAATGTTTTTATTTTGTTTTGTTCTGTTTGTCTGCTTTTATGATATCAAATTCTTTTTAGCTTCATGGTAAAAGACTTCCTCCATAAATTTTACACTGAGGTCTGGTTATCCAAGGTTTTTAAGGCTTAGCTGAGACAGGAGGCAAAGGGTTCTGGCAGATCCAAGCTTTATTATTGCTGAACCCAGGAGAAATAGATTTTTAGGAAAATAAATGATTAGGATTTAATAGTAATGTCAAGGAAGAAGAGACAGATTAAAAAAAATGATAGGATATCAGTTTTTGATCGATAGCTTGATCAGGAACATTTATTTTTGTTACTATACAAAGAGTTATCTAAATAGGGCAACTTTGTGCTGACACGGCCATCTCTGGTTTGCAGGGAGCAGAAATGTCTTATGTGTGTCAGATATTTGAAAATGCTTTCCTATTCATGATCCCCTATTTGATATCCACATCACTCTGGAGAAGTAAGTGTTAGCATATCCAACTATGAGATGAGATTCAGAGAAGTAAAGAGACTTCCCTAAGCCTAATTAGTAACTGACTCTCATGTGGAGCATATTAGAAAATTTTACTACAAATAACTGTTTAGGAGTTTACCATGTGAGGAATCTCTCTGAGCACTTGATAGGAATTTTCTCATTTAATCATCACAACGGCTTTTTATAATTCTCTAATTTGACCCTCATCACAGTAACAAGTTACTGATGAAGAAGCTAAGGTATAAGGAAATGAATCACTTTTCATTCATTCCTCTACTCATTCAACAAACCTGTGATAAGCTTCTCAGTTCTAGACATTTATTTAAGCTGTAGGGATACAGAGGTCTGGTAAGACTCTGCTTTCGTGGAGGTGACACTGGACAATAGAAATAAGCACTAAACAAGGAAATGGATAAATACATAAATCACTATGAAATGAATCAAAATAGACTGTGGGAGTAACTGGACATGGCAAGTATTATGTCTTGGACACTGGGGCAGATGAAAGGTACTGGGGCTGACACCCAGAAAAGGTATACGGCTGCCTGGGAAAAGGGGGTAAAGCCCCTAAATGCGATCAGCCTAACTTTTAATCCAGCGAAGAGGATGGAACAGAGTCATCTGGGGGCGAGGAGGGGGAAGCAGTGGGAGAGGAGTCAAAGAGAAGTGGAAGAAACATCCTGTAATAGTAGGGAAAATCCTTTGACTTTGAGAAAGGTAGAGAGCCACAGACGGTTTTAAGCAGGGCAGTGACCTGAAGTGATGTACTTTAGAAAGCTTGGTCTATACCAAAGCGGGGAGATCCCATTCAGGGCACAGTGGAACTTGGCCAGGGTCATACAAGTGATGGGCAGGTAGTGGGGTTGCAGGTAGTCTCAATGTTTAGATCTGGTTTTCTGAGCCAGGCTTCCTAAGGAGGCAGACATCAGTCTTACCAGCCTGCTATCCTCACCTTCTATGAACCCTGTGCTCAAGGGCCTCCTGCCACACACAAGAGAATCTCCATAAGGACAGGGGTTGTTGCTCTCCCCAGCAACCGGCAGAGGAGCCACTGGCAGCAGCAGAGCAAGGCCAGAGCCCTTCTCAGGGCTGCGACCCTACGTGGCCTCACTCACCTTGGACTTCTCTTGATGCAGCTCTATCTGGATATCTGTGAGCTTGGTCCTGAGATCTTCATTGGCAGCTTGAAGGGCGACGATGAGCGCTTCGGGCTTCTCGCCCTTATTTCGCCCTTTCTTAGACATTGTTCCTTTCTGAAGGGAGTCTTGTTTGTAAATGCCTTTCAAACAGGTGCTGCCATGTTACTGCTTTGTATCGTGGGTGCGATGTTTTCAGCATCTACTGCGTGGTGCTCCTTGGTAAGGTCTCCTCAGGTGCTGCCCTAGAAGCCCTGGGAAGAGGCAGAGACGGTGATTATGGCTGTGGCAGGGGCCTGTGCTAAGGGCCAGGCAGGGTCTCTCAGCCTGAAGTACTTGTATAATCCTGCTCCTGAGGGATCCTGCCCCCAGATCCTCTCATCCACTTGGCACATGAATTTAGAGCCATCTTTCAAAAGATGTGGTCTGGTCCTATCAATGCCCTGCTCAAAATCCTCCAAAGACCTGTAAGTATTTGAATATATTTTTCACATCTGAGTGCATTTTAGGTCTAAACCTGCCTATTCTCCTAGCTTATCTCCTCCATTTCACTCACTTACTCTCCAGCCCTAAGAAATCCCCTTTCTGGGGTGCCTGGGGTAGCTAAGTCAGTTAAGCGTGTGACTCTTGATTTCCACTCAGGTCATGATCTCAGAGTTGTAAGGTTGAGCCCCACCGCCACATCAGGTTCCATGCCCAGTGTGGAGATTCTATTTCTCCCTCTCCCTTCAGTTCTCTTTCTAAAAGGGAAAACAAAACAAAACAAAAACAAAAAACAAAACCTTTATTTATTTATCTATTTATTTATCTATCTATTTATTTATTTATTTTTAAGTAGGCTTCATGCTCAGTGCGGAGCCCAATGTGGGGGTTGAACTCATGGCCTGAGATCAAGACCAGAGCTGAGATCAAGAGTCGGTGGCTTATCTGACTGAGCCACCAAGGCACCCCGGAAATGCTCTTTCATTTTGTGATTCTTGCTCACTTCCCATAAAGACTTTCCCCACCCTGTTCATTTCTCTCCATGCTCAGCCCAGCCTCCGCACGAGAGTTCCCTTGTGTTCTCATTCCCACACCCTCAGACACATACATGTTAGTTTGGCTAAATTTTATGACCTTTCAGATCTCAGCTTCCATATCAGTTCCTCCTGGAAGAACCTCTAGATTATTACATGCCATCATTATTTAATGGTGGTCACACCTCCATGAATCTATAAACTCTGTGAGGGCAGGAATACATTATTCCTATTTATAACTTGCTTCTCAGATTCCATCTTAAGACCTGCAATATACCAGTTACTTAACTGGTATTTGTGAAAGGAAGTCAACTATGTGATGACTATGTGTTGCCCTATAGAAAGTCCACAGTTTAAGAAAATCCCATATACAGGGGCGCCTGGGTGGCCCAGTGGGTTAAGCCACTGCCTTCGGCTCAGGTCATGATCTCAGGGTCCTGGGATGGAGCAACACATAGGGTTCTCTGCTCAACAGGGAGCCTGCTTCCTCCTCTCTCTCTCTGCCCGCCTCTCTGCCTACTTGTGATCTCTGTCTGTCAAATAAATAAATAAAATAAATTTAAAAAAAAAGAAAATCCCATATACAAAGAGCGAGAATTATACAATGGATAAACTATGAGGGGGATTAATTGTACTGCATTAACTGAGTGACTCATTTACTCCATTCAGTCAATATTGTTAGAGTTCTGTCTTTATGCTGTGGGAGGTACACTATGTTGAAATTGAAAATAAGAGTCCCGAGACAATAAATAAATAATAAAACCTTTATGTCTCTATCTACCTATCTTCATCGTTATCATTATCATCACCATCACCTATCTGATAACTGCCTTTAAAAAAATAAATACTACTTGTTTCAGAGTAGACAAGGACTCCTCCCTCCAATGTGGTGACTAAGGAATCTCCTTGAAGATGGTGGCATTGCCTGGAACTTGAGGAGTAGGATGTTAACAGATGTAGAAACAGATGAGGCATCCTGAGTGAATGAAATGTAGGTGCCGAGATACAGGGAAAACACACACACAGAGCAAGTATTTTGTGGGGAAAGAGGAGGCCTGATCAATTAACCCAGAATATAGTTGATGGGCACTAATGCTGGAAAGGTTGCCTGGAAATGACAGATTGAGGAAGACCTGGAACACGAACCTTAAGATTTTGGAATCTCCCCCCAACCCCTCGTAAGCAGTCGGTAAGTTGCTGAAGTTCTTGGCAGGTGGATACCCTAACAGGGAAATGCTTTGGTGTGGTTATTCTGGTGGCAGAGTGGGGAGAAACTGGGGACATGGAAGCTGCACAGAAGGCTACTGAACTTGCCAAGGTGAAAGATGATACAGCCTTAAATAGAACAGTACCAACAAGAGAAAAAAAAAAAGAGGGATGTGTCTTAATTTACAAATTCTTAAATGTGGGGCACCTGGGTCACTCAGTGGGTTAAGCCTCTGCTTTCGGCTCAGGTCATGATCTCAGGGTCTCAGGATCGAGTCCCACATCAGGCTCTCTGCTCAGCGGGGACCCTGCTTCCTCCTCTCTCTCTGCCTGCCTCTCTGCCTACTTGTGATCTCTCTGTCAGATAAATAAATAAAATCTTTTTTTTTTTTTAAATTTTATTTATTTATTTGACAGGCAGAGATCACAAGTAGGCAGAGAGGCAGGCAGAGAAGAGGAAGCAGGCTCCCTGCTGAGCAGAGAGCCCGATGCGGGGCTCGATCCCAGGACCCTGAGATCATGACCTGAGCCGAAGGCAGGGGCTTAA
This sequence comes from Mustela lutreola, assembly GCF_030435805.1. Taxonomy (NCBI): domain Eukaryota; kingdom Metazoa; phylum Chordata; class Mammalia; order Carnivora; family Mustelidae; genus Mustela; species Mustela lutreola. The sequence goes on from NC_081294.1 coordinate 84,771,492, forward strand.
CCCACTGAGCCACCCAGGCGCCCCAATAAATAAAATCTTAAAAAAAAAAAAAAACAACAAATTCTTAAATGCTTCACAGGAACGAGGAGGTCAGAAAAATATGGATACTAAACTGTTAAGGTCAATGTGAAAAACATGACAAGATACTAGAGAAAGTTTCTCACACAACCTTTTAGAAAATTGGTTACTGTGTACAGGGAGGTGCTTCAGTCCAAAACTAAGGGGAATTCCTACTGGTCACCCATATGCTCCAGCAGCTGCTGTTCTCTCAAGCCCCCTGGTATTCAGCCTGGAGGACCATGCTGGGATCCTGGGCTTTGTGCCATCCCCACATGAGCACCGGGGCCATGCCCTTTGCAGTGTGACCCTAGGGGAAGGGATAGGAAGAGGTTAGGAGGTAAGGAGGACCAGTCTATCTCCAGAAGTCATGGAACTGTTCACCACATTCTACCTAAGCTGGATGTTGGAGTCGTTCTTCACGCATATTTTACAAATGTTACCAGATTACTGAAGTACATAGCTAGGAGATGTCGAAGGGGCTACCATTCTTTGTTTCTAGAAGTGAAATGAATTAACAAGGATTTATCAGATTTTTATGACCAATACCACTAGGCACAAAGATAAATGAGACAGTGTTTAATTTCAAGCAGGTGCTAGGGGAATGAACTCACATGTTTTTGTTTAGCAGGTTTCTCTTCCTCTTGCTGATCTCTAAATGTTGCTGGTCCCCTGGGCTCCCCAAAGCTCTCTACACTGGCTTCACCTAGAGGGTTATGACTCCCCATTTTATATCCATAGACCTGACCATTCCCCAAACCGCAATTCAAATATTCAACATCTTACTTACCAAATCTATTTGGATATCTGACTGGTGTATCAAACATAACCTAACATGGATGTCTTTATTACTAGGCCGTCATAGCCTCATTCTCTCCAGGTTTTCCCATATCAGTAAATGCACCATCGTGGGCCCAGTTGTTCCAGATCTAAGCTTAGAAGCCCTCCTTTCGGGGCACCTGGGTGGCTCAGTGGGTTAAGCCTCTGCCTTCGGCTCAGGTCATGATCTCAGGGTCCTGGGATGGAGCAACACATAGGGTTCTCTGCTCAACAGGGAGCCTGCTTCCCCCTCTCTGCCTGCCTCTCTGCTTGCTTGTGATCTCTCTCTCTCTCTCTCTGTCAAATAAATAAATAAAATCTTAAAAAAAAGAAGAAGAAGAAGAAGAAGAAGAAGCCCTCCTTTCTTATTTCCATCATTCCTCTTCTCTAGTCCACTAGGGGTCCTGTTTGTTTTTCCTATAAAATATAATTCCCGGGGCGCTTGGGCAGCTCAGTGGGTTAAAGCCTCTGCCTTCAGCTCAGGTCAAGATCCCAGGGTCCCGGGATCGAGCCCCGCATCAGGCTCTCTGCTCAGCGGGGAGCCTGCTTCCTCCTCTCTCTGCCTGCCTCTCTGCCTACTTGTGATCTCTGTCTGTCAAATAAATAAATAAATAAATAAAATCTTTAAAAAAAAATATAATTCCCTTTGTTCGACTTCTCTCAACCCCCTACGGTGCTTTCAGAACATAGAGAAAGGAGGAATTTGAGTAAAACTTCAGTCACTTCATAGCTTTGTGGTCTTCCTGGATGAAGAAAGGGCTTTTCTGATTAGAGATACAGGAATGGCAGAGAGAGTGACTGAGAAGTACTGGAAGTCACAAATTTGCCAGATGCATTTAGAGAAGGTTGGTAAAAGGGAGAAGACAAACTGGATTAGATTGCACAGGTCCCTGCGTGACTGACGGTTAGATTTCACTGATAATGATTAGATTTCATTATGTAGAAAGGAAGCATTTGGACATAAGTGTAATGACAAGAGCTCAGAGTGACAGAGCTTGACATTGGACTAAGCACACTTGACATACTGCTCTCATTTCATGCTCCCTAAAAATAGGGGGGAACGAGTCACAGAAAGATGAAGTAACTAGCCTGAAATGACAGGTCATAGTCAGTGAGGCCTTCATGCCAGACTGGGATCCAGGCTGTGATGCCCAGGTTTGCACTGTCCCACGTTTGCATTTCAGAGAGGTAGCTTAGGCAATGTGATGGATGGTGAGTTCCCAGGGAGAGTCATATATCCCAGGGAGAATATGGTAGATAGAAAGCAGGAAATCAGGCTTCCTCATTAGTCCAGGTGGGCAGAAGACAACACTGAAGCTACCCATGGCCAGAAGGATGAAAAAGAACGTGGCAACTCTGACACATGGAGACTTTGACTCAATCATGTCTTCCTTTTAAACATTATTACTGGCTTAAACATTCTTCTCTGCCATGGTAAATAATGAGTACCAGCTTTCTTGCTGGTATTGCTTGTGGCAAAAATGTGCAATGCCATAGTCAAATTTTACATTTTAATCTGTAATCCTTTCTCCAAAAATATAATACTATGTGCCTGACTTCATGTATTTTTTGTCTGGGAATTATTTTTAACTTAGTCACATAAGGGCTAGGGAAAACAAGAGGGTTAAAAAACTAGAAACATGTTCAAGACAGAAAAAAAAATCACAGAAAGTTACTGATAGCGTCAGCTCATGGATACTGTAAGCTGAGCATCCATTCATAAGGATGATCTTTACATCCTCCTGGTGAAGGCGAACTTTGAGAAGCCTTTTCTGGCAATCTCACAATTCTCATGTAAAATTTTACTACCGTGCTTCAGTCACCCTGTGCTGCTGCTTCCCCCCTCCAACCCTTTTGGACAGCTTCACTGAGATAAAATTCACATATAAAATTTGCCCTTAAAAAAAAAAGTGTATTAATTCAGTAGTGTTAGCATATTCTCACTATTGTACAATTGTCACCGAAATAAATTTCAGAACTTCTTATCACCCCAAAAATAGACCCTATGCCTGTTAGCAGCCATTCCCTATTCCTCATCAAACTCTCACAGCCCTAGGCAACCACTAATCTATTTTTTGTCTCTATGGATTTGTCTATCTTGAACATTTTTTATCAAATGGAATCATACAATATGTGACTGGCTTTCATTCACTGTAGTAGAATAATGGTCAAGATTCATTCATATTATAGCATATACAGATATTTCATTTCTTTTCACTGCTGCATAATATTCCACTGTATGGCTAAAACTGCATTTCATTTATCCAGCCATCGCATGAAGGACAAGTGTGCTGCCTCTGCTTAAGTGGCCTGAGGTAAGCCTTCCAAAGAAGCTACCAGCCAGAAGACCTCTACAAGACAAAAAGTCTCACTGTGCATTCATGAACCTGACACAGTAAAACAAATGCTTTTTTTTTTTTTTTTTTAAAGAGAGAGAGAGAACATAAAAGAGAGCATAAACGTATCACTCCAAGCAGATGGAATGTTTCTGGACCACTCCAGGAGCTTGTGCAATGACAACATCTGACCCAGCAGGTGATCTGAATTCAGGAGGAATAGAAGCCTTGTTCACTGAAGGGCCAATCCTCTTAAAGGTATCAGATAATTAAGAGATAACCTCTCAGGAATCCTTGCATTTTAAAACATGGATCACTGTTTGAGAGTAAACCTTAATATAGAAGTGGATTATTGGGGGTGCCTGGGTAGCTCAGTGGGTTAAAGCCTCTGCCTTCGGCTCAGGTCATGATCCCAGAGTCCTGGGATCGAGCCCCACATCTGGCTCTCTGCTCCGTGGGGAGCCTGCTTCCTCCTCTCTCTCTCTCTGCCTGCCTCTCTGCCTACTTGTGATCTCTGTCTGTCAAATAAATAAAATATTAAAAAAAAAAGAAGTGGATTATTGATGCAAGAATTATAGTCATCATTTATTCATTCACTCATTCAAATATTTAGAAGAAATATTAAGTAGTGTTTGGGAGTAGATCTTACCAAATCTTTGGTATGGTTTGCTAAAATCTCCTGGTAAGTTTTAGCAATTCTAGAGCTCCATCTCTTTAGATTTTGATTTAGTAGTTGCCAAGTGATTCTGATGCCAGACCATTTTTGAGAATTTCAGGTTAGGAGAATGGGCTATGAGTTCCACCTCTCTGTTTAATAGAAGTGGATCATGGATAAATTTCTAGTTATCTAGGACTCACTATACCTCATCTCTGAAATGGGGTTGAGGGGAAGGGGGATATAATATAGGACTATGACATCAGACTATTTGACAATTAAATGAAAAAGTGTGATAGTCTCATAGAGTTCATGACAAACAGTTACCACTTACTGAATGCTCTCTTTGTACTAATGGCTAAGGTGGAGGAAACAAAATCACCTATAATAGAAGCGCTGTCCTCAACATCCTTAAATTGAGTAAGAATGATGGAAGATATGCAAAAAATAATAATTCAAGAGCCACATTTAAGGAAGGCCTCAAATATGAACAAAGCTATTCTTATTCTTGGTTCTCTACGGACTCATTTAGGCACCGACACAAAACCTGAGAGAGGGAGACCACACAATTCTTTGTCAGATGTATGGCCACATATTTGGACGAGAATGTGGCCACTATTTATTGAGCACTGTTCTTGGCTTTTCATAGATGTTAAAAAACCTAAGCATCATTCCTATCCTCCAGTGGCCTCCAGCCTATAAAAGGAGACAGGTGTTTATAAAGAAAGAACAAGTTCTAGAAAGCCATGACTGATATAGTTGGTAAATGCTGGATAGTGCCTTACTTTGGATTAAGGAGGACAAACACTTATTAGAGAACATGTCATGTGAGCTGAGCCTGAATGAGGCTGAGTATCTTACTGGGTTCTTCCTCTGTGCCAGGCACTCTGCTAAGGTACACTAACGTTAGGTACTAACTCATTGAACTGTTCCAATTCGCCCTTTCAGATATTTACTCTTATTATTTCTTAGACAGATAACTGAGGATAAGAGAGGTTAGTTAACTTGAAAAAGTTACACAGTTAAGAAATGGCAGAGCTGCAACTCAAAGACACATCTGTCAGCAGTCTCCAAAGCTGCTGCTAGTGTTTTTTGTTTGGTTTGGTTTTTTAAGAGAGAAATAGCATGTACATGCATGGGCCTTGGGGAGGAATAGAGGGAGAGGGAGAAAGAGAATACCAAGCAGTCTCCACGCCCAGCAAGAACTGACACCCAGCGGGTCTCACAATCCTAAGATCATGACCCAAGCAGAAATCAAGTAGGATGCCTCCACCTTCTTAACACATTAACACTTTCTTGAAAGACAGGAAGAGTTCAGCTCTGGTTGTAAGTAGGCTAAAGAGATGGCAAAGGTGTGCAAATATCCGCTGGGGGCTTACAAAATAGAATGGTAGAACGTAGTGGTTAAAAGATAAAAATATATGTATATAAAAAATATATGTTTATAAAAAATAAAAAATAAAAAATAAAAAATAAAAAATAAAAAAAAATAAAAAAAAAAAAAAAAAAAAAAAAAAGATTGGACTCTGAAATCAGAAAAACTGGCTTTGAATGAACCTTCCTAGCTGTATATTCTTAAGAAATTACTTAAACTCTCCAAGCTTCTGTTTCTTTATTATAATATGGGGAAAGGGATATATTTACTGCACTGAGCTCTTGCAAGGAATAAATGAGCTAAAATGTGTCGAATGATTAGTAAATTATTATCACCATCATTACCATGGTTATTATTTTTCTGTTTTTCTAACTATCCATGAAAAGCCAGCTTAGGTTTTAAAAGAAGAAGAAACACATTTATCACCTGTTCATGTTAAAAAGACAGGCGAGGAAAAGCACAGAGATCCCTGGGAAGTCTAATGGAATTCATGGTTATGCTTTTCAGGGACCTGCGTTGACAGGATCAGTATGCCCAGGAGTCTTGGCTTTGTCGCTGGTTTTTCCCTAAGCTATAAGCTGGATAAAGTCATTATTAATCTTGGAGTTTCCAATAAGGCTGTTGCCTTGGAGTCATGATTTGCAAAGCAACTGTAATACAAGAGGGCTAAAGTTCATATGTGTGAAGCTAAAAGCTTCACCACTGCTCTGTGATTAATATTTGGGTATGTCCACTCTACCAAAGCCTTGGGAGTTTGTTTCGGCCATTCCCCCTTTTTTTCTAAAGATGATGGCTTGAGTCAAATGTTTTAATGTTTAAAATGAATGAATTAAACTGCTTGCTTGATTCCTGGTGACCTGGCCGAGATACATTAGCACTCCTTAAACCTTTATTCAAGCAAAAAGTCTCACTACGCATTCATGAATCAGACACAGCAATTTGATATAAAAGACAGGAGGCTGCTGTTTAAGCCAGTCCAACCCTGGAGTCTTAGTTTCCCTATATAAAGGGAATGTGGTGGTGTGGCTACAGAGTCCCAGACTTTACCCATTAAACATCTGTTAGAAGAAAAGGAATCTGAATGGCTGACATTCAGCATGGTGGTGATAATGCATGTTCAGGATTGTAGGGTACCAGGCGTACATGTTTCCTTATGTTTGTTTTTCTCTCTCTCTCCTTGTCATGCCCTCTTTATCACCTAATAATAGTAGCAATTATTATTATAAATTATTTAAAGCTAACATGTTAAGGGACACCTGGGTGGCTCAGTTGGTTAAGCCGCTGCCTTTGGCTCAGGTCATGATCCCAGGGTGCTGGGATCAACCCCCAAGCCTGGAACCCTGCTCAGCAGAGAGTCTGCTTGTCCCTCCATCTCCCTGCACCCGTCTGTCCTCTCTTTCTCTCAAAACAAAAACAAAAACAAAAAAACCCCCAAACTTATTACTCCCAATGAATGTGGTTTTCTTTTTGATCTCAGGTTTAAAACTTCACATCAGAAATGTACTTCATAACATGTAGAATAAGAGAGCGCTCTCAGCACACATATAAGAGACATCTAACCTCTTTAAGAGGGCTTCTGAGGAAACTTGGTAGAAGTGATGTCAAATCTGGGATCCAAAGCAAAGAGGATTCATCCAGAACTGTTCCAGCCCGCAAACCCTTGGCTCTGCTCATGCATGCCTTTCCCTTTCTCAACCTCCTGGTGAACTCCATCCTATGCATCCTTTTTTTTTTTTTTTTTTTTTTTAAGATTTATTTATTTATCTGTGGGGCGAGGGGCAGAGGAAGAGGGAGACAGAGTCTCAAGCATACTCTGGGCTGAGCACAAAGCCTGGCAAGGGGCTCCATCTCATGACCAAGGGATCACAACTTGAGCGGAAACCAAAAGTTGGTGGCTTAACTGACTGCACACACCCCCCCATACTTCCTTCCAAGCATCCTTTAGGGACCAGGTCTGATGGAATTAGTTATTCCCTCATCTGGGTTTCCATTTTCACTTTGAAGATACTTTATTAAAGTATTCAGCACTCATTCCTCAATTCATTTACTCATCAATTGACATAAACTGATGAAACATCTTGAGCAGGGGATGTCTGTGCTAAACTTAAGAGACAGAGTCCTTTTTCTTCCCAGAGGAGGAATCAGCAGTTTGTACAGTGAGACAGTTGCATATATGATAGTAGATAGGAATCACAGGCATCTTGGTGGGTCAGGAAGGACTGCTTAGGGAAAGCACACACACACACACACACACACACACACACACAAAATGTGCCAACAAAGGATTGGAGGAAGAAATAAGAATGTCCCCAGTTGGGGCGCTGGGTGGCTCAGTGGTTTAAGCCTCTGCCTTCGGCTCGGGTCATGATCCCAGGGTCCTGGGATCGAGCCCCGAATCCGGCTCTCTGCTCCATGGGGAGCCTACTTCCTCCTCTCTCTCTCTCTGCCTGCCTCTCTGCCTACTTGTCACCTCTATCTGTCAAATAAATAAATAAACCTCTAAAAAAAAAAAAAAAAAAAAGAATGTCCCTGGTGGACAGAGCACTGAGTATGAAGGTCTTCATGTAAAAGAGAATATGAACGATGCTATAGAGAAACATACAGGCAAGAGCTTGGAGGGGAAAAGCAATCTTTTCAGAGAGACAGGCAGAGAGCAGCTGGTGGAGGACAGTTTAAGCTACATTAAAGGAGATGGACTTCACACCCATAGCATGTGTAGTTACTGAAAGATTCATACAGGTAAGTGGCCTGACCACATTTTGAATTCAGTAACAATCCTCTGGCAACTGAGGATGGAACAGACTAAAGGGGTAAAAGAAATGCAGAAAGGAAAGTTTAGAGCCTGTGGTCATAATTCATTTAGACTGTAGTTATTTTTCATTTACACTGTATTTATTTTTTAGGTGACTAAGTCCCACTTAAGGGTAAAACTGTGTTTTATTCACCTTTGTCCTTAGGGGACCTGTCAAGTGACCACCATGAAGTCCAACTGAATTAATATTGATCTGAATCCGAGGAAAACACTGAGATTGAAGGATGTGTTAAACAATTTCTATGAAGATCATTTATAATTAGGTCTATTATGGGAAATTTCTTTTACTTTGCAGGAGCCTTTGAATGACTGTTTTGATTTCAGGCAAAAGTTAAAGCTTGGTGTAACTGTTAAATAAACAAGAAAATTAAATGAATTTTTATTTAAGCTATGTGTTGAGATTTCATAATCCTTGCTGCTATCCATCATACTCCCAAGCTTAATTTCACTCCTCAGCACTGAGTAAGTCATCTTGCACTGTACTCTTTTGTCTGGGTTTAGAAGGCTTTCATAAGGGCTAGGTAAGTAAAGTAAATCTCTCAGTGCTATATTATCTTATTTGCATTGTCCTTTCTTTCTGAATTCGAAGTATTTCACAGCTGTTAGAACAAGAAGTACCAACCTCATTGCACATAGGGAAGAAATCCCAAGCAAAGCAGGAAACTATTACATATTCAAGGTCAGATAGCAAGAAGTATGCCTCAGAGACCCTTCCCCAAGGCAGGCATTCAACCTGTATGTACATCTTATTAAAAACAAACTGGTAGATTAAGTTAAAGAAGAAAACCTGAATCACTGAAAGAAGTGGTCTTCAGATAATTATAAGTGATAGCAAGCTTTTCTATTTTAGGTATAACTGAAACATATATAACTTATTCTGTTTCCTTGTTTTCAAAGACCTTGAATTAAAAAAAAAAAAAACAAAACTATCATAAAGGCACTTTTGCAAAGTGTCACACAGGAGCAGAAATTCTATATATAGGAGGTCAATCAGGTGTGCCTGCTATTAAGAAAGGGGGGTGCAGAACAGTATCTGTATTAAGATATACACTAGGGCACCTGGGTGGCTCAGTCAGTTAAGTGTCTGCCTTGGTCTCGGGGTCATGATCCTAGGGTTCTGGATTGAGCTCCACATAGATTCCCTGCTGAGCTATTCTCCCTTTGCCCACTCCCCCACCTCCTCCCCCCTCGTCCTCTCTCATACTCTCTCAAATAAATAAAATCTTTAAAAAAGAAGATTTATGCTGATTAATATGACTTAAGTAGAAGCACATCAAGTTTGAATAAAACAACTTCTGGATATACTGTGTGGTTTGAGTAGAACTGCATTTAATTTTCCACATTCTACTGAAGAGAACCTGGCTATCACTATTTTTCATATGTTATAAGACATTTATGATGTAGTATAATATTACAGAGCAATACAGACTATTCTATTTTTTAAAAGATTTTATTTATTTATTTGACAGAGAAAGAGATCACAAGTAGGCAGAGAGGCAGGCAGAGAAAGAGGGGGAAGCAGGCTCCCTGCTGAGCAAAGAGCCCAATGCGGGGCTTGACCCCAGTACCCTGAGATCATGACCCAGGCCAAAGGTAGAGGCTTAAGCCATTGAGGTACCCAGGTGCCCTGAGACTATTCTTTTTTTAACATTTAGGATTCTGTTTTGGATTCTGTCCCAAAGGCCAATGTATAACTACTTTTTTTTTTCATTTGATGGGATCTTGGAACCAAGACCGTAAGAAGGATTAATGGAAGGTAGTTAGCCTAACCCCAATGTTAAGTTATATGCTTATAAGGTTATAAGGTAATATAATTTTATATTATAAGGGAAATAATTTTAAAAACAGATCAACAACTCTCGAACCACAGTTAAATCATAGTTACTATGTTAGAGTTGAAGATGATGCACAATGTTTGTACCAAACAAAACTGCATGTACTATGTGCCAAAGGAGTGGGGAAAACACACGCACATATGTACACACACATGGACAAGAGAAAGTGCAGCAGGATGGCAAGGACCATCTTTCTCTGGCTCCTTGCTGAATTTCAGTGCCTAGCACAGTGCCGGGCACAAAGTAGATGCTGAATAAGAATTTCTCAATAATTAAATGACTTCAGGAACAGAGAAGTCCTTATGGTTAAGGCTGGGCCATGAAGGATGAAGAGGAGGAATCAAGGACAGACAGATAAGAGTGGGGAATAAAATATAGATCACAATGTCTGATGGGCAAAGTTAATTGTGGGGAACCAATGGACGGACAACTGGAAAAATAAAGATAGAGTAAATCATGCATGTGCTGACTGCCTAGATACTGAATTTATGTATTTTTTAATAATTACAAAGAATCTGATAAACATTTTTAAGAGGAGAGACATGATCCATTTTTTTTTAAAGGAAGATTAATCTTGAAGTTGTGTGTGGGGCAGAATGGAACAGAAAGGACTAGAAGTTAGAGGTCCAGATAGGAATCCACTGCCAATATTCAGAGAGAAAGGGAGGACTTTGGATTAGGATGGAGGGAAGAGGGCTTTTTCTTTCTTAAGCTAAAAGAACTCTTATTCATCTCCCCACCATCATTTTCTTCATCCTCACTCAAAACCTTTTCTCTTTATTGAGCACTCAGGATGTGCTGGGCACTGCACAATGCATGTGCACCTGCCCATTTCAAACTTAAAGCAAGCTATGAGACGTACGTGCTTACTGTTCTCCATTTATCGTTGAAAGAACTAAGTTGACAGGAGACCCGTTCCCTCACTTAAAGTCACAGAGCAAGGTAAATGGTATAACTAAGGTGTGTGTGAGCCTGAAGCTTCTTACAGACTTGAGTCCCTATACTTCTCTCATCTGGTGTGTAGTGTTTGAAGAGTCCACATAATATGCTCATTTGGGGAAGTAATGCCAGAAAGAAGAAAAGATCAAAAATGACAACCAACACTTGTACCTCGAACATTAGAAGAATGTGGTACCATCCACAAACTTGCAAAGATGAAAGGAGTCACACATGTGCTTAGAAATATTAAGACCTAATATTTTCAGGGTGCTTAATATAAGCCAGGCAGTATACTAAATAACATATATTCATTTTCTCATTTAACCCACAACATTAAAATACTACAGATTGCAGGGGGAAGCCCAATGCGGATTGTGCAACAGAAGTGTGCTGGAAGCCAACAGCAAAGTCAAGACATAACATGGACAGCCTCGCTCCAGAGCCCATTTGCCCAGTCACTATGCTGTACCAGAAACATGTTAGTTTGTTTTTAGAGAAATCACATTTCAGGGTGCACAGTAGTATCTTTTAATTATTTATTATTTACCCACTTTTAAAATTTTTCTCCCACCTATTCGAAAACAATTCCCAAGGCCTCAATCAGATAAACGCACTTCAACATAATGAGATTTAAGACATTTAACACGAAGTCGACAGTACGTGTATACACATGTATAGAGATAGGTGTTTAAATTGCAATAGTTTTCTTTGAGTAGTAGATGATGGGAGATTTAAGTTTAAACTTCTTAAGGCTTTTCTTCTCCCTCTCCAAGATTTCTTTAATAATTGTTATATAACTTCCATAATCTGAATGAAATAATGTTTCTTGGGGTGGGGGTGGGGGAAGAAGAATTCAGTGAGAAAAGAGGAGCAAACAGAAAGTAAGAGCAGAAAACGAGCTAGAGCCGGGAGCGAGGCTGGAATACATAGGCATGTGTTCAACATCATATGATGAAAAGCTGAAATTAATGCAAGCATAGAGATTTTTGTTCCTAAATCGGAAATGCTGTGGACTCTAAAATGCTCTTTCTCTTTGCTGAAAAGTGAACCAGCCATTAGACAAAGCAAGTCACAGCACAACTGTTAGCTCCATAAAATCAACAGCTGAAATCAACAAGATCAGATTCTGAACAGATGTCAGGCCCCTTCTCAGGAAGGGACTATCCAGTCAATTTAGATTGGACCTTGAATAAATCATTTTTTGGAAATCACTGGGAACACTGTATTTTTATCAAACCTACTTTTCTCTTTCTTTACTGTCCACCAACCTTGTCTGTGTATACTTCACAGACTCAGGAGTGCAGATCACTCAGGGAAGTAAACTGTATTACCTATGAAATTAACTTTTCTTCCTTCAATATCTCTATCACTTTTTGCTTCATAGAGGCAGAGAATTTCCTGGGTTTATTCACCACTTTTAACCCCACTGCTTAGCACAGAGCCTGACAGCAGGTATTCAGATATAAAAATGTTTATTGAGTTAAGTAAATGAAGCCAAAATGGAATTTTCAACAGCAGAAGTAAAGAACTCTTTCAACCCACAAAATATTTATGTTGTTCTCCCAAATAAGGACTATTATAGAAGGAGGTGTAATTCACAATCTACTTAATGGTAATGCCATTTTACCCCATGTTAAACTCTGGAGTATATTAATAGCATCTAACTACTTAGAAATTTAAGCAATATACTTTCAAATGTAAGCAATTTACTTCTAAGAAACACATTTTCCCCCTAGTACTTTCTTTGACTTATTACTTCCTGACACAAAAAGTAGGAACTACGATTGCTCATTTAAGGTTTGAAACCACTTCTATAGACAGTCTTACTAGGAAAAGTAGTTTCAAAGGTTCAGATTTTTTTCTCCACATGGACCTTACAGGAAATTCTGAGAGGCAAATTTCCTCTTTGGATGGTAAGCAATCTTTGACAGTTCCAAAATTCTGGGGCCCTAGCTTATGACATTCTAGATCATAATAGCATTTGTATAGATAATTATTAAACTTCATCTGCTTACTTACCTCATACTGTGACAGATGAATGCTACTGCTACTGCTAATCATCATCATTACTATTATTGGCTATTTACTACTGCTAGCCGCTGTGCTAAGCTATTTAAAAGCATTATCTTTTATTTGACGTGGGTGTTAAAAGTCATCTAGTCCAGCCCTAAATGTATGATTTATGAATCCTCTCTACAACTCCCCACTGGGAGACACCAACATTCAAATAAAGAACTGCAGGCCTGAAGATGTGATGAGTTTTGGAACAGAGAAGCAAAGCAGACACTATCAGAGCACAGAGGAGATCCAGTTCCTTGGGGAGGACTCAGGCTGCTTCTAACAGAAGGTACGGCTGAGCTGAGTCTTGAAAGATGAGAGAGCACTTGTCATATGGTTGAAGGAAGAAGGAAGAACTGAATAAATATAAGATTTGGTAAGAATCACAGATGTACCGAGACTTTTGATTAACTGGAGGATGTGAGGATGGGGAAGGAGAAGGAATTTGGAAAGGGCTCATTTTCGTATCTGATATTAAGCTCATCTGAATTCTTACTTTTCAAGTAAAACTTTCAATTTGGGATGAAGGGTTCCAGATTCTGATCTGTACAGTGAAAAATTGTTAAATAATAACTCTTAAAATCTTTCTGTATGTCAAGCACTGTACTTACCATTACACATTTATTATTTCACAAAAACAAATTAATAAGATAGATATCATTTTTCCACTATACAAGAGAAGAAATTAAAATTTAGTATTTGCCCAACTTTACTCAGCTCTTGTATCTATGAGCCACTCGTTCAGTCAGTTGTTCCTCGAGAACCTGTGATGTGTCTGTCAAAATTTGAAGTGGGTCAGCCCGATTTGAAAACCATTTGTTTTAACCACTACACAGCACCTGTCTCTGCCTTAGCATCAGAAAGAGAATCTATATTTTTTCCTCTTCTCATTTATTAGTTTTTAAAGTTGTTTTTTTGTTTTTTTTAATTTGAGAGGGGATGGAGAGAGAACAAGCAGGGAGAGGGGCAGAGGGAGAGTGAAAAGCAGACTCCCCGCTGCACAGAGCGCGTCTGACTCAGAACTTGATCCCAGGATCCTGAAATCATGACCTGAGCCAAAGGCAGATGCTTAACCAACTGGGCCACCCAGGTGCCCCTCACATTTATTATTATCTTTACCACTCTCAAATGACTCAGGAACAAGTCATATTCTAGAGAAGTCAAAGTGTGAGGCTACTAAACACATTTCTTATCCAGAGCATGACAGAGATTTAACACAAAGCTGTGTATCATTATTTTAGCTATGCTCTGAATGCCAACTGAGTTCACTGCTTAGGTCATTTCACTGATAAACCCCATTTTTCAGGGCACTTATAATCTAGCAGTTAGTGCTCGCTTCGGCAGCACATATAATCTAGCAGTTAACAGGAGCACCTGGATGGTTCAGTGGGTTAAGCCTCTGCCTTCTGCCCAGGTCATGATCTTGGGGTCCCAGGATCGAGCCCTGCATTGGGGTCTATGCTCGGCAGGGAGCCTGCTTCCCCCCCCCCCACCGCCTGCCTCTCTGACTACTTGTGATCTCTGTCAAATCAATAAATAAAATCTTAAAAAAAAAAGAAATCTAGAAGTTAACATTTTTCCTGTGTGAAATAGGCGAAGACAAGGGAGTACTTTATTTTAGCAAAATAGTACACACAAAATAGCTATTAAGTCTTAAATGATCAACATGAGAGAGATAACTAGGTAAGATGGGATTTGAAGTCTAAATCTAGGGCTGTGGTGGAAAATCTAGGGCTTCGTACAGAGACTGACAAAATATAACCGATAGTGGTAAATAGGAATCATTAGTATTTTCTTTGTATTCATGCAGATGGGGTAACGGAGACTTGTGAAGGCACACAATTGGCTTGCAGCCCAGAGCTGGTAAGTAACGGAGTGAGGCTATCCTCCAAGCTGTTTCACTGGAAAGCCCATTGTCTTCGCTCTATCTCTACAGTACCTCCCTCTTAGGGAGCTGGTGAAAACGACATGGAATAACACAGGTAAAGGGTTTAGCAGAGCATGTGTCATATAAGCACTCTCTTTAAAATCAGTTTGACGTCTGAACATTTAATTGCTGCCAATCACTGTTTTTGGCCCTGAATAAATACAATAAAACATATAAAATAGATGTGTGGCTCATGGAGCTACTGTGTTACATGGGAGAAACACACAATAAGCATGATAAATAAAGGCGTAAGTACTATGCTGGATGATGACAAAGTGCTATGGGGGAAAAAAAACAAACCATAAAGCACAGAAGTGACAGGAAGTGTCCAGGTGGGGTTGTAACTTTAGATAAGGAAGTCTAACCAAATAGGTGCTATTTGTCCAATGGCAGGAAGAGGGGAGGCATGCAGATGCCTGGGTGGTGTGGGGGTAGAGGGGGAGCACTACAGGCAGAGGGCGCAGCAAGTACAGGAGCTCCTCAGCAGGAGCGGACATCCCAGTTCCAGGAACTGCAGGCAGCCAGCTAGGCTGGACCGAATGAGCAAGCGAGGAGAGCAGCCAAGTTGAGGGCAGACACGAATGGGAGGGCAGTGTGTGCAGACCATGCTGTGCTTTTTAGGCTACTTTACATCAGCTTGGGCTTTTACTCAGCATGAGGGCCCACTGGGGATGCCCTGATCTGACTCAGGTTTTAGCATTTCACTGACTGCAACAGGAAGAGCAGAAGAACTGGTGGCATGCATGACGCACAGAGACAGGTTTGGAGGCCTCGGGAAAAATTCAGGTTTGAGCTGGTGGTGGCTTAGGCAGGGGTGGGAGCTGTGGAGGCAGTGAGAAGGATCAGATATAAGCTGCTATTAAGCCTTCTTAAATTGGCATCTGGCCAAAATTACAACCTGGTCTATCGGTTTTTAAGCTGAGATGAGAAACCACAGAGGCCTGAGGAAGCTTTAAATAATGTGCTATATTCTTTGTCTTTGAAACATATTAAAAACTCCCAGTCTAAGAAAGGCATTATGCCAGGCACTGCAGATGAAAGAGATGAGGGTGACTATCCCTGTCCCTTTAAAAACTTAACTCTATTAAGAGGACAGTATACTTGACTATAAGCAGCACAGTGTGGCCATATGCATTCCTCCAATAAATATACTGGGTGAGGTTTTAGCTGGAGATAGATGAAATCCTGCTCTTGTGGGGTTTATATTCTAGTAGAGTGAAACAAAAAAATTAGCAAGAAATAGAAATTATACAGCAAATTAAAAGGCAATAATGAGGGACTTCAAAAAGAGCAAGCCCATATCTGTGCAACACTCTTAACACTGAAAAATTATGAACAATGTAATGTCCATGTAAAAATAACTGGCTTAATAAGGTGGTATGTCCAGTCTACAAATTAGTATGCAAAAGTTTAAAAATACATAAGTAAATCTAATGAATCAATGAGACTAATTTTACTTTCAGACAGATAATAAAGAGCAAGATAATGAGTGAGAGAAAAAGCCCGATGTTACACACACACACACACACACAAAATCTGTATGTACACATGTACGTATATAAAGCCACAGTATATTCTGGAATGACAAATGATAGGGTGAAAGGCACCACCTTGTTTAGGAATCAAAAAGGCTTTCTAGATTTGAACCCTGTGGAGAATGTAGTTCCAATTCTTTTTTTCCCAACCATGGGCCAGTCCATGGGCAACCATCCTCAGCTCTGTGGCTTTGTGGCCACCGCACAATCCATTGGTAGCCCTCTGCCCCACATTGGCAACAGCTCTGACAATTACATACTTTGATCTACTCCAAAAAAGCTGAGACCCTTAAAGAGGACAGGGTTGGTCCTGGGTGAGTACAGGGTTTCTTGTTTTACTCCTGTCTTCCAAGGCATTCCTGGGGGCTTGGATGTGACCAGAGCCCCTACTGGCCTCCTTTCTCAGGCTCTGCCACCATCTCCTCGAGCAGTGCCACGGTCCATTCTGTCTGTCCACCCCGCCTCAAACCCCTCCCCGGATCACAGATCACTGTGTTTGATCAACCACTTCTGCCAATGTGCTAGCAGATTAGGTTTGTGTTCACAAACTCTCCCAACCCACCAACGCATGAGTTTTATTTTAAAAAGCAATTTAGGAGGCACAAGTATTGCATGAGATTGTGTATGAGGAAACTAGCTGTTCCCCATAAACCACTGTATTAAATTGAGTTATTAAAATGATTATTAACTCTCCCACCCTTTCCACGGTACACACATTAAATGTTATGATTATTATTAACCTTCTCACCTCCTCCACAGTATACACATTGGGAAATGCTATTACTAAGCCCCAGTCCTGCTCCTTCTGTCACTGGGAAGGCATTCACAGAAACTGTGCTAGGCTTAAAGGCCTAGGATTTTAGTCCTCCCTATTCCTAAAGCTGCCTAATAGTCTCTCTCCTTATTTATCTATCTACCTATTTATTTATTTCATTTCAATTCAATTAGCCAACATATGATACATCATTAATTTTTGATGTAGTGTTCAAAGATTCCTTAGTTGAGTATAGCACCCACCACTCATCACATCACGTGCCCTCTTTATTGAGCATCACTGAGTTACCCCAACTCCCCCTCTTCCACAACCCTCAGTTTGCTTCCTGGAGTCAAGAGTCTCATATATGGTTGTCTCCCTCTCTTGCTTTTTCCCCTTCAGTTTTCCCTCTCTTCACTTATTGTCCTCTGCACTATTCCTTATGTTCCACATATGAGTGAAAATTGTATGGAGGTCCCTCAAGACCTTAAAAATAGAGCTTTCTTTTTATTTATAAGCTTACAAGGTATTCGAACATGCTTTATCTCATTGATATTCACAATGAGACTGAGGCAGACCCTAGTGTTCCCACGTTAAGATAAGAAAACAGGCTCAGAGCATGCAGTCGCTCACCGGTCTTGCTACAAGGCTGGGAGGTAACCTAACTTATCTCCTTACAAACGCATGTTCATGTACCACAACCCAAGCTTCGTCCCTGAAGGAGGTTTTGGCACACAGATTTTCTCTCCTGTAGCCTTGCCCAGAACAAGGGAGTGTTTCCCCTCCTACTCAAGAACACATGAGGGTGCTGCTGGATTAGGAGGATGCGAAAGAAGGAGCCTGGGAACCAGGGTGAAGACTACCTGGTTTGCAACTGTCCACATCTTGTGTGAGGACATCTGTATGTGAGCCCACTGGCCACACCTGCAGGTGCACACTCCTGAGCTTTTTGGCTCCTGTGTTTCCCTGCACAAGTGTCTGTTTCTGGATCCTTTTTCAAGTAGAATGCTCCCTGACACATCACATTTCCGTTGCAGGTCCTCTCTTCCTTAAATTCTAATGACATCAGCTTAAATGTAACTGACTCAAGGAAATTGTTGTAGGTTGAGTGTGCTCCTAAAAAATTATGGCCAAGTTCAAAGTCCCGGTACCTTTGAATGTGACCTTATTTGAGAACAGGCTCTTTTGCAAATGTAAGCAATTAAGAGGAGGTCTTACTGGATTAGGGCGAGTCTTAATCCAGTGAATAGTGTGCTTTTAAGAAAAGGAAAATTTGCACACACAGACACATACAGGAAACAATGCCTGGATGAAGGAAGCAGAGATCAGAGTCCTGCATGGACAAGCCAAGGAATGCCAGGGATTGGCAGCAACCACCAGAAGCTTGGAGAAAGGCACAGAAGAGACCTCAGAGCCTCCAACTCTGGTGACATCTGGGTTTCAGATTTCTGGCCTCCTGAACTGAGAAAGAATACATCTTTGTTGTTTTCATCACCCACTTTTTAGTAATTTGTTACAGTAGCCCTGGGAAGTCTTCCTGTTTTTTCCAGATCCGGCCAGGTTCTTCTCCTATACATTTTCACAGCATTGGCTATTTTCTTCTAAACAGCGTTATATCACAGTATATTAATATTTTTAAATCAATATTTATTGCCCCACTAAAATGGAATCCCTGTGAAAATAGATTATGTGGGGTTTTGCTCACTATAGTGACAATCATAAAAACAGTACAGTCTGCAACAAAATATTTTTTAAATAAAAGAAAGAGGGAATGAATGATTAGATTGATGAATGCAAGAAGAGAGCAGAGCACTTACAATTTTGGCCTGAGGGTTTGGGAGAAGCGTGCACCTGAAAGCAAAACAAAGATCTCTCTCTCCATCTCTCTTTGTCACAGAACTGTCTCTCTTCCCTCTCTCAATCTCTCTTTGTCTCTCTCTCTTGCTTGTGCCAAGTTAGATTCAGAACATTTGTCTTTTTAAAAATCTGTGGGGAATGAAAAGATTGACAAGACAGTTAATATCAGGGAAAACTGTCAACTCTAACACTGATGATAAACACTGTAAAACTGTGAAAAATGAAAACAAATGATCTCTTTCTACCAGTTAGAGAAAGTAGAAACTCTTTTTGTCTTATCAAACAGCACAACAGTAATTATTTGTACCATTAATTTTGTATGCAATCTAAAATGGCAGACAATTTTTATTTGATGAAAATAGTAAAAATCAGACATATTTTTCTATCTATAGAGTTAGCTATTTATAAATATACTCATATATCTTAAAAATTACAGAAAAAAATGATGTTGTACTGTGTTTAAGGGCAAAAGCTTTAGAGTCAGAGCCCAGGCAAAAAGACCAGCTTTAACCAAATACAATGACTACATTGGGCTTGGACACATTATTTAACTTGTCTCTGCCCAGCTTTTAATTTTGCCTCATAGGGTTGTAGTTTGGATGAAATCAGCTAATATATGCAAATACATACAAGAGTAATTGGCACACAGTAAAACTCAATACATTTTAGCATTCTTATTACTATTAGACATCTGACGTTTGATGAGACCTTGGTGAGTAGTCATTGAGATAATCTCATCCATTTATGTCATAACTATAAATTACAAATCATTTTCTTTTTTCAACTTTCAAAATTAAAAAGTGATGAACAAAATAGGCTGGTGAGTGATGCGTGGGGTTAGGAATGATGAAGAGATTTTGAAAACACTTTTCTTTGTAATAAGAAGATGCTGAAAGCTTAATTATTTTGGGGGGTGACAGGGAGTGGGGGGGGATATAATAAAATGTCCAAAAAAATGGAATTATAATGCCTTATTTCCATTTTAGTGGAGGCATTGACTTATTTTTATGGTAATTTAAATTAAAGTTTTTGTCCTTTAGTCCCAGTCTTGCCAAGTCACAATTTCAAAGGATTTTTAAAAACTTGGGTATAATGGCTTATGTGGTTTAAAGACTTAGAATTCCAATTAATTTGGGGGTTGAACTTCTGATTAGACATGTAAGATTTCAGTATAAAGTCAAATGTATTAAGCATATCTGTGGTGTTTCCTCCTTCCCAAAGAAATACTTTCTTACTATTGACATTTTCAGTATCTTCTTGTTAATGGATTTTATGCACAATTATTTAATATATTTAATCTTAGCTCTTCTCTTAGTGTCAGATAGGATCACCTTCATCCAACCTGAGATTTAATGTTGACTGGTCAGCTGGCAAGTGCTACACTACTGCCTACACTGGGAAATTGCTGAGATTAAAAGAGTTTCTTTAGGGGTGACTGGGTGGCTCAGTCTGTTGGGCGTCTGCCTTCAGCTCTGGTCATGATCCCAAGGTCCCGTGATTGAGCCCCAGATTGGGCTCCCTGCTCAGCAGGAAGCCTTCTTCTCCCTCTCCACTCTTCCTGCTTGTATTCCCTCTCTCGCTGTGTGTCTCTCTCTGTCAAATAAATAAATAAAATCTTTAAAAAATTCCTTTAAGCTTCTATTTTGGCTAGAGAAGATAAAGTTCATTTTCCAGGGGGATGCTAGCAGCTCCTTATCTTTTTGGGTGTCTCTAATCTTGTCTTTGTGGCTAATTTGGGGATCAAAATCATATGATGGGCAGTGAAAATAGAAACAGGACTCCTCAATGGGCTATCTATACCACAAGCAGTCATTACCCCAGACCAGAACTTTCTGATAGATGCAGAGGCCATTCAGGAAAATGAGCCATCCCAAGATTCCTACAGGTCCTCTAATTGTCTAGTGAAATTGATAGGCTATGCTTGTCAAAGCTGCTATCTGTCATTCTTCTGGACTCCCTCCATCTTTGTGCCTGATGATTTCCATCTGCAGCTTTCACAGTCTGATGTATAATTTGATCTCTCCTGCCTTTCTGAATTTTGCCTTCTCTGTGTTACTTTTCCTTTTGATACTGTGTATTTCTCAAACTTTTCTTATCTCTTAGTGTTGTTCAGATTCCTTCTTTGTTGTTGAAAGAGAGTTCATCTTTACAAAAAATACAGTAAAGATGGAAACAACTGTCAAATGAAGAAAATAAAACAGAGAAAACAGAACTTGCTTTTAAAGGCATAAAAATCAAGTTTTACATCACGTGTCCCTTTTAAAAAATTTATTTATTTGAGAGAGAAAGACCAAGTAGGGGTGTCGGAGGGGCAGTCAGAGAAAAAGAAAGTCTTAAGCTGAATTCGTGCTGGGAGCCCAACATGGGGCTCAATCCCACAAACCTTGGGATCACAACCTGGGCCAAAACCAAGAGTCAGACGCTTAACCGATTGCACCACCAAGACACCCCTTATGTCTTATTGTTTGGACCAAAGTAATGAATATGTGTGACTCAAAACTTACAATAATTATGACAAATTTCGTGTTTGAGGTTCTAAACTGCAGACAGAATAAACTGAAGGCACAGAATAATAGAAGCATAGGCAAGCAAGTCAATCTGTTTTGTATGTGACCATTTTGGGACATAGGACTAGAAGGATTTTCTCCCCTCATTCTCAAAGTTAGACTATAGATGAATATTCACAATCAAGTTAGAATCAAACCAAATCAAAGACATGATAAGATTAAACTCTCAGGATTCATATGGAGTGATTTTTGTACCAAATTTGGCAGTTTACAGATAGCTACCAATCCAACTAAATTAAGGGCTCTTCAGCACAAGCTTAAACAAGAAAAAGCCTATTCATTGGTTGACTGGATAAAAGGGAAAAGCAAAATGGCACCAACTGCCTGGTTTCCCTCCACACCCATTTTAGAAGGTTGAAGACCCTCAAGGATCAAGGCTTTCTTCCTTAAGACTTAACATAGGTAAAATTTATGATGGTTTCTCTTAGTCTGCAGCTTGACTACACCAGTTCCCATATTTTCTCTCTAAGGAGAGCCAGATGAGTAGGATTCCTTCTTATGGCATTATCTAACAGGGATAGCAGTGCTCCAACTGAAGTAGGCCTAGCTTGTGCCCTTGGCCCAGACATTTCTGTTCTTCCTTAGCTTCTGACCAGCAAAGTAAGGCTTGCTTCTCTCTTTTCTTCTCCTATTGTTATGGAAGCAAAGGTGTATCAGGGTGTTTGTATGTGTGTGTGTGTGTGAGAGAGAGAGAGAGAGAGAGAGAGACAGAGAGACAGAGAGACAGAGAGAGAGAGGACATCAAAGAACTAGCTAGCTCAGGGATTTTTCTCCCTCATTTACATTCATTTATTATATAATGATTTATAGAAGTTAAGAACTAATGTTTGGCATACCTGCTTGACTTAGGTATAAGTTAAACAAATCAAAACTTTTTTTCTGGTAAGGTTATGCAGAATAATACATATTTCTATTATACATTTGAAAGCCACAGCACATCCAGTATCTAAAATCTGAATACAATACTAGAATATGGCTTCCATTTCAAAGGAGAGATGAAAACAAAACCATATTCTGGGGAGATCTCAATATTACAGATCATTACCTGTCTTAACTCTCTTCAATCCAACAAGGTTAGATAAACACAAAAATCATGTTAAGACACATCCCAGTGGAGACTGGACAAAATTTAGTAAGCAGATACCAAATGCCAGTCATGCTTAAGATTGTTTTATATGGTACGAGGTTTACTGACACTTACCCACTGCACAATTTTGGGAGATGTCATTCATGTGTGCTCCCTAGAATTGTGCGAAGTGGTGATACAAAAAATAAATACAATACGGTCTTTCATTCATGCCCTCTGGCCTACAGAATGAAGACAACTTCTCTGGCATTGAAAGCTCTTTACTATCTGACCCAAATTCCATTTATCACAATTCATGTAGTCTAACATTTGATTGTATATAAAAATTTAAATATATAGGTATGCCTTAGTATTTTCCATATACATATATATGTGTATATATATGTGTGTGTGTGTATATATATATATATATATAGCTGTGCATACTATACATATATAGTAGGAAAACACTATATATAGAAAATATATAGAGAATATATATAAAGAATCTATTTGCTACCCACCTTTTCCTGTAATTGGCCTATACTCTTCCACCCCTTCTTGTCTTGCTCATGCTATGACCCCAACCTCATAAAGCAGATTGTATATAAAAATTTAAATATATAGGTATGCCTTAGTATTTTCCATATACATATATATGTGTATATATATATGTGTGTGTGTGTGTATATATATATATATAGCTGTGCATACTATACATATATAGTAGGAAAACACTAAGGCATACCAATTACATGCTGTAGATAAAGGACATTGAGAGAAAATGGAGCTGGAAAGGTAACTTAGGCCAGCTAAAAGGCTTATTCAGTAGGCCAAATGGATTGCTGATGGTTTGAATAGGTATGTGACATGAACAAAGTTGTGCATTAGTAAGTCAAATGGGCTACAGTAAGAAAATTACTGCAACTGTTAAACAAGATAGAATTAGGCTTTAACCTCAGTGGATATAGAGAAAACAAATGTAGAAAGATTTCTAGAATAAGAGAAGGTAATGGATGAAGAGATCCTGAAAGTTATCTACATTGGTGAGAAAGTAATTAGAGAAAGATGGGTACCTCGGTGGCTCAGTCTGATAAGCGTTTGCCTTAGGCACAGGTCATGATGCCAGTGTCCTGGGATCAAGTCCTGTATTAGGCTCCCTGCTCAGAAGGGAGCCTGCTTCTCCCTCTCCCACCCTGCCCTGCTTGTGCTCTCTGTCAAATAAATAGATAAAAACCTTTAACAAATAATAAGTAAAAAAAAAAAAAAAAAAGAAAGAAAGTAATTACAGAAGGAGTCTTTTATATGAGTAAGACCATGAAGAAAGAAGGTAGGAAGACAGGTAAGTGAGGTGGGAATAAGGCTGTGTGGCTTGGGAAATAGAGATGAATTAAAAAGAATTTCTTTTCCAACCATACACTGATCTAGTTTTCTTGAACATTTTGCCTACCTAAACACCTAAATTTACAGTTAACAACAAGAGCAACAACCAATAATGGACCAAAAATAGGATTCCAGAAATGTAAACAAGCACCAAGGATGATTCAATCTTGGGGGCATCAGTCAAAATGTGATGATTCTTGAACACTAGGGACAGGAACTAAACCCTAGTGTCTATCAAGAATATGGCCTTTTAGCGGGACGCCTGGGTGGCTCAGTTGGTTAAGAATATGGCCTTTTATTTTATGAAGGAGCCTGCATATAATTGGGTTAACAAAACAAAAACCTAATTATCAGCAAACTCTACCAGAAGAATACCAAGGAAATTGCCACAAGTCATCCATCCTTTATGATGGTGTGTGACCTAAAAGTATACTACCTATGTTAGTTGAAAACATGCTGGATGAAATACCAGTGATCTAAGTGAACAGAAGGAAGCAAACTGAAAACCTTTTTGGAGAAGGTTTTTTATTGTCAAAACAGAGCTCAAAAAATTCTCCCAGATAAAGTTCTAAGGTAGAAAATTTTACTGGGAAAAAGGAGCAGACAATAAAATCAGAGTTATAAAGATTCAAATATTGAAAACATCAGGTACAGGATATAAGTTATATATGTTAAAAATATTAAAAAATAAAGAGATTTTTAAATATAAGCACTAATTATAAAATACACAAAATGATGAAAATAACCACTCAAATAGACTTTCTAAAATAACCAAAATTGAATCTTTATAAGTGTAACAGTAATTTAACATTTAGAAAGGAAAAAAATAATTATAGTTGAAAATTAAATGGCTGGTGACTATCATGTTAAATACAGATGAAGAAACATTTAGTGAACTGGAAGACAGAGCTAAGGAAATTTTCAATAGTATGAACAAAATGAGATTGAAAAAAATGTATATGATGTTAAGACAAATGCAAATCACAGTGAGAAAGTTTAATATATATCTTATGGTATCTCCAGGATAAGAAAATGGGCAAATCTGGAGAGAAGTAATATTTGAAGAGTAATGACAATTTTAGAATTTAGCAAGTCTTATGAGGGAAATTCATCTGTGTGTTTGAACTTCCTTTATTATGTCACTACTAAATGTTCTGAGCCAGGACCAACCCCAATTCTCAGACTGCAGCCAGAGCTAAGAATTAGCAAATCTCCAAGGGGAAAAAAAGCAACTTCAGATCTTCAGATCATCTCCCAAAGTTTCTCGCTTTTCTAAAATTTGGTCTCCCTTGCTTCTGCAGCTCTCCACAGGGCTTTAAAATACAACTTGGGTAATAATATTTGGCTTTTCTACTTATTTTCAGTGGGAACATGGAACTATTATGAACTACTTCATTCTAGCAGGAAGAAATTTAGGGATGCTTCTTTGATATTTGAGCATATTCAACTGGTTGGACTGTCTGTGAAGGGGGGAAAGTGATAGAGGGAAATAGTGGTTGCTAGGAGTGAAAATATGCAGAACCTTGTATGCTACAGTAAGGAGTTCATTTTCCCAGAACTCTAGTATCAAAATATCATAAGGACCAATGCCATGAATGAAAAAATCTCTAAGGAGGGACACAAGATACAGAGAAGTAATACGATTCTGGATAGTGATGAATGGGCATTTTAGGATTACATGAAAAAGGAGGCTTGGATTCAAGAACAGTAGAATAAATGAATCATGCTGCCATCAGATACTGGGTTGTAGCTGAGTGGTAGAGGCAGGATATTTTAAAGATGAATGGAATGCAAATTTCTTCTCCTTACATTCACAATTAGTACAAGTAAGATGGAAAGCAGAGAGAAAAGTAGTGGGAGAGCTTTGTTGGCCTAAGCTTCAATGATACTGAAAAGTATTGCCCCCTCATCCTATATTTCCATCATCTCTACATTCTTCCAATAACAGACCCTCCTTCAGTGAACCATCCCTCTTCCATTCTCACCCCATACGAATTCAGTAGAGCTAACTGCTTCCTCCTTTACCTCTCTCCTACTTGCCTGGCAAAAGTTTGATACATGATCCAGAACTGGTTCTGGCAACTGGTTCTACAATGGACACAATTTTGTCTGGTGAAACTCAATTCCAGGACTTTTTTTTTTTTTTTTAAGATTTTATTTATTTATTTGACAGACAGAGATCACAAGTAGGCAGAGAGGCAGGCAAAGAGAGGAGGAAACAGGCTCCATGCTGAGCAGAGAGCCCAATGTGGGGCTTGATCCCAGGACTCTGGGATCATGACCTGAGCCAAAGGCTCAGGCTTTAACCCACTGAACTACCCAGGTGCCCCTCAATTCCAGAACTTTTCATGGAATTATTTTGCTCAAGTTGATGGAATGTTGGTCTACATCTGGTAGTGGCTACCAGGCAAAATTAAAGAAGAGCTAATAGGACAAGAGAACCCAAAGGTAAGAGATTGAGAGTCAGCAAGAAAGAACACTGACAATCCAAACATGCTTGAGTATAGTTCTATTCTAGACTTTCTATTTACATGGCATAATAAGTTACCCTTCCTGCTTACATCAGTTTGATATCACTTGCAAAAGAACAACTCCTGACAAATACACTTGAAAAAATTTGAATGGATGTTATTTGTTTACAACAAAATGGGAATTTCACAAGGCATTAAAAAGAGCCAGTCTCAGAATTTCAAGAGTAAAGGAGTTCAGAGATAAAAGAGCATGTTTTGACTTGATTCAAGTCTCAGAGCTACCTAGTTAATGGTAGATCTAGTGATAAAATCCAGATCTCTCATACTTTCTTCTCTCGGGAAGAGATAGTGTTGTGTTCTCCCTTTGTCTCCTTGCCTTCCCCTACTGGGGCCTTTGGTGCTAAAGAGGAAGAGGGATCTCCAACATCAGAGGTGGGGCAACGTAAGAAGAAAACTAACCAGGGGGAATGAGGGTAGGGTGAGGCGGGTATCCACTTTCCTGCAAGACTAAATTGTCTATTAAAAATCAATCAACTTCTCCACTTTTCCATGGAAAATCAATGAATCCTCTTTGATAATCAGCATGACCATTACTCAACAGTGAAGTCTGACAGGTATTGCTTCCTTAACTTGTACAGATCTTCAGCTGTCAGTAATTTTTGTAGTTGATAAGGCTGATTATTCTGACTTTGAAGAAAGGATCCGAGGTGGAGTTAGGAAGCTTCTCAGAAGCAAAATGCTGCAGCATGGCTGTGTGTAAAGGCAGTCTGATGCCCAACAGAGCTGTGTTTGTTCACTTTTCTGATGGATCCAGCATGTACTGGATGAAGCCAGAGAGAGAAAAATAGCACTCACAGCATAGCAGAGTGTGAATAACAAGGTACAGGCAAACATCTGCACACAAATCAACCAGGATAATTTTATCTCGTCATCTGCTATAGCCAGGATGCATGAGCGGAATCTCTCCAGAATCTGCTCATTGGTGCTTCAAGGGAGATTATTCCTTGCTCTTAAGGACAATTATCCTCTGATTACTTGATTCCTTGAAATGCCTTTTGAATCAGACAAGCCCATTATGAATGTGTGGAAAAACTTGTCTTCCTCAAGCTGGGTTTGAACCCCAGAGTTCCAATACAGTCTTTATCTTTTCTGCACCTTAAGGAGTAGATTATTAAATAGAGCCAGAGGGAATTCGAAGAGCACTTAACTTAGAGACAGTAAATGGTCACTTGTTAAGTAAAAGATATGCTTGAGGTGCTCTGTGACTTGGCAAAACTCTCTCCACTTTGGGCTTCAACTTTCAGACCTGCAAAGTTAGAGTTGGGTTTAGTGAAATCTAAGGTCCATAGGGCAGAAATACTCTGACCATCTATCTTCAGGATAAATGTGGCTGGGAGGCTGGTCATTTAGTTTAACACAAAGCATAAGAAGAGAGCAGTTCAATCTTATGCATAACTAAAGACTTGCAATTTAAAGCTATAATTCTTTTGTTTATATACCAGAAAAAGAATTTCTTTTTAAAGTGCCATTTTGGCATGGATGTGGGGAATCTCTCCTATACTGTGGTAGAAGAATAAACTAGCACAGTCTTCCTGTACAGCTATGTGGCAACATAATTAACAACTGGAAACGCATGCACCCTTTGACTTAGACATTTTACTTCTAGGAATTTCTACTACGGGTAGAGTTGCACATGTGTGAAAGACTTTTGTGTAAGGCTAGTCACTATAGCATTGTTTGTAGCAGCAAGAGACTGGGAACAATTTAAATGTCAGTATCTACAATGGAATAGCTGTACAGTGGAGTATCATGCAGCTGTGACAAAGAGAATGGAGAGAAAAGTCTTAAAATGTGTTAATAAGGAAATATTTTTTGCAGAAATGAATCACTTTAGCTACCTGACTAAAGAAAGGCTCAAAAGGGATGATGGCTCTTGTTGTTTTCCTTAAATCTTGAGTATCAGGAATGGGTTCAAGGCCAGTTAGTACATTCTAACAAAGAATTGACCAGAAACTCATTGCAGTCGGCACTGGTAAGGATGGGGATGGGAATTCTGGCTGAGGTATTCTATTCATGATCTCATCCTCTGTATTGTGCCTCTTCCCAATGACACCTGTCTGTTAACATCCTCTGTCATAAATACTCAAAATTCTCTTTCTTAACATTTTTTAAAAACAAACAAAAAAACAAACAAACAGTTATAGTATTGAATACCCAGAATGCACCATACAGTATAACTAGAAATTAATGTAAACTCTGCCATTTATCCTAAAAATGACAATCTACCTATTACCTCCATCTGTCAGAAGGCGAAACACAGACACTGAGAAGCTTATAGTCAACCCAGAGAATGACAGTCAGTCCAGGGTTCTTTCTGCTCCTAAAGCTTATGTGTGTTTGTCTTTGTGTTGTCTTCCTAGGACATGTGAACATATTTTTCTTTGAGGACGTGTGAACATTTTTTTATACCGGAAGTTGAACAGTTTAAACAGACACTACGATTTAATACACAGTAATTAATCCTAAGTGCCAGGAATTGTTCTGAGTGCCTGGTATGTGCGGCCAAGCTGTAAAGTCCCAGAAAGGACAGAAATGAACACGTGCTCCCATGGATGCTGGATGTCCATGACGGATGTATAGCCAATATTGATAAAAACACTGCTTCCCAAATGTCAGACATTTTCATATGACTCTCACAATTTTCACTATAGTTACATGCTACCAATAATATTATTTAATTTTTCTTTGAATCACCTTATTTCTTCCTTAAAGTCTATCTATTTAGCCTTCGTCTAAGCAGACATACTTCTAAGACCAAAGTTCTGGTGTGTTAGTAGTATTTTTCTACTAAATGCTACAATAAATATGTAATTATAAGGAAAAAGTCCATCCTTGTTCCACTTAATATCACAGTTTAGGAAATACTGGATTACTGCCAAATTGTGGTAGAGTGATGGGTCCTCTCCCCTCACCCATGAGATTCTCTCATTCAACTTTTAACAATGCCATTCTTCACAGAAATGCAAAGTGCAGCCACCAGTTTTGCTAGCATTGGTACATCCTCCCTGGTGACATATCCCACTCCAAATTTGATAGACATACACATTTTCCATCATGCATTCTCCCCAAATGTTTGACTAAGACTGCTGATGTGATATGTAACATTGGGTTTGTGACACTGAATTTGGTGAGTCAATGTTTGCTACATAAATAAGGTTCAAAATAGCAAGTAAAGAGTCTTCCTAGCAAAAAGGAATTGAAACAAGAGGTGGGAAAGAAGCCATGATCTGGGGCGCCTGGGTGGCTCAGTGGGTTAAGCCGCTGCCTTCGGCTCAGGTCATGATATCAGGGTCTTGGGATCGAGTCCCGTATCGGGCTCTCTGCTCAGCGGGGAGCCTGCTTCTCTCTCTCTCTCTCTCTGCCTGCCTCTCCGTCTACTTGTGATTTCTCTCTGTCAAGTAAATAAATAAAATCTTTAAAAAAAAAAAAAAAAAAAAAAAGCCATGATCTGAATTGATGTTTCCACAGAACTAGGGCTGTTTTGATGTAGGCTAAACATTGACCAGTCTGAGGAAAATCAGTTACAAAAAGGCTTTAGCTGGGAATAACTTTTTAAAAGATTTTATTTATTTGTTTGACAAAAAGAGAGAGAGAGAGAGAGAGCGCACAAGCAGAGGAAGAGGGGGAGCAGCAAACAGAGGGAAAAGGAGAAGCAGGCTACTCTCTGAGAAGGGAGCCTGATGTGGGGCTTGATCCCAGGACCCTGGGATCATGACCTGAGCTGCAGACAGACGCTTAACTGACTGAGCCACCCCGGCGCCCCAGCTGGGTATGATTTCTGAGTACTTTCTCCTAAGAGTAAAAGTCAGAAAGAAGGGAGATTTAAATTTATATTATATACTCCCAACAAATATTTAGCTACTTTCTAAAAGATTTTCTTAGGAGATATTCTTGGAAGTGTTAAATTATTGAGTATAAAAATATTATACACATTTGGATACACATGATGAAATTCTAACAAACTAAGGTTCAAGCGACAATAGAAGCACAGTATCAACTTAAAAAAAAAAAAAAAAGACAAATGAAAATAAAAGTAAAATTTAAAAAAGGAAAGTGGGCCAAAGAAAGATCCACACTTCTCTCAACAGTGAGTTTCAGACATTGACTCTCAAACTTTGAAGAGATTTAGCATCACCTTAGCAGTCAGTTAAAAGCTACCAAAGTTAAGCTCCATTTCTATTCATTCTGAATTAACTCTGAAGTGAGAACTTGGAAATTCTGTTTTTAGCAAGCTCCCAGGTGATTCTGACGTGCAACACACTTTACAACTTAACTGACAGCTAGTCAGGTGGGAGGAGGAACACGTTGGAATTACAATTACCAACATTTATAGTTTAATTATGATTAGTTTAATCATCAATCTACAGAGTAAACACCTCTTTAAACCTGTTATTTTTCATCAACTATTTTAACTTCTGTTTCTCCCACTCTAATATGACCCCCACACACTTCAATATTCCGGAAACTGAAACACTGCTTATGACTGACGTATTTCCTTTTCCTGAAAGATGTTAGTAAATCAGTGTTCCAAAATACAATGAATTGCTTCTTAATCAAGAAATACATTTGTGAGTGACCTCAAAGGTTCACACCATGAGGCCATTGTATAATCCTGTGGACTCCTAGGTTTGAACTGTGGGTACTCTGAAACCAATGTGTAGCCTAGGTTACTGCTGGTGAGTGAGGCTAGGCAACTGCCCACTTCCAAAAGCAGCCTTACTCTTTAGAAATGCAGTGACTTTCCTAAAGTATACATGCAGCTGAAGCACGTACTTTGACTTTCCTTAAAGTAAAGCACCATCACCACCTCACCAATAGCGCATTTTGCTTCCTGGTGAAAATCATCCCTCTGAGATAGCTAGTGATTGGCCCTGGTGTGGGCATGGAAAGACCTGAGAACGATCTTTGTATCTAAAAAAGAGTTCTTGAAAAAAATCAAGAAGTTAACTGTAGCAGCAAGTAAGATCTATTAAATAAATCATATACACAGTTTAGATTTGTGGAGATGTCTTATGTTTAAATGATATTTTATACGGCACCTCCATGACTCAGTGGGTTAAAGCCTCTGCCTTCAGCTCAGGTCATGATCCCAAAGTCCTGGGATCAAGCCCTGCATTGGGCTCTCTGCTCTGCGGGGAGCCTGCTTCCTCCTTTCTCTCTGCCTGCCTCTGCCTACTTGTGATTTCTGTCAAATAAATAAATAAAATCTTTTAAAAAATAAATGATATTTTATAACTGTGTTAAGAAAACTTCATTACATTAGGGGAATTGAGAAGATCTCAGACATTGGCTGAGAATGTTAGGGGTGTACATTATGCAATTACTATATGAACTTACATGTATTTGTGTATGAAGAGATACACACACAAGTAAATAAGTCAGAGAAACACAAATACTGTATGATCTCACTTAATTGTGGAATCTAAAAAAAACAAACTCAGAGAAACATATCAGATTTGTGTTTGGCAGTGGTGCAGACTGGAGGATAAGGGAAATGGATCAAGGTAGTCAAAAGGTACAAATTTCCAGGTATAAGACAATAAAGTTCTAGGGCTATAATGCACAACATGATGACTATAGTTACCAATACTGTATTATATATTTGATAGTTGCTAAGAGAGTAGATCTTAAGTTTTCATCAAGAAAAACTGTCACTGGGGCGCCTGGGTAGCTCAGTTGGTTGGGTGACTGCCTTCGGCTGGGGTCATGATCCTGGAGTCCCAGGATTGAGTCCCGCATCGGGCTCCCGGCTCCGTGGGGAGTCTGCTTCTCCCTCTGACCTTCTCCCCTCTCATGCTCTCTCTCTCTCACTCTCTCTCTCAAATAAATAAATAAATAATCTTTTAAAAAAAAAGAAAAAAGAAAAACTGTCACTATATATGGTGACAAATGTTAACTAAGTCATTGTGTTAATCATTTTGCTATATATACACATATCAAACCATTATGTTGTACATGTAAAACTAATACAATGTAATATGTCAATTATATTTCAAATAAAACTGGAAAAAATGTAATTGTATACAAAAAAGGAAATATACATGCACATGTTCCCTTAAAATGTTTATGTAAACATCTATAATTATTTGTATATGCACCCAAGCCTAAAATTACATACACGTAATTATTTCTATGCATATGCACATGGGTCTATATAAGCATCTCTATTTAAATATACACATATATAATCTTTATAAAAAATAAAAATAAATAAATAAATATACACATATATACTAATGTATATAGTATGCCCTTTAAATTATGTAAAAAATGCAGTTAAATAGTTTCTGTGGTCTAGCCTACTAATAATAGAGCAAGTCACATATTAATTCCTTATTCTGAAATCTATCTAAATCAGAGGAAAAAAGTTAATCTCTCTTTTCTTGTTCTATTTGTATTTTTTTTTTTAAGATTTACTCATATATTTTGAGGAAGAGAGTGAGAGCCCAAGCGGGGGGAGGGGCAAAACGAGAGGGAGAAGTAGACTCCTCACTGAGCAGGGACCTCAATGCTGAGCTCTAACGCACAACCCTAAGATCATGACCTGGGCAAAATCAAGAGTTAAATGCTTAACCAACTGAGCCAACCAGGTGCCCCCCTAAAAAATTTTCCAAAGATATTGCCACTGCTTTATAATATTACAAAGATATATACATTCTGTGGTGACACACGATTTTATCAACTCTTCCAACAAATATAGTAGCTATCAAAAAAGAAAAGTCAAATAAAATACCTAAAGCCAACAGGTATGCACTGTATGTACAGCAAAGTGTCAAGAAGTGAAAAACACAATATACAATCCTTTGTAATGGGCTTATTTCACTTAGAAGTAAAAAATCGTAGAAATCTAGTCTGAGCTTGCCACCTACTTAGCTGGGTGACCTTCAGAAATAAGCCAATTACCATGAGACCCCATTTCCTGGTCTGTAAAATAAAGATTATAATACTTGCTTTATCTCCTTTCAGAGTTGTTGTGAGGTTCATTAAGATAATGTATGTGAAAGTAGTTTGTATAGTGCCATACAAATGAAGGTTGTAGTTCTCTACTTCAATACCAATATTTTAATGGTATACAGCTATATATTATTATGGTGCAAAGAATTAAAAATGCATCAAGGCTTTGCTGAAGAGAAACATAAAATGATAGATGTGATGGGATACAGCTCTGAAAACTTAATTACATTATGCAAATGCAAGGTACTACTATTATTTTATATCTTGATGCAGATTTCTGGATCAGTTATAGGGATATATAGAAGTATATTTATATATAAATATATAAAAATATATAAAATATATTTCATAGGGATTCTGAGAACATGGGCTTGATGGAAAAGACAACAGGACCATGACTGATGATTGCTGGTCTACAGGAGTTAGGCCAAAATTGTATATTCTATGCAGTTACTCCTTTATTAATTTATTCAACAAGTAGTTCTTTTGCATTGGGTACTATGCTTAGAAATGAAGACTCAGTACTGAATAAAAGGCATGGTTTTTTTCCTTCCTGGACTTTTCAATTAGGCAGGAGAAACAAATGTTAAGGAACACGGAAGCAGGGTGACATACTAGTGACAATGAAGACAGTTTAGAGACAGATGTTGTGGGAAATGAGGGAAACTTAATTTTATTAAGCCTCGGTTTCCTCTTAGATAAAAGTGGAATAGTACTATCACTGACCTCATGAGTATTTTAGAAAATTAAATAAAACAATGAATGTAAATTATAGTGTGTAACACAGTAAATTCTTATGAAATGATAGACTTTAAGGTGTTCATAAAGAGATCTTTTCCAGACATACAACTTTAAGCTAGTTGCACAGACTTTATGCCATTTAGAACATTCTACAAGGAACCTTGCTTTATCCATAATTTAGATTTTAAAAAGTGTATGTCATGTTTTCACTTGGAATGTTGTTTTCTGATTCAAATCCTCTCTGATCTGATCTTTGGCTTTGTCTCAGCTCTTCAACTCTGTATCTACTATTAGCCCTGTGTCTGAAACTCTCCTCCTGTTCT
This sequence comes from Mustela lutreola, assembly GCF_030435805.1. Classification (NCBI taxonomy): domain Eukaryota; kingdom Metazoa; phylum Chordata; class Mammalia; order Carnivora; family Mustelidae; genus Mustela; species Mustela lutreola. The sequence goes on from NC_081294.1 coordinate 84,806,016, forward strand.
GGGCTGACCTTTTTGGCTACACTCCACACTTATCTGCAGAAGTCATGATTTGCAGCTACTCCAGGAAATAACTAGAAAGTCCATAGGATCAAGATTCCCACTGGGTTTGCTCTCAGCCCTGGGAAGGGATCTGGTCAGGTTTATTTGTGATAAAGCAATTTATGTACCTTAGGTCTCAGTTTCTGCATCTGTTAAATGACAAGATTATTTGCCTTTTTATCCATCATTTTATAGTCTTGTTTCTCTTTCTTTTTAATTTGGCATGAAAAAGATCATATTTTGTATATAGTCCCTTGTGAAAGCATATGAATCAGTGGTAACAGTAGGAATATGCAGGATAGGTAACATTTAAAAAAGTCTTTCCACTAATAATGCTTACACAGGCTTCACGCACATTTCTTTGTGTGGCTTTCTTGCATCATAAAATTGCTTTGCCGATACCAGTTAGTGGAGGGGGGAGGAGACATTTTAAAACTAGGAATTGGATGTTTCACTTGGTTGCTCTCTCATCCATCTTAATTTAGACACCATAACCACACAGCACCTAGCACCCACCCCTTCCACTCTGACGGAAATAATGGCAACGTCTATGAATGTTGAAAAGCAAAAATGGAAGGGCACACATTTCAGCTTCAAACATAGACACTTCCCATTTTCTTTCTCAAATAAAAGCTTAAGCAGTAACCTTTCTGAGAATTCTGAATGTTGAAATAAATGCTCTTTATTATGCTGAGATCATAAACCCATAAACACATATCAGAAATATGTGTACAAGGAGGGCAGGAAAATGAAGTATAGGGAACTATCAAAAGTGGACAGCTCCAAAAAGAAACCATACCATCCTGAATATTGATAATATATTGTATAAATGTGTGACATTTTATATTTAAAATATTTCTAGCCAGGAATGATAGAATGCAGTTGACTCAGATTTGTTTTCACTTTTAAGGACTATAAAATTAGCATACCTTTATTATACTAATACAAAATTACTTAACATTTAACTTTTTTGATAGTTCACAAATTAAACCTTTTTGCAAGTGTGAACATTTTTTTTTTGGTCACCATTTTAAAGATTTATTTATTTGAGAGAAAGAGAGCACACAAATGCGTGGAGGGGCTGAGGGACAGGGAGAGAGAGAATCTGAAGCAGACTCCCCACAGGGGGGGCCCAAGGGGTTGGGGGGCTCAATTTCATGACCCTGAGATCAAGACCTAAGCTGACATCAAGAGTTGGATGCCTAACCAACTGAGGCACTCAAGCAACCCCATTTTTTAGGAAGTATTTTTAACAAACAGCAATAATTTTAGAAAAAACAATATCTGTATTTATAAACACTGAACATTCACTAAGACCAGATACTATTCTCAGGGCTCTGCATGCATCATCAATTTACTTGGAACAGTCTGAAGAAGTAGGTAATCCCTGTTCTAGTTACAAAGAAATTAACAGTAGAAAAAACAGTAAATGCTTAAATACATTGGCGATTCTCATTAATTAATGGCAGACCAGATAATTCTTACCAGCCCTCAATCAATAAAGACAACTTAAAAGTCTGGGGAAAAAATTCCAAGTTTTAAAAAACACTAAAGAACAAACAAGAATTGTAAAGAATTCCTGGGCTGAGATTTGGGGAGAAATAGAAACCCAGAGTCAAGAACACAGAGCAGTCAAGGGCTGGTTTGATGGTATTTGCTCTGAAGTGAGTTTTTGATAGACTAATCAGACTAGAGAGGAAAAAGCTGGGATCTGGGTAAACCGTCCTTGCTTTGGCCTGGCACCTTGGAGTGCTGCTTTTCTTTTAAAGAAAAGATGAAGTAAAGGTAATGAATATTCATAAAGACTCCCGGCTGGCTGTGAGTCATCTACATAACCCAGAAAATCTCAAACTCCAAACTTACATTAAGGTAAATCCCAGACTGCCATTACTCACGGAAGACTGGGAAAAGCAAAAGAAAATTGACGTGGAACGCTCAAATGATTTCTACTAACAATTATTGAAATACTATGCTCAGCACACATTCAAAGGTGACATGAGGAAAAAAGACTGCATTTGTGAGAAACCAACAGAACCAAGAGACAACAGAAGCAAAGTCGTCAACTACTGTAATCACCAGTAAGGTCCCATAAAACAACTAGGAGATAAAAATTGAGCTTGAATTTTTGAAAGGCAACCTTATAATATAAAGAGTAACATAGAAAAGACATTATAGAACTGAGAATGAACAACAACCCAAATTAAGAAATCAATAGATGAGTTCACTGGCAGTCTAGGAGCAATAGAAGAATCAGTGAATGAAAGACAGGTCAACCATGGAGAGATCAAGACATGGAAAATGATATAAGATGGAGGAGAAGATATTGAGGATTCTGCATTTAAGTCTGGTGTATGTTCAGTGGAGCCACAGAGAGATCCAAGAGACAGAAGGGGACAGAGGCAGTGTTTAAAGACATAATGGCTAAATTTTTCCTGGGATTGATGAAGCATGCCAATCCATGTATTCAAGAAGTCCATTAAGTACCAGCAGGAATCAAAGACAAAGGGAAAATCTTAAGAGCTATCAGAGCAGAATAGATAGCCAGACTACAGAAGAGAGTGGAATGATACTTTCAGTCTGTCAAAAGAAAGTAACTGCCAAATGAGAATCCAGTATCTACTAAAAATATACTTTAAGAATGAAGGTAAAATAAAGACATTTCAGATGGACCTTAATGAAAATTCTAAAGAGTATTCTTTGGGCAGAAAGAAAATGATACAAAGGAGAAATAAGGAACAGGAAAGTGACAAAAATCTGGGCAAATCTAGGGGCACCTGCGTGGCTCAGTGGGTTAAGACTCTGCCTTCAGCTGGGGTCATGATCTCAGGGTCCTGGGATTGAGCCCAGCATCGGGCTCTCTGCTTGGTGGGGAGCCCCTCTCTCTCTGCCTACTTGTGATCTCTCTCTCTCTCTGTGTGTCAAATTAATTAATTAATTAATTAAATCTAAAAAAAAAAAATCTGGGCAAATCTAAATGAGCACAGACTAACTTTAAAATTTGAATATTTCTTGGGAATATTTATGGAGTCTGTGTGAGCCATCATTACACATTACAAGAAAGAACAGCACATGGCTTAAGAAGTACCTATTCTGTTATATCTATTAGCTATCACTACATAGTTTGTCTTTTCATAATAGCCCAGGGATAATAGTTCTAAACACAGTAATTTAAAAAAAAAAAAAGAATAAAAAAACATTTTTCACAAAATTATTCACAAAAATAAAAGCACACAGTTCTAGAATCCTAAAGGGATACATAACGTTTTAAGGACTAGGAGGAAGATAGGTGGATTAAAATCAGGCTTTGAGAACTCTAGACTATGTTACAATGACCAGATTAGCATGAAAAGAATAGAATAAAGACTTTATAACTGCTAAATTTACAGAGGGAAGCAATTAAATGATTGTAAAAATTTCCTACTGAAATGCCTGGGTGGATCAGTCAGTTGGATCCAACTCTTGATTTTGGCTGAGGTCATGTTCGGGGTCCTGGGATGGAGCTCCATGTTGGGGTTTCCCCCACTCAGTGGGGAGTCTGCTGGTCTACCTCTCCCCTTACTCCTCTACCCTCTCCCCATTCATACACTCTCTCTCTAAAGTAAATAACTAAACCTATTTATTTTTATTTTTTTAAAGATTTTATCTATTTATTTGAGAAAGTATGAGAGAGCATGGGCAGGGGCAGGGAGAGAGGGAGAAGCAGATTCCCACTCAGCAGAGAGCCCGATGTGGGACTTGATCCCAGAACCTGGGATCATGATGTAAGCTGAAGGCAGATGCCTAACTGACTGAGCCACCCAGATGCCCAATAAATAGATCTTTAAAAATGATAATAATAAAAATTCCTATTAATCCGAAGAAATTAAGGGAAGAGAAGGAAAAAAACTAATATAGAACTCTTGGGGCAAACAGAAAATATATAATGAGGTAATAGATATAAATTCAAATATTAGTAATTACATTATGTTTCATCAAATTACATTAAATTAAATTAAATACATTAGTTAAATGATAAAATTGGCACACTGGGAAAAAACAAGCAAAAAATCCAAAATTACATGCTCTTTAAAGAGCCCTAGCTAAAATACAAAAGTGTAAAATAGTTAAAAATATAGAAATGCATATTATGTTATATATAACATAAAAACCTAATTGAAAAAAGTGCTGACTGCATTAATAACAAAAATAATTTTTACTAGGAATAAACAGATTAAATTCATAATGATAAAATTCAATTTTCCCAGAAAGATATAAAAATTCTAAATGTGAAGTATCTACTAACATAGCCTCAAAAAACATAAAGCTAAGTTGACCAAGTTATAAATCAATGTGGAAAAATCCATAATCATAGTGGGAGTTTTTGGTTTGCTTTTTTTAAACACTCCTCTCTGAGTAAAAGATGGCCATTTCAAGCAGTGCCTGGCTGGCTCAGTCCGTGGAGATTGCGATTCCTGATTTCGGGTTCATGAGTTCAAGCCCAAGCTGGGTATAGACATTACTTAAAATAAATAAATAAATAAAATCCTTGGGGCGCCTGGGTGGCTCAGTGGGTTGAGCCTCTGCTTTCAACTCAGGTCATGATCTCAGGGTCCTGGGATTGAGCCCCGCATTGGGCTCTCTGTTTGGCGGGAAGCCTGCTTCTCCCTCTCTCTCTCTGCCTGCCTCTCTGCATCCTTGTGATATCTCTCTGTGACAAATAAATAAGTAAAATCTTTAAAATGAATAAATAAAATCTTAAAAAAAAAAAGATGGCCCCTTCAAACCATCTAATGACATTATTGTTTTTTAATCCTATTTCTTCCATACTCAAGTTTAGGAGGGAATGGGGTGTTACCTTCCTTATTTTTCCCAGGGCTAGGACTTCTTAGGAAAGTTTCACCTTTAAAATGATAAATATTTAAGATCAATTATGGAATACTGTAATATCTGTCAGCAGGTATTAGTCCTAGTTATCCTGGGTATCCATTAATAGTTTTCAATACAAAAAGTATTTGAAGGTACAAATTTTATTATTATTATTTTTTAAGGATTTTGTTTATTTATTTGACAGAGAGAGACACAGGGAGAGAGGGAACACAAGCAGGGGGAGTGGGAGAGGGAGAAGCAGGGTCCCCACTGAGCAGGGAGCCCAAGAGAGGCCTTGATTCCAGGACCCTAGGGTTATGACCTGAGCCCAAGGCAAAAGCTTAATGACTGAGCCACCCAGGTGCCCAAAGGTACAACATACTAAAGACAGTGAAATGAATAATTTCTAAATGGTCCTCCACATCCTTAACATTTTAAAGAACTCATTGCTCTTTGCACTCTCTACCCAACTTTGCTGCAAATGACTAATCTAAGTATTTTGCTTCTTGTTGCAATTCTCACCCTTGCGGTTTTATAAATACCTGCGCGCTTTTTTGGGGATTCTGTTATAAAGTGCTATCACAGATTTCAGGCCCGTGTCCTTGCTCTTTTTAGTTATTCCCCTCTTCCTTTCCCTACTCTCTTTAACCCTTCCCTTCCCTTCTCTCCCCCAGCTCCATCCCTTTCATTTTTTCTTTGTTTTTGATTATGCATTTTGCATACAGGAGGTTCCTTATGTAAGAAGTGGCTGTTTGTTTCCTGAAAATTCTTCTTCATGATTTCCCCAAACTCCTAAATCTTTGAGAAATTCACACCAGCAGGCTCCAGAATATCATAAACTGAAATTTCTTATTTCTTTTTTTCTTAAAGAATAAAGGGTATTTGACCCGAGACTTTTCAAGTACAAGACCAGTGAAGTACAGCCAATGAAAAGGATAACATGGGGCAATGGTAGTGGATGGTGACAATATTTGGGTGACATCAGAAGTGCAACTGAAATCTCCTAAAAAGCATAAAGTTGAATAAGAATAAAAATGACCTGCACTAATTCTTCTGCCAAGCTCAATTTTAAACTAAGTAACCATTTTCCTCTCTTCTGCAAACCTCCCCTCCTCCCTTCTTAGCCTTTTGTTTCAGAAGCTGGTACCACCCCAAACACAGGACAAACCAGGCTGACAGCACAGACACAATTCCTGTCAAAACCGGTTGGATCCTGTATTTCCCTCTAAAGTCCCCCAGCCACTTCCAGGGGGAGTGGGGAAACTTGGAGGTTTTGAAAGCCTGAGCCTGCTGCAACTTCCTTGGCCCCACAAAGCAATAAAGCCATCATTCCTCTTTACACCCAAACTCTTTGCGTTGCATATTTTGGCTCTGGGGCACAGAGGTCGGTTTTTGACAGCAAAATGAAGAAACTAACTCATCACATGTTAAAGATGTCAAGTCTGGTGTTCTGACTTAAACACAAAACGAATTTGCTGTTCTCTTGATACCATAATACCTAATGTTCTCAAAGAATTGTCTGTTTTTAAAAATTAGGTAGAAAATCGCTATGGTTCCTTTTTCATTCCCCCATCCTTTTTCTCACCACGTGCAGCCCCTTTCATGTTGTACTGCAGGAGAGAGATAGCCCGACTTTCACAATGATTACAGTTACACAGCATGAGAAAAACACTTCTGGGACAGGAAAAACAGTGTGTGATTAATTACATTTTGAATTTTGAAAAATGTAACCACAAATTACTAGTATGGTATTGAATATAAAGGAAATAGTAGGAATTCCATTTTATTTAATAGCGGAAATTTTACAACATAACTTTTGCATTTCAGTATGGTTGGATTTTCTAAGCTACTTGGCCTTTCAGGCCCTGTTACTCTCAATTTAGTATCAGATCTAGAGAAAAGCACTATCATATGTCCCACATAACCAGACACAACAAAACCCAGATATATGTGTATTTTGTAAATATGTCGATTTACATGGTATTTAGTATCCTAGCTAAATATTTTATAAACTAGTATAAAATACTGAGATTTTAATGCCCACTCTTAGGCTTACATAAATCTTCAAAAAACAAAAGAGTTCCATTCGGCACTATGAGAGAAGATTTCATCTTTAGAGAATGAAAATGATTAAAGTCAACAAATTCACAGCCTCCCATATATGTTAACTAAAATATGGAGATCGTATAAAATAAAAAAGTAAGAAACCTTTGTATGATTAAAAAAATTATTATTCAGACAGGGTAGGGGAAGAGTTTAATACAACGACTTTGTACATTCTTGGTGGTACATTCTATTACAATGCCCCATTTGGATTATTAACATTAATTGTGGGCAATGCTATGGGATAAGGTTTGGCCACTGTTTTAAAAAAAAAAAAAGAACTCTTCACTCACTGCTGGATGTTCGGTCACAGACAATTTTTAAAAACAGGTAATCACTGATCTATATATAGTAAAAAGTTAATACCCCTCCTTAATATTCACAAGATGATTCTCTCTTACTCCTCTATGCCTTTTGACAGTTATTTTTAGTAACTATTGCTCTGCCTGTGCCTCATTTATTATGCAGTCTGTATAAGCCATCATTACACATTACAGGAAAGAATAGCATACAGCTTAAAAAGTACTCATTCTGTTGTATCTATTAGCTGTCACTACATAGTTGTCTCTTCATAGTAGCCTGGGGGTAATAATCTGAAACACAATAACTCTTAAAAAAAAAAATACAATGAATGGACCAAAACCCTAAAAAAGAGAGACATAATGGATTTGGGAGAACTGTGGCAAAATAATCTTATAATCTCCCACTATCTGTGCGAAGGCATAGTCATGCCTCCAAAGGAGTTTTAATCAAATGCAATTCAATGTCTAGAATATGCTATTTGTTATAAAGAAGACCAATTCACTTCACCAGAAACCTAATTGAGGACTTACTTTGTGGCAGGCACACTGCAAGATAACAGGGTTACAAAAACAAATAAGAATTTAATTTAATAAACTATTCCGTTATGCATAATTCAAGGCCCCCCCACTTTTTTAACCCTCACTATTACCAAGCACTGAGCTATGTCCTGAGGATACATGACACCTGACCTCAACTCAGTTTTTCATTCTAGAGAACTTACAACGCAAGGCAGTTTTCTTTTACCAATTAATGTGGCACATTATCAGAAATGAAGGCCCAGGTAAATACGCCAAACACCATTACTTATGTCCCTTTCCTCTTCTTTGTTATCACACCTGCAGCTTTGTATAATGAGACAAGGTGCTCTACAGCAACATGTTTTTATATCTTTCTTGCTCTTCAATAACAATAAAAAAACAAAAAGGAAAACATCTAATCTATGTGTACTTATTGTGTGCCAAGCATTGGGCTAAATGCCTTATAGGCTTTGAATCTTTAAATCCATCTAAAAACTCTATCAGGTAAGAACTATTATCATTTTAATGTAATGAGAAGAAAGAGAGTTCAGAGTAATTCACTAAATCCCTTGAATTAACTGGGCTAATGAGGGGCTCGGCCCAAACTCAAACTCAGGTCCATTATGTGGGATGGTGATACAAGGGGAAATCTTCCCATGCACACCTTCAGTATGAAGTCTTCCCAAGGAGGGGCCCTTTGAACTGATTTTTAAAAGAGTCGGATCAATAGTTTTCTTTTCCTTTTTAATCACTGTCCAGATGGATGGATGGATAGATGATAAATAGAGAGAGAGAGTAGGTAGGGGCAGATTAGACAGATAGATGAGAGATGATAGACGATAGACAGATAGACAGATAGTGCACTCCCACATGAGTCCTTGAACTAAGAATCGGCCAACGGCAATTTTAGGCACAGATGCAAGACACTGTCCAACACATTTAACCCCTCCACATTGGTTCTCCCCATCCTTGCCTTAATTCAATCCTTGCCTAGTTCACCTACTCATTTTCAAGAGAATAAAATGAAGCCACTTGAGCCAGCACTCTGGAAACTGGAAGAAGATGCTCAAGCATCATCGATAAAAACTGGGTACAGTGGGAACAATGAAGGACAGAAAAATTGCCAAGCCTGATATCTCTGAAGTGTTATAATTTCAAAAGGCTAAGCAAGGTTAGATGCTGTCAAATAAAAAGCTTTTTTCTGTGAAGTATTTATTCCCTGAAAATCTTTCCCGGCAGAGCAAACACAAGATTTTGTCTTAAAGAGGAAGCAACGGAATGTGGTGGTTAGGGAAGCAGACTTCATTCAAGGTCAGCTGTGCCTGGCTTAATGGACTTGATCATTTTATTGTCTGCAAGACTGCAAAAGTTGTGTATGTTTTGTAAGCTCACTATTCTATCTATGAAATAGGCATATTACCTGTAAATATGCTTGCAAAAACTAAATAAAAATAATGTATGTAAGGGCTTGTTATTATGCTGGGCACTGTGGCTGGCACACAGAAAATGCTCAATAAATGGTCTCATCAGAGTGACACGTTGGGATGATTTCCAACCCATACACTCATATTGTTGTTGTTTTTTAACTGGGTGATTTCAGGTCACTTTAGGTTCATCAAGAATGCAAGCGGACAGAGAGGTGAGAAGAATTGTGGCAAGTTTGTTAGACTGGAACAAAGCCAATGAGCATGGAATAAGGGTGAGTGTCTCAGGCCGGATGTATAGAGGCCATGCGACAGAGAGACAAGAATCATCTAGTTCCACTTCAAATGGACCAGGTGGGAGAGGTCAATGACAACAACAAAGATCTAGTGTGACCATAAATGATACTGCCTGGAATTTTCTGTGAAGAAATCATTAAGATGAAAGAGATCCTTGGGGGATGTAAGGCAACCTAGGCTTCTGAGTAAAGCAATGGCAAGATTCCATTTTGCTCAGGACAGACTGGATTACACCTGCTCTTCTCGTGTCACTATTCCTAGTGCTCCACACGTGTCCAGGGCTGGACAATTCTACACAGCCTCCTACTTCCAAGACCTGACAACAAAGGGGGCCTCCTTGGAGAGATTCTGGATGAGGCTTTCACATGAGTGAAAACGACAGAGCCTCAAATCATGTGCTGAATGCTGCAGAGGTTCTGCACTGTCTTAAATTCATGGTTATGTTTACCAGGAAAATGCCTCAGGTTTAGAATCCCATGGAACACAGCAATGCTCCCCTCTTCCTTTTATCTAGATTATTTTCCTCCATGATAATCACAACAATAATTTGGGAAAATAGGTCACCTATATTTCAAAACTATTTTGTTTCAAGCCATCTGGGGCTGAGGATGATTTTGAAACGAGCTGTTCTCGGTAGCACGGCAAAAACCCGACAGAGTACATTTATTTGCACATCTGCCAGGGCAGCAGCATTGTCCTGGGTATTTGATATTCAGAAGATGTATCAAGAATTTGAACCTTGGAGAAACAAACTACTCAGCATTTCAATTAGGATCAGTGTGTTGTGCATACAAAGCATCACTACAGAAAATCTCGGAACATGTAACACATGGGCTTTTAAAACTACATATTGCCAAGCTTTGCAAGTGAAATGATATTCTGCAGAGATGATCTCTTCCTCTGTCCCTGGAGTAGTTGTTCTAAGAAAGATGGTTAACATATACTCCTGATTTGCATCTTCAAATTCCTATCATCACAGGTTTTCAGTCCGTGTTTAATAAATTATTGTCAGCCTGTAATTGACTCTATATAAATCTTTGATTAAATGGCATCTAAGAAAGCAGGTCATGTGACTCCATGAGTTTCCCATAACACCCAACATAACTATGAAAAAGATTAGCAGTTTCATTTGGGACTTTTTGCTGTTAGGGGGGCCCTTCCCCTATCTCGTTGGAATATTTCTTCATTTTCTTCTCTTTGCCATGTGTTTGGGGGGTCTCCAGGGTTCTATTCACAGCTGCTATTATCAAAACTGGAAAAAGAGATGGCTCCATCTCTTATAAGAAGTAGAGTGTGCTAGAATTTAAAGATGGCAAATTCTCTCTATCTGCCTTGATAGTGGATACTGGAAAAAACAGAGGGCTTATTTATTGTGATCCTTCAGATAATAATGAGGGATATTACTACAATAATAACAGATGTACATGGAACACTTTTTAGGTGCTGAGGTTCTTACCTGTACCATGTCACAAATTCTTACAAACCTGATGCAGTAAGTACTGTCATGTCTATTGTTTGAGTCAGGAAATAGGCTTACAGAGGTTTAACAGCTTGCCCAGTGTCATATAACTGGTACTTTTTTCATGAGATCAGAAATTTTAGCCCAGATGTCTCTGACCTTTGAATTTGCTCTTAATCTCATGCTATGATACTTCTTTATCACAGTATGAAGTTCTGAATGCCCACCACCATCCTGCCATATGATGCTACCGTGTTATATTAGAATTCTTCTATCTTCCCAGCACCCGCAAGGAAATATCTGAAATTAAAATCTTTATGACGCTTATTGAATTTAAAACTGATAGACATTACCTATATAAAACCGTTATTCATAATTAAATCATGGTCTAGGTGAGTATATTTTTAATCCATTAAATTCTGAGGTTCTTAAGGGGAGAAAAAGTATCAATCATTTCATCCCCATTGTTGAGCACAATGGTTGAAAGGTAGTTGTCACCAAGAGATGTTTATTAAATGCATGCATATAAAAAGGAGGGAAAAAGCCTTCATTCATGATAACATCTTTCACTTTATTTGTGAGAGCAGTTCAGACATAGAAAACCTGAAATGGGCACTGTCAGCCCAAGCCAGGCTCTGTGTTTGGCAAAGGAGGAAGGAACAAAGGAAAATGTCTGTTTTTATAGTTGTGCTGTTACTGTACCACCTCTTTTTTGTCTTTTCTAATTATTATGCTTTTGTGCTGGTATTTCTCATTTTGCTCTCCATGTCCTTTGTTTTCCTGCTTATTCATGATAGAACTTTCCATCCTTGCATTTGCTGCTGCTGTTTCAGCATCTTTGTGGGTAAGGTTATTGACAAAACAGATTGCTTTCCAGGAAGAACAGCAGAAATTGATTTGGGGGCAAGATTTACAAACTACATGCAGATCATAACAAACTGCTAATAAACTCCTTTCTGTATATAATGAGTGTGAACACAGAGCATGATTTATTCTCTGTGTAAAAGGAGGAGGTGTAAGGGCGCACCCTGAGGGCCCTTGTGTATGAGGAGGAAATGTTCTACTACGAGAGAGAGCTGACTCCCTCCTTCCAGGCAGATTTTCTACCAGTTTTGCAAGGCTCCACACAGAGGGTAAGAGCAGAAATCTCCTGAAAATAGATTCTTGTGGATCTGCATATGCCGGGGTCAGCACCTTAGTTTGAGTCCTGCCTCTTTCAACCATGTAACCTTGACCAAATTACTTTAAACTGTCTTAATTCCCTTGTCTGAAAAAAGCGCCTGGTGCAAAACTCAAATTAACAACTTTCAGAATATGAAAGTGATTTTAAAGTGATAAAGCCCACTTCAAATGTTGCTTGTTATTATTATAGGTATCATCTTCCAAATGTTTCCACCAACTTAATTCTCGTATTTCCTAATGTTCAGCCTTAGTCAATCATTGGCCATCTCAAAACTGTTAGTTAGTCATGGTACTAAACGTTTTTACCTGTTGTGCTTTGTAGCAAACGTTGCTATTAGTAATTCAATTAAGTACCAATTCCACGAAATAATGAATTCAGCACAGTGGACCAGAAAGAGTACCGGTTTAGAAGTCAGGAGTTGATAGTTTTGGTCTCAGTTTGGAGTCTAATTTACTACACTCAAGGCAAGTATTTCTCTTCTCTGAGCCTCCAGGCAGATTAAACAAGGCAATTTCTCTAAACAAAGGTCCTTTCCCATTACTAATTCTGTAACTTGGCTTAAGAATGGAATATAGTAAACTGTTTCTCACCTACAATTCTCAAGACACACAGATCAATGGATCAGAACAGAGACCCCAAAAACAAACCCACATTTACATGGTCAATTAATTTGTGACAAAAGAGGCAAGAATATACAGGAAGGAAAAGACAGTATTTTTAATAAATGGTGCAGGGGAAACTGGACAGCTACACGTAAAAGAATGAAACTTGACTGCTTTCTAACACCAAAAACAAAAATAAACTCAAAATGGATAAAAGACCTTAAATGTGAGACCTGAAACTGTAAAAATGCTAGAAAAGAACAGAAGCAGTAATTTCTCTGACATCACCCATAGCAACATTTTTCTCAATGTCTCCTAAGGCAAGGGAAACAAAACCAAATTATTCAGAATATATCAAAATAAAAAGCTTTTGCTCAGTGAAGGAAAACATCGCACACACACAAAAAGATAACCTACTGAATGGGAGAAGATATCCGCAAATGATACATGTGTTAACGGGTTAATATCCAAAATATATAAAGAATTTATACAACGCAACACTGAAAAAACCCCAAACTATCCAATTAAAAAATGGGCAGAATACCTGAATAGACATTTTTCCAAAGAAGATAGACAGATTATTAACAGACACAAAGATGCTCAACATCACTAATCATCAGGGAAATGCAAATCGAAACCACAATGAGGTATCACCTCACACCTGTCAGACTGTAAAATCAAGAAGACAAGAAACAACAAATGTTGGTGAGGATGTGGAAAAAAAGGAACCCTTGTGCACTGTTAATAAGAATGTGGAAAACAGTATGGTGGTTCCTCAAAAAATTAAAACGAGTAATACCATATGAACTAATAATTCCACTATTGGGTATATATGCAGGAAAAATGAAAACACTAATTTGAAAAGATATATATGCCCCCATGTTAACTGCACCATTATTTACAAAAGCCAAGACATGCAAGCAACCTAATTGTCCATCAATAGAGAACAAACTGGTGGTTGCCAGAGGGGAAGCCATGATGTTTGGCAAAATGAGAGAAAGGGAGGGGAGATATAGGACTCCAGTTATGGAATGAGTAAGTCACAGGAATAGAAAGCTGAGGAATAGAGTCAAAGATATTATAACGTAGGTGCGCCTGGGTGGCTTAGTCGATTAAGCAGCTGCCTTCGGCTCTGGTCATGATCCCAGGGTCCTGGGATCGAGCCCCGCATCAGGGAGTAGGGAGCCTGCTTCCCCCTCTCCCTCTCCCTGCCTCTCTGCCTACTTGTGCTCTCTATCTCTCTGTTGAATAAATAATAAAAAAAATTTTTTTAAAGATATTATAACATAGATTTAACAGGACAGATAGTAGCTATACTTCTGGTGAACAAAGCATAATGTACAAACTTGTCAAATAACTAAGTTGTACACCTGAAAGTAATGTAACATACATAGTGTGTCAACTATACTCAAATTAAAAATATGACTAATGTAATAAAATAAAAATAATAAAATAAAATAATCTAAGAAGAAAAAAAGTTGGGTTTTCTAGTTCATTTAATTTCCTGATTAATTAAAAGTAAATTTTATTTCAATCATTGCCAAGAACATTCTAGGAAGATTAATCTACTTGTTTTATAAAATATTAGCTACAAATGGGTATTTTAGAATTCATTTATCAAAACTCTGGATTTTAAAGGCTTCTGATGTTGAATATTTATAGGCATCTTTCACATATACTTTATGTGAATCTTATATTGTTTCAATTTTAAAATACTGAAAATACTCAGGTAACTGGTAGCAATCTAGAAAATTTAAGGTCACTACTTCACACATACTCAATATTGAGTATTACAACTTTCCAACTGAGTTCCCAAGAGAAGAGATAAGTTTACTAGAAGACACTGCACCTGATAGGGAGAGATTTGTGGTGTCCTTAGTCACTATTACTGTACGAGATAAGTGATTTGTAAGACTGGCTAAGGGTTCATTTATCTCTCTTGCTACAGGGATGAGCCTTTGTCTTTTTAGGTAAGGTATTTACTCACAAACTATCTGATGTCAGGCCCAGTAATCTACACTAAAGAACATAAATTTAGAGGAAAAAAAGGCCAGAGTATTTCTAGAAACTTTTATTGTAATGGAAACTTTGGATGCTGTATTTAATTTTAATTTCTTATGTTTAAGTATTGCCTGATCTTTCAGAATGAAAATACTTCCCATTTACTGTCAAAACATCTCCTAATGAAATTAATTATGGAGCTGAAGCATATGATTATCACTAAGTTTTTTGTGTGCCCTGTTCTAGCCTTGCTGTAACTCTCCTCTTGCAGTGTTTTAATTCAGAACTATAAATAAAGGAGGATGTAACTTTTTGTCTTGTCATTTTTTAGACCAAGACACTCAAGTTCTTTTTTCTAAAGACAGGGAGAAATTAAGAATAAAGAATTCACTAACAAATAGCACTGAGAATTCAATTTCCCTTAACTGAGATGGTAATGATATAAATTTAGAATTGAAGTCCTCAATGGTGGGAAATGTTAACACTGAGGAGGATATTCCCACAATTCTCTTTTGTAATCTTTAAGGTGTGCCTTGTGACCAAGAATGCATGTAAGTTGTGACAGATTTTCAGATTTTGCTATTTAAAATATTACACAGGAATTGTTTCCAACAGCCGCTGATAGTGAGATTCTGCTCTTATATAAAACATGTTCATTCTTCTATTGGAAAATAACATTCTCATTAAAGGGAGCCAGAATTCTTAATTAATTAATGTGAGTGACTTACATGTCTCAGTTAATGCAAGTGTCTTACTGAACACATACATATAAATTTACTTTTTCCTCCCCAAAATGTTAATATAAATGTTTAAGCACCAACACCTTGAAGCCAAGAAAATTTAAGCTGTGCATTTTTAAAATTTATTTTTTATTTATTTTCAACATAACAGTATTCATTATTTTTTCACCACACCCAGTGCTCCATGCAATCCATACCCTCTATAATACCCACCACCTGGTACCCCAACCTCCCACCACCCCCCGCCACTTCAAACCCCTCATTGTTTTTCAGAGTCCATAGTCTCTCATGGTTCACCTCCCCTTCCAATTTCCCCCAAACCCTTCTCCTCTCTAACTCCCCATGTCCTCCATGCTATTTGTTATGCTCCACAAATAAGTGAAACCATATGATAATTGACTCTCTCTGCTTGACTTAGCTGTGCATTTTGTAAGAAAATTCAAGGTATGGAAATTCAATGTAGAGGAAATTCCTTAGTACTGAGTGCTAGTTTTGAATTTCCTTTATAGAAGTGTTAGAACTGTTAGGTTAATAATGGTAAGTATATTAGTAAATATGAAGTTGATGACTAAGAGCCTGGGTATTAGAATAAGAAAAGACTTTGTATCAAACGCTGGCTCTGCCGCTCTGCCACTTACCTGAAGTGTGACCTTGAGCCAGTTACTTTTCTAAATCTTAATCTTCACATCATAAAAAGAACGTTAGCTACCTTCCATGACATCCATTAACATTGAATGGGGTCATGAGATGATCATAAATAGAAGAACATTAATGTTAATCTTTTAACTAAGTCCAAAGATATAACAGATGCTACAAACCAATCAGACTAAGGGCTGTGTGTGTGTACTGAGAACCACCTTTATGACCGTTAGGTCTTCACCCAAGGATGTTAAAACAAGAGGTAGGATATAAAATATCTGAAGGTGGAGAAAAGGAGGATTTTGTCTAGCTGATTTTGGAACAGGCTTCAGAGGATGGTATGTCACATGTGGTCCTTAACCCTCCCCAAAGAGAAGGAGTGCCTTCCTCTCCATTGAAGCTCATTGGGGCCTTTAATGTAACCACTGGGAGAGCCTGATATCAGTCTCCAAGAACTTTAGAGGCAATGGACTTGAGTCTGACTCCCACCAAGATAATTTGGAGAGAAGCAAAGCCTGGTGAGCTGCTTTTTGGAACAGGGGAGAATTTCTGCTGTAACAGCTTTCCCTCTAATAGCAGATCAAAGAACATGTGAGTTTACACTCAAGTTTAAGTCACATGAGAGGAAAAGTTGGCCAAGGATTGCTTTTACTTATACCCAGGAGAACCACCTGTAAGAAGCAATGGGACTCCAGCTGTGAGAGTCCATATGGAGGGTCCTCCCAGACAACCAGTAGTGGAGTGATGGGGTGGTTCATGAGAGTAACAGTTCTAGGGTCCACATAAGAGCCTCTGAGGAAAACTCAAACATGTCCACAAGGGAAGAGTCAGCTTTAAAATCTTTTCTCTCGTGGAAAAAAAGAGAAAAAGTCCGTAAGAGAAGAGAGCATGAAACCATTTTGAGGACACCTGGGTGGCTCAGTCGCTAAGTGTCTGCCTTCCGCTCAGGTCATGATATCAGGGTCCTGGGATCAAGTCCCATACCTGGCTCCCTTCTCTGCAGGAAGCCTGCTCAGTCTGTTGGGCGTCTGCCTTCAGCTGGGGTCATGATCTCAGGGTCATGGGATGGAGACCCGGATCCAGCTCTCTGCTTGGCAGGAAGCCTGCTTCTCCCTCTCCCGCTCCCCATGCTTGTGTTCCCTCTCTTGCTATGTCTCTCTCTGTCAAATAAATAAATAAAACCTTAAAAAAAAAAAAAGAAAGAAAGAAAGAAAGAAAGAAACCATTTTGAAACAGTATCAATTCAAGTGAAATCAATTTCTATATCCTCCTTTGCCCGACCATTTTCCAAAGCTCCAACCACAGAGGAGGTGGTGGGTGAGAAAAAGATAAGAACACCCCTACACACACACACACACACACACACACACAGCAAAGGCTAGCCTTCAGTGTGGGTGGGAGAAAAGCCAACATTAAATCAACTTCAGAGTCGTGATCATCCTCTGGGACTAGACGGCCTAATTCTTAAAATGAGATTATCTGTGATTTTAGAAGATTGCAGGACTTTCTATCAACCAGAAAAACCACAACCCCCATCCATTTTCTGTACAGGGTCATAGAAAGACTATGTCTAGTAGACAAATTTTAAAGGAATAAAAAAAAAAATAAAGTATTTTGATTATGTTCTATCAATTACTTGTTCAAAGTACAACTGACTATAGGAATGAATTTTTTAATTTAAAAAATTTTTAATACACTGGGAAACCTTCTTCATTGCACAGTAGACTCTTTTCCATACAATTATATGGTGTTTTTTTGTTTTTTGTTTTTAAGATTTTTTATTTCTCCATGTAACACAGAGAGAGATCACAAGCAGGCAGAGAGGCAGGCAGAGAGAGGGGGGAACAAGACTCCCTGCTGTGCAGAGAACCCAATGTGGGGCTTGATCCCAGGACCCTGAGATCATGACCTGAGCCGAAGGCAGAGGCTTAACGCACTGAGCCACCAGGCACCAGATATGGTGGTTTTTTATGAGCCGCACTCAAGATGCCACCACGGAGAAGGTGGGCTTATACACAGTCAGCACAATGTTATGTAAGGTAAATAATATATAGGGTGCAAATGCATGGAGCACTAAGACCTGATGCCTAATTACAGATTCAGAATGCAAGAAACACATTAATCTCCCAGATAAAAAGAAAAAATTAAGGAATGACTGTCTGGCATTATGCACATAAAAAATACCCTTTATTGTCAGTGCACCCTGAAGCCTAACTGAACATTGCCGGGGGAGGGCAAGGGTTAGGAGCTAGCAACAATGGCAACTCTAAAAAGCAGGTCTTATCACACACTTGTTTCTAAGGAATAAGCCACTTGCATGAATTTTTTTTTTTTTTCTGCCAGTTGACTTTGAACTTTCCCCATGCTGGAACCTGGTAGTTGTCTCAATAAACCTTCTCTGCAATGTCAAGTCTCTCTCCACTGATGCTCGGCACGCTTGCATTTGCAAAAACATCTGGACATCTTAGTAGTATGGGATGCTCATAAAAATCCTCAAGTTGTTGTCTTGTAGGTTCTTCTCTCATCTTCCAGGAATCCCTGGCATAATAAACAGGCTACAGCTAAAGCTCCAATATCAGGTTCTGCCTCTATTAGCAGAACTTAGAACTGTGATTGGCACTATGTATGTACTCAATAAATGATAGCCAGGGTGGAGAAAAAAGTGGGTCATTATCATTAGTGCAACCCATCTCAAAGAGTGTAAATCCTCACCTATAGGGTTGGTGAGGAACACTGTCCCCCAAATGAGCTGTGGTTCCTTTTATGTGGGAAGAATATAATCATAAATCAATCACTAGAGCTAGAAGGCCCAATGAGGAGCTTTGCTGCAACACCTTACAATACCCAACACCTTACAATACCCTACATATGAAGAGCTAACTCTTCATATGGGCTGCACTTCCTATGATGGTGTTGACCAGTGTACAGTGCCCTGTCCATTCAGGTCTGGAAGTACATTACAACTACATTCTACTGCAAAAACAAAAACAAAAAACAAAAAACAAAAACCCAAACCAAACAAAAACAAAAACAAACAAAACAAAACAAAAAACTCAATTAACTAAAATACAAAGATGTTGAGCTAAATTTAGGTGTAGGGATATCACTACATGAAAATTTTTTACCTTACCTAAATACTAAAATGATATCAGTACTTCTCCAAATATAAATTAAAAACATTTGCACAGAGTATATTCTACATAATTCTGATGAAAACCACATGGCAAAAAACTTAGATACATAATTTTTAAAAATGTGTACCTTTTCAAGCTTTTGAATGTGAATATCAAAATGCTATCTCTTAGAGAATGGAATTGTGGGTGGCATGTATTACATATCTCTTCCTTGGAACTTTATTACTTTATTTTCTACATTTTCTAAAATGAACCCATGTAACTTGTTTAATATATAAGAAAGTCAAAGTTATAAATATAAATATAAACTTTTTCCTAGAGACAAGGAATTTTGTGTATCTCCTTAATTAATCCACCAGAAAATTAAGAAAACTATGCTTTATTTTTTAACTGTCCATAAAATTTGGTAACATATTCATTATTTGGTGAAGAAAATACTTACAAAGAAAACTGATAGAGATGAGCAATAATCATTTTAGATTTTAACATAAGGGAAAAGAATTTTTTCTTCCACAATACACAAGAAAGTGTTTTCTTTCTAGCTTCAGGGAAAGCTTGTGAGCTATAATTAAATACTAAATTAACACTACTAGTTTAGAATTAATAGTACAATCAATATCTGAGCCTGATGAAATGTGAGTATGAGCATCAGCAAAACTGCTGAAAAGAAATAGCACTTGAGATAAATTCCATTCGCTGTTCCAGGTCACCTAACCTTAACAATCAAGGTGACAACAATATTAATGTTGACCAAATTAGAAAAGGTTCAGCTCAAGATTTCATTTGAGGGGCGCCTGGGTGGCTCAGTGGGTTAAAGCCTCTGCCTTCAGCTCAGGTCATGAGCCCAGGGTCCTGGGATGGAGCCCCACATCTGGCTCTCTGCTCAGCAGGGAACCTGCTTCCTCCTCCCCCTCTGCTGGCCTCATTGCCTACTTGTGATCTTTGTCAAATAAATTAAAAAAAAAAAAAAGATTTCATTTGAACACACATGTGCATGCACACACACACACACACACACACACACAACATTAAAAGACAACAGCTTTGCCATTATCAAACCATACTGCCAGACAGTATGTTACTTTAATACAGCATTATCTGTAACCTTGTCTCTTCCCCACAAACCACATGGATCATACATATGTACATTACTGTATTGCATTTTTTGGTATTTTTTTGTGGACCTTTGATGGGATTACAGCATATTTATTAAGATAAACACACCCTGAGCTGTCACAAAAAGAGGGCTAGCAAATACTGATCTACTGGCTCAAATATGCATGTTATACCCTGATGCTTGTTTATGTGATGCAACCAAGAGCAGCTCCCCCTCACCCCTGGCCTCCCAGGATCATACCCTCTGAGATCCTGTCCTCTTAAGTTGATTCATTCTTGAGCTCTTCTGTGGCAAGGAGCAAACTTATTTTAATTAATTCATTCCTTCATTTATTCAAGGACTATTTGTTAAAACCCCCAAATTTATAAGGAATCACAAAAGACCCCATACAGCCAAAGAAATCTGGAGAAAAAAAGAACAAGGCTGGAGGTATCACCCTCTTTGATTTCAAATACACCACAACGCTGCAGTAGTCAAAACAGGATGGTACTGGCACAAAAACAGCATTGATCAATAGAACAGAGAGACCGGAAAAAAACCCAACTATCTATGGCCAATTAATATATGACAAAGGAGGCAAGAATATACACAGGGAAAAAGACAGTCTTCTCAATAAATGGTGTTGGGAAAATTGGACAACCACACAGCAAAAGAGTGAAACTGAACCACATCTTATATCACACACAAAAATAAACTCAAAAATGTATTAAAGGCTTAAATGCAAAACAGAAACCATAAAACTCCTAGATGAAGACAAAGGCAGTAAAATCTTTGACATCAGTCCCAGCAATATTTTTTTGGATCCACCTCCTCAGACAAAGGACAACAAAAGCAAAAATAAACAAATAGGACTACAGTAAACTAAAGAGTTTTTGCAGTGAAGGAAACCATCAAAGAAATGAAAAGGCAAGAGACCAAATGGGAGAAAATATCTGCAAATGATATATCTGATAAAGGGTTAATATCCAAAATACATAAAGAACTCATACAACTCAATATAAACAACAACAATCCAATTAAAAAATGGGCAGAGGACCTGCATAGACATTTCTCCAAAGATATGCAGATGACCCAACAGACACCTGAAAAAGGCTCACCAATAGAAGTCACCAGGGAAATGCAAATCAAAACTAGAGTGAGCTATCATCTCAAAAGTGTCAGAATGAGTATTATTTAAAAAAAAAAAAAAAAAAAAAAAAAAAAGAAACAGCAAGTATTGGCCAAGGAAGTAGAGAAAGGGGAACCCACAAGTACTGTTGGTGGAATGAAAACTGGTGGTGCAATCACTATGGAAAACAGGGTAGAGTTTCCTCAAAAAATTTTAAAAAGAAGTACTGTACAATTCACCAATTACACTTCTAGGTATTTATTCAAAGAAAATGAAAACACTAATTTGAAAAGGTATAATGCAGCCCTGTGTTCACTGCAGCATTATTTACAATAGCCAAGATATGTTAGACACATAAGTTTCCCATCAAGAGATGAATGGAGGGCGCCTGGGTGGCTCAGTGGGTTAAGCCACTGCCTTCGGCTCAGGTCATGATCTCAGGGTCCTGGGATCGAGGCCCGCACCGGGCTCTCTGCTCAGCAGGGAGCCTGCTTCCTCCTCTCTCTCTGCCTGCCTCTCTGCCTGCTTGTGATCTCTCTCTGTCAAATAAATAAATAAAATCTTAAAAAAAAAAAAAAAGAAAGAGATGAATGGATAAAGAAGATATGGTGTGTGTGTGTACACACACACACACACACACACATATATATAATGAAATATTACCCAGTCATAAAAAAGAATGAGATATGGCCATTTGCTACCAAATGGATGTAAGTAAAATAAGTAAAGCTAAATAAAATGTTAATAAAATAAGTCAGAGAGAGAAAGACAAACACCATATCATTTCACTTATATATGGAATCTGAAAAACAAAACAAATGAACAAACAAAATAAGACAGAAACAGAATGAAAGATACAGAGAACAATCTGGTGATTGCCAGAGGGAAGAGAGGCAGGAAGTTGGGTGAAATAGGTAAAAGGGATTAAAAGGTACAAACTTCCAGTTATAAAATAAATAAATAATGGAAATGTAATATACAGCATAGGGAATAGTGTCAATAACATTCTAACAACTATGTATGGAGATAGATGGTAGGTTGACTTATTGTGATGATCACTTAGTAATGTATGTAAATGCTGAATCATTATGTTGTACACCTGAAACTAATATACTATTATATGTCAGCTACACTCCAATAAGAAAAAAAAAAAAAAAGTACTTATTGAGTATTTACTATGCACCAGGAAGCAACAAATGATGCAGGGCTTGTGCAGATCTTTCAGTCTTGTGAGGGCAGACACATAGTTATAAAACAAAACTACGTATGCCATGGAAAGAGTAAAGCAGGGTGAGGGGAGAGATGGGGGTTTACTTATGCAGCATGGGGAAGAATGTGTGTTGTTAGTGCTCAATAAATGCCTACTGCATAAGTGAATGAGTGCAACTGTACATAGTCTCATATTTGTTCAGTTCAACGGTCCTTCAAGAAATGATGTTCTGTGTTTAACTCTGTTATCCTCTCTCCCAGGTGTTTCCATCTTAATTTTTTGAATTATCATCCTACACTATTTTTATGTTAGTAACAAATTAATTATTGAAACATAACTATTAACAGCTTAGAAAAAACGTCTAGCACAATGCTTGGCATATAGTATGTATATTACAAGGCTGGTTGACTTACAGCACTGAAAACCTGAAATGGAACTGTATTTTGACTCTCCCTCTAAAATTCCAAACAGAATCCCAATCCTCTCTCTGTGAGAAAAATTTCAGATAATAATTGTAACCATAATTGACCTTACTGGGTTCTTACTGTGATAAATAAGTTGCTATGTTAACTCCTTAGATAATCATCTCATGAAACCTCATACCAATATTATGAAGGAAGCACTCATTGACCCTTACTTTTCTATGAATAAGAAAACATTCTCAGAGAAGTTAGGTGACCTGCTCTGTATCACACAGCTATGGGGTATGAAAGGTTTGGAGCCAAGGTTGTCTGATTTAAGCCAAGCCAGCACTCTTCAACACTCTCAAACACATTGTTTAAATAAACTTTATATTATCCATTCAATTTGAAATAGCTTTTATGTAGAGGCTGTTTAACCTGTTAAAGGCACAAAAAGCACTCACGGTACCTGAATAACAGCGCTGAAGTGGGTGTGTATATGGGAGCGAAACGTTCTCTTCTATTTAGAATCTGTGTATTCCTCACAATAAAATGCAAACACTAGACTTTGATCTCAAAGGAAACCAAGAGCCCCAGATATTTAAAAATCTCATCTGTTCACTGATTAGATGAAGTTGAAGTTGGGCAAGACAGAAACTCAAATTAGTACATTATTCATATTGTCTCTCCATTATCCTAGAAAATAATCCATGAGTGAATTACCTGATTGGGCAGTCTAGTGTTATTCAGTTTTTATTTGAGACTATTCCATAGAACCTAATGGATGCCAGGAATCTGTTAGGGGATTAGTCTACCTTCTCTTGTTTTTGGTCTAGGATATTACATTCTAGTTGGCTCTGGCCCTGTGAACTCTCTAGAGCTACCGTAAGTCCCCTGAAGTGCTTAACCATGTAGTAATGTTCTTCTCGAAAGGCTCAGTGTTAAAAAACGGAACTGAAAATCCTGCTCCTCTTTTGAGGATTTTTCCAAGGTCAATCAAAGCCTGAATTCAATATCCCTCCTCGCAGCACCCAGCTGTTTCCCTCTTTCTCTATCTCTCTCTTTATCCCTTTCTCCTTTCCTTCCTAGCAAGTTGCTTCATTTGTCTCACAAAGAGAAAAGACAAATAAGCCAACACAGAGAGTTGTCCTGTCTCCAAAGGGTAGCTGGAGATAGCAACAAGACTCAGGATGGCTAACGAAATTTTTTCCCAACTACTCTTGCAAAGCAAACCAAGTCGTGCCCAGCCTGTCAAGCCATATTTTGTAATGACAAGGGACACTATGCCTATGATAAGGAGCCACCAGTTTCCAACTTGACACTTTCTTTGTATAACATTATTAAGAACATGCTCGGATTCTTAAACATTCATTGATGAAACATTCTGTATATTTATAAATAAACTCTCAAGGCCAGCTGTATTAAAAAATGAATAAGAATCCAAAACAGTTGTTCACAATTTATTATATATTTTAAACCTATTTATCATCAATACCATTTCAAAGTAAGAGATGCAAAGAAAAATAACTGTGCTGCTTACAAAAATAATTACAGTATTTACTTATTAATCAGAGTTCACTGAAGTCCTTAAGGTCTTGCATTGTGACAAAACTTTCAGATTTTGTGATGGATGTATTTCCATCCTGCCAAGGTATCTCTCTGACTGTACATAGATTCTTACTTGGACATGACATCGAAGTTCAAATGGGAGACTCTGGAAATGAGGTCTGCATTCAGCCCCTATTAGAGGCCCATTGGGCACTCCCCAAACAACATGTCTGTTGGGAAAACACAGACAAACCTGGGGGGAGGGGTGTGAAACTTTGATGTATACTAATAAACACCAATGACCTGAGGACAGCATATTAGCAAAAATGTTTGCCAGTGCAGAAAATGAAGACTAAAACTGTCTTTAAATGATCTGGACCACTCAAGATGTCTTCTTTCAGACCCCCAAACTTTTGCGTTTGTTACATTCTGCTTGATTGACTACTCTTTATTAAAACAGAAATTACCAAGAGTAGCAGTCTTGGCTTGCAGTCTCTGCATCTCTGTAATAACTAGTGATTTTATTTGCTGTGGCCCTGGAGTCCACACAAGAGGGTAAGAATGTCCATCATTCTGTCATCACTACAGACCGACATACAGGTTTCAGCTCTTATGTCTGATTTTTATGGCCTTTTGTACCCTTTCCTTACTGCTAACAATTGTATTTCTCACATCTGCTATTGAACCTTGCAAATAATAATCTCTCCTCTGACCTGTCCTTTTGCTTTTCTCCTGAGAGCTTAAAGACTAAGGAACCAACTTTGATGGCTGAGTTTAAAAACAAAAATAAAAAACACAGTCTTGGAGTAATGTCATTATGAATTCCAAATACAGGACATTAACTTCAGAACCTGAAATTTTGTTAATTTATTTTCGTTCTTTTGCCTATTCAGAAGCTCTCTGAGCTTCAGATTTATCACCCATAAGATTGTGCACACAATTTAGGTAAGTATTAATATAGTCATATAATACAATAGAAATAGAGGACGTGTCCTTATAGTAATACAGACATTTAGAGTTATTAATTAAGTTTCTGATTATTCGTTGTGTACATAGATGAGGTTTCTAGAGAGCTGTATTCTGGGGAAGTGACACCAGATTTTGAAATTCTGAGGGTACACAATGCAAGTTGAGAAAACCTAAATATATGATTAGAAAGAAGTGGACGTTTGCACTAATCAGACCCAGCCAGACGAAATAGATGCACTTTCTCAGCATTGTTTGGAGCATCCAAGCTAACCTAACACGCAGGATCCTAACCCTTTCATTTAGGTGTGTCTGGTAGAGGCATTTTCTTATTTAATTGTCCCTAGAAAACCTGATGACCTAAGTTCTACCCATGGATTAAAAAAAAGAAAAGAATTGGGGCGCCTGGGTGGCTCAGTGGGTTAGAGCCTCTGCCTTCAGCTCAGGTCATGATCTCGAGCCCCGCGTCGGGCTCTCTGCTCCCCCATCTCTCTCTGCCTGCCTCTCTGCCTACTTGTGATTTCTGTCTGTCAAATAAATAAATTAAAAAAAAAATAAGAACAGATTTAATCAGAAATAGACCTTGAATCTGTCAGAAGAATCATTTTATGAAGCCAATTGCTCATCTGAGACTTTAGATACTCTTACGTTTTATATTATTTACAGGGGCACCTGGGTGGCTCAGTGGGTTGGGCCTCTGCCTTCGGCTCAAGTTATGATCTCAGGGTCCTGGGATTGAGCCCTGCATCAGGCTTTCTGCTCAGCAGGGCGCCTGCTTCTCCCTCTCTCTCTGCCTGCCTCTCTGCCTACTTGTGATCTCTCCCCTCTCTGTCAAATAATATAAAAAT